>NC_046647.1:8315963-9515963 GCF_900324485.2 Mastacembelus armatus | reverse complement strand
GCCGACACACAAACAGAGTACTTTCCCCATGGTTTGTTTGGTTAGCAGGTCGTAAAGCAAAAGGCAAACATGACAAATTGCTTAAAAGATTTTGCAGGTCAATCTAATTGTCTAACATCTGTTTGAGAAAACAGTTTATAAACGCAAAGGATAGAAATGTCTTTGTGACCTCTGTAATCCAAGATTACCTCAACCATGAGGCAGCTGAGTTGCTGAGCAAAGGAGCTCCTGTCTAGGTGTCTCCAAAAAGTAAATGTGAGTGTATTGTGCACAAGACAGAAAACTGAAGCTACAGAGGGCTAAAAGCATCTACAATTAAAATCCAGTTAGGAAGGAAGGAGAGATGGATGAATGACCCAAATGGAATCGGCAGCTGCACAGGTAGACTGACCAAACTGGTGTACATCAGTGGGTTTCTATTTGTCTCTCAGTATCACTGATGTCACCGTGTAAAAATCTGAAAAAGGTTAAGCAGATGATTACTCTTTAACGCAATTATTCTGCACAGATTTCACATTTTACAGGAATAATGTGCAATCTTTGCAAGTTTTTACATGAAAGGGGACATGCCAACAAACAAACTCAGATAAGATTATTGAAAGTAGTACCAAATTCTTCCAATCTTTTTAATTAAATGCCAAGATGAAGGCATCCTTTGCCAGTATAATAACAGCACACTCTTAGGTTCAGATTTGGCATCAGATTAGCGCCTTTGAGCTTTCTCACTGAACATACTAAAAGAATGTGACACTGTCTGGATTAAGGCACCACTTCAAAGAAGAGGGACTTTGTGATCATTAATGGAAGTTCTAATTACTGAGCAGCCACCAGTAGAGGAACAGATCTATCTTCCTCAACATTTAACATTTATGAAGTTGGACTACAGTTTCAACCCTCCAAAGCGTTTAATTGGCTTACGCTGCCCACCGAACAGTCATATTTTACCAATCAATAAGACACTGTAGTTAACATTATATGTGTTTTTGATTAAAAAGCATTATGAGGCAGATACCAAAAAATCATATCTGGTGATTTAGAGAGGAGGTGCTTTAAAATGCATTCTTTACACAATTCTCACCACAAGCTTATATTGCACTATGATTCATAGTGAGTCTCTGCAAAATCTGCTGTATTCCTGGGCCACTAAAGTAGAGCCCCTATAATAGTGTCCAGAGCATCTGTCAGCTTGTCTGATGAATTAAACCTTTAACTGGTTTGGCAAACAAGCATTATTTTTGCCACTGCAGAAACTGCCTGTTTGATCTTATTTATGACTAATACAAGATAAGTGGATGCCTCCTACCCAGCACTGCTATATTTAAAAAAAAAGAAGTGGTTTAATCTTCACTTCCATCTTTAATGAGATCTGATGCAGGATGAAGCAGGATCCTGTGATAGCTGCTAAAACACAATGCAGGCTGGCCAAGCTGCATATTGTAACGCAGTAGATGATGTGTGATAAAGTGGCATACATAAAGCATTATTTTTTTGTAGTTAGCTCTGGAAAGCCCATAGACAAAGCATAGCAGACGGAGGGAGAGGAAACTCGAGAACAAAGCCAGGCGTTCACCTCTCTGAGCACCCTGCACTTATATTAAATGGATCAGCCCTAATTTACTGTCCCCTGGTCAGTGTTCACTCATGTTAGCGTGTCCCTTAGGTTGGACAAGCATGTGTGTGTACTTCTCTATGCTGCCATGAGAAAGAAGACTGGGAAAGACAAATGCATGACTGGACTGAATTTCCTCACATTCTTCTCTTTTTATCTATTAACAGTGTACAACCATTCACTGCACACCCTTGCACACTGTATGTTCTACTTACAAAGTCTGAGCCCTGAGCCATTGGAGGTATAAACATATTCTTTAAGCTCTGTGCCCAGCTCAGGGAGCACTGATATCCTGCCAATACCTCTCTTTCCTCATTGCTCAAAGAGAAGGAGAATTCATTCTTCAATTTGGCCTAATCAAATTTGAATTGACTTACCAGCCATGTGTCAATCTTTTCTAGCTCTCCAGTTGCAGATATGTGATCTCCAGGGGTTTCTCCTGGGTACATTTACCTCGTATATTTGAAGGAGACAATTACTATATTTATGTATAAAATGTCAGCCCTGTCCATGCAGCAGGTACTGGTTAAAGCCACCCAGTCTAGAGAGGAGGCATACTAAAGGAAAAAAATCGTATGTATTTATGTACTTTTTCTTTTTGGGTGACATTTTGTAGCATAAATATGATGGAAACTAATAATTGATTCCAAAAAGCTGATTAAGCAAGAGACATTCAAGCTACCAGAGAAGGGGACAAGAAAAAAAAAAAAAAAACAGTGGATGCGTCCTATTGTGAAAGCCCAGTGTCTTGTGCTCAACTAATGTAATCTATGATCTCTCCCATCCCAATTAAAAGACAAAATGGCCTCAGAGCAGCTGTAAAGGGAGGCCTCACAGGAGTGTACTAACTGCTGTTAATGTCAGAAGTCTCGCTTAAAGAGCAGCATCTGTTTAGGCTCCATGCAGGCCTCATGCCTCCAAGCCCACTAACAGCACATACAGCCCTGCCCATCTGGAGCATCGCAGCAACATTATGGGCCCAAAATCACACAGCCAACTTATATTGTTCAAGTCAGGAGACTCCTTTATTTAACTTTGTTTAAGGGCAACAAGACATTGTGGTTATGCGGTCACATTTTATGGATTTCTACAATAAAAGTTACCTTGTTGAAATATATGTCATTAAGTATCAAACTAAAATTAGAAATGCTTCAGGCTAGAACAACACGAGGTGCAAAAGGCAAAAAGTGATTGCTCTCAAAACATTAAACCAAAGTACACGTTGAGGAGCTGTACCAAACGCCATCTTTGCCCAGCACTTAGCATCAGGCTTGTTTTGTGTGCGGATTATTTTCAAAATCCTAGTTCCCACACCAACATATTAAGTGGCGAACTGGTACGTTAGAGAGAAAGAAACAAGAAGCCAAAGTGAGAAGATCATCTTTTATCACTAAGGTCTCCTCTTTAGGAACACTCCAGCTTCCTGGTAAAAAATACAGCAACGGACAAAAACAAGCAGATGAGACAAAAGTAGTGTGCTGACATTGTGGTGACCAGGTACGTTTGTGGAAACACGTTCAACTTGCTTCCCACGTTATTTGAAACACTACCACACAAATGTGAATAAAACTCTGCTTCAAGGAAAATGAAGGGGAAAAAAACTAATTTCTTCATTAAACAGCCTTTCCCTGGTAAACTGGATGAGGCTAAAGCAATAACAAATACCACTGGTGCCTTTTCAGCTTACAGTCTAGTGTTGAGTGTTTAAACACATGTTGGAGGTGAATTAACTGTGAGAACGTCTTGTCCACATTTTAGCCAAAAAAATATAAATATATAGACATGTATAGTAAACTGTATATTTTATTAATGTTTCATGTAAAGTTTCATTTAAAATTGTACAAACTGTTGTTTACAAAACTTCTTGAATTGTTTCCATTATTGTTTAAAAAATAAACCTAATTGTTCCTTCATGCCAAACCATGATTTTTTGTGTACCCCTACTTACGCTCCTAGTGTATATAGTTTATTGATTTCCACATGTAAACATGTAAACACCTACTGAGCCTGTAAACATGCTGAATTGTAGGGTACTGACTTTAAAACTGATGCATGGGCAGCAATAACTTAACAGAAAGAGCAGCTTGTGTATGTCTGTGTGTGAACTTGGCTATGATTTCAGTCTACTTGTTCAACTTCTCAGAACCAGTAGCCTGTAGCTTCCGTCAGATCTCTCTACAGTCGCTCCCACAGAAACACGCCACTGTTCGTTTTGATTCAAGGAACAGGAAACAGCAGTGCATGCAGCCAGGAAATAGGCTGCCAAGTGAGAGAACAGGAGGTCCAGTGAAAATGAAATGACAGTTATTTGTTTAGGAAGACAGAGAAAGGATGTTCACTTCAGTAAATCTGATCAGATAATCCCATAGTTCAGTGGCTTTCAACAGGAAGTAAGCCCATGAGTGTTCATCACTCCTGCCAAAAACAAGCTTTTAACACTGATTGTGCCATGTCTTGATGACGTCATTTCCTAATTACCTATCCAGAAATGGTGCCTTGGCTGTAGTTTTTTTATTTTTTGTTAAACTCTTGGAAGGCTGAAATTTCAAAAAGCCTTTATGTAGGGCTTCTGTTTATATGTATGAGGGCAGTAAAAACATCTTCCTGATACACTTCATGTCTAACAACATGGGCCGGGGCTTGATTGAGTTGCTACTCCATTGACAAATGTATGAGGACATGGACGTATTCCTAATGTATACAGCAGAGACCACTGGCTTTCTAAAATTCTGATTCTAGGCTACTCCACTGCTTACACATTTTTTTAAAGACAGATTTAAGAGTCCTAATTCCCCATTTACCTCCTCAAAAAACACCTTACTGATGAAGTGTAGTGGTCTGAGTTCACTTCTGACATCCCAACACACACTCTTGAACACAAGTCTCAACACAACTGAAAACACAATACGTTCTTAAAGCCACAAAAAAAGAAAATGAAAAGGTAACATTATTACTGCAGCCTTCTGAATTGTGATATATTGCCTGTTCTGTAAACTTTCTTAGTATCTGTCCTCTATAATTTGCTAAAATACCAGTCTTTTTACTTGTGACTTTCTGTGTGCCCACTCAAGGTTACTTTAAAGCCATTGTAATCCAAACTAGTGCAGTGTCATCAACAAGATGATTGGTTTGTTACTAAAAGAAAACAGCCTTGCTGAGGGCTTCAATCATGAGAGCATGCACCATTAGTAAGACCATGTTTAAATGTCTGCAGTGCCATTCACAATCACTAGTTTGGACTATTACCTGCAGCTGGTTCACAGTTTCATGTGATCGATTGCATTTTTCACATGTGGGCTTGTGCAGCTGTTTTTATATTATTTCCACATTAGACCTTGGGTAAATACAACAGCTGTGGCATCAAGATGAATCAAGTGTAGGTGACTCAAAAAGAAATGTACCCTCTATCAGCATCTACCAAGTCTGTTTTTCCTCATCTTACATTACATTAGCAATGTAGTTTATATATATGTGATTAATCCAGATGTTTATATATGCAAAACCATACCACAAAGAGTTGTCTTTGCTAATGACTGTACCTCAACTTAAATGGGTATAGACAATTATCAGATATATAGGCCTGATTTATCACAGCTGTACACATGCACCGACTCATCAAAAAAACAACAGCAGAAAGCAGCTGGTATGTGTGCATTCTCAGCAGCTTTCAGGTAGCCCAGATTAATGGAGTTTTGGTAATCAAGTTTATCATGAAACACAGTGAAAAATATATGATGTGTCATTGTTGGAGATGTTCTGGGATGTTATATGTAGGCTGTTCATTATTGTACTTTTAGAGGCTGGTGGGTTTATGTATCAGTGTTGTGATATATAAACCCATAATTGCCTTCTCAGATGCTAAACCAGACCTCCAACCAGTTAGTCTAAAGATCGAGACATTACTGTGGCTGAAAATGGCTAATGTGTTTGAGCTGCGACAGTGTCGTGCTGTTTTTTAGTTAGGTTTGTCTTTTTTTTTTTAAATGTTTTTGTACTTGACGTGGTTCCTATCACGATAAGCTCTGTCTTGTTTAACTTAAGCTTTGAAATAAACTATGACCTTCCATGTTTACCTTAATATGTGGAACATTATCAGCAAGCTGTGTCATCTTTCAAGTCCTAGTTGAATATTTGTGGCAGAAAAGGTTCAATCATTTCCTTTGGCATTAATTACCTTCAAAAATCATGACAATTTTGAAAAAGTTTGAGGTATTTTCACTCTCATTCTCCTTCTTGTCTGGTTGCATTGCGTTCAATTTTATTAAATATAGACTTGTTCAGGGTCTGTTTGGAGATGGAGCCTGGTCCGTGCTTGAAAGCGTCAGGGTAAAATCCAGCACATAAATTGTTTTCCATCACAAGCACAGAAGCAAGATGGGGAAGAGAGGTGCCTGCCTTTATTAGACTCAGTGAGGGAAACTTTACTACTGAATCACATTACTGGCCCTCTATGGGATTCTGTACACCAAACTTTGGGAGTTGGATTTACTAAATCATCAATGCAAAGCAGGAAGAAAATAGAGCATAGTGTGCTTGTATATTTTATGTCTTTATTAATGAGGGGCAGAATGGTGGTTATTCTGGCAATACGAAACCACTACATGGTTTTGAATTCAGTCCGCGGCAGCTTTCGGTATGCATTAGAATAAATATAATACGGCAAATCGGGGTAATGTACAACATATCGACTTTGTTGTAGTAGCAGTAATGTTGTTGGCAGTATATCCATATGCAGATTGGTCCATTTAGATATACATGATACCATGGAGCCAACATTTTCCATGCTGTAACAAACATAGCAGCCCTTGAATAAATAATTGATTGTGCTACATTAAAAATTCTTTTCAGGTAAAAGAGCCTTAAACAGAAAAAAAGGTCATGTGGCATGGTATCAAACTGTATAAAACAATACAAAACAATACATCTATCTTAATTGTTCTTGTGCGTAGAATTTAAAAACTAACTTATACACAGTCTAAATGTAGTGGCAATGTAAAATATTTCATAATCTGTCTTCATCAGTAGATTCCTCTTATGATTGAAAGTAACAGAATATAAAAATATGATCTTCTGTCAATCAATATTATGCTGTTTAGTAATAGTAGACTTGCCAGTATGCCATTGATTTTTCTAAATTACCAATAAATTAGGCTACTAAATAACTTCTACTATATTCTTTTGATTTTTTTTGTGTGGATTTGGAATCACTGGCATGCTCCACGTCCGTGTTTCCCCAACGATTACATTACATAAAAATTGCTGTAGGCAATATTTTGAATTAAAAGGGTGTTTGTTCCACCTCCAATATGAGCGGGCTATTTACAGCTCAAGTCACGGTAAATGCATCACTTTCTCTAAGTCCTTAACAGATATGAAAATATGGCCAATGCGTACTGACACTTGCTATCTCATGAAAATTACTAGTGCTCCTAACCAGAGAACTGAAATAAGAGCTCCTGGCACCATTAAAAACTATAAAGACCAGACTCACATTTTTACCAAGGAAGCTCCCTGAACATTCCAAAAGAAAGAATAACAAATCTGAAGAAACCAGAGAGATAATAACAGCCATTAACAAATAAAAGGGCATTTTATTAGATCAAACAGAAATATGTCTCCTGATCCCTCTCAGTTGAACTTTTAGGAGTATCACTTTGCAAAGTCCCTAAATCAGATAACGGCTTCTAGAGAAGCAGCTCTAAACTCTGAGGAGCGATTGTGTGTTCTGCACTGCACTTTTCATTTCCACACTCATTTGGATAGCAGCATGCTTCTTAATAACACCACCACTTAACAACAGAAGAAAATGTATTCCAAAAACGTTGGTGGAGGAGGTGAAAGGAAATGTGCAGGTTCTGAATGGCTGAATCTCACACTACACAGACAAGTGTGCAAGGACACGACACATGGCTGCAGCCCTAATCATTCTGTATCTATGTGCTTTGTTGAATCTAATTTCTATTTAGCCTCAGTGCTCTCTGAGAGATCCAGCCTTTTTCCTGTCCAGAACTAACACTGTCTTTAACAGAACATATAAAGTGAAGAAACAGGAACGCCAGTAGAGCTCTTTAAAACGCATAAATATAAAGGTTTTCATTACTCATAATGGTCCTGCTATAGTAGTGGATGTGGGCAACTGTGTGAAACACATGGATTACCTCATCACTATGTTTTATGGGTATTTTCTCAAAAGGATTAAAAACCTCCTTAAGATGCTGGTATTAAGAGTTTTACAGTCCAACATCCAAAGACTTAATGCTATTGGAAATTGTGACCATTCCTAAAAAGAGCAACAGGAACTTCCTAGGGGGCTAAAGACAGAGTAGGACTGAGCCTCAGCTAATGATGCTATGCAATTGCGAGTGTCCATAGGAAAAAAGATGGCTGACCGAGCGAGAGCTAAAGTGGGAAAAGGGGGATTAGAGCCTTGGATCAGGGACAATCAGCTCTGTGGGCTGAGGTGAAAGGAGTTAGAATAGTCACCCATGCCTGCTCCAAGCCTGCTTTGTCCTTAGAGACAATGGGCTTAGCTGCTCTGAAGCACAGCTTTCTTGTTATGAACACAACCCATTACTAATGCATTACCATTGCACTTAAGACAGCAATTTACTGATTGGCATCAATTTCAGATGTTGAGACAGCATTTTGAGTCATCCATTTTGCAGAGATTTGTTATGATGTGATTGCTGTGGAGGGTGGTCTCCATTTGAAAGCGCTGACTGCTCCTGATCCACACAGATGAAAAACGCATACAGTGAAATGAAGTGAGGAGGGAAATAAATGAAGGTGGCTGAGGCCATTTCGTGTGGGGAATGAAGAGATATTGCACCACATTCCAACTGCTTCAGCTGCTGCTTTAAATGAAACGCTCGGCTTAAAACGATCTTTCTGCCATTGAACTACATGCAAATCTCCGAGCTGCCCTCTGACCTGCAGACAACTGTGTGGCAATATTAAGAGAGTGGTCCCAGAGACTCTCTCCACGACTCCAATTAGGGAGGCTTCACATTATATACACAACAGGCTAAATACAGGCCAAAGCCGCTCTGCATGTGCTGCATAGCCTGCTGGTGCAGGCAAATACAGCGAGAAAGGTGATTAAATATTTTAAATTGAGCTCTTGGAAAGTGGTGTCCACTATTCACTATTACAACAAGAGAACGCATGGATAAAAGGAATAGAAATGGTGAAGGAAGACAGAGAGAGCAATGTTTATTAGACATGGTTGTTTGAATCCACACACTATAACCCATTATTCAAATATTAAAGCCAGGGTCCCATTAAGTGAATGTATACTGTTGTTGTTTTTTCTTTCAGAGGATGTGTTATCTCAACTGACCACTGTTCCATAAGAGGTGTAAAATTTGGCAGGTGTTCTGCAGTCTAATAAAAAGGATGCAGCAGTTATGATAACAACCAGCCTGTTCCACACTGAAGGCACAGTGTGAAACATACTGTATAGTGCATGCACAAGCAGTAAAGCTGTAGCATTACAATGATCAAGGACTGCATTTATCCTTTATAATAAATACTAGTCATGCCTCCTACAAATTCAGGTTGTTGGTTAGTGAGGAGTAATGTGTGAACTCTGGATCGAAAAAAAAAAAAAAAACAAACAAAAAAAAACATAATAGTTGCTACATGAGGACAAGCCCCATAAAGCTTTCTGATTACTGAATTATCAGCGGGTACTGTATATTCACCTTTGGCACCACACAGCACCTAAAAATCCAGCTTTAATTAACTTTTTCTATTCAATCTTCCACCTGCATGATAGAGCTTTTGATCTGAATTATTATTTTTGCATGAGATGTATAACTGCCATATGAGGCTAGTCGGGTCAATACTGTCGAAGTACCAAGTAGTCAAGTTGCTTATTTCTCTACACAAACCCTGTGAAATAGTAGTTGTAGTAGTTGAGAAGTCTCTTAAACACATCATCTGAAAGGTCACAGAGCTTATCGGACTGTGAGGGCCTGTTTCTCTGTAGCAGACCAAATGTACTGAGAGGCACTGCAAAGAGAAGGAGCATATGTAAGATGGGCAGTGACAGCATGACCACATTCAGCGACACATGCATAAAGATTTTACTTAAAGTTGGCTACAGCACTTATCACCAGTCATTTTAACCAAGCATCTGCTTGCCAATCCCTTTGAGTGCACAGGTAGGTTGTCTTCTTCCCCCATCTCATCAGACATGCATTGAAATTCAATCACTTACATGGAATCAATGGGTTTGAGGTGAATTACCTGAGCAGATTAGAGCTGGAGGCAGCTGGAGAGCTATCGTCTGATCATTCCAGCTTTTCCTGCTCTATTTGTTTTCCCCACACTTTAGCTAAATTAGTAATTACATTCACACAGCCAATCTCACCATGGCCACCGTGAAACCAAAGACACACCTGCAGAAGCTCCAGAAAAACAGCTAGTTTGGTAGTGCACAATCTCCAACAAGCTAATGAGAAAAACTGTCTCTTTTGCAATTTCCATGTGAATCCTTGCAAAATTAAAGCAGACCATCAACACAATCAAAAGTGTAAAATTGAAAGGTTTGTTGAAAACTAAATGGTCTATCAGCATAGATAGACTGTACTGTGTATCTCAGAAAACATCATGCAAAATCCCTTTCTAATAACAAAAGCTATCATATTGTCAATTTATTTATTGCATTTGAAAACAACAAGGGGAAAGATTTGGGGTTCAATAATATCAAATCTAAATACACTATTGAATCTGCTTATAAATAATTTCAAATCCCTTATTAAACCTATTCAGATTTGTCTTTCAATGTCTTAAATTTACAGGTAATATTAAAGCACTGAAAACGCAATCTGTCACATTCAACAAGCTTTTTGTTGGTTGATAAGGAAGCAACTAGTTTTGAATGGCTGTATAATTAATTATTCAACCTGAGCAACGTAGAATATATAATACTGAGGCTGAAATTAAGCCTAATTCAACAGTTCTGAAATAAATGACCTTCGTGAAGGTATGAAGGTGATAATGTTCAGTTTTAGAAATGTGTTGATTCGGCTGTATGATCATTTCTGAAGGCTATAGTTTCTGCTGTTGTACTGCATTAAACCGAGTGGTGTTTCTGACAGTCATCACTTTAATATTTCTATTAAACTTTTGTTAAGCTGAATAATATGGAACTCATTCTGTCTGAAATTATTTTACTAACAGTGTGTTTTATGTGTTTTAGGCACAGAAAATATCATAGTTTGGGTGAAAATAAAGACATTACAACCGTATCAGGCCAAAAAAACAAATCAACAACTGTCTCTAGTTTCAAAGTCCTGTGTTTTGTTGCCCACACATCCACCCCCAGCATGTGTTAACGTCAACAACAGATTGTGTTGCTCCTGTCATAATTACTCCACACATAATTGCTAATAACTTATTTTTAATTAATTATACTACTACAGGTCAGCTAACTATGACATGTATCAATGATATGCTCATTCTAGCCCAGTGATGGATGCATTTTGCCCTTTACTAAGCGAGAACTACAGGCATGTTAACAACACATAATAGCCAGTAAATGGCGTGCTAACACATCAATTGGCCATCATAGTGAATGGCATTGATGGATAAGAGAAGTGAGTTGGAAAACTGACATCAAAAAAGTAGAGTATCCTCAGTTCTCTCACAGGTTGCAGACAGTGATGAATTTTAAAGCTTATTTTTGTCTCCCTGATCAATGATCAATGTCAGAAGGTTCCCCCCTCCTCACACTACACCCAGCCAGAGATCCCCAGACGCATTTTTCTCCTCAGTTTCGTCAAGTATCACATTCATAATTATGCAGTCTATTTTATAAAGTCCAGCAGTGCTCAAGCACAGTTTAAGGCTCTGGGTCAAATTCTGTATGTTTCACAGAATATATGTAAAGTACTTTGCTCAAGCTTTAATCTAAAATCAGCTGGCATGGATAAGAATTTAAAGTGTAGGGGGATTTGTCTTTCTTTGCTCCCCCACACCACAAAAGACATATTTAAAAAAACAGATATACCTGATATGAGACGAACAGTATTTCATGGTTTATTAAACTGTTTATTGTAGTAAAATAAGAAGTTCATCACAAAAGCAGGCAAGAAGGGAAAAGCAGCCCTTCAAATATTGCTCTTTAATAAGTGAATTTAACCTTGTGCATATTTCTGTTAATGTGACTACATTCAATTCTGGCTTGAGCTCTGTTAAGGTGAAAATGTCCTTGCAAATTAGAGTACCATCATGACATCAAAAATGGACTCAAGGTCTTTCTTTTCAAATATGATCCAGAGATGTACTATGAACTTACCAACATATTTACAAAGACAAATGCATATACAAAAGGAGCATTAAGCATGAATTATGCTTTGTGTCCTCACAGTATCAAAAAATAAACATAATGTAAACTGTGTTCTCCCCATGTCTGGAAGAGTGTACAGTCATAAATCTGTGACTGTACAAACCATACTTGACAACTTGTCTAAATGTCTGGCTTCCAAAACAGTATAAACATGACTAAATAAAAATCTACTCTGTGTGTAGATGTCTGTTTTGGAGTATTATATCAGGGCCTTTACAGCGACAGTGTGCTCCCCTGAAAGATCTCAGTCTCAGCTAACACCTCATTTGGCACTGGGAACTCCTGCTCAAGAGAAAGGCAGACTGCTGTGGGTTTCCAGGTGACTGAAAGAGCCCAGTGGCAATGGGTAAAGAGAAGAATCAGTGGGGTTTTGGGTTACTTGTGTGACCTGTTTGATATTCCACAAGACACCAGTCAACAAAATAAAGAACTCCTGGGTAAGAAAGAAGCAGCCACACTTCCAAGCAAACAGGTTGGCAAATGCCGGGTGAACCATAAATAATACTGTCTGTTGCTTCATCTCGAGGACTTTAATGTATTTCTTCATTAGATATCATGTGGAAACTGTGGAACCATGGAGTTTTGACATTGTAAACAATGTATTGATGTGTCATATGTCATGTGTCATGTCAGATGGTTATTACAACAGTAAGGCGTTCCACAACATTTACTGCATGTCTATTACTGTAACCATGAAAACAAAGATTATTTTAAGACAAACATTTTACTGAACTTAACCTAATGAAACCATGTTGATTCTATAACTGTAATGATGTTTTTATCATTTAAGGTCTAGTACACTTGCCTATATCATCATGACGTCAAAGATCTGGTAAGCATGCTGCTGGAAAGGTCTTGTGGATGGCATTGTAAGATAACTGTAACTGTATTTATATAGCACTTTAAAAACAACGTAAGTTGACCAAAGTACTTGACAAAACAAAATCACAAAAACAAAGAACAGGAGTAAACAACAAGCATGAAACAACAAAACCACAAAAAACACATTAATCAAAATAAATAAGATAATGACACATAATGCCAACAACTCAGACTGTGTCAAATGCCACTGAAATGTATCTAGCCCAGGCTTTTTGATCAGTGGCTGTACTACTGCATGTTTAAAATTGCTAGGAAACACCCCTGAGGTTAGACTGCCATTAATGATAAAAACAGACAGACCTAACGTAATAAAAACCTCTTTAAAAAGTTGGGGGGGGGGACACAGCATCACAGGGAGAGCCAGAAGGTTTCAACAGACCAACAATCTCCTGCAATTGAGACATATCAGGCTCAAACAGAAAAGCAGCAGAGCAAGGGGCAGGCGCTGATGGGTCAAAAACAGGAGGTGAGATTTGGGCTCTCGTGAAGGTGACCTTATCAATAACAAAGTGAAGAAAGTTTTCACAGCCTTCAAATGAGGCTTCAAGACAGGCAGTCTGAGGAGCATTAAGAAGTGTGTAAGTGGTCTTAAACAGTACACGAGGCTTGTGACAGTAAAGAGCAGAAAAGTGCTTCCTTTTAGCCTCTTATACTTCAGACTGATAACTGTCTCTTAACAATTGAAAAGATACCTGCGATTTATCCTTCTTCCACTTGCGTTCAGCTCTACGGCACTTGCGTTCAGCTCTACGGCAGCTCTACGGCAGCTCTACGGCAGCTCTACGGCACTTGCGTTCAGCTCTACGGCAGCTCTACGGCAGCTCTACGGCAGCTCTACGGCAGCTCTACGGCACTTGCGTTCAGCTCTACGGCAGCTCTATGGCACTTGCGTTCAGCTCTACGGCAGCTCTACGGCAGCTCTACGGCACTTGCGTTCAGCTCTACGGCAGCTCTACGGCACTTGCGTTCAGCTCTACGGCACTTGCGTTCAGCTCTACGGCAGCTCTACGGCACTTGCGTTCAGCTCTACGGCAGCTCTAGGGCACTTGCGTTCAGTTCTACGGCACTTGCGTTCAGCTCTACGGCAGCTCTACGGCACTTGCGTTCAGCTCTACGGCAGCTCTATGGCAGCTCTACGGCACTTGCGTTCAGCTCTACGGCAGCTCTACGGCACTTGCGTTCAGCTCTACGGCACTTACGTTCAGCTCTACGGCAGCTCTACGGCAGCTCTACGGCACTTGCGTTCAGCTCTACGGCAGCTGTACGGCACTTGCGTTCAGCTCTACGGCAGCTGTACGGCACTCGCATCACAGGCATGTGGTCAGAAAATAAAGCATCATGAACTTCCAAATTAAGAACTGGTAGACCACATGATAAAACAAGGTCAAGAGTGTGTCCACACTCATGTGTAGGTTTAGACACATACTGTACAAGGTTAAAAGAATCAATAAGGTTTAAAAAAAAATCAGTGGCCATAGGTTTGTCAGGACAGCACACATGAATATTAAAATCACCAATAATGAGGACACAGTCATATTTAGGAATGACCTCAGTCAGGAAGTCAGCAAAGTCGTTTAAAAAGTCTTTGTTGTATTTGGGTGATTGATAGATCACTGCACATAGCACCGGATGAGAGGTTGGCCGAGCTCGAATAAACACACTTCAAAGATGGAGAACGAGGAGGGTAGTGAAAGCTGTTTACATTGATACACATTCCTGTAGACAGCAGCTATCCCTCCTCCTCAGCCCGACGTGTGCGGCGAGTTCAGGTAGCAGCAAGCAGCAGTCGGGAGGCAAGAGTTTGGCAAAAAGACTGGACTTACGGACATTTGCCCGAGTCTCCGTCAAACAGAAAAAATCCAAACCACTAGATCTAAAATAGTCTTTAAGGATGAAAGTTTTGTTCATCAGAGATCTTGCGTTCATCAGGCCGATTTTGACAGGATCTGGGCAGTTAGCAATCTGGGGAGCTTGGCAGAGAGGCCACAGATTCCTCAGATTTACTCCACGCTGTCGCGGGTGTGGAGAGCAGATGGTGGGGTTGGAACAGCTCAATGCTGGCAACAGGTACCAATCAGGTGTTGACAGGCTCCAGCGAGCGCCGGGAAGGAAAAAGGTGATGAACCACTCCATGCTCAAGCTGAGGGGCTACGGAGAGACGTGCAATACAGGCTCTCAGCCTTACCAGTCTCACCTGCGCTTACCTTGGAGGCGATGGTGGTTCCTCCGGGGAGATGGCGCAAGAACATGGAGAAGGTGAGTTGGAATACCCAATAGCAATGGGGGCGACGTTTTATGTCCACCGTGAGTGACCTGCGCAAGAGCATTGATACGGGGCCTCAGATGCAGTAAAGTGTGACGATCATACACCAGCAGAAAGTCGACATATTGACAAAGTGTCAGAAACCCAATAAGATTTGGGAGCGACAGACAGAAAGTCATAGACACAGGTGCCATCGTGGAACCTGGTAGAAACAATGAATGTATGTTGTCATTTAGGTTGGAGGAATTGCTGGACTTTGTATAGAAAGGCCTTCAGATGCTGCATATCCATGCTGTTTGGGGCCCAGTTTCCATGGAAACATGGCTGAATAAGGCCAAAAAAGGTCAAATAAATAATAAGATAGATAGTTTATTACAGAGGGTGCAGGGTCAGCTGGCCACATGATAATGATAGTAGTGGTAGCAATTACAGGTAGAGGGTGAAGGATCAGACTGTTTATACGAAACTAAGAAAAGAACCACTTTGATTTAGCCATATGTTAACTGCTTCTGAATTTGAGATGAGAAGTCACCATCAGAAAACTTTTCTTTTGCTGTAGCTATCTGACATCATGAGCAGAGTCCCCAGAAGACCTTATTTGGTATAAACTGATTCTTGACACTCATCCCCACAGTTATACACAAGTCCCACACTGACAAAAACAAATGTAAAGAGTGTCTGAGGTAAACTGACAGCAGGATATGTGAGAAGCCTCAAATGCCTGTCAGACAATAAGAAAAAACACACACTGAGTCTCCATGCAGGACTTATGTCACTGCATTCAGAAGAAGCAGGCAGGGGTTCAGCAGCCTCCTCACCCCAATTATAACCCAGCATATGAGTACATATCATACCGAGTGCTGTTACACTACAGTTAGAGGAAAAATAAATACTCTATTACTTCTGCCACATTTGGCTCCAGATCTGAAGATTGATATGTCCGATCCCCGCTGACAGATCTGATAACAGAGAAGGACGGTTTCTTTCCCAGCTTTCACAGCAATAAAAAAACAACAAACAACAATAAACAAAGTCCGACTTTGTAACTGTAACTCACTTATGCCAGGAATGAATTACTAACTCAATAGAGTCTGAGATTACATTGGAGTTTTAACAAAAAAGAAATAAGCTTAAGAGGAAACGTGTAGACAGTCACAGAGAACCAATTTCAACAACAGATTTGGATGGGCCATTGTACAGTTAACTCAGAGGAGTGTATGTGTTTGTGGATAAGCAAAGAGGAGGAAAAAGAGGATTCCTCCAGGGAAAGCCAAATAATTCCCCACTGAGCCCATCATTTCCCACCCACTTGTATGAGCACACACAAACACAGAAGAGACAAGAGTGAGAATATTCATTAAGAGGACAGTGAACTCTAATTAAACATGGTGGAAGGAACAAATGCAGGTGTGGACTGCACCTGGTTTCTGAAGCTCCCACTTCTCCTTGTTGCAGCCACACTAGGATGATAACGCTCTCCCTCTCTGTGACTGTGACGTCATTCTCAGTCTGACCCAACACCCTGTGCTTCTCTGCTTCTCCCACTGCACTTTGGAGGCACCGGTGCAGGTGTGAAATTTGGTGGCCTAGGAAGCCATCGACACAAGAGAACTGATGGCACTCCATACCAGGAGAAAATACTCTTCCTTCTTGACTAGCAGATAAATTCCAGTTGGGTGGCAAGGCAGAATAACAACACCAACTGTAGACACACAGCTGTGAGAATAAAAGACATATCTCCTCTTCTGATATTTTCCTCCAGTACCCTCCAGAATGAGCTTAACAAGCAGAACCTTCTGCCTTCTGTACTTTGGCAGCAGGAGACACTGCTGCAGACAGATCTGATTCCACATTATGAACAGGTGTTAATGCTCTCAAACTTTAAAGTCTAATGTCATGTTTACTACTGTGCTAAAAATACCCAATACAACTGCTATAGCTATGACTCAATGCTGGGGCATCAACTGTTCCTATGAAGGCAAATCAAAGTCTGTCCATGTGCCTTCATGTGAGTCTGTATGTGTGCTTTACTGTGAGTTAGTGAGAGCATGTGTTTTATCAGTTGCTAGTGCTTGTTTGAACGGAGCCGTGATGAAAGCCTCAACAAACACAAGGGAATGTCAGCCGAGAACTAAAGTCAACAAAAAGAACCCTGACTCTGCCAGGGACCCCGTGAGAAAGGCCACGCCCTCCAACACAGCACCGGACTGTCTCTCCACACCACTGCGCTCCACCTAATCCCCACCAGAAATATACCGGACTGGTACAGTAAAAGATGTGAGGGGAATGTGAATTAGGCCACGGAGTGGAAGAAAGATGTAGAGAGGGGATGGAAAGCAATACTATCAGGCTGTTTTTTCTCCCTTTTATTATTATTTTTTTTTCAGAGCAGAGGCAAGTGAGCTTAGCATACAAAGAAGGCTGGGGGTAAAGACTGTTCGAACACGCCACTGAATACGTACAACTAGAATATGTCCATACTCCAGTGGTATATAAAAAAAGAAAGACAACACAATTACAAATCTTCCATTTGTTTGTGGACTAACTGATGCAGAAGAAATATTCAAGGCAAGCTGCAATTACTAGCTTCAAATATATTATTGAGATTCTAGCCTCACATTTTTGGTCTGGTAGTGTACTGTGAAACCAGCAGAAGGGCAAATGTTAAAGCAGGGTAGGCAAACATCTAGCCCTATTCAATTCATGTGAGAAGAGCTGAAGAGCTGAAGCTTCACTTTTTTTTTTTCTTTGTCCGGTTTTGTGTGGAAAGCCAGTAGAGCAGACTTGAATCCCTCCCACTCAATGTGCTGAGACATTTTCCCTTTTACCAATGCTAAAGTAGGCATGAGCACTAATCCTCAGGGGTTAAATGGAACCTTCTCTGGGGTTTCCCTATCCTGAGAGAGCTGGGGGCGGCTGCTGCAGCACACACTGAAGTTTAATGTATCTGGCAGAATTTTGGCTCAACTTTTACAAACTTTGCAAAAAAGGAACTCCAGCTCAAAACTCAGTAATGCAACATGCAAACAGTGTTAAAAACAATTCATGTGGGGTTCGTATCTCACATCATCCAAGGCATCCCATTGCAGATACTCAGGTGATCGGCATGAATAAATAAAAATGCTGCTGCTGATGATAATGATAATGAAATTTTAATGATCACAGTGGGGAAACTGGGTCACTAGAGCAGCAGAGAGAAAGTTATAGACAAAAACACAAAAGTGCAGAGAATTAAATGCAAAACAACTCATAACTACAGTAAAAGAACATAGATGGAGCACTGCAGTAGATAAAAATAATTTATCACCCATGTTAGAAATTAGAAGCAGGAACTCTAGCTCAGAATATGTCAATAGGTGTTTTGCAGGAGCTCATAGTATTAGTTAAAAAAGGTTGAGTGCAGATGTGTAAATATGCATATATGTTTACACATGATCACAAAAAACACTTAAATGGACCTTGTAAACTGCTTAAATGGGTATAGAAAGAATAACTTTTGCAAATGATGCAGTCACAGTGATGAATATTTCCCAAATAGGAAATGCTAGTATTTGTGGCATCAGCTGTGACCTTTACAGAGAGAGGAATACATATTTGAGGGCCTGTTGCAATGTTATATGGGAACTAGATGCAGGCAGCTACAATTCAATCAAAAGAGAGATTGTTCACCAATGAAAACCGCCAGAGAAAGGAAACATTTCCATTTCAAATCGCAGTCATTTTCACACCAGCACTGAGACAGCATCAGCAGCTGCCAAAGTCTGGCAGCTCCTGCCCCTAGTGTTTTTCCCTATCGCTGCGTATAAATTCACATCTCCGTTATTGCCTGTGTGATTGATGTTGGTTATAATGACACTACTTCTATTTACACAACACATCTACCCATCTCCTCTATCAGCAATTTGCTGGTTGACTTCCTCTGCCTTTTACTGGTTGTCTTTGATGGGTCAGCTTAAAGGAGTTCTTACTGGCCTGTGAAATGTCACAGCTTTGTCTTTATTGTTCGTTTGTGAAATTGGAGAATATAAAGGTATATTTCAAGGCTATGATCTGTAAGAAGAAAAGCACTACTCCTGGGCTCAGAGCTCTTACTTTAAAACACCAAAAATCTCCCTCTCTCTGTTAGCACAGACATACTTCAAAAAGTGATCAATTTTGACCAGTGCAAACATATCCTGTATTCACTAAAAAATTGGTGATTATCACAAAACAACAGGTAAGCAGCTATAACAATGTCTATACAAGCACAATGCATGTTTTGTCATGTTAATATATTTCAATCAGCTGCTTTTTGTCTTGCTGTGGAACAGCCACCCAATCTCCCCAAGGTGGGTTAGACCCTTCTGTGATTCTTTCCCAAGGTTTTACTCCATTTCTCCTGTCCATGGGAGTAATCAGAACACGGGTTTTGCTTTGTATTAAAGATATAACAAAAATATGTCCACTAATTTGTGTACATGTAGATGAAGAATAGCTAAGTGAATGGACAAGATAAACATAAACACCCCAATGCACACCATGAAAATCCTCGACCCTTATCCTCATTAGTGCAAATGTAATACTCAACTAGGTTAACTTCAGAAACAGCACAAGAGAGTGGGATAAGTAGGGTCTCCAGTTACATCCAGTTTTGCCTAAAATGTGTCATTCACAACTCTATCACAAGAACTTCACACTCTTGCACTAATAGGTGGGCGAGCAGTCTACAGACACTTCTTTAAGAAAGGTCATAAGCCTCACTTGGTCTCACACGGTGCTTTATGATCACTACGGCCACTCGCTATAGATTTCCTGTGGATGTGGCTCCTGGCTTCAGACGAATAAGATATCTGATATCCAGGTTATTCAGGGTAAGTGCTGAAGCACTGGTGTCAGACGCTGAGGTGTAGACACCTCCTTGTTATTGGGATGGTTGGAGGTGATACCTAAAAACACCTTCAGATAGAGTTTAATGCCAATTAAGTGACTCCGATTCCCACAGTTTTCACAATAGCTTATACTGAAGATGGTTTTCACTAGCACAATAACAAATGTCAACATAACTCTAACCAGCTTCGACAGATAACAATATAATGATGTAAACTGGATTATATCACTCTAGACAACCATGTGCAAGTGTGGAAGCAGATAATGAGAATGTATTTTAAGCAAATGATTGAAGCATTGGCTCCAGGTTGGGAGCAGTGATGATACCAACATTGCTCTAAAGCTCCCAAATATGTAAAAA
The DNA here is from genome assembly GCF_900324485.2 of Mastacembelus armatus. Classification (NCBI taxonomy): domain Eukaryota; kingdom Metazoa; phylum Chordata; class Actinopteri; order Synbranchiformes; family Mastacembelidae; genus Mastacembelus; species Mastacembelus armatus. The sequence goes on along the minus strand of NC_046647.1, from coordinate 9,495,628 downwards.
CCTCTGACTGCTTTTGTACTTTTGCAGGAGTAGACTTACTGTGTTCGGCAGTTAAAAAACAAAGAACAGAGAAATCATTAAAAAGGGTCATTTTTAGGTATGACTCATGAGAGTAAACACAGTCATCCAGATCATAGAGAAAACAAAGTCAGAGTTGGTGTTTGGCACAGATAAGTGAACACTTTGATCACAATGATGGCAGCTCTGTGTGAGAAGACCTCTCTTTTCTAGCACTCCCCCTTCTCTTCGCTCAAAATCATGTTGTTTAAAAAACTATACTTCCTGTATGTGTCCTAATCAACAGACCCATTACAGACCTTAAGGTATTGTATAATCTTATCTTATCTAGAGTAGCAAAGACTAGGTTTGTTTCACCAGATAAGATTAGCCTTAACTTCCTCTACTTACCGCTCTAAACCTCGACTGACCCTTTCGTAATTTCCAGAGACTAAAGACCTAAATTCTCCATATGCTGCAGGAATGTGCAGCGGAGTTAAAGAATCAGAAAGCTGCATGTTTGTCTTAAAGGTTTTGCGCTTACACAAGCATAGAGAGTTCATTGTAAAGATAAATGCTACCATTAAACAAGGCTGCAGAAAAGATGCTAAGTCAACTAATTACAGATTTAGTGCAGCAATAGTAAACCAGTTACAATGCAAGAAAGAAGGTCTTCAATTAGCTACATTAGAGATGTATGAGAGACTCTGACAACACTGTATGGTAATTCTATCTTTTATCTCCTTTATTGTGCTGATTAGATGGAGCAAGCTCCCCCCACTACACTAATCAGATCACAGAGCATTGTGTTTGGGGTCATTAACCTATGGGAGGTACTGAGGTTGACAAGTCAGCGCCTACCCCCATCTACCATTTTATGGAGTTCACTCATCCCTGAGTTCCTCTGTCTCTACAGACAACACAACCGCAACCACACAAACAACCAAAGAAAACAAAAGACAAGGGGAAAAACAGCCGACTGAGCTATTTGCATGGCTTGTCATTCTTCCACAAACGCATGGCCCAAATGACTACTGACCGAGTCCGCTGCCTAAGCAGCAGGATGTTGGCCCCTTTAGACTCTGTTGTTGTTGGCTCTTTCCACTGGACTGTATCCTCGTCCCAAGAGACGATGGGGTCAACCTATCTCTACACATCTGGGATCTCCATCTGAAGAGACCAGTGCTTTCTTTGCATATTCTAATAGCAGTCATGACTGTAACAAGGCTCTGCTTCACATAACAGACATCTGCATTCATATGTATAAAAAGCCAAGAAGCTCAGTCAAAGCTTTCCTTTTTAGGCAATACCATAATGTCTCCTTTTACAAATCCACACTAATAAAATTCAACACTTGTCTACATAATTGCCCAATCAATGATTTATTTTTTTATATAAACTATCTCTGTCACAAACATTAGATCCACTCTAAAAATGTGAATACTACCAGCAGCACCTCTCATCCAAAAGCCCTAGTTAAACTGTTGCAATCCTGAAAAGCTGACTGTCAGGATGGCAGAGCAGAGATGAAAGGCCCACAGCAAAGATTGCTGCTGATTGCCTGTAGAGAATGAATATGCAAATAAAGCAGAAGGTAAATGAAAAACAAAGCGGGGGTTTTGGCAGCAGCCTTTTACATGTTCCCCTTAATTTGGCATTGGTTAAGAGCAGGGAAAGTGTATCAATAATGAATTCCAGTCAGAGCAAAGAAGAACACATGAGGGGAAAATCAGTCTCAGTTTTTTTTTATTTTTTTTTATCCTAGTTTCACGGCCTATTGTATTTCACACAAGCTTTTCAGTGAACACACACCGAGCTTAAGTGACACATCAACAGAAAATTGAGGGAGATAAAATAATATCCATAACACCTAGCTTGCTGTGCATCAATCACACTGGGTCCATGTGTTTTGGCATACAGTCCAGAAAGTGGGGCACCACAGCAGCCGCCAACTGCAAGACCTATCTATTGATCACAGAAAAGGCAAAGAGTTAATCAATTATGTGGTTGAATGTCATGAGAGACACAAACTGGGCTCAGGGCAGTGTGCTATAGAACAAGACCAAGTGCACACTTCACTGTTGTTTCACCACCAAACCAAAAGGAACTTTAGCCAGCACTCAGCAAAATCAAGTGGTTTAATATAGTTAGCTTTGCTGTCCCTCTTTAGAAACAGACAAAGCAAAGTAGAAAACAGCCTTTCTGTTGGCTAAACACTGTGCAATTGGCCAGAAAGACTAGAGTGGATCCTTGGGAAATGAGAGTACCTGTCCTCTTATACAAAAGATGAACAGGGTAACAGATTTCCCCTGGTCTTGAGATAACAGAAACCCAACACCACCGTCCTCCAGTGAGGCTCTTTGTACGTCTGAGAGAGGGTCAATCAGCAGCTGCTGACAGATTGTGTCTGCAGTCGATTTAGGAGAGGAAGCCACGGTGAGGTCAGGCACAGGTTTCTCTGTTCTGTCCCCCTGGAAGGAAGACAAGGATCAAGCCAGGATGGCCGAGACTGACCTCTTCTCACCTCGCCATCTTTGGCATACGACACCTGGATTAATATGATAAGATAGTTAAGCTCATCAGGAAACTAGCAAAATATTCAGCATTAGGGGAAATTTCACAACACGATGAAAATTTTATTTCACACTGATTTGCCGCCAAATGAACAGCATTCAAGCAAACAATTTATATTAGTCGAGAAATCCCATTGTGTTTTGAAAAAAAAAAAAAAAAAATAGTAAGAGCCACTCCAGCTGGAAAGCAAACAAATCTGAAAAAACTCCACTGGAGGTCTAAGTAGTTTTGGCAGATGCTCCAGGCGTAAGTGTCTGTTCAATTAGCCACTTCACTTAAGATGGAAATCATGGTTTGACCGTGTACCGAAGTGTTCAGACTAGAGTTGAAACATAGTCTGTCCTGGCTAAATAACTGGGCATGAGGTGTCAGCAGTGGTCAGACACTTAGAGAGTCACTCTTTTGTAGCATGCAACATCCTGATGAGGCCATAACAATTGTTAGGAGTACAGCTCATGAGCCGACAACAAGAGAACAGAGCACAGAAACAGAAATGGAGTGGAAATAGGGATATTGAATCAGTTGTGCTGTTGTTTGAGTGTCAGGAGTTTACATGCATGACCGGCATTTTCTTTAAGCTAAATTATATCGCTCTGTTAAACCAGTGTCATTTGCATAACATTGCAAAATCTGGCTTTTCCATTCACCAGTTGTCACATTAAAATATTATTGGATACTAATGCTGGTTTACTGACAAAATTTGTTCTTTTGGTTTTTTAACAGTCAATTATTGTAGGGCAGCTGCTCTCTCTTGACCAACTGGAAGCATAATAAATTTCAGCTAGAAATGTTTCCATCCCCAGAATGAATGAAAAACACCTCCCTAACATACCTGCTTGTTTCACAGCTGAACTGTATAATAGGCTTGAGGTAATTAACAAAAACTAGTAACAACAGTAGTGAGTGATATGCAAGAGATGAGTGTCCACATTACTCAGACGGCTGCATATGTCACACAGATCTGATCGCTGATCCAGCGGCATCAACACGAAAGCTGATATTCAACAACAGATAAACAGAGCTGCTCCACTGCGACTCGGTGAGCTGTGCCGTGGTGTCTGCCTTGTCAGGTGGCCAGAGGGGGAGACACTGGAGATGACGCAGGGCAGGAGAGAGTGTTGGCTGGGTCAGCCCCGCTGTACAACCCTTTGACTGACACGGTGACTCATTGCTGTTTTGGGCCTGGAAGGGTGCAAACCCACTGTTTGGGTTCATTTATACACTAAACCAAAGAGGGTCAATCAGAAAGCAGGAGGGGCAAAAGTCAGAAAGGTTGTTCAAGTATGTCAGGGCAACTCACATATTTATACAGTATCAACACACGTATACATTCACGACGGCAGACACAGAAGCACATATTACGAACTAGTCTAAATTACTGTTAGAAATTATTCAGGCTCATGGTGACATCTGTCTGGTATGTGCTTCATATAAAGAAAAAAAACATTGTTTTTGTGAAGATCTTAGACAAACAGTTTGGGTTCATGATTGTGAAAAAAAAACACCAGCAACAGTGATAACTGACAAAGCTTAACATTGGTATCAAAAGCTCTGATGCCAAAACACCTAATTATAAATTATACAGACACATCTCAAACAACACCCATTATCTATACCTGCTTAATCCTTAACCAGGGTCACAGGGATCAGCTGGAGCCTATCCCAGCTCTCTTTGGGTGAAAGGCAGGGGTCCACCCTGGACAGGTCACCAGTCCATCACAGGGCCACATAGAGACACACAACCTCACACACTCACACTCACTCCTATGGGCAATTTAGAGTCACCAATCAACCTGACATACATGTTTTTGGACTGTGGGAGGAAAACAGAGTACCTGGAGAAAACCCACACAAGCACAGGGAGAACATGCAAACTCCACACAGAAAGGCCCCTGATGGGTTTCTAACCAGGAACCTTCTTGCTGTGAGGCAATAGTGCTAACCACTCACCCACCATGCTGCCCAAACAACATGCAAATCATTATTTAACTTGAGCTAACAACCTTTTACTTGTAAAAGGTTTTGTGTATCTCTTTCTCACCACACACACACATACTGTACATTTCCATTTTTATTCCCTCTCCCTCTTTTTCTGCCACTGAGCATTGCTTTCCAACCACTGACTGCTGGCTCCTCTTAAGTGCACACATCTGACAAGGATGTGAGTGCATTTCCCCTTTCCTCCACTCCCCCTAGTGTGTCCATCCAACACTGCATCTTCCTAAGCATCTCCTAAACACATGGGGAGGGAGGGAGGGGGGCCAGAGAGAGAGAGAGAGAGAGAGAGAAAGAGAAACACAGAGAGAGAGAGGAAGAGAGAGAGAGGCCCCTCCTCCCGATGACATCAGTGCTCTACCGAAGCAAAGCTAGAGGCAAACCCAACTTTACATTTGTATAGAGATCTACTCGTGCGCCTATGTCCTTGCACAGCCTACAGATTGTGTATGTGTGTGAGGGGGGGCACCAGTAGACATAGCAGTGCTGCTACAGATAAACTCCAAATAGCTCTAGCTTTGTGAGTGAGAGGAGTTTTTTTTTTTTTTGGGATGTCAATTTAAATCCTCATAGCTTGGATCGGATTATTATTTTCCCCCGTTGTGAACGCCAGTTTAAGTGGATACCTGTTACTTTCGTTTTTTGGTTGATTATAGAGGTAAGTGTTTTTGTTTTTGTTTGTGTTTTTTTTTTCTTTTTTAGGGTACAGTCTTGTTGGAAATGCATCTTTTTGGGACCTTCTTTCCTGCAAAAGGAATTTAAGCGGAATACTGTGGAGCTGCGTGTATCTATAGACTATAGTCCCCCCCCCCCTTTTTTTTTTTCCTTTTCTCTATTTTTTATTAATAGTCAGCGACCAATGCTGGGCTTCTCTAAGGTGGTTGACTCACAGGCTTAGAAACGCTGTAAGCGCCAGTAATCGCGACTTCACTTTTCTTCCAAATAACCAAATAAAGCTCTTCCATGAGTTGATCCATTGCAAATCAGCTGGTATGAACAAAAATCAGACTCAAACCAAATTATTCATCAGTCTCGTCATGACAAGCCTCTCCGATGTCTGCAACTTGCTGCTTCGATCCTCTTCTGCGTTTGTCTAAAAGAGACCCCAAACACCAGATCTGGTTTTCCCCTCTGTAGGGAAACATTTCTGGTTGCGGCAGGTCTGTTTGCTTTTCGATCACATTCATACTCTGCCTCTGTACATTTGTCAAAACGTGGAAAACGCTCGGGGAGTAAGAGTCTTAGGTCTTTTCGCTCTTTATTGCAGCTTTTGGTTTTCTCCTTAAACCAGTGTGCGAATAAACAGTGGTGAGCGCGCAGACTTGACGAGATTAGGAGACTGTGGTAGTCTGGGTGTCGCAGCCCGAGAAGACTCCCTGATGTGCTGCTGAAATTGCAGCGCAGATCCCGCGGAGTTGGACGTGAAGGGGCAGCTGGCGAAACTCCGCTAAATGGGTCTCTCCGGCGTCAGCGCCTGGATGAGTCGGACCAGCTCCCTTTCATACCCTAACCCAGTGAAATTTACTGTGTGAGCCTGTAAACACCACACGTCGTGAGAGCTATGTGCTGTAGGGGCACAGTCATGAAGGTCCCCAAACATGCACAAAATAAAATCCATTGAAGTTTTATACGCACCAGTTCGCACATAAGCAGCGGCTCATTTCATGCACATCCACTGCACATCAAATAATTACAACAATTCCTCAAACTAGTATCTCAAATCACCTGCTTTGTAATGACGTTCGTATTAGTAAACGTCCGGAAAGCACGGTTTATAGAATATCTATATAGATATATAGATATATAGACAGAAAAATGTAAAGCATAAAATATGAATGATTGTCCTAAGCCTGTCATATTTGTGATTCAACACTAAGGAGGCCTAGTTCAGTTCTTGCTTATTATGCTTAATGGTTTGTTTAACCACTGAGCAGTATCTTTTTACATCCATTCCCTGCTGTAAGACCAATAATTTGAGATTGCCTACTAAAATTAAAGGGTTAAACATGGCTACAAAGCTTTAATACAACAAGGGGGGAAAAGCCTTGCAAGCAATATGACTCAGGATAAATTACTAGATGGCTAATATGGGGATTGTATGGAGGTGTTTGGTCTGTGCTGAGAAAGGGTCCTGTGTGTAGTTTAACATGAGTATTCAGTGTTGTGGTGTTTCCATGTCATAGACATAGACACACACACACACACACACACACACACACACACACACACACACACACACTTCATCTTACAGTGCCTACCACCCCCATGTGGGGAAAAAACCACTGCAGCTGCTACTGATCTCTTCTTTCAGGCTTTTACAAAAGAAAGACCCCCGTCTGTCTAAGGCCTCTCTATGCTCTTAATGGGCCAGCGAAAGTATCATCTGTTCAGCCCATCTAAACGCAGCACCAGGAGGCCACATACCAAATCTGCGAAACTTTCAGAGATTTCTGCCCATTTCCTTTTCGGATGAAATGTTCTGTGTGCCTGCGAAGTCAGATGTGACCATGAATATTCCATTGTGTCTTTTATATTAGATTACTATCTACTTTCTTTAGTATATACATTTATTTGCACGATCGTACAATGCTTAATGATAAATATTTTCCAGTCTTATTGGAGTGTTTAAAATCTACAAACTTGCCAAGCAACATTGAAGATAAAATTCATTTTCGAGCTCAAAATCTGAAAAAAAAAAAAAAACATCCCACAATAACTACATCATATGTAAGCCATCATAATGCAAAACTATATTATGAATTAGAAGGAATAATCACCAACAGATACAAACAACATTGATTTCCCAGTGGAGAGCTCTACTGTGGTTCAAAATTAATTTCAGGGCACATGAATAATTTAACAGTCAGCCATTACTACTTCTACAGCTCTTTCCTCCCTAAATGCAGCCCATGTAATATTATTCTGCATTTTATGGAACTCAAAGTCATTATAATCTGCAATACTTTTGACAGGCATGAAATTGTTTCTATTTGAGTTTTTCCAAAGCCTTGTACAGTGGATGACTAGAGGGCACAAAGTTTTAGGCACCGTTAGTCCAGACTACTGTGCATTTATATATGGTGAGCTCAAAATGGTTATTGTGACCAGCACTGTGTGAGCCTTCTATGCTCTCCTGCACGCACACGTACACACGTACACACACACACACACACACACACACACGCACATACAATTTTACCAGGATGCTCAATTTAACTTTGCCAGTTCAGATTAAATGAAGCAGAAGCCTCGCTGACTGCTACAGAAATCTGCTGTCCTTTATTTTAAAGACAGTCATCTTTAACTCAGCCTTCATTGATATCAAAATGACTGTGCGGAAGAACATAGCATGGGTGTGTGTGTGTGTGTGTGTGTGTGTACATTGTGTATATGCAATGTTAGCAATAGCAATAGAAAAGGCCTGCAAAATAGAGAGTTTAAAGTAAAGGAATTTTTAAATTGCCTGAATAAAAATCTACAAGGTCCACATATGTCCCTGTAGGAAACAATGGAGAGGGGGCACTCTCCTGAAATCTGATAAGCGTGGAAAAAGAAGGGGGCAGGGTGGCGTATGATTTCTTTTTGTTCAAAATAGGCTGATAAATCACCCACAACATAATACACCAAGGCCTATATCCAGTAGGCCTGAGTGTTTTTATTTTTAATGTATTTATACATAAAATGAATGAGCATGTCCTCTCCCCATTACGTAGTATATGGGAATGTTTATGCAGAGAATCACCATGTCTCACATCCCTAAAAGTCTATTATTCTGAGTGCGTATAGGTCTTGCTGGGTGCTCTTGATAACACATAAATGCAGAGACAATTACTTTCTTTTATGTAATGCTAAGAATTCAAGGATTCAAATCAAGACCAATATTCAGAAGATGGAGAACTTTACAAAATGAGGTGAAAAGGGCCATTTAAAATTGAAATAGCTTGACTAAGTGTTGCATTAAAAGTTCATTCCAACAGAGAGACAGCAAATATCCTGTCATCCACATTTTCTAAACTCCATTACTGAATTTCATCATTTTTTTTCCTCTTGTCAGGCTCCTTTATTCTAGAAGTTAGTAAGGTCACATCTGGTGCTTTTTCCCCGGACTCTAATCTACTACTAATGTAATAGTGGACTGAGGGCCGGGTTTAGACAGAACAGAAGGAAGGGGGGCGTTATTATTAGACAGCATCTCAGGAGTTGTAATTGAGTTACAAGCCTCTCAATTCCCTAATCTTCTCCTTGTCATGGGCTGCAACTGTTAAATGGCTGGACCCCTTGTTCCTAATTTACCTTTACATGTTTTACAGCAGACAGTGGCTGCCAGCAGGTCACATTGTTGGTTACATACACAGCTATTGTGTTGTAAGTGGAAACACAACATTTTACAAACAGAAATGTCAATCATAGAATGTAAAGAGGGGATTGGGGTGGGGGTTGTAGGTCACAGAGAGGAGCTGGGAGTGTCAGGAATAAATGGGTCTTCTCCATACGAAATTCAAACGGCCTCATTTGTCATAAGTGCTTTTTAACAATGTGAGTAATTAGGTAACCATTTACTGAATCTGTTTGTCATGTGGAATCTGAACAAGCTTTTCTTTTAAACTAGCGCGGACTGCAGTTTTTAATTGCAGAACTGGCTCTCTTATAAAACCCCAAAAACTCTGCTAAGCAGTGAATTTGACTGAAAAGGGCACAGTGGCTCCACCCTCACCCATTGTGATGGGGTCTAGATCACTGTTGTCCGTCGTATGCATAGACATTCCTTCTTGTATTACCATAGAAAAGAAGTGTACTTTGTTAGAGTAACAGGCAGTAAAAGGTCAACAAGCTAAATCATAGCCCAGTAGAAAAAGTATTTCTAAATACCATTCCACAATGTAAGGGAGGTCAGAATTCAGTATCGAATAAATTCCTAAACCTTGGTCTCCCCAGCATCAACATGACTTAAATGAGTATTAAAATTTACCTGAATGCAGAGAATTATATATTCTTAAAATTATTTAAAATACGTTCATGAAAGATAACATAATTTCTCACTTAAACATTTTATTTCACTTGGCAATAGCTAATTTCAAAACTGTCATAAGACTTTTTGTTTTTGCATTTTGTTAACTGAGCATTAAATTGTTAAAAATGACTGTGGCACTAAATATGCATGCTTGTTTTTTGCTTTTTTTTTGTTTACCAGAACACCATCCCAGATGTGTGGAGGGCACAGTATAGGTGAACTTGCAGATGCATAGAGGAGCCTCAGCCCAGAAGGATAAGCACTTCGCGTGCTTCGTTCCTTAAAGCAGAGGAGAATATTGGTGATCTGCTTCAGGAAAGGAAGTAGAACTCTGGATTAATGTGAATACAAGCCTGACACGGGAGCAGAGGATTCTGGGTTACCTGAAGACCTGGAGTACACAAGTGAATAGGCCTGGATTGAGCCTGTGGCACAGGGGATTGGCATGGCTCAGACCAGCTTTGTGTCAACTCATCATGCCTGTTGGGCTTAATTGCAGAAAGGAGCCTTTACTAAAGATCACCTCATTCTACACGGATCACTATACAACATACAACAAAATCTCATTTGTAGTTATGGCTGGTGAGCGTGACAATTTCAATACCCATTAGGATTTTTAATAAGCGTATGCTTTGTCAGCAAGAGGAGATGCTCTTTTTTTTATAGGCTTATCTGCCATGGTAAAGGCACTGAAAGCATGAACCTCTGACAACACAGTGGAGGTCATCGTCCAAATAAGGATCAGTTCAACAAACACTGACCAGGTCAGGATATCACTGGAAACCCCTTGGACAAACTTTTACTTTCAGAAAGGATAAGATCTAATTCAGGAGGAAATCTTGATTGGATTTTTGCTGGTTGGAAAGGATTTACCACATCATATAAATCAGGTATGACAAATACGGATGGCTTTGCTTCTTTCCACTTCACTGACCAGACCACAATTTCTAATGAGATGTGCAGGAAGAGAGGTCATGACAGGAATGCATAATTAAAGCAATAAATCAGTGTTCGCCTAATTTAAAGGGAACTACACATCAATAGTGAAATAAGAGACAACAAGTTGACAAGTTCTGCTTTGCACTAACTGCTCTATGCTCTTTATTATGAAATTCAGTATATGTAAAAAGAAAAAATGCACATTTGCATATAATTACCTCAAATATCAACTACACACTACTGTGTAAGCATAAATGAAGTTCACAAATTTAATTTTTTAACTTTGGAAAATAGACTTTTAAACGTCCTTCTTGGAGTTAAATGTGATAGTCTTCTATCAAAGCTCTTCTCTGTGAGGAAGAATATTTCTTCTAACTTTAAACTCTAGAAATTGCGAAAGGTGTGGGTAATGATCTAACCAGACTTAACAGTAGGTCAGTTCCACAACAGTTTATCAACAAAGCCTCACTTTGTTCACCCTCGTGGTCTTTAGAGATGAAAGGCAGCCTTGAAATACAGAAACGTGTAAAACAACTAGGGAATGCTATTCTATTTCACAAGTCAGGGTGAAAAAGCCGAGGTACAGAGATTCAATTCACACAGCTCAAAAAGTGGAACATTTTTTATCAAAAAAGAAAACAAAAAAAAAGCAGACCTATTTCCAAGGCGGATTATATTTTAAACTTTCTTGAAAATCGATGTTCTGGTAGATGATGTAAAGGTAAAGCTCTGAAGCAAACAACTTATTGTTAAAAAATACACTATATTATCACTGTCTGGCATTCAAATGATCAGTTCATATCAATTTAATAGAGGAAATTCAAACAAATTCTTTCAGCAGTTATTTAATCTAGAAAGTGCTGCAGGCAGCATTTCAAACACCCAGCAATTATGAGAACAGGAGTTTGGCTCTCCTTTAAAGGCCTTATGCATTAAATGTACCCTTGTGTCCTCTCCCCAGGGGCTCTTGAGTGATTAGACTGCCAGGCAACAAAGCTTCAAGATGGTGCGTCAATGCAAGGCCTTCATCCTCTTCCTCATCAGGATCGGGCTGCTGCTGGGTCTTGCTACCCCCCTGGTGACTTCCACCTCATGTCCCTCAGCCTGCCGCTGTGATGGGACCTTCATCTATTGTAATGACCGTGGCCTGACATCCATACCTACTGGAATACCCAAGGATGCTACAGTGCTCTTTCTGCAAAACAATCGCATTAAGAGTTCGGGCATTCCTACAGAGCTCCGCAGGCTCTCAAATGTGGAGAAAATCTACCTTTACTGTAACAATCTGGATGAATTCCCCACTAACCTTCCACTTGGGCTAAAAGAGCTCCACCTTCAGGAGAACAACATTCGGATGATTACACATGCCTCTTTAGCCCAGATTCCCTACATTGAAGAACTACACCTGGATGATAACTCTGTATCTGCAGTCAGCATAGAGGAGGGGGCGTTCAGGGACAGCAATCATCTCAGACTGCTTTTTCTCTCCAGAAACCACCTAAGTACTATCCCTTTAGGCCTACCCATTAGCATTGAGGAGCTACGCTTTGATGACAACCGCATCTCCTCCATCTCAGAGCAGTCACTGCAAGATCTCATTAATCTAAAGCGACTAATCCTTGATGGTAACCTGCTTAACAACCGTGGTATTGGGGAGATGGCTTTCATCAACCTGATCAACCTGACCGAGCTCTCATTAGTGAGGAACTCCCTGACATCGCCGCCAGCTAACTTGCCAGGTACCAGTTTGGAGAAGCTGCAGCTACAAGATAACCATATTAATCGGGTCCCCCCTGGGGCTTTTGCCTTTCTTAGGCAGCTGTACCGCCTGGACCTGTCTGGTAACAACCTGAGCAGCCTCCCACAGGGTGTATTTGAAGATTTGGACAACCTCACACAGCTCCTGCTGCGCAACAACCCCTGGCAATGCACTTGCAGGATGAAATGGGTGCGTGACTGGTTAAGGTCATTGCCATCTAAAGTGAATGTACGTGGCTTCATGTGCCAGGGCCCTGATAAGGTGAAAGGCATGGCAATTAAGGACCTAACTACCGACATGTTTGATTGCACAGATTCAGAACTCACCCCCACATACGAGACAAGCACAGTCTCCAACAATTTACATCCCTCACAGCCTCAGTGGCCCTTGTTTGTGACAAAAAGGCCTATAGTAAAAGGCCCCGACTTTGGTAAAAATTACCACAGCACTACCACCTCTACAGGCAGAAAGATTATTACCATCAGTGTGAAGTCAAGTAGTGCAGATACAATACACATATCATGGAGGGTGTCACAGCCCATGACTGCCCTACGGCTTAGCTGGCTAAAGCTGGGACACAGCCCTGCCTTTGGCTCCATCACTGAGACCATTGTGCAGGGTGAGAGGACTGAGTACCTGCTTACTGCACTGGAGCCAGAGTCTTCCTACAGAATATGCATGGTTCCCATGGAGACCAGCAACATTTACCTGTCAGACGAGACCCCTGTTTGCATCGAGACAGAGACTGGTTCTCATAAGTCATACAACCCGACTACAACTTTAAACAGAGAGCAGGAGAAAGAGCCTTACAAAAATTCCAGTCTGCCTTTGGCTGCTATCATTGGAGGGGCTGTGGCACTTTTGGCAATAATCATGTTGGCACTTGTGTGCTGGTATGTCCACAGGAACAGTTCACTTTTTTCCAGGAACTGCACCTACAACAAAGGCCGTCGGAGAAAGGATGACTACGCTGAAGCTGGTACTAAGAAGGACAACTCCATCCTAGAAATACGAGAGACTTCTTTTCAAATGATACCTATAAATCACTTGCCTGTGTCCAAGGAGGAGTTTGTGATACACACGATTTTCCCACCCAATGGCCTGAGTTTATACAAAAGCCCACATAGCGAGAATAGTATTAACAACAGGAGCTACAGAGACAGTGGAATACCAGATTCAGACCATTCCCATTCATGACATTGCGCACAGACATTCATGATGACTGCGTGACCTAAACATAGTGGCAAGACTTTTACAAAACACTGGATCTATAAGACTAATGAAGCAATGTTCTGTACATTTGCCATATAATTTATATTTAAGGACATTTTATGAAGACAGAAAACGTTCCAGTTGCAGGACATCACTGAACCATCAGTGGGTATTGTAACTAACTGCAATTCTATATTTTAGGGATTTGTAGTAATTTGTACTGTATTTCCTTTGCTTAAGGTTATCAAACAACTAAAAGAAACTCTGTGTTCTACTGAGATATGATGACTTGTCAACTGTGAAAGTGGGTTTTCATTGCTGTGTTGAACAATCAGACTTTAGAAAACCTTGTAGTATAAGCACAGGTCATTATTTTAACTTTGTGGCTGTCTGAAAAACAAAAAAGACAAAAAAATGACATGACATATAAGGCACAGCTGATCAACTAATCCGCAAAGCAGGCATGTTGCCCTCCAAAAGAATGAGCGGTCAGTAGCTGTTTACACATACCATGGACCATAGAGTCTTGCTCTAGTACTCACCTGGTATAGAGTATAATACCTGAAGATGAGGTGCCATGCTTTATTCCTCTGCTTTGTTCAGTGTGTGACTTTTCTGTTTGCAAGAAGAAACAGAGCAAAGCAAGCCAAGCAGGGTGCAGTGTTTCTGATAGGATTGTAGGCCACAGCACAGGGCAGATAAAGCACACCGACCATAAGGGGCTCTCTGCTCAAAACAAGTAGATTGGAAAGGCTGACACACAAAGGACCCCTTCACTATCTCTATTTGTATAAGCCAACAAAGGCCAGATGACAATGGCGGCATTCTTAGTACCATGTACCATACGTCATTCTAGTCACCAGGCCAAAAGACAAAACATGTTGGTTTCCATTAGAATTACCACAGTGTCAGCAACTCTTTGTTATGAGTATTTTTTGTATTATTTTTCAAATGAACACACTTATGTTGCCACAATTTGAAGTTAACTGTTCTTTACAATTGAAAACCAAAGTGCATTGTATGCCCTTTGGCCAGTCTTGTATGTGCCTTGATCCAATGCTTATTGTATTTAGCTTTTTAAGAAACCAGTGACTTTTTTCATACACACTTGAATATGAAAAGTATTGGTCATAATACAGAATAAAAGTGGAAAATATAACTCTGCTCTTTATTACCCTGAGTACCACAAACCCCACTAAAAATAATATTTCTTCAGTTATGTTCAATTCTGTTATAATATTGTGCTTTGCTGTGATTGCTCAGTTTATTTTTTGCTAGTCAAAAGAATTCTCTTTATAGAAATGTGAACTGTCCTGGAGTAAAATAACGAGGCTACAGGGGCTATGTTTTATTCAATGATATCTCAAAATACTTTGTAGACACTCAATCAAAACAAAAAGTTTGAAGATTAAAAACAAAACCTGGTGCATTTTTATCCTTCCAAAAGATCTGAATTCTGAGGTCTTGACTCACAGTGTTAAAACCACCACACATGCCCTTCGAAGACATAGTAAAATCTTTAACAATCACTCAGATACTGTTTGTGAAACCCAGTTTTCCACTCCATGGGCGGTCTGCAGAGCAACATCTGCTTGAGGCTGCTGTTGTTCTTTCATGCGGTGAAGCCATGTGTGACTTATCCGATTGGCCAGAGAGAGAAATATCACAGCAGAAATAGGGCTGTGGAGAGACTGGACTCTAGGGTTTGATGAACCTCCCAGGCACCAGGGCAACTAAAAACTGATGACAAGCTACCATATGGAGAGTGGTACAGGCAGACCCTGCTGGGGATGCCCGCCCCTACAGAGGACAGAGTATATATACACTTCTGGGCTCCAGGCAGCACATTTAATGACATGGTTGCAGCACACCCAGGCAAGATCCCATGAAAAGGTACACATGCAAAAGCAGTCAAACGGTCTATTAGTCCATTTTGCAAATGCATACAACAAAATATTATGTAAAAGATAGCAAAGTAAATGCATTTTATATTAGTCCCTGTAGACTCTAGCACCAACTGTACACTAAAAGCACATAAGTATTCAGTATGCATCACAAAAAATTATCGTATACCAACTTTCACACACCCACAAGCTCTTAACACAGTGTGAGCTTTAATTACAGTAACTGGAGCTGCTAAAAGCTGCACAAGTGATCCAAACCTTAAGTACACACTAACCCTGCCCTGGACACTAAATATATATCACATGAACTTGGAATTAATGTAAACACTCTACTTTTAGAAAACTTAACAGCAAAGGTTTCCATATGAGTGCTGTTAATAGTTTGGTGTTTGACTGTCTTTAACCTTAATCTTTGCATTGGAGTAAAGAATCTAGGGGGTTAAAAGAAACTACATGATAAAGCTTGGGAATATTGGTAAATTTGCTTTTATCATGCCTAAGCAAGCAAAGCACCCCTTTCAGATATTACATTTATTTATACTTGTATTTATACTTTTTATGTTGGCCTTCTATAGAAACGTAAAAGAAACAATATAATGTGCAATGATCTGTTTTAACTAAATCAATTCATACAAAAAGCTGCTATTATCTTCCCACCTAAAAAGGAATAAGCAGCGATCTGAGCTGGCTTCAGAGCATCAGCTTCTTGGTCATGATCGAACTTTACAAATGTTGAGAAATAGAAACGTGCTGCATCGCTCAAGCAGAGTGTATATATGACATATGACATATGACAACTAATTCCAATAATTGCTTAAAATGTTAGTGCTGTTTTCGAGCTAGAAAGACTACAAAACATAGTGCATTGCTGTGATTACTACAAGTGCTTCAGATAACAACAATCTTTTATGTGTTATTGATAGGCTTTTGTGAGTCAGTCAGTTATTCACAAGGGTTTTTAGTGACTGAACTATGCTGACCACTTCAAAACGTTCCAAGAATAAGCAAGCTGCTCTTACATACCTGTGTGATGAATTACAGTTTAGCCCAATGGTGAAAGGAGCATGCTATTGTTGTGACTTTCACTGAGAATAATAAATTAAAAAGAGCAGCTTTGGGTATTTTGGGTAACTTAAGCACGAGGCAAAATTGATGAACCAGACTGTCGATGACCCTGAGTGACCTCACTTATCACTTATCACTCATGACCCTTGACTCATCTGTCCTTTTAAACAATTCCTTAATCACTCACATGTTTTCACCGAGGTCAAACAAGTCTTTAAACAACCTAAGAAGCCACATTCATTTGTCTCCTGTGTGACACTCAGAGAATCTGATTACGTTTGTCTTTTATGTAACCTAGAGATCAAAACTAACGGGGGCAGCTGCACTGTCTGCCCCGGGCTGCTGCTATTGTAATTCCTATTGGTGAGGCAGCCAGTCACATTTGCATTCCTATAGATTCTTGTACCAATGAGCCCCTGGGTGACCTCATCATGTCCCAGTAGCTGGACATGGTTCTTCTCCATCAGCACTATTAGCAGGATTTTAAAAAAGCACAGGTCATGTGACCCTATGACTGATTAGAGGTCAGTGAGGTCAGGTCAGACTTAGTTCAGGGATCTCAAGAGATGAAAAATTGATGCGTATCAGTGCCCACAAAACATAGCCAGTCTTCAAGGCCTCTGATAAGCAACCTGTCCAACATAAGGATGCTCTTCTCAGGGAAGATATCCTGACATCCATTACAGGGTATTCCTAGCACGGACACCAGAGATTATGGAGGGGAGAAACACTGAAGAAAAGGTCAGATGTTTAGCTAATGGCTTAATTGCCTTCAGAACCATACAGAGGCTCACAGCATAAGGCCAATGTGATTTTTAAGTGAGATGGTTTAGCAACTTGATTAGACTGCCATAATAATAAACGGCACAAAACTAGAGAAATTGCTTGGTTTTGACACATTCAACAGCAATGTGTCAGCATTATAGAATTATAATAGTTAAATAATTTGGTCACATATTACTTTGTATAACGTACAGTCAAAGGGTTAGGTAAAAGTGTGCTTTATCAACACAGACTATTATGCCAAAAGCAATCACACTTTCAAAACAAAAATAAAAGGGTTGCTTACTGTTTCTTACCCACCATCACATCTCAATGCTGCGCACATCTTGCACATCAAAACACCCATGATTTAATGGCCTCTAATTGCCAAAATGTAGGGTGTTTCTGAGGTCAGAAGCCAAACCATAGGCCTCCAACAAAGTCTGCACTTTTGCCAATTCAGTCACATACTCTGTGTCTTAATGTGGTATATAAAAAAGACAAACTGTGACCATTGATTTTCTGTTGTGAATATTTGTTCTTTATATTTATACTCTGGAACACTGTGTATGGTCCATTTATATCCATCCTAATCTGGCTCTGACATTTATTGCTGAAATGTGGTGTTATTAATGCAAACATGCTTGTAAATGTCTACATGTTGCTACTGAGGTGCATGCAAATGAGCGTCTGTGTTAGGCTGGGGAGCAATCCCCAAAGTCAACAAACGTAAAACTTTAGACTAATAGTCCTGTACGTTTTGTCATGAACAAAAGGAGGTAAAACCTGACGGCCTTTATTTTAAACTAGAGGGACATGACACCTGATTTTCATGCCCATGGAAATGTTTGCATGTGTGAGAGTGCTTTGACAGCATTCACTATGTGTAATTACAAAAAGTTATCACTGTTCATAGGAACAAGTACACATTGTTCACATAGCTAATTGACACAAACAATTCCACTGATTGATATACATGTGAGCAGAACAACTAAAATCATTATTTCTCTTCCTCACAGCTGTCCCAAGAATCATATGACTTTGTCACTCTATGTCTCAAGCACAGTCTGTTCTGGCTGTAAAAGAGCGGAAGGGTAAAAACAGTGTGTCCAGTGAGATGCGTGAGTGATGTGCTCCTCGAGGGTGGGTGTTGTCTTCTCCGCTCTTTGTCTGACCACTACCCCCATCCTCCAGGCCAAGACCCTCTCCGTCTCTTCGCATTACTCAGTGACCTGAAACCACAGGGCTAAAAAACCTAACCAGCTCCTCCGTCTTCTTAATGAATCCAATTTTTTGCCTGAGAGCACAAGGCATGCACATACATCCATTGCAACTCTAAATTATCTGACATTAATACAAATTAACAAGAGCCGCCACCATCAAAACTGTGCCACCCCACAATGGCAGACAATGACAACACATCTATATCACTGTATGAAGACAGCAACTTATACTATACCCCAAAATAGAAAGTCAATAATCTCATTTAAAACAGGCTATAACCAAAACAAAAGCAGAGGGACTGATTGGTGTTGGTGCCATTATACTATGAATTATACACAATATGTTATGAAAATATCCATATAATTGACTCTGCTCTATAGCAGCCATTAATTCTTGTCCTCCATTAAGTGGTTTAAATGATCTTGTAAGAGGCCATACATCTCCTGATGCCCTTTATGAGATCAACACTACGTCCCCCTTAGAACTTAATCGACCCGCAGTCCCATTTGTCCATGAAGTCTGATGCAAGGGAATAATTATTTCATTCCTAAAGGTTCTGAAGAGTCCAACTTGTCCATTACCCCCTGCAGATCTGCAGCTCAGCAGCTGGAGGCCAAAGCTCCTCTTCGATCCATTTTCTTCTCTCATTTATGTTAAGCCAGCTTTAAATGTCAGAACAGTATTTGCATGCCAGTGTGGCTCTTTGTGCAGCTCATTATTTTCAGATGTTGACAGTCTAATCGCATGCAACTTTAGCTCACTTTGCTAACATAATGCATACTACAGCTCAGTCATACTGAATAGCAAAGCCAGGTTTGTATGTGTAGTGTTCATCTCTAGCTGTATTATCCACTTCGGCTTTCAGGAGGAAAGCACTGCAACCTAAAATAATCATCTCATCAGCAATGACAGGAAACCTTCAGTGCTTACCTGTACTAACAGAACAGTTTTAAAGTCTACTAAATAACAGTGACGTGACAATAATTCTAGTATATAAGAAGACTTTTTAGGAAGAAGACTGAGTTTTCCTTAGCAGGTCTGACATTACCCTTTTGACCATCTGACCTTCAGGCAAAAATTCAGAAGTCTATTATGTCTCTCATTCACTCAGACAGCAGCTCCTGCACACCTCAGTCAGGAATAAAAAAATATCTCAAGGGTGCCAATGTCTTGGTGCTACTCCAAGAGGGGCTGAATTCAGCAGTGTCAGCATCTTTTAAGATTGTAAATACAACCTGTCACTATTCGTCGGGGCACCTGAAGGAGAACATAGGCTTCATTATTTTGCTATTCTCAAGCACCTCATCATAAGTTCACTGCAGTGCAGCAAAAGGTTAACACCCCTGACCCTACTTAGGTCAACCACCACAAAGGCTTATTAACCTTTCATGTGTATTCAAATAGTTTTAGTTACAGTTACTAAACTTTTGAAGTCAGAGTTGGTGGAGCTGGCATCAGAAGTTTTAAAGATATGAACACAGTGTTTTCAGAAAAGCGGGAAAGTGCAGTGGCTTGAGAACAGCTAGAGAAATTGCCCCCACAGCATTGTCCAAACACACATAGTCAAAGAAAAATAAAAAGTTGAGGAAAAAGTTTGAAGGGGAGCTACCAATGGCATGGTGATGGGATGTGGGATTAATTAAAAGCTGCTGTCACTGTGGTGTGCTGGTGACACACAGCCACGCGATTACTGAGATCTCTGTGTGAGAAGAATCTGCTCCCACAACTCATTTTCCTCCCCATTGAGGGAGGAGGAAAATGGGACCGTCTGTTGTACAAAATACCCAGAAAGAGAGAATCATTTTTCATTTAGAGGAATTTGAGAATCCAAAAGGATGGAAAGGGCAGGGGGTGGGAGAAGAAGGATGAAGAGAAATTCTTTTGTTTTTGAATAAAACTCAATCTATTTCATTTGAGTGATAAACTGACCTAGGGGGTGGGGGTTAAAAGATCTAAGCCACTGTAATCCTAAGCTTGACACTGCTTAAAATCTGCTCACGTTAACAGGGTGATGTGTATATCTACAGATAGCGTGACACTCATGCATCTTAAACTAACATCTGGCAATGCTACTATATCAAACTTCCCACTTATTTCTTGAGATACTTCTAATCCCTTTGTTGTCACAGATCTACTGACAATTATAACAATTATACAATATATCACAAACTATAATAATAAAACAACTTGAACACAATTATCAATGTAGTGCTCCAATGACTTATTATGACTTATTAATTTAGAAAAATGATAAATGTTTTCGGTCATTTATCGAGCAAAAAGGTCAAATCCTCTCAGGTTTCAGTAGTTCAGACAAAATCATTTGACGTTTTCTGTCTTTTCTATTATCAACCACTTTATATCTTTGTGTTTTGGACCAGTGATCAAACATAAGCAAACTAAAGACGTCATCTTGGTGGCTGGGAGATCTAAATTAATTAAACAAAAGAAATTCATCAGAATTAAATATAATGCTGATAACCATAGTTATAGTTCGAGGCCCACTTTTAACCACAGCATAAGTTACACACGTCTATACCCTCCATACAAAACCACGCAACCATGAAAATGAAACATTCAGTCCTAATATTGACAGTCAACACGTGAGACACCAAGCTAGTTGTTGCATTGACTGTTTTATCCTTATATTTCAAGACATTTTCATGTTTTTCAGTTGCTCTTAAGATAGCTGTCAAAATGGTTCATGAAGGTTTAGCATCAGGGTGCTGAGCGTCACACGGGGAAACACTACAACTTTGAAAACACAGGAAGGCTTTACAGAATCATATGATCCTTATGTAAAAACAGTCTGGTTGTTTTGGTGGCGTGTACAATCTGTGAACAGTACTAGTAGAAGTAATGTCTTCACTTTTGAGGATTTTATTGTGGATACGGTGACTGCATTTATAGCATGGATGAGAAGTTAAATAAAAATGTCTTGGGAAATTTTGAAAGATATCCCACCTGATCTTAGTGTTGTGAGAGTGAGACATACGGCAAGCGAGCTGAAGTGCTAAAGGTTACACCCCAGCCACAGATGTCATTAACAACAATTCTTATTAAAGGTGATAGCTGTGGTGACAACAGGATACTGCAGACGAGGAAGACAGTAATAGGGCTTATTAATTCACACTTCACTTTTCCTGTAGTTTTACATGTATGAGATTTTAGTCTGGCAGCTGTGCCATCAGGAAAAAAATAATCACACTCCCTGAATGATATACTTTTTTTTTTTTCTGCTGTTCCCCCTACCACCTAATAAACCAAAGCTTGTGAGCAACTCAGAAATTAAAGCTTTTCACGACTCAGATGAAAATTTAATA
This sequence comes from Mastacembelus armatus, assembly GCF_900324485.2. Classification (NCBI taxonomy): domain Eukaryota; kingdom Metazoa; phylum Chordata; class Actinopteri; order Synbranchiformes; family Mastacembelidae; genus Mastacembelus; species Mastacembelus armatus. The sequence continues at coordinate 9,473,863 of NC_046647.1, read as the reverse complement.
TAGCCAGAAGCTTTATGGCTACTAATTATTCATGTCCTTTAATATGCAGACATTTCATTTAAACAAAAACTTAGGCAGAAGAGGAAACTTTCCAGTTTCAGAAAGCACTGCTGGGAATGCTGGCAGGCCCATTCCTCGTTTTCTAATTATGCTGGATTATTATTAGCTAGAGACACAATTGACGAAGAAGACATACATTGATGGAAGTACTGTGCTAATGAAATCAGGAGATGCCAGGAAATGCACGCTGAGCAGATGATGTTATTATAAAGGGATTCTGCTGTTTGTTGTGGAGAGGCCAACTTGGAACTAAGAGCTTTACTGGAAAAATAAATAATACTGAAATAACAATGTCATTTTTTTACTACTACAAAGCTGAGCTTGAGGCAGGCATGCTCTGTATATAAACATCTGTCTACCACATATTCCCTGTGTCTCACGGCGCAGCATACGGCCCAGTGTTCACAAACTGGTGCTAATGTGACAAGGGTGATGGCTTTTGTGTAGAATCACCAGAAGTTGTCAATGGTACCATGAGCTTGGTCATTAATCACTTAGTCGCCTGGTTCTGTGCAGGCATGACATGAGGGCAGGGTCGCAATGAAAGGGGGCTGAGCCCTGTAACATGGGCTCTTGCCCCATGAGCCCCAGTGAAGAATGAAGGGGTCCCACACATTCATAGTAACAAGGTCACTAATCAAATTATGTTGATAGCCAGGGATACCACTCAGGACAACAGAATTCATTTAGTATCCAGCATCTCTATTGTCTCTCTGCCAGGGCATCACTGGGGTCTGGGATAAATAAGTAACCCCCTTTACTTCTCTATTTATTTCAATCCCTTCAAATGAATAATGTGTCTTGTGAGAGAGGCATGAATTAAACACAACAATGAGAGTAGGTAATTTGGAACTTCTGACAACATAGTCTCTGCAAGAAAACTAATGCAAATGCAAATCATCAACATGAACCAGATGGTCATAGTTTTTGGGCAAATTCACTTGGGTATAAGTACTGTCTCGCATTATAAATGTAGCCAGTGCATTATTTGACATGAATAAAGGGATGCTGCGGTGAGATCTGTCCATCCATCACTGGAGGTTAGTCTTTGGTCGTATGTCCCTGGAGGAGATTAAACACAGCAACCTGGTATTATGTCAGACAGGGTTGTGTGTGTGTGTGTGTCTGCGTCCACTTAAATGTGTGTATGTCATTCATGCACATACCACAGCCCCAAAGGGATGCAGTGCCTTTGCTGTGTAGCATTTTAATTAATCCTGTGAAGACAGAGTGGATCTGGCAGGTTATGTATGTCTTAGGGCTGGGGTGAAAGGTAGTGAGGAGAGAGGAACATGACAGTGGGGTTAATGCCAAACTCATCCAAAGGCATAACGCAGCTAGCAGCAGGTCCACTTCAGGACAGGTGCTCCTATCTGGGGTCACCCACCAACTCAAACCACACAAAGCCACGGCTGTCACCACAAATACAACCTGCACGGCCAGAAACTGAGAAACGCATGGCCTCAGTCGGTTTAGGGAAATATTATGTATTTTTAATAGTAAGTATAAACCCGACACTTACTTATATTTTAGCCTCTACAGAGTAGAAATGTTTCAGTCAGTAAATTGCTTGGACTGCCTGCTCATTTTCCTGACTCTTGGTCATGTCCTGGGGTGCAGTTAATTTGAGCAGCTTTAATGCGCATTTGACAGAGCATAGATGATGTATTATCAACATTGGTTTCTTTGCTTTGTGAAATTTGTCATTTCAATGACCATTTGAGCTCAGATTTCACATCAAGTGTGATTCGAATATAAAGTTGGTCAAACACTCAAGAAATCCTTGAGAAATGCAAATCTCCTTTAAGGATGATTAATTGCAACTTTTAATGTCGTGGCCATTGTTTCAAGCCGTCGACTGGGCAGGGTGATGACTGCATACATGAACAGTAAAACTCCATGTGGGCCGTCTTGTAATGCATCTAGAAATTGGATTTCACTCAAAATGAGAATAGCTTTAATTGAGTGCAATTAAGTGTAATAAATGCAGAAGAAGTTTTTCTTAGTGACAAATTTCTGTGTAGACACGCTGCACAAATTCATAGTACATAGCACAGTGTTGACTTTACTCTGTATTTAACAGTGTTAATGTTGAACATTAGCAAGACACAGCCCATTTTCCATGTTTTTAAAACAAAATTAGACAAAATGGTGTTTCTTCTACAAGAAAGCTCTCTGTAGCTGATCATCAATAACAGCATAGATACAGGCTTCCAAACAGCATACTAAGAATTTAAAAAAAAAAACAGATAAGATTCAAGTATTGAAATTACTACAATTTACTTTTACAACCATGCACTGCTTCCCTTAGTGACTATCTATTAAGGAAAGAGAATATGTACAACATACCAAAGCATTTGTGTATGTGTTTTTGTGTACATTTGATGAGTGTGTCTGAAAATGCACATGGTTAGTACACACTAGAGACAAAACATGTCTCTCATCTATGGTAATAGATGAGAACAGACATGGAATCGGCCACACACAGAATGGGAAAAACAATATGGAGACTATTACAAACATAAAACCCAGGGGGGAAAAAACACACACACACACAAATCTGCAACACAGTATTAGCATAAACCTGTGAAAACACACATGGTAATGTTCTCAAGGGGCAAAGACTGACACATTAAACTAAGGATTAAGAGGAACAAGACCACATGTCCCTAGTGGTGGTCATTCTAGCTCCAGGCATATACACTTCAAAAAGTAAAGCTGGCAATACATTAAACTCCAGGGGTTTTTATCTTACCACAAGGAGTTCTCTTTAATGGCAAGTTCCTGCTCAAGTGCTTCCTCTTTAATTTTTCTATGTCCTGACCTATTCAAAAAGCTGCTGAGATCAACTTTTACTTCAGAACGAACAGAAGTCTGAGCTAAGAATGGTGAATCTTCATTGGATGATATTGTGCTTTATAAATGGGCCAAGACTGCTCATTTAGCCCTCAGTGACCGATTCATAATTCATCATAATAAACCAAGGTTAATGAAACATATGATTATTTGTGCTATATACACAATTAAGTGGTGTTGTGTCATCTACAGCAGCACCTGCAAGTGATTCAGGAACAGCCATGAAACTAGGAAGCATTATACTCTTAAAATAGTAAAATAACTCTTAAAATAATCTTAAAATATTTTTAAAAGTCTTTTTTTTTTTTTTTTTTTATAGTCTGTTAAGAAAAACAGTGGATATTGTGAGGATTGCAGACATAATTTCAGATATTAAAAGCTTTCAAAACATGTTTTAATTTTTAAACTTTTATGAAGGTTACTGGTGTAACATTTTTAGTCCAATTATAAAAGAAATATTTACATGGATACAGCAAGATTTCATTTGGTAAATTACATATGTTGTGAAACAAACACACATTATATTCAGCAACAGCTTATTCATACTACTAAATATTCAACCTAAATACTAAATACTTTAGAGCTCTCAACAAATGGGTCTGGTTTGAATCTATATCCTTTAGGACATTAGAAAACATAAAACAAGCTGACACCAACTGGACTGATTCAGACTCTAAAACATGTCTAATTAGTCATACTGGAGAAAGAATCAATGTACACATTATATATACATTGACTATACACTTAAAATACTGAATTCTAAAAACTAAAACTCCTAACAAGCCACGGTGTCTGCAGACAGTTTCTTGTCATGAAAATTCTCAATAAAATTGCTGGTGAGGTTGGTACTGAGAAAATAATGAACTGGACAAGGATTGAGTCATAACTGACGTCCCCAGCAGATGCCACAGTGCAGGCAGATGCTCTCTAAACTGTGTCACTCATGTAGTTGATGCATATGAATGAGGTGTTCAGTGTATTTTTATGCATTTTGATTTAACTGTTAAAAGCAGCCGAATGAATTCTCCAAATTACTACCTTCAACTTCACAGATTACGTTCCCTGTTGACAGTAACTTTTTTCAGTGTATTAATCTACATGTACATTGTGCTTCTTACAATATTACGAATTACATTTATAAGGATTTGTATTAATATCATCTTAAATTATAAATTTAATTATAATTTTCAAAGCAATATAAATATTTCAATACTGGATAAGTCCATCTTTAAATTTCTAGACTGAGGTTTAAATTTTAATGCGACGGAATATTTTTGACATTAAAACAACAAAAAATAATGAAATACTGGTTAACTGCATGAAAATCTATGTCACTCATTACATCAAGCAATCAGTAAACAATCCACGTTACATTTTTAATTAAATTGTAGACAATTTCCCGAGACCCTCTTTATGGTCTCATTCGTTTTGTGTTCTGTGATTTTGAAGGCAGTCAAAAAATGAAAGTGAAACTGTGTCCAAATGAAGGTGCTAATGCTCTGATTGTGTTAAGATAATGTACCTGATGAGGCCATTTCAGTCTGGCTTCATTTTAGCCGACAAGCTTCATTAGTCTCAGCCTCCAAAATGGCACTCAAACTGCATGGCCAAATGGTTATCAAGTGTTAAGAGTCTTGCCGGGACCTGTACCATACACCATAAACCTCTGATATTAATTAACATCAGTTGTTCACAAATTTTATTGGGTGATCCCTTTTTAATTGACACTTGCTACGACTGACAAATTCAAAAGGTACACTTCACTGTAGGAGGGAAAAAAACTACTAATTTAAGTTAATTAGTTTGAGGCAGATTGAAAAGAGTAAATGGCCACTCAGATTAGAGAGTAACTACCAGGGCACAGGAGCTGAGGCTCAGCCGGAAATCCAGACTATGGGGAGACCCAGTGTCTGCCAATGTGAGATAAGGGCAATGCAGAGACTGTGGCGCACTGCCCTGCACTGTTGCTTTAGAAATCATAGTGGACAGAAATGGCTAGAGTCAGGCCTGAAACAGGATCAATTTGAAGAAAGATTTATTGAGAGGCCCTCTGATTGGTGTAGATCAGGAACCTTTTGTTCTTTATTTACATTGTTGATGGTTTGGCTTGGATAAATTATGGAGTCTATTTTGGTTTGCAAAGGCACTGATGAGGAGGTGGGCCAAGATGCAAGTGAAACCCCAAAAGCCTTAAGCCTCAGAAGCCATAGTTTGTGAATGTGAACTCATGAAAGTCAATATGGTGAACTGGGCTGAAAGTGAGCCTGGCCTCAGCAAGAGCACCAAGGCCAGCTGGAGGGAAAAAGACAAAAAAAGATCCAGAGCAAAGCTCTACAGGTGTCTGTTCTGTTGTTCTGACACTACGACTTCTTAAATGCATAACATTTGAGTGTGTGGGAATAGCATGCGTGCAAGTTTAACTGATATGCTTAATACCCCACTCCAAAGGCTGTTCTAAGAAACACAAAGAACATTACTGTGCCAATTTCTCAAGATGAAATGTCTGGCATGTAAAACCTCAATCAGACTCAAAATCCCTTAATAATCTCTTCAACTAAAAAGCATTTTGGTCTTCTGAAGGTACTGCTATCACATAAGAGCTAGACCAAATTCACAATCTATCATCAGTGGCCAGGCACATCAAACTCACACCAACAAAAACTAAGCTCAGGGCTACAAAGCACCAAAATTATGATTTCAAAAATTATTTATATAGATAAATCAAAGACAGATTTTGACAGCAACATGTTAAACAAGACAAAAATTTGTAAAATGCCAACAAAGGACTAAATTATTACCAGGGGATTATGAGATTGGGCAACAATGTCTTGTACTGACATCTGTTAAATTGAAATATTTTGGCCTGCTGGCAAATGCACAGCAAAAAACTGTGGTACTGACTGCTTTCTATACAGAAGCTTACTAAGTCATTCAGTACAGTCCATAACCACAAAGATTTACAGATGTGTAGGTACAAGACAAGTATAGCAAGCTGTACAAACTGTACAATATACAAGTATATTGTTAACTATAATGTCCATAAGAGTCAGAAACATTTTCAATAATCACTACTTTTGGACAGGGACAACAGGTGAAATAAATGGTATTCTAATGTTGTGCATGAATGTGATAATTTAGTAATTTAATATTTTTTAAATAATAAAGTACATAAAGATCAATGAGACACTGTGGGATTAATTGATGTTTTTAATGTGTTGTCAGTGCTGTTTATTTATATAAACCACTGTGTGTCAAGTTAAATAAGTGAAGAATCCAAAAATCTTGGACAAGTAAAACTAAAACCCTCGCCTATGCCTGTACCACCTGGATTTAATCAATCACTATGCTAATAAAAACTACACCCCAGTGGATCTGTATTGTTTGAAATGAAGGATGAAAATTCAATACTTTGCCTGCGTTCAGCTTCATTTCCAAGTCAGGGACAATTAAAATCAATCGGCATAACTTTAGACAGTGTGGTGGAGTCAAATGAACAAAGTTTTGACAGGAAGGGGAATAGTTTGCTATGCAAACTGTAACAATACTTTTAAATACCAGGCAGGTGCTACACCTATCCTGCCATCAGAAAAACAATAATAATTGTATCACTATAACAGTCCCTTGTTTACTTTCTGAGTCACTGAGTCAAGTCTCTAGCAGACAGGAAAAAAATTATTCACTAGGCCGCCATTCAAATCCAGTCCAAATCCAAACATTCTCCGAGTCTTACCAGTACTTTTAATGTTTTGGTTTTCTTTTCTCTAAGAGCCTCTGTAAGAGTGTTTTATCATGACAGTCATGGCATTTTTGTATCTACAAGGACCATCAGATCCTGATTCAGGTCATATTCACTCACTTTGGTAATATTAGCTAAAACCTTTCATGTTCTTGAAAATCCAGATGTTTGGATGCTGAATTTGTTGCATGCTAAAATGAGCATAATTAATTCAAGGAATTGTTAAACTGTGTCGAATCAATCTCGCATCCTGAGGTGAATATGAGTTTGTGAAGCAAGGCTGATAAGAGTGATGCGTATGGGAACATACAGCTGGCAGCAGCTGTTTGCATTTATACAGGTAAAACTAGTCAGCAAAGGAAAAGCTTTCTGTCACACTAACCCTACACACAAAAACATCATAGATCATTGTCAAAGCCACCTATGGTCTGCCATTGCTTTTTTTGTTAAGTACAGTACTGTATTTGGTAAAAAAAAAAAAAGGACAAATTAAAAATTGAATGTAATTAAGGCACTAGACAAAAACTGAAGAGACCACTGATCATGAGATATATGTAAACCACCAATGCAAGCATGTGAATATATCACTTAAATACACACAGAAACCAAAAGCTCACATTACATATAAGTTAATAATGAAGCCGTATTATTAATATTATGATGACAGCATTTTATAGAGAACAAAAGTCCAACAAAAAGGGAAACCCTGAGGATTAGGACCCAGAGTACAGTGGGAGGAAAGACACTCCTGGTCTGCACCATACAGTCATTAACCTTTCTCCAGCAGGGAAGGCCACGTGCTTTCTTCCTTCATTCTATTCACACACTTCATTAACAAGCTCCCTTTCATAGACTAATTCCCGTTTCAAATTCACTCTTTGTTAATTAGAAGCAGGTTTAACCTCACAAAGAGCTTCTATTGTGTTTACTTTTTAATAATATTGTCCCATGTAAATGAATTAGTGCAAAAACACGCTGTCCAAGGCAGGCACTTCAAAGATGTATTGCCAAGTAATTGAGTGTGGATGCAAACACATTTGCGCTTTTCCAGTTTAAAATAAAAACTGGTGTCTTGCCTTGATTTCTCTTCTGTTCATGTTCCTAATTAACTCCTGTTTTCAGGGGGGATTTAAAATAGGCCAATGAATAGACTTGCTAAAGGGAGAGTTATAACGGCCTTCTCATCCAGTAAATTAACCTTGGCTGCCTTTTGCACCCAAAATGTAACAGGTTTCTAATCAATTCTGGCTGTAGAATGCCTTTCACAAGCATAGAGAAGAAAGATGCTCAACGTGAGTTGTGTCTCGATGCAGTTGAAAACTGATTTCCAAACTGCAAGACACTTTTCTCAGAAAGTGCCTCTGGTTGTCAAACAATCTGATGGCATGCTGCCTGTACTGGAGGAACTGGACACAGATGTAACAACAACTATGTTCCATCTTAAAGGATGCCTTTGGTAAGTAAATCCCACTCAATAGATAAAGCCCTTTTTTTGTGTGTTGTGTGTTTTTGTGAGTCTTCCACCTCCCTCCAGTCCCTCTACAGCATTTATTTGCATTAACAACACACTAAATCTACACAGTCACACAAGCAAACACAAACTAACATGCTATTTTTCTGCACTTGTGAGTTGCTGATTACAGCCTCGTCTCTGTCCATTAAGTGCAGATTTAAGTGAATGCTACACTTAAATATGGGCTTTAACTTTGAGGTTGTATACACTGTACACATTAAGCAACACAGAGTTCACTGCCTCTCTCCTCTAATAACTTAAGTGCAATTAAACAAGTCAATTAATCTCTAATCAAGAAAATCTCCAGTCTCGTAATAATCCAGAGTCAAAGAACCATGTAACGGCCACGTCTGTGAAGTTGATTATTCCCGCCTCAATATGTTCAGTGTCATTACTCTTCATGGGATTTGGGCATAAATGTAAATAAGTATACATGGTTGGTTGTGCCTTTAACATGAAAGGGAAGTTTTTAGATAGCTGCTTCACTACATATAACTAAGAAATGTCACTAATAAGTCTACATCAGAAGACTGGATATCTGCTCTGTGAAATACAAAGGTAGAGTATACCATAATAAATCTGATCCTTCTATTCAACAGTCTAAATAAGTCTCCGATTCTGCTACTATTAAAGACGATAAGCCAAAAAAATGATTTCTCATCACATCACATTTTTTTTGATTTGCTGTTATTCTTTGGTTCTTGGGGTGATTTATAGCATTCATCACTGTCTTTACCTAGGTTTTTATGTCAGGATGCATTTGCCATGACACCATGTGTATTAGAGAAGAAATGTGGCAGTCCCCAAGCAAACGGTGGGACTTAGAACATTTACAACAACCACACTCCTGGGGAAATTAGCAATTATTAAGAGAGAAAAAATGCCAGTGGAGTGATTTTTTTTTTTTTAAACTGTTCTGTTAAACTGTTTAAAAATTACTCTGAATGTGATTTTTGATTAGAAACAAAAATCACAGTAATATTACACCTGGCCCTAACATTGCAGTTGCTATATAGCCCCTATTTAAAATATTTGTGAAAAACCAAGCTGTGTTACTAAAAGATGAGAGCTTGATAGTGGTGAATCTATTTCAAGAGCACCATAATTAATCTGCCCACTGAGCACTGAAACCAAAACCTTCAACTCCACTAGTGCTAAAAAAAAAATAAAAAAAAAAACTTGAGCATTTTGTTTCTGCAGGATTATGTCTTTGCTTTATATAGTAAGTGAGATAATGCTATTGGAGACAATAAAGACCAGTTGTGTGTGTGTGTGTGTGTGTGTGTGTACATAAAAAGAAACAGTGAGCAAGATTAACACAAGTTAGGTTTAAAGACTGCATACAGTAAGTTGAGAAGCGTGCAGTCAGACAAACATTTCCCAATTACATTCCATGCAGGGTTTTCATTAAGTACTTCCACATAAGAGTCTGACTGGCCGCTCTTTGTCTCCACAGCCGTCTGGAGCTAATCAAATTCACAGGCCGTCTCAGAAGCCATCTCAGCCTCCCATTATCATTAATCTGGATGGCCATCTCATCGGCACCGTGGTTAACGAACAATGTTAGGGCTAGAAATTCAATTTTCTACAGTTAGCAATTGAATTGGTGATCAATTGTAGCATCTCAGAGATGAAGGATTGTCAAAACGAGGTCCTCTATTGTTCCATTATCGGAACACTCAGATGAGCTCCCGAATCCCATTAATAAAGCGGCAGTACAGCAGCTGTGCATCACGGAGCAGCCAACACCAAAGCCAGTCCTCTCTGTTATTTGCAGTGTAGGAGAAAGGATGGGAATGACAAAACAAAACTATTTTTACAAGATGAAATGTAGAATATGCTGGCCCCTAAAATATGTACTCACCAAAGGAGGGGGTTCACACCACAGATATTAGAAATATATTATGCGGGGAACAAGTGATATGAAATATGAAATCTCATGCTCAGGGACTGAAGAATAGATGTGTGTTTATGTGTGTGTTAGGGGGGGCATGTAGGGGTCATGACACAAAGCAGAGTGCAGTAATGAAAGGCATTACTGTGTTACTGCATGAATTTTAGCAATCTAATCACTTTACAGTTACAGACAAGCTAACACCAGTGCTCCATTGCTTATCTATAAATTCAGAATTTAAAGAGTTCCTGCTTCAACATCATTTTGAAAAAAAAAAAAAACAAAACTCAGTTTTTTTTCCCGTGTACAAACACAGAGCACAGGATGTATACAAGGCATGAAATTAAAAAGTCAAGAGACAAGTACTTTTCCCATGGAACAATGGTTAATGCAATTCAATTTACTACAATTAAAGTGTAGTAATACATTATACATGCACGCATAATGCTTTACTTTGATGACCTTGGCAATGTGGCTCATCATGAAATTTTACAAAAGTGTGAGTCAGGAGGCAGACAACATTGAACAAGTGGGTCTTCTGTGCAGAGGGAATAGAATATATGTACCAAGCCTCTCCACAATGCTGCATAAGCTACACTGTCTGACTGCAGCAGAGTCTATTGAGACAGAGTGGCTGCCAGAAGAGCATAGGACTAATAGCATGCTGCCATTTCTGCTTATATTGTTACACCTGCCCCAAAGGATAGCTATAGTGCTGCGAAATTACACAAGATGTGTTATTGTGACATGCTGGAGAAGTATGCAGCAACAAGTAGATACAATAACTTTAATTTTTACCAGGCGTTTAGGTGTATTTTAGATTCAGAGATAGATACACAATATATTTTTCTTCAAGGCATTATGATTTAAAACATTACTCTTCACTGGGGCTATTTCATTTTTCTATTAACACAAACCCACCACTGGAACGATCTGAAAAATGCTTATATTACCAAAAAAAAAAACAAAAAAAAAACTCTACACAAATTAACTGGGTTTCAAGTAATAATCCAATTGAACCCAAACTAAAACATTAATAAAAACATCACTGTTGCAGGAAGAGCATACAAAAAGTGACTAGGGTCACCATCACAAAGAATCAACACATTTGAGCATGGAGATGTTAACTCCTTGACTTTTGAAAAATTGTCCCTAACACTGAATAATCCTGGCAACTGAATGCTGAGAAAGATTACAACAGATGAACACGATTTCAACAACTTAATATCAAGAGACATGTAAGCTAAGAGAGAAAATTAACGTAGCACCAATGAAATTCAACAACACAATGTTCCTAACACTGATTTCCTATGCCCCCCACCACCACACCCCAACCCCACCACCACCACACCCCAACCCTGCTTTCCATTCAACCACTCAACTGTCCCAGAGAGGAGGGGGAGGATAGATATGAAAGCACTTATTTGTTGGCCTTTGTGCAGCGAGCTGCTCTGTCTGTGTGCATGCCGGAGTTGCTCACCAGCTCACTCAAATACTTGCAGTTGTTAACACCCGTGTCTTAGTAACAGCATTAGGCAAGCAACTTCTGCAGGAGGTCATACTGTAGATACAATTGAGGACAACACCATCAAACAATAGAACCTACAGTCTCTCCCAAACAAAATAACAATGTTAATAAATTGTTACACAGAGTCCGGGTGTGTTTAAGACTCAGATTAGAAACAACAAATAATAGTCCCATACAAAAATACTTTCCTGGTCTATTTCTAGATGTGTGCAACATGAAGGGAGAATGGTAGGCACCACCTGGGTGTTTGTTGGCGTCAGTGTTCCCTTTGTTGTACTTGCACGGTGACTGTCTTGTTCTGTTCCACCCATTTCCTGGGCTTTTGTTGTGTTTTGTTTTTCATACAAAATATAAAAATGTATAGGTAAATATGAAAAGCAGATGTGGGTGCCAACAAAATGGGATCCTTTACGCCTGCAGCTTCTTTTTGTTTTAAGGTCTAGACAATTGCACACAATACAACAGTTCCAGAGGAAAATGGCCTATGTACGTGCAATCAGAGACTGGACCTCATTTGCCTTAGTCATAATATACATTTAAAATTATTTATTAACAGAAGAGGAAAAACCAAGTAGGTAAGTCAATGAAATATGAAAAACTATCCATCTTTATTTTTACCATGTAAATGATTGAATGGAGGACTGGACTACTATCAGTGATAATTCCAAATCAGATTTAATTTTATGCTGGTGTCATAGTAGAGGAGTTGGACATAGTAAAGAGGAGAAAAGAGCAGCATATGTCATAGGGGTATGACAAGGATGTTGGTAGAGCCAGGACACAGGACAGTGGCGTCCCTTTGCCTACTCTGTTGGACATGGACTAAGACCCTCTTTGAGGACACTGTGAACTGATCCTGATTATCCCAGTGGGCCTAATCCCCTGAGGCTGGTACTGCCTGGACGTTTCCCCCCCAAAAAAAGATTCACTTCGCTGGACAGAGAATCCCAAACACTGTGCCTCTAAACTGTGAAAACTGCACAATGGGGACCGAGGAGAGAAAGAGACCCCAAATCCACCCTCTTCCTTCATCCCCCCACACTCCCTACCGTCACACTTGGGAAAGCAAAGGAGCAAGGCCTCATCCTAGGAATCCTGCTCAATATCCTGGGATTAGCTGTGGCCCCTCTCAATGCCCCTTCTCTCCCTCCTGCTAAGGCTAATTCAGACCAAACTCATCTGGCCAGATCCATTGTAAAAAAAACACCACACAAGAGAAACAATCAAATATACTAAACTTTAATCTCTTGTGAGCTCATATCTCAGTCTGTCCTGCCTGCACTCAAATCTCATTGAGAAAGAGGGCCTGGAAGCTTGTTAAATACTTCACATCACATCCAGGTATACACCTACACTGAAATATCAAGAATCACACAGACCGATGCAGCATGAATATTCAGGTATTCAGGGGAATCACTGAGTTCAAGCTCAAATGAGTTGCACTGCTAAGAAATCTGAAATGTAACAAAACAAAACAGCCTAAAACAGACAGTTCCCTAAGCATTTCTTTCACTCCATTCATCCATATTCAGAAATTAACATTCAGTATGACACAAATTCAGGTTCAGTTTGTAGGTTGTTGTGCTGAACATGTCCCTTTAGTCAAACATACAATTGTGTTCTCAGCAAAGGCTTGGAGAGTGCTTTGAAGCATCTGTGGTAGCCACTGGATGTGAGTCCAGCTGTAAAAATATGAATGTGTCTAGAACTGCCACCCATGCAGTGAGCATTGTGTGTTTGTGTGTCAGAGTTAGTCAATGACTGATCCGTTTCTACCATCTCCAAAACCCATCACTACCGCCTACTCTCTACTTCTGCCTACACATATACATTCACCCTGTGAGGTCTAGCACCAAACATCACTCATGCTCAACTGGATTTGTAGAGATTCCCATAGATCAGGGATTGGCAACCCGCAGCCCATGGGAAGCATGGGGCCACAGTTGTCATTCAGTGCAGCCCGTGAGTCAGTTCCCAAACACAAAATTATTGGCTTCACAGGTGTGAAAGCAAGCAACCCATCTGACAACATTTAGACCGGATCTCAAGTGTAAGTCTACTGTACATCGATAGAGGGCACTCCCCACAAACCTGAACCTGAGGCCTGTATCCTAGCAACTGCTTGCATATCTCATCTTGTCTTACCAAGGCTCTCCAGCAACAGCACAAGTCAAGAGCCAAAAAATGTGCCCAAAAAACAAAAGTGGACCAACAGAGCAATTTCTGTCAAGCAAGATGGGAAACTTCTTTTACAAAATCAAATCTTTTTACAAATCAAAGGCAAAACCTTTTCAGCCATGTAGGATTTCAACTTGAGTCATCACTAGAACAAAGACAAATATGACAAGTACAACAGAGATGCCAGAGCAGCTATCATCGTTGACCCCAACGGAAAAATACAAGGACAGCAAACCCTTTTTACCAGCTACACACAGGAGTCCTCTCTCAAGGCATCTTATGCTGTTTCCCTCGTGCTTACTAAAGCAAAGAAGACCTTGTCAGATGACGAAATTGTGAAGCGATGTGAATTAGAGATGGCTCAAGTTTTTGGAGACAATAAAACAGCTAAGAACTTTGAAACTGTCTTCATGTTCAGACAGTGGCAATGTTTGACATGCAAAATCATGTGATTGGTGTATGACACTACAAAGGGCACAGATGTCTTGAGCACATTTAAAAAAAGTTATTGAGTATGGGAGATTTGACGAACTATTGAAATGAATGGCACGTCATCAATGCGAGGAAGATGCAATGGATTCACAAGGCTCCTCCAACAGAGTGGCATTGACTGTCCAATACTGTGCTGCATCAGGTTTGAAACTTTTTCACTTGAATTACTTTATTCATTATCATATAAAAATAAATAAATTAAATAAAATAAAAAAAATTAAAAAAGACCTTAGTCATTTTGTGGATTCAGTCACGAAGGTTACCAACCTTATCCAAGGGTGGAACAGATCTGTTAATCACAGGACGTTTGTTGCCTTTTTGGATTAAGAGAGAGCTGCCTATGGGGATTTTCAGAGGCATACTGAGGTCCGATAGATGAGCCTCAGGAAGTGCTTGAAGAGGTTTTTTGTATTATGCACAAAAATCAAAGAAGGCTGTACATCCAACCATTCAAGTTTGGCAAATTTTCATGACTGTGATGAAATGCACAGAGATACCCCCAAATTCACGGAAAACTTTCAAGATTTCTACACAATGCAGACATGAATTGTATTATTTACTGACCCCTTCTCTGAGACTGTCAGTGAGCAACCCACAGAGCTGAGACTTGAACTGTGCAAACTACAGTCAAACCCCTTATTTCAAGTGGGAAAGACCTAGATTTCATTTTGGAGAATACTACCTGAGGCTTGCTGTCTATTTCTCAGGGATTTTGCACTCTGCATGGCCAGCATGTTTGGGAGCACTTTACATCTGCAACAGAAAGTTCTTAACAATGAGGCACATTAAGCCAAAATAAGAAACAAGCTGATAGATGAAAATCTCTTCCAGCTTATGCAGATCGGATTCACAAACATCAACACAGGCATTCAGGCTATTGTACATCCGCAGCAGACATTATGACACAACTTTATACTGATCGACCTGTTGGTAAGGGTCAGTGGCTTTAGAGATTAAACATAATGTATTGCAAAGTTAGAGTAGAACTATACTACAATCATGAATAATATTGTTCTCGTTGTCAGTTATTATTAGTTAACAATTATTGAATGGTGTTGAGATTATTGCACTGAAATTTACCTCAAGAATGTGCACTTAAGTTCATTAAAGCATTGCTAAATGTGTTTTTCAATATAAAAAAAAGAAATACTCGTATAATGAACTTTGGCCTTTCGCCTGAAGAGAGTTGGGATAGGATCCAGCAGATCCCTGTGACCCTAAATAGGAATAAGCAGATACAGACAATGGATGGATGGATGGTATATATTTTGTTTGTTTTTTTTAAATTAATTAAATTACCAACTGTAACTAGGTAATTGAGTGATGGGCTTACGGTAAGGTGATGCATGGTCAAAATCTGGCCCTCTGGTAGATACTCTGTGCTATCACAAATATAATGTGTGCCTTTTTATTTTGAGATGTCTGCTTTACCCATTGAAAGGGTACTCAAAGCTACTGGGCCTCTAAAATTTTTTATGTGCTCTAAAATTTTATTTTGCCTGAAAGGATGCCTTTTTAGTTCTTGGAAAGAAATCCACATTTTTAAATCATGTTAGACACATGGCGTAGAGGTAAAACAATGAAACAAGTGCCACTGACTTTAACAAGGCATTTCCAACCTCAAAGCCATCAGTATAATATGACAGACGTCTTGTGGTCATTAAAATCTTATTAAAACAGACTACACTGTAATGACTGATAAAGATTAAGTTGAATTGTTTACTTTTGCCTGTTTGATCAGGTCCACAGTCTTACAAGGACTGTATTATGGGAATCAGTTTAAGTCTATAAGGTTGCTTTTGGTAGTCGACCTGCCTTCTTTTGCTCCATAAAAGGCCTGTCGACTTTAGAGACTTTGAACTATGCACAAAGCTTAGCTGTTAATTAGGGCTTTCCCAGGCAAGTGGCCAGCAGACATTCTCAGTCTAATGCAGCACCTGCAAAAATTGTTTGCTCATATTGGCTTACATCCTGTTTTGCTGTTTGCTGGCCAGTCTCCTTCCTGTTATGGTGGTCTTTGCAATGTGGTCATGGATTGGCTTCAGATACAAAAGACAAAAAAACGCAAGTTCAAACACAATCTGCTACCTACAAAAAAAAAAAAATCCATAGATATGGAAATGAATGCAGAAAGAAAAACACAGCTTAGTGGAAAGGAAAAAAAACCAGAGTTATAGGCCTCTGAAACAACTCTCAGAGAGAGTGGATTGTTGTACAGTGGCACGTATGCAAATCTGGCCATTGGGAATATTCTCTGGCACTATTGCGCCCTATTCTGATGATGCAGTGAAGGAGGAAATTGAGTTTAGTCAGATAGAGAAGCTGAGTTAACATGTGGCCTGAAGGAATAGAAAAAGGAGTCACCTTGGTCCCATGGGTAGAGAGGCAAAGTCTCCAAGAACCTCAGTTAAGGCATACAGTCCCTTAGAGACAGGGTTGTGGAGCTCAGTGAACTGGACCATAATGACACTCATATGTATAGTCCACTGGAATGTAGGTGGTAGAAGAAAAGTGGGGTAATCACACACATATATATGTAAGATCGACAACACCAGCCTTTTCATAACAATCCCGACTTTTCTCACTTTTACCTTCTCTGATGAATGGCTATCCTTGGAGGTCAATATCTGCAAAACCTGACTTCAAAAGCTATTAAAGCAAGATAGTTAGCTCCCTCTAACCTGAAGCTGAGGACTTTGTGAGACCTAGCAACTAGAGAAGAGAAGAGGTAGATGGCGGTGGATGACAAATACTAAAGAGAGAGCCAAGAAAAGACAGGGAGGGCAGTTGAGAAGAGGGGCAAAGAACTTTATTGTGAGTGTCTGAAATTTCCCATTGAGCATCAGGTTTTAACTGGGGACCAGCACATAGTAATGTGCAGTATTCAGCTCTACAGTCCATTCATTCCCTCTACTAGATTTATTACTACGTCACCTTGACATAAAGCGTAGGTAAGAGCTTCTCCACCACTGAAATGTCCCTAAGGTTTGAAAACAAGGCCTGACAATCTGAGAGAAAGGGCAGACATAGTAATGATGAACAGGATATGACAGTTTTATGGGACAGGTACAGAAAATTCTGACAGCCTTTCCCTCCCCTAAATAAGTTAATAAGTTGCCAGGGGCAGTAACAGCCATAGTAAAGCCTTCAAGCTGATTGCTTTACCCACTTCACTCAGTTCCTTTTTCATTTCAGTAATTGTATGAGAATTAAATTTGGCTGTGTTTGAGTAACAGTAGCACTTTACACTGAATAATAGATTAAATATTATGATATTTCCATTAAGGATAGTGAAGCTTTACCTGTCACTGGATTAACAGAAAATCTATTACTCTGACACTGAAGATTGCCCCCTCCCAAAAATAACAGATAGTCGACAGCTTGTGGACCTAATCAGAGCGGAAGAGGCTGTGTCTTTTCTGAGCGGAGTACGCCCCTTCCAAGCTAAGCAATCCTCGGTTGATATCACTCACTTGTGTCACTATCCGTCTAATGAATGAGTGGACACCAACTGTCACTATCTGAATGTAAATTATTTACCAACCAATCAGTCACACAGTTGTAGTTTAGTACATCACAGTGGATAAAATCCTCCTTGTCTACCGACACCTTCCAGTTAGTTTTAAGATGTGTCTTGCTTGATCGGGTAACAGTAAGGGGCAAAAAGTGAAAAAAAACAAAGAAAAGGACACCCTGGGGAGAAATAAATAATTATAAGATGGTGGAAAACTAGTAAAACTGCCCCTTTTCCTAGGTATGTAAAATTTCATAAAAGGTTATTTGACGTTTTTTTGTTTGTTTTTTTTTACTGTTGGTGCTATTAATAAGCACACTGGAACATCAGATTTACCAAAGAAAAGAATAGTCTCTTACTATGTGCTAACGTATAAAGAAACTGAAACTGAACATGTGGGAAGAGCTCAGCACTACATTGTCCAATTTGTATTTGGTGTATATTATTGAAACAAAAGTGAAAAAAAATTAAGTGGTCTATATTAACAGACAACCTTCTTTTTCTCGAGATCCCTGAGATCAGAGAAATGTGCATCCAAAACTCAAGCAGCAGTAGGAAGGGTTGGACTGATGGATTAGCTAGAAGGTAAAGTAAGGCACATCTTTGTTTACATTAGGTTTCTTTTTGTGTTACTGTGTTAACTTATCTTTCTTTGAAAGACTGTAGATTGGCATGATGGCAAAAATTCTCTACAACTCAAACAGACTTATACAGATAATACTTAAGGACTTCAGAATGCAGGGGAGAAGCAGAAAGTCATGTTATAACTACAAACAGATACTTAATATAGATGCAGTAATATGGACATTATTTGTGCAGTGTGTACCAGACAATGCACCACTTTGTTACATAATTTAGCTGTGGTGCTTCAGATTGAGAGTCAAATTTTGAGGTAAAAGTGCCTGAGAGTAGAAGAAACATCCACATTTCACAACCTCTCAGAAAGCCTGCTTACTGTGATATGGTGGCACCACAGCCACCCCAGCCCAAAGATTAAGAGCCGTTAGTTGTTCGTCTCATGTTACTTAAAGTGTATACATTGGTACTGGCTGCCTGCCTCTCCGGTTCCGCTTTATGGATAATGTGTAGGGAGAGAACCAAAACAACTCTGCCCATTCTTGCTATGAGGTAAAATTGCAAATGTGAAAAGCAAAAGATCTGCTTGCCGGAAAGCGTGTGATTTATTCATGGCCTTTAGAGTCACCTTTTCAGATGCTGGATCATGTGAAGCAGAGCATTAACATCACATGTGCTGGTGCTTTTATGGGACTTCATCCATTACTTCTGATTTACATTCTTCAGCTAACACAATGCTGTAAGCAGAGCTTCCAGATTCATGTTCTTCACAAGCAGCCAATATTGTGTGTGAGAAGGGGTTAATCAATATACAGCAGACAGAACCTACATGTTTGTGACAGCTCGTTTAATACTGCGTCAAAATCCGAATGTGTAAAAATCCTTTGACAATTCAGCCATCAGTACTCTTGCAGCTGGCCACCAAAATGGATAAAGGAGAAAAATAACACCTAAATAAGACACAATTAAAGAGTTCATGTTATACCATCCAGTCTGTGCTGAACTCTCACAGAACTTACTTTTGAAACACATCTCCACTTCCATAAATTTCCACTGTATGGGAAAGCTGATATTTCAGACTTGAATGAGGTCCGTCCATGCATGTTTACTCATAAGAAACACTGGGGAGTAGGTGTTTTTGTGAGCAGAGTGTGGGTGGGGAAGCATCAAAAAGGCCAAATGAAGCACTTCCAGTACCAGTGCAAGATTAGACAGTAGACTCTAGCTTCAAGATATCACTATTGATTTCCCTTTCTTTCTCCCATTTCTCACTCTTTGGAAAAATAACTTCATTACTGTTCTAACTGACTCATCGTTGCACAGAGAGAAAGAAGCCATAGATTTCCAAGACAGCCTATCTGAGAAATGCATTTTCACATGACATAGAGCACAGTCTAGCTAATAATCGCAACACAGCTATTTGTTTTGCATTTCACCTGGCTTATGCATGTCAGCAGTCTATTAATAATAATATGCTTAAAAATAAATGTGTATATTACATGCTACCTCATTACACTGCTATTATCACTTATCACTATTATCAGGTAACTCACTAAATATCTAATAGAATAAAAGAAAAATGCAACATAACAGTTGTATATGACATTTCCTTTGGGTTTAAGAAGAAATTGAGTTTTTATTTTTACTCCATTCCTTCTTAATGCTAACCTTGGACTTAAACTTCTTATCAGGCCAAGTCAAATTTAATTAGAGCTCACTCTCTTTCAAACCTGAAATTCATGGCCAATTGCTTGGACTCCCTCTTGGTCCATTTGTCTTCAACCATCTCGGACATCTGTGCCTAGTAAGCACCAGATAACAAAGGAGAGGGCCCAGGGAAAGACGGGTCTTTCTGCTCCAACACTCACAACTACATCTAGATTTAATATTTCACAAAAAGGAGTTCATGATTAATGGAGGAATTTAGAAGAGTCATAAGAAGGGACATTTAAATTATTCCCTTTCCTAAAGCAGAATCTCCTTCTCAGACAAGCCTGCTCCATCCCTCTATTGAATAAGCTTTGCATAACATGAGAACAAAGGTTTTGGGAGATTTTTTTTTTTTTTTTGTCTTGAGAATTCAGAAAAATCAAATATGGTATCTTTGGGAGAAAATAAGGGAAACTGTCATCTAACTCAATTATTTGAAACTGAAAGAGTAACATCAACTTTATTATCCAACAAATCTGAAAAAACACAAAAGAGGCACAGACTGAGAAAACAGAATCATCAAAGGTGCCATTTATAATTACAAACAAATATTTTTGGAAGCAAATAGGAGCTTGTTTATACATGGGGCAGTCTATGCATCCATCCAGATATTAATACCTTTTTTATGATGAACCAGACCCACAAACTTTGTTGATCCAAATTTCTATGGGAAATTTTGACTTGTTATATGTTATAAAAAACAAGCACATTTTACATCATTAGTCACCTGCTTTTGAACAGCGATGATGTTTTTACACATCATTATTCACTTCTATGCAAAATGATTTGGTGTCTTCAATTATTATGTACGCACTTGGCAAATATTAAAAATTGGGTCAAGAGTGCAGGTTAGGGAAATATACCTGAGACTTACAGCTGGTGGCACAGAAACTTCTATTTGTTTTGCAAGATGTGTTTCAAACTGCAGGCCAATCACATGCCTTTTCACAAAATACCAGACCTTTCAAGCAAAACAGTATATGGTAGTGCTCTACCTGCTGATTGAAGCTGATGTTAGCATGGAGTCAGGGAGTAGGATCAAACTGCCAGGGATCAGATAGTGCCCACAGTCCCCTCCAGGGATTGTCAGCAAAAGGCTTCCTACAATTACAGTGCTAAGAGCCAGAAGAAACAAGACATGTGTGTCTCATTAACACCTGCTGTCTCATTACCTTTAATATCAAATATGCCTTGAAACAACTGCTTACCAAGAAGAGCTGAGTGATTGCAGTTTCCAATCTTTTCATGCTGTGCTTAAAGTTGAAGCCTATAGTGCAAGTGTTATTGTAACTTCCTATACATACACACTTTTAACTCCATGCGATCCATACACTTCACTACAACCCTTTCTCAGATCTGCGTTGGGTCTATACAATAAGACCATTCAGTCAGTTTTCTTTCATCTCTAGAATCTCCTTGAACATCTAAAACTACAAATAATGCAAACAAATACATAACAAATACATATAACAAATACAAATACAATACATATAACAAATACATGTCAACAAGTACAAATATAATATTAAAGACCCAGATTTGGTGTAAACATTAATAGATTCAGTTATATTTCATTGCTAAATGCCTTCATTTTAAAAAGGAGATCAAATACATATTTGACTAACCCAGGCATATATGTGTGGTGCACATATTTCTGACAGTTGATTTGAAACACACAAAAGAAGCAAAGCATCTGAGATCACGTTGTTCTGGACAGCCAGGAGACCTTTAACTAAATCATGTTGTAATGTATCACATCATATTTCATCAGATCTCTCTATGCAATTGCTGAATCTAAATTTATTGAATCCTGACAAATATGTTTTTCCATGTATCCATTTGTGAATACAAACTGAGTCAATCTAATAATGCGTAAACTACAACAGAATTTATGGAGTAAATGACCACCAAAAAACGATTACTTAATGCTTGCAATCTGGCATTAGAGCATATTCAGTCTTAGATCGTCAGCAGGTTCTGTCAACACTCAGCTATTGAATTAACCTGTGGTTCAATAAAGCAATGTGATTTCCCCTCAAATGCTTATTACGAGAATGTCTCTCAAACAGAGATGGAGTCCCAGCTAATATAAAAGACCCTTTAGTAGGCTGCAAGGTTTGTAATGAAAACCATGTGGAGCTGCATCAGTCAGGCAGGTCAATAAGGCCTGTCTCAAGCCATTACCCACTAAGAGTAAGATGTGTCAGGGTTCAGTGTGGCCGGCTCAAACTTATCCTTTGTCTCTATAAATAAAAAAAAAACATGGATAAGAGTAAAAGATTAGATCTAGTAAAACCTGGAAACCAACGTATGAGCTCATATGAAGTCATTTTAGTTTCAACTTTATTTCACTATAAAATCTGAATTAATGTTCTATTTTATCGGATGAACGAACTTTGCAAATGGCAGAAGGTTCATTTAAGGACGCCACACACATAAATGTTTCGAACGTATTATCACTACAACTGGGGACATAAAAATGATGCAACTCTGATGCCATACTCCATGTAATGCTTCGTCATGTTAAGCATATTCCTCCTTTTGCATTTCCATTTGTGAAAATCAGTCATTTGAGCACTACTATAACATGTTTGTCTTATTCTAAATGCTTAAGACATATCTATAAGGTATAACAAGTGCAATATTCACACAGAATTTAGAAAACAGAAAACATTCACATGGTGTGTCATCATTAGCATATAAAGTACTTTGCAAATAACACATCAAATTTGCAATATTATGTCAATCAGGGGTTACCAAAGATGCCCTCAATGCTTTGAATGCTCTGTGCAGGTAGAACAGCATATTCTAGCATCCAATTACGTCTTCGGATATTAAATCCTAACAAACATTTTTGATTCAGTAATTTATGTTAGTCTCCTGTTTATGACAGAACAAATAAACCTGAAAATCCTTCATAGATTAAACAAAAAAAAAGATAAACACTGCCAAAAAGAACAACAAAGCAGTTACTGGAACTGTGTATGTGTTGCTGCAACCTGACTGCAGTTTCATACTGTACACATGTAGCTAGTATATATTACAGTGCCAATAATCAGAGCCATTGGAAGGATAGTTACCATTTTATATGCCCCTAAACTCCCCAAAGGATTAAGTCTTGTGTTGTCTAAGTGCAACAAACAAAAAAATGCTCCGTGAACTAAAACTGAATCACAACATTTACATGTTTGTAGAACAAAAAGCACCCTACTAAAAGAACAGATTAAAGATCATAATTCTTTGTGCATGTAAATATGGCCATTAAGGATTACAACAATTTCTGGGGAGACTCAAGCAAGCAGGAAACGAACACTCATCTGCACCTGCTGCAGATCTTATAATCAAAGAGCAATCAGTATAAACTCAGTGTTGCCCTCTCCCTCCATGCTGTCACCATGGTCATGCCGATCTATTTGACTACTGGGAAGCACAAAAAGGATGCCTGCAGCTGTTGGCATCGGCAGTACCAAATTACACGCTGTCCTTACATATATAATGATGTGACTATTCATACGTCATTACTGTGATGTATCGGTTTTGTTTAGTTATTAGTATTTATTCAGGTCTTGACTGTCCAATCCAAAACAAAATAATGATAACAGAATTTTTAAACAGTATCTCTGCAGCGTGGACAGATTTGATGTCTTACTCTGGGTCAATTAAGAAATGCAAACACGTGCTTATCTGAATCCTTTCTGAGTTAATTAGGTATTTTTAAAAAAATGAATTATCAAATTAGTTCTCATCATTAAGTAAATAAGCTGCACAAAAATAGAGTTTCAGAATTAACAGGGAATAGCACTGAACTGACAGGCAATGTTTCAGACTAAATTAGGCCACACAGCTCAAATTCCCTAGTAAAGGTAAGATGGCACACACCTCAGAAGCAACATGCAGTTAAAAAAAGGCCAAGATCAGCAAGATGGAGGAGTATGTGAAGCAAAAAGCATAAAGTCAGTAGCCTATTTTTCTTTTACTAATGAGTCATTACAGCAGCCAGGAATAGCTATTTAATTTGAAACAGTGATGGAATTGTTAAACATTTAGGTAGATAAGGATTTGCAATTACAGTAAATTTACCTATTACAGTAAATTTCCTATAAGAGCTGAATCTGATATCACAAACTACAATAAATAAAGAAATAAAGAATGAAACAATGATTTTGCAATAGTTATTTCTGAAAAATCCAACTGAAAGGCAGGCTAGATGTATTTCTCCTTCTCAACAAAAAGTACCATGCCAAGAAAATGGCATGCTAGAAAGACCATTTTGCTCCAGTATAAAAGCACAGTGGAGAAAGAAGCACAAGAGACAGACACTGTAAATGCAAGACAAGGGGGCAAATTAACGTATTGCAAAATGAATGCAAATATATGCAGATTCCTTCTATCATCCTGTACACCATTCTTCCCTAAACCTTTGGTCTTTCAAAACTGCAGGACAAACAGAAAGCTGTTTGAAATTCATGAAACATTTATTTAATTCACCAGGCAGGGACCTTTCCTGACAACCTTTTACTTCTCCCACCTGAGCTGTGGTAGTCTGACATTTGTCAGGACCACACTGTCCATGATGTATGTTCCATGACAGATTCCTCTCCTGCATCATTCTCTGGGGTCTGCTTGGATCAGGGGGATATGCATTAGCAACACCTACAGCACACTTAACCCAAGTGTTCACACTGACATAATGATGGACAACATGTACCAAAGGCTTTTACACAAGCACAAAGTATGCATGCACACACCTAAACATAATTCACAGGGATATTGTGGTTGCCAATCTGCTTATAGGATCTCACTCTAAACTCTATATTTTGCAGCTACATACCGTAGGCAGACTTCTAAAAGGTGAAAATGTAAGTGGTGGCCTGGTTTAAGAAGTGGGCTTACAAATGCATGGCAGCACATGATATGAATGAGAATGTGAACTAGTGTCTCTTCTCTTGTGATGCTACTCATGCTGTAAGGGGGATTATAAGCAGGTCACGGCCCTGTCACTCCACATGCTTGAGGGCCCTGCCAATAATCATGGTTATTGACAAGCTAAAGGTTCACTTGGGCTTAATTGTCACTCTGGCAAATCCTCTGATTCTACTACTACTCTTCCCTTTCTTCTTTGTGCTGCAGCATGACTCGGACTCAGCCCATCTCTTTCACAGCCCATCTCATTCCCAGTTACTGGTTGAGCTGAAGCCCAGCTGTCCATCGAGCTGCTCTGCTGTGTGAATGACAAGGAGTTCAGTGAGAGGCACTGAACCGCTCAATGTGGAGGAGCTTCTTTGAAATCTTCCAGGTTCTTTTCTTTAAGTCCAAGTTGTGTAAAAGTCCATCCACGCCCTCAATGACTTCCCTCCTCTCTTGTGCACGAACCCATTTAACCAGCTCCCATTCTGGTTCTCTGAGCTGCTCAACCTTCCATGCTCCCCTCCTCTATAAAGAATAGGTGCCTTCCTATAGGTCCCTGAAGATACGGTCACTGCTTGTTACTTCCACAAGACTATGGGTGGTATTTATCAGGATTTATTAGGAGAAGCATCCTCGCACTTATTATTGTGGGTTTAGTTCAGATGGTTCTCTCTGGCCATATGGTTCTGGGAACACAAAGATGCGGCAGTAGATGCCGAGATTAACCTAAAGCAGAAAAGTATTTACAAACTCCCAATGCATCAATGGTTTGACCCTAATGTCACCAACCTCCTGCAACAAAAACCACTTAGTGTACCTAAGGAAATAAAGAGCGCATTTAATCATAGAGTTGAGCAGATTTCAACCATCTGTTTTGAAGAGCTTAACCTCAGACAGTCCTCTGTGTGAACATGTTTGGTGATGAGACAAAAACCAAAGAAAGCCATTCAGGGAACAATGAGGCATATCCAGCTCTTGCTCCAATCTTTGCTTAGTACATTTCCAACAGATGTCTCAAAATTCCTGTTTCACTTCATACTGAATAAAAGTCGACAGGCCGTCTGGGGTAATGGGAGTTTCCCTGGTGAGCTACTCAACTTGCAGGGCTTCATCATATGTCGTCACTTTTACTGATAATAGGAAAATGACTAAAGGAAACCAATTTGAATATATTTTTATACAGTGACAGCTTCCATTATAACCTGTCCTGAAACAGAAAAGGCTTTGTTGTTAAAAATCTATCAATATGGCACTGGTTATTACTACTTTCAACCTTTTCTGTCATTTACACCAACATCCACACACATAAATACACATAAACACATCCATCTCTAGGCCTGCCGTCTGTATGATGGTACTATGTTGTGGGGACTGTTGACAGGTGTCAAAGGGATTGTGTGCCATGAATGGCAAAAGCCATGGTGAAGTGAGGGATTACACTGTATTACTTTCTGAATAATTCTTTAGAGCCAATAGGAGTGTAGAGAAGGAGTGGTAATCTGCCATGGCCAGACCCCATCTGGACTGACAGCAGCTTAGTTCCACAGAGCTCAGACCCTATACCGCCCAAAAGGAAAACCTAGCATGTCAGAGTCCATCAGAGACCTGAAATTTGGCTATTCATCCCTGGTAATTAAACTAGCTCGCTATCAACGGCACACCACCTCTGCCCCATGACCAGTGCAGACAGCCATGTTCATTATGAGGGAATGGAAGTGCCCCAGTGTCAAGACCTGTCATGCAGAAAGACAGCTGAGGCTAGCTCTCAGAAATGGGAAGCCTGCTATTTTTCCTCAATTTCAAAACTGTCTAGAGCATCTGGGACATAATAGCCATGGGTTTGATGTCCTGTGCCACTTTTCTCTCCACAACTCCAGATAAAAGAAAAGAAATAACATCATTTTTCTGCCTTGCCCTTATTTGTTCCCCTTGTACTATTATGTATGAATATTTCAGCATGTATATGTTAGATTTGTTGGCTGTGACTTTGATTACTGCTCTCTCATAATGCTGCACTGCTCATAATGTCGGTAAACAAGGCTGTTGCACTTATGCTGTTTTCTTTGCTGCATGTGTGAGAATGAAAGGCCAAAAATGCAAATAATCAATACTCCCCTACAATATGTTACACAGATGCTCAGGAGTAAATGGTAGCCAAAGAGGAACGTGTGTCAATTTCTACACACTGTCCATTTTCCATGGTCTCCAGAGAAGCAATTAGTCACACAATGACAGTTATTTGTTTAGCTGACATAGGTAGGGATAAACTGATCATGTAGTTAGGCCAGATTGTATAAAATGGATGTTCTATTGACATAAGTGTCAGTTGAGGCTGACAAATGAAAACATAAACTGACAGCTTTGGAAGGAGGGATATTGACTGTGGTCACATGGCTAATTGATTATATGATTATAGGACTCTTGTGATAAGTTGATAAGCACAGTAGATACTGAGCACACAATATGTGAGTTTGGCTTCAATGGACTCATCAGATTAGGGGAGTGGTTGTGAGCAGGAAAGAAAAAAATATATAACAGCTCATTTTGATCATTCAACGTGTCACTGGTTGACATTCTCAGGCATTTAGTATCAAATCAGTTTAACATTTTGATACATTATGTAAAAGAAATATGAGAATCTAATCTCATATTGCTCCTGAGAAAGCTGCAATAAAAACAAAATCTCTGAATGGAGCTCTCAGCGGTTTGCAATAAAGTTGCCTGGGTCTTAGACATCTCCTCTGCCCAGGCTTTCAATGCATGTTGACAGCCACAATACAAGTTGTAATAGCTAAGCATTCAGGGATCAAATTAATTCACCCCTCATGAAAACTTTATGAATACACTCTAAGGGAATATAAATGTGAATATTCTGTAGCAGTACTGCACAGAGGAGGCAGAGTACAAATATTGTTAAATAATAGCTGCATCATTTTTGCATATTATCTTGCTATTAACATGATTACATTGTCTAAAGGAGCAAACTTTTATTTTAACCAGTACACGTAGATCAAAATGCATTGTTTACTTGTTAAGTTAATGGCAAACAGCATTTTATTTGCTATTCATGCACAATAAATTATAGCACAAAAGGACAGAACATTGTTGGCACAACAAAA
This sequence comes from Mastacembelus armatus, assembly GCF_900324485.2. NCBI lineage: Eukaryota > Metazoa > Chordata > Actinopteri > Synbranchiformes > Mastacembelidae > Mastacembelus > Mastacembelus armatus. The sequence goes on along the minus strand of NC_046647.1, from coordinate 9,445,779 downwards.
TAAACTTTTTCTCCAAATCCACCAGAACAGCAGTCATATCCTCATCATCATCTTAAAAAAAAAATAAAAATCTATATCCACAAATATTCTTCTTAGTCATGTGAAATAACAATCCAACTGAAACAATATTTTCCAGTGAAACAGTGGAGGAGAAATCCTTGTAAATATGCAATATATTTGAAGTCTTCATGGACACTGTTACACGCATGGCAGAGTCTCCATAATATTTAGGAGGCTCATGTACGCCTACGATGTCCTGTTTATAATAACTCAGTTAAGATCATATCTGGTTGCTAGAAGCCTGAATATAAAAGCTGGGTTATTATCTGGTATAGTGAGGCACATAAACACTTTAGCCTAATCACTGTTGTGCTAACCACAATCTGACTTCTATGGTAATATTCTGACAACTCTGTTTACTCATGTACATAAATTATGTATGTTTGAAATGGATTCTTATGTCTTATCCCAAATAGTAGGAGCAAGGCAACACAGCCACCACTGGAGCACATCATGGACGCTCTGTAGTTTTTGTAAAATGTCCAGGATTTCACCTGATCTGTTGTGGGAACCTTCATATGGAACATGCACATACAGTATCCATAATGTTTTTTGCTTTAAAAGGGTGCAAGTGAGAGGTAAGCGTTATATGAAAAATGTAAAATAGTTTCAAAGAGAAACATAATGGATTGAGCAGGATTGCAGTTTGTAATTTCTCCCTGCTGTTGAATTACCGTACTTGGGGGCAAAAAGAGGAAAATGAGTTATGGAGCACTAACCTCTTCATTCACAATTATCCGTCTGCCTCTCTCTTTCTCTGCCTCTCTCAGTCTTGTATTACACACCACTTAATGGTACCAAACTGACCAACACTCCCTTGAGGCACCCTCTGTCAGCCAAGTGCCTGGTGGTATTTTTCACAACACCCCTCTCAGGATTGAGAAGCACCTTGATGATATCACCACTATTAAGTTTCAGAGAAGTCAACGCTCACTGTGTAAGAAGCATGGGATGATGGTGGGTGAGGCAAGGGCGAGTGGGCTGATAAGAATCTCTCTGTCTCAAAGTGACGACCTGTACTGCCAGGTCAACATCCTTGGGAGCTTTCTGGTGTGAGGCATTTTTCAACCTTGGAAAGGTGTTGAGACATTGAAGGGCGGTGTGGTGAGCTATCGAGTTACTGTGATGTGGAGGACGGGGGTGCATGTTTTCTTTATGGTCTGAGGCATCTGCAAGGCAATAAGAGTCCAACAGCTCGTCTTTCTCCCACTGGTGCATGGTCAGTATCACAGGCATGTGACACCTGCCCTCTCACACCTGACTTTAAGACTGACGTTGATCAAAATCAGAATCTTTACACTGAGTACTGTTCCTGAGCTAAACGGCCTAAAAGACTAGTAATTAATAATAACTGAGTATTCTACACAAAAAAGTGAAAACTTTAATTTATGACAACAGCAGTTCGCTGTTAGTTGCAACTGCACATACAGTATAATATAATCAAAATGATTCATAATGATGCTTTTATTATACCAGAATGATAATATAGAAATAATAAAGACTCCACTTTCTTGGCCATCCATTCTAAGTAGCTGCAATAGAATCTCTTTGCCAAAGTCATTTCACTCGCTGTCTCCTAGCAGCCAAATAATTGAGAAAACTGATGAGCTCCGTTAGCTTCCAAGTAAGCTCTTTTGTTCTACCTGCTTGCTAATTCCTTGCAAGTCTCCATCTTTGTCCATTCAAAGCTAATTCAGCACTTCTCAGGCATATGAGCTCCTGATGACCTCCCGCTGGTATGGAGAAAAATATATAGAAAGCTTGTAATTGGGCTGCAATCCAGTGACCATGTATCCTGTAACCTTTGAGTGCTTTCTCTATTGTTTCAAAAAGAGACATGGTCATATGTGAGGTTAAATCTCTATGGTAAAATATGAAAACATACTATGAGAGTGCTATTTTTCATATCCAGTTTCCCATCTTGAAAACCTGAACTAGATTTGTTTTTACATTCTATTCATTGGTGTAATGGGCATAAAGCATTTCTCTAAAACAGTTCCTTTTAAAACACGCTGCCTTCCGAAGCAGATAACCATAAAAGAATTTCATTACTTTGGATTGACAGAGCTTTTCAGAGTTTTGTCCCTAGGTTTTAATCCAGTTTCCGTTTTCCACACTCACAAGAAAATAGCTCAGGGACAAAATTATCATTTTTGCCATGCAAAGAGTCATATTAAAAAGAGTGCAATTACCAACACAAAATTCTGGCCATCTCTGAATTTAGTTTTAAAACACCTATTACCATCACCCTTTAAAAACAAAGCTATTTGCATACCAGTAGTGCACGGAATAAAGTCACGTGACAGTAAAGGAGTGACAGAGTTTATAAACAGAAAGACACCAAGGGTCCCTGTCATGAACATATAAACATCACATGAAACAAGTATATCATTAAAAGTCTTGTGGGGAATGAAGCAGTTAGTAGACACCAGTAGGTATTTACTTGATCTTTTTACAGTAGTGTTCTCGCTTTAATTGCAGTCTGAATAATAAAGCACCGGAACATTCCTTGTGCTCTCTGATCAATCTGACATATTGACTAATGAAATAAAAGCTTCAACGTCCTCTCCAGCATTGTTGCACTCTCCTCTTGGGCTGTAAAAAAAAGTTGGTGAAATGTGCAATGATAAACACCCATAAAGCCCTGCCTCATTTTACTGAAAGGCCATTATGGTACCATCCTGAGAGGTGCTTTCATTCTCTGACAGTTAGTGAGATTCTTCTCATCTATAAAACATGCAGGTTACGTTGAGAGGTAGCTGTAAACTGCCAGTTTGCTCATTTAGTAATGTCTGGGGAGTGTAGCTATCAGGTATTCATCTTCTGCCTCCTGGCCTCTTGCTGTGGCCCTGAGTGGGAGGACACTACCTCACAATCATAAACGTACAAATAAATGGGTAAACTCTCCTGTCGCTCCATTGCTACTCCAAAAAATGGTTTTATTTGCACAGAAACTGCTGAAAATGTTTTATATTGGGTGATTTTTGCCTCAGATGCTCTGGAAGATTATATAATTATGTCAAACTGTCAGATTTGCCACTTCACTGCAGTCTCTTGAAGGACAAGCCTGTATATTAAATTATTTGGACCTGAAGGCTGGTTATTGTAGCAAGATAGTGAATTCAGTGCTAAAAGACCAGGAAAAACCACAAAATCCTCCATTTGCACTATCCAATCTTCATTTGTAACATCCAATGTCTTTTTGGTTCTGCTAATTGTTAATGAATTCAAACCTAACTTTGCTCTATTCAGGTTGTCTGCTTCACGTACTATGCCCGTGGGACACATAGCCACAGACCCAGAAAACTTTGCTAATTGAAAAAGTACACAGCATCAAATATATAGCCATCTATCTTGCCTTTGTGCAATAACAATGCAATCAAAGGGTAAGTGCATGGCAGAATATGTTTACCGCTAATTGCAATTGAGTGCATTTCCCTAATGAAGACCAGACCTGACCATAATGTTCGCCTATACTCAAAACATTATGTGGGCATGTGTGAATATGTGCTTCTTGGTCATTGTGACCATTAGTGTACAATGCCAACAGATTCCCTTGTTTTGATAATTAATATAACTTTGAACCCACAAAGCTGTTTTTACAAAGGATTTGCCAGGGGAGGGGAAAGGATGTGAATGAAACACTCAGCCAAAAAATTCAGGCAGGAGTCATGCATTCTCCCATGTTCCATTTGGCAGTATAAAGCACAGGCCTGTTATCTTTTATGATGATTAATCTCAAAGCACACAGGTTTTCAAGACCTATCCATCAACTTCCTGTTTGCAGGAACTTGGGAACAAGACTGTAAAATCATGTAGCCCCCCTCATCTGTGAACAATCCACAGTATTAAGCACTTGTTTGTTATATTGTTCTAAACCTAATCAACCCATGACCAGTCACCAACCATAACCAGGTATCGTTAACATGCCAACATAGGTCCAGTGATCTCTTCTGTGGGTAGTATCCAAGTATAGGAACAAACAACCGATATGGACATTGGAGGTAGAATTTGAGAGAAGGGGTAAAACTGAAAACAATGTAGATCATAAAAATATTAAACACTACTTCAAAATTCCTGCTCCCTTTAAGAAACAAAACAAGAGAGAACTTCTAACCAGTAGGAAAGGTGAAGATGTTTGAGAAACGTGTAAGTGAAAAAATACCACAAACTGCACTACTAACATCAAAGTCATCAAAAACTCTGGGAATTCACCACTGGAGCCTTCACAAACAGCATGATATAGGGTGGAAACATTTAAATCCAACAACAGTATCATTGTACAATCCACAACATCAGATGACTTCTGTCACTTGCTCATTCCATGAGTGTTCAGCCTTATAGTGGTGGTTAAACCAAAAAAGGGCTGATGTTGTAGCATGCATCACACAAACAGAGGTTTGCATTTCCTAATCGACAGAAAAACCTTGATTAAATGAAATGAAAGTTGATTATGTTACAGCACGGAGTAATGGAGCATATTCAGTGACTAACATCATACGTAACATTGACAATATTGTCACTTTTGTCTAGAGTTTTACAGAAATAAAATAGTACCTTGTGAAAAACTTAATAATTACTCCTCCTTGACTACCTCTCATAACAGACTGTTGAAAAAAGAAATAATTTAACAGTACATTTGTATAAAGAAAATCATGCCTCCAAAATGGAAATAAAAAAGTACTTGTAAAGCTGATTAAATGGCATACGCTACACCAGACATTTCTGGGCAAAGGAAAAGGAAGAGAAACTGTCATAAAAAAAGAAAGTGTTAACATCTAAATACATTGACATACCACAGCAGACGGTTGTGCTTGAGACGCCAGCTGGTGTTTAGAGTGAAAGCCTAAACCTAGTTTACCATAATGAAGCTCTCAGAGGGAGGTAATGCACTCCTCATGCCATGCTGTTTAACTTGGCTTTCTAACGCTTCCAAACCTGAAACATACACACACGGATTTTTGGGACAGACACAAGTTCTCCCTGGTTGCTGCTACAAAGTGGCACTAGGTATGTTTGCACAGCTTGAGCTGAACAAATGATTTGAAGATTTGATGCCAACTTGTACGAGTCTAACAAAACAACAACAACAACAACAACAACAAAAATAACTTTAGTTGTGCCAAATTGTCTGGGAGTGGGTAAACATAATTTTGCCCTCTCTCTGTTGGGACAGTTTGTTTGTTCAGAACTTGCATTTTCAGGAGAAAAAGCCAAGACAGATTCAAAAACTTGAATTAAAATGTGCATATCATGACTGAAAGTAAGCATTACAGTATCTTTTCTAAGATGTCTGACAAGTCAGTACAACCTAGATTCAAAATATGAGATACTGTTGTGGTCAAGGGCAGAGAGAAGAAGTACGACACAGAGATAGGACTTAATTTGTTTTCAGTCACATCAATCTTCTGCCTCAACTTGCCTCTCAACTCCAACTGTTGTGTGTGGTCACTTCAGGTCTGCTTCACCACAGACAGAGTTTAGGACACCCAAAGTTAAGCCATTCATTTGGGGGACAGTCAAACCTGTCTGTCAGTCAAACCAAGTTTCTCACAGCAACTTTTTTAAGAATGTACACGATCAGCAAAATGCCCAAACACTCAAGATTTCCATACTCCCAGAACAGTTCATCACAAGCTTTTTAACAATCAGACACATGGCATAACTGTAAATTACTGTTACTGGCAAAAGAAGTACTGTCTGTTAATAAGCTTTGTTTTCTCATTGTGTTGGTTAAAGCATCATGGAGAACAAAATCATCAATGAAGATGCTGTGACACTGAAAATTATTAAGTCAGCAACAGTAGTGTTGTATTAAGACAACTGCAGTAAAATTCTGTTGACTATATTAAGACTGTAAACTAGAAACAGCTACACAACTGGCCAATATGTCCACAGTGAGAAGCAAAAAAGCTCTTGAAATATGAAATGCCTAACACTTTGGTAACAATTACAGTGATTCATAGCGAAATTATTTTCACTCACAATCACAAAGACAAATGTTCCCTTCTATGTTGGTGAAAGTTTCAGTATGTGATGAGGGGAGGGACCACCCTTAAGACAGCCAAAGGAAGAAAAGAAAGGGAGATATAAGAATTAATATAGTGCAATATTAAAGCTCAAATGGCAGCCAGGAGCTTCATATACCAATATAAAAATCTTTACCTGTTCTGTAACTATGTGCAATTCCTTGCATCAGATGGTAAGCTCTGTGAAGTTATTTTGACAAACAAAAAGAAGGTAAAATGTTTTTTCCTCTGTTTTGTGTTTTCCAGCTGTTGTACAGTATTTCAACTTGTAATTTATGAGTAATTCAGAGATAGCAATTTGTGAAATTAACAAACATAACAGTCAGTAAGAAAATGTAATATTTCAGAAGTCATAATTGCTATGATTATGAGCAATTTATAACAAGGGATATAGACTGCTCTCCCTTATGCTTTGGTGTAGTGTAAATCGTGGATTTAATCACTAATAGTATGAAAATGAACTGCCCATGCCCTAACCTACAATTGTATATGTAGAACAAGCCAGTTATAACTATCTTATCGTACCAAAATTTGTCATACTCATAATGAACTCTTGCATTTAAAAAAAATGAGGCAATAACAAATACACATACTCAAACACTGAATGAAATGTTCATTCCATCTTTTTATACAGGAGCCCATACATCACCCACTCAACCCTATACCTTCCTTTAGGTCTAACTGTCTATAGACATTTGCAAAATAGCAGAGACTAATAAGGAAGCTCATTAGACCAGAGAACCAACAAAAATGCTTACTGAAGAGGTAATATATCTATATCATAAAGTTCAATTTAAAAATAATGATACTGCTTAGTCATTTTCTCTTTAGGCTTGACAAAAAAAGAAAAGCCATGACTAAATGGTTTTCTGATGCAAGTCGATCACTCATGCTGCAACTCTGTCCTCCATTCAATGTCATTTCAGACTTTATTAATAACAGCACTCATGGGTATCCACAGAACAATCAAATACAATGTGTACAAAATTTAAACCAATATCCAGAGAAAATATAATAATAAATAATCCTTTTCTGTATGAGATTAATGAGATTTAAAAACTTAATTTATTTTCCCCTATAATTAGTAAGCAAAATGACATCATATGCATTAGCCAACAGCATCTGAACATCTGTGCACAGTATCCATTTCAACCTGTTTTCTGAACAGATATCTTCAGATTAAAGGGGTAATTAAAGGGTAATTATTTCTACTGGCAAAAAGTTTCCTAAGCTTTGGTCATACAGTGTGAAGCTAACTTTTCTGTTTTTTCCACCAATTGTGAAGACGCCCACTACGACATGATAAATGCACCTATATCAACTGTAACTTGATGTGTTTCATTAACAACACGGCACATCTCCTAGGGGACTGTGGTGGCTGGAGCATGGTCATGTGGTGCCTGATTACCCAAGGAACATGGGAAATTAAATCTGCTGAGATTATACAACATCCTCCTCCGAGTCTCCTGCCTGTCATAACTTCCTCCTCGCTTCTTTCCGATTCTTTCCCCTCACCTGGCAGCTTTTTGAAGTAAACCTATAAATATGCAGTGTCTTTGCACATTGTTCTCATGTTTGTCTATGTGGTGCAATCCACAAACACACACTTTCTCCCTGACTTTTTCCCTCTTGCTAATTCATCAACGGTGAAGTATATCTACAGTAAGTCAATCCAGACCTGTCCACTGTGGAAGAGGGAAGGAAAAGAGGATAAAGGATCACCTCCTTAGTGCTCATATCAAAGACAGCACTGTGTGGAAGCTGCTAAGGAACTGACTATTTACAACTCCTTGAGTTTCAGCCACTTGAGATATAATTAGCTTCACCATCATGCTGAAGTACAACACAATAATGCAGTAACCTAGATATAGCTCATAGCACAGGGAGATATCACTACTCTGCAGACTAGATACTTTGCCTTACTTTGTCTGTGTATAAATTTATTTCATGTTTTATATATTGTATGTTCCATCTATCAGCCTATCTCTTGTTCTTCTCATATATCTATCTATTGTTCTCTCCATAACTTAATGCAATACATAACGTATTGTTGCTGCTGGGTTTCCTTAATAAAAGAGATCCAAAATCCTAACCCTGCTAAAATAAACTCAATAATGTAGGAAAAGCACCATGATACAAAGTGGAGCATTGCTTTGATGTTCATTTTCTCACCAGTGTCTAAGCATGGCAGACAGACACCCCAAAGCCACCCACAGCACTGGGAATTCAGTTCTTTTACAAAGATCGTGTAGCCTTTGCCTTATTGGGAACCTTAATCTGCTTTGTTTGTCCATGGAAGGGGGGCTAAGATTCTATTAAAGAGATTAAATTGTTTCCATAGCCAACTCAAGCATCAAAGGCCAACCAAATTGCAGCCCTGTGCTTGAGTGGGTTTCACTAAAGTCACTTATTTGTCCATTTCATCATGCTAATGGCAGAAGCCATCATCCCATTACAGCTCCACAGCTGAGAGAGGTTAAACAAATGCAGTTTGTTTAAGGTTGCACTAGGTCTCACTGCTCACCCTTTACACATCACGACAAATCATCAGCTTGTCTATAACTACTCTATATCAGCAGCCCTCTGAACCCTGCTACAATGACCAGGCATTCAAGACATAAGGTTCACTTTTCAGTGTCCCCTTGTTTATCTCCAAACTTTCATTATCATACAGCACTCTGATGTGTTAAAGCTAACCAACTTTTTGTTTTACAGTATGAATTTTCAAGCATGTAAGTGGATATTTTCAGCATGAAAGTCTTATTGGTCTTAAAAGACCAACTGCAGAAATAAAACACTGTAGTTTAGAGTACCTTCTACTAAAGTCTGCTTAAAAAAATAAAGTGTTGATACTTTGTCAAAAACCCCAAATGAGCTCTGTTTTTGGGAAATTGAGATCATTAGCAGTCATTTCTTTCAGGATAGTTACATCAGTCACTGACTTGTAAGCTGAGACCTTTAAAATAAGAACTCCATCATGCCTAATAGAATCATATCATAACTTATCGTTCATTTGAGCAAACAGAACCTAGCCTCATTTCTATTACCATTCCACTGAATGAAGGTCTTTGTCTATAATGAGTCCACAGTCCCTAAGCCCTACAGTAACCACACAATCACTTGTGTCAACAGAAGGAAAATCCATTTCATCAGGATGTCCAGTCAGTGCTTCATTATCTTGCACGACGGCAACAACTGTGCAGCCACGTAGCTCCGGGGAGCTGATGCTGATTGCTGGAGTTCAGTGCATTTGCAGAGAGAGCACCTTCATTATAGCTGTACAGTAGATCTGTTCATGTATACATGTACTGCACATGTACGTGTATAAACCCCTAACTACCTGATTGACAACCTCAAAAAACATCACAACAAATCTTCTCACATTTTGTAAGATTTCAAAAGGTACCATGCTTTGAATTTTTTTTTTTTAATGTCAGAAAAACTGATCTTTTATGAACCAGGTTCATTACAGAAGATGCTAAAGACTCATATTTATGGGTGATTTTCTCAGATAATGTGTATGTTTTCTGGTTCAGTGATGCTATTGCTGCTATAAAATATAGTTGGGATATAAACAGTCTAAAAATATTCTGAGTGTATAAACTTCTCTGGTGCAATGTGCTTCACATTTAAGTGTTCACTGTCAGCTTATACTATGGTGAGCTGCAGACATCAGTGAGATGTCCAGGACTATTAAAATTGGCCATACAGCCTAATATCAATACATTGCCCAGTGTTTAAAAAAGGGCAGCCACAGTTTTGACAGGAATGTAGTTAATGTAGATTACTGAGGAAAAAAAATTATTTTAAACAACTGTAGTATGAGGCTGCAACATAACAAAATTGAAAAAAAGTGAAGGGCATATATATAGTAGTGCCAGTGTTAAGAACTGTTCAATTTACTGTGTGTGACTAACTCTGATTTAAGGATAAAATAAATAAATAAATAAATAAATCTATAAATGCTGGAAGAAAAGTTGCATGTATCCAAATGAACATTTGCTAATTTATGGCTTCTGAGCATCATGACTGCTGTTAGACACTGCTGAGAGTTTAAGTAATGATGTGTAATTCCAACCAACTCTCAAAAATTTGACAGAAATATTTTGTAGTCTATACGAGTAAAATGACACCTTTTCTCAGCATTTACTCCTAATTGCTTAATGAAGGAAAAACCTTTGCCTTAAAAGGAGTTCTGAATAGTGTTATGGAAATGTAACAGCATCATATTTTTTTGAGAATTGCTCTTAAATAAAACTTTTAAGACTAGTAGAAAAATATCATTATTTTAAAATGCATTCAAAATGGCCAGTTCAGAGCTACTTTTATGAACATGACTGCTGTTTCCTAAGCTTTGAAAGAAACTTGTACATCCTCACAAATATTGAATGAACTGCCCTGGGTTATAGGAACTGTATTCTCATTTAAAGCTACTCAGCAAACATCACAGCCTTTCATTTCAGTTGCTTAGAGGCCCTCTTACATGGAATGACTTTTCCGTTTAGCAAACAGGAAAATAATGGGGAGGATACAATTTCCTATCTCCATAAAGTGCTGATCTTCTATGTGAAATTTTGACAGTCACAGTAACACTGCATTAGATTATTTTATTTCTGTTACAACGTGACTATGGATTCTGGACAGTGTGAATTTATAGTTAAAGCTCTGCAACCATTCTGAAGAAATACGCAACGTGAAGCTAATGTACGAAATTATCAAATGGAGCATCTGGTGAAAGAAAATTACATCCCTCAAAGAAAATGGCCTCACTAAAATGCATGCTTTATATTCCTTTACTTACTTGTAACATTATGTTCACATTACCTGCACAATCACCATTACCTAGCCATTATACATAGTAAGCTATTATAGAAAACCTTACCACTGCAGGCCTGTAACCAAGTAGCTCATCAGTATTTCTGCTAAGGCGCACACTTTTCTGGGCTCTCTGTGTACATGCCTTGCATTCGTTTGTTTCCGCGAAGGTTGACAGTATTTGCAAGATTAACTGAGACAAACTGAAATGAGGGATCCAAAAAACACAAAGGGGTAGCGAAAGCAGGGTAAAAGAACTGGCCTGATGACGACCAGTGCACACTGCCTGGGGACTGTGCAAAGAAACAGTCAGCAGTCAGGGGCTGATTTCTCCAACCCTCTCCTTTCAGCCTTGCTTCACTCTGCCAGTAAAGAGCTAGTCTCGTCCAGCATCTCCCCACATTCTCTTACAGATAAAAGAACACACTCCCTCTTTTGTACATGCAACTACACACATTCTCTATCTCCACATCTCCACGCAGGAAGTGCACAGCCACACTCCCTTCTTCAATACTAATTATAGTGTAACATCTGCAACCTTGTACTGAGCTTCAGATTCACAGTTTTTTTGTAAACTATTTATTTTTGTTCCAAAAATGAGTTTTCGATTTCCATAAACAGCACAATACTGGACATTTTTCTAGACTACTGGAGAAGCAGAAGCTCTGAATCTGCAAGATGCCTTGGACTTTCCAGTTGTCACTGCAAACAGTTCTAATGAAACATCTGTGAAGGGGAAGCAGAAAAAAGGGATTAATCCAGCTGAAATGCAGAACCAGCTCAGCCATCCCACTTCTCAAACTTGTTCTGCTATCAGAGATGTCAGTGCTACATAGGTGGAGCCACAGTACCCCCTACAGGTTATTAAATATATAAGCTTTAGGAGCATTGAATCTATTCATCTAGTGGTATGCTAGATTCCCTGGTAAAGAAAAGTTTTATTTGCTTGCTATCCAACAACTCATTCAACAAATCATGTTATTAATCTGTTACATAGGACCAAGCCCTTATTACAAACATGCACACACACAAGCATATACACAAGCCTTCATATACTCATATATGGGTAGCAGTACGATGTGTCAATTTACAGCCACCATCTCCAAGAAACCTAGTCAAAGAATTATTTTATTTTGTTTTTCTGAAAACATTGTTTGTTATTGACATTCATGTTATTGCCCAGAAAGACATAGAAACATACAGCATAAGGTATGCTGTTTTCAAATGGCTGTCTCAGGACAGGGAGGGAGTGAAGGAACACGGGTGAGAGGAAGGAGTAATAAAAACAGGGATACAAACAGTGAATTTCTGACCTTGACAACAATCAGTTAAGTTCTGTGTCCACTAGGGAAACAAGTGGGGATCTGACCTGAAAGACAGGCCTCTTCATGAACATTGGCAACTGTCTTCCGAGAAATTCAGTCGGTTTCAGGGCCCAAACATTGCTTTGGGTGTGTGGGTGTTTATGCTTTTAAGTGTGAGCATTACAGAGAACCAGAGTAACTGTGAAGAAAGGAAAGGCTCATTCTTCAGAACAATCAATATGGTCAGAGATCATTTAGCAGTGTCCAAGCAATGGAAGAGACCAAGAGAGCAAAGATTCCAGTGATTACTTTCCATTAGCCACATTTTTATCTGGCAAAATAATTTCTTTATGGTCAAGCTGGCACTACATAGGTCACACAAATTAAGCAAAAATTCACACTGACCAAACAGTCTAGCAGGCTTCAAGGCTGCTGACAATCTGGATGCTGGGAGAACAGAAACTGCGCTGAGATCAGAAGGAGGAAAAGCTCACCAGCTGGTCTGCCATCCTGATAGCAGGAAAAACCCTGTCCTTACGTACATCTTTCAGGGTTGATACGATTAACTGGACTTTTTAGTGCAAGACCCAACGCAACCCACTCACTGGAGTCATTTCACTGTTCAACAGAGCAGCAAGTTTCACTCTGCTAGGGGCATTGATTTTCATTCTTAGTGTGACAGTGCAACAATCACAAGTTTGCTCAGGAAGTTACCAGCCCTCCACCATGGTTTCTAATGTATTTTCTGCTTGCATATTTAAGTATCAGTGTATAGGTGCACGTACAGGGACCTGGCAGCATAGTAAAAGAGAGAACAGAGAGAAAGAGACAGACAGAGCCTGAGGAGCATGCTGGAAGCATGGCTGCATCACTCAGGGCAGTTATGGCACAGAGTGTGAAATCTGCAGAGAGACAGATAGACCTGTCGAGCCAAACTCTCCAGGGGCTGAGCGTGTTGTGCAGCACATCCATGGCTTCACAGAAAATCTAATGAAGAGTCTACACTGACATGATCCCTTAACATTTGGAAGCAAAACCAAAAGCTGTAACCATCAGTCACTAAGGGAAATAGAAAAGATAAAACTGAACTGCAAATCTGACATCATTTTTGGCATGTCATGCCATAGCCTGATGTGGTAGCACATATGGGCCAATTGGTGAGACAGCCTATTCAGTAACAGCTAAAAACTCTTCCTGCCTAACAATAATGTAGTACCCCAACAACATTTTAGACAGATGCAGTAAAATACAGATTTGAACAGCAAATCAATTTCACAAAAGAGTACTGGCTTTCACAAAGTAGAAAATGAGAATATGTTGCCATATATTACACACAGACCTTTAAAGGCAGCTTAAAGTTGAGAAGAGCAACAATGAAAAGTCTGTCTTTTTACAGTCTGTCTGTAGACCAAGTGCCAAGTATGAGAATAAAAACGCCAATCTAATTCTGGAAAGCCAAAAATATTGCCAGAGCACTCAGATGGTCATTCCCTAATAAACAAGGCAAGTGCTCTCCATTAAGAACTGTGGCTCAAAGAAACACATAACACACTCTGGATGTTACACATCATTATCCTGCTCTGCTTCTGTGCTGCCACTACTACTAGATTTTCAATAAGTATGAACCAGAACCACCACGTACTTCCCTGACCCAAATAAAAAAAAAAAAAAAGTAGCCACCAGTGACATGTGTTTATACTGTTACAGGGCCTATATTATTTATAAGACAAACACTCAAATCTTCCCTCAAATAATCAAGTAACAAAATCCATGGCATGTTTAGGTTTTACTGCAACACACAATTTAACCATTAGAACAAGTTTAGTAGTTTAGTTCAAGAGCAATTCAATTAAATATGTGATTTACAATCTCGTTTTCCAGCGTAACAAATGGACAAGTTTCCATTATCCCATAAACTGGCTGAAAAATGACGAACATATTTTCATGTTATCTTTAACAACAGAACAATGTTACATTCTGTCCTGTACTGGCTGAACCAGGGCGTGCAGCCTTCTGTACTGTATGACATACATCAGTGATGGTAAACAATACGGCCTGTGTGCCAAGCAACCCTGCACGCAAGCACTGTTTGAATCGATTGCATATCTAAAAATGTATAAATGTCAATCTCCACTGGATCATGGTATTCTGCCCTCTGAGGGTCACCGCTCTCATCAAACCTGTGATGACTGCAGTACAAGCTGCTTCATACGACTGCATACCAATTGCCTGTCCCACATTCATCTCACCACCTTCAAGTTCTTTATAGCATTCATAACCAGATTTCCTGTGCACACTAAATTGGCTCCTGTAAAAAATGATCTAATACAGAAAGATGGGAAAGGTTTACAGCAGGTAATGGATTGGGAGACACACTTTGTGCATAATTACCACAGTCATCATGATAAGAGAAGCCCTCTCCACTTCATACAGCTATCTTTATGACCTCATTTTGATTTGAGATGGATGGCAACACTCACATACACTCCACCCATGTCATAATCCTGGGTTTGCCATGTAAAAGCAACAGTAATAACATACAATAAATTTAAACCCTCGTTCACACCTTTAAATTGAGAGTGAACCCTACAATTTTCTAAGAAGTATGTTTTATTAATTGCAGTAGCCTCCTCTTTCAGTTTATCATTGTTCAATACCAATCCAAAGATATACAGTATAACACAGACATGAGCTACTACGGAAATTGTTGGGCGTTTATCAAAATTACAATACAACACATTATTGTCGATTTCAATCAGAATATACTACAACCATTATACAAAAGAAAAATGCATGCAGTACAAGAATCTGGGCAGAAAGCCTTCAATGCTTAGGGAATCAATACCCTTGACAAATGATTCAACTTGACAGTACACTGAGGAAAAATGGTAATCCACTATTGAGAGATGTGTCATAAACACTGCTCAAAAAAAAACACTTAAATCACATCAGCAATGTGATGAAGAAATTATTCAAGTTAAAATATTTACAAATGTACACGGTATAATTGGTTCAAAGCAAAAGTATGTAACAGTCGTATTCAAAATCACACCAAAAATAAAAGTGAAAAATTGTCCTACAGAAACCCAGGGCCCATTGTACCAGCATAAGGTCACTCTGAGGATGTCACACCAGTATCTCACAGGAATCAGGGTAGTGTTGGGTATGACATGAAGGTCTGCGTGGCCCTCCAAGGATATGTTTCCCCAGATGATCACTGACCCAACACCAAAACAGTCATACTCCGTGATGTAACAGGCAGCATAACATTCACCACGGCATTTGCAAACTCTTTTACATGAACCTGCTTTCATCTGTGAAGCGAACATGGTACCAATTCTGGTGTTCAGTGATAAATGGCAATTGAAGTGCACAGTGCTGGGCTGCAAGCACAGGTCGTACTAGGGGACACAGAGCCCTTATGCCACCCTCGTAGAGTCTGTTTCTGACCATTTGGTAAGAAACATGCACACCACTAGCCTGGTACGTATCATTTTGTAGGGCTCTTGCCGTTCTACAGCCCTGTCCAGCTCTCTTGGTGTAAGGGCTTTTCAGAGTTGCTTTTGCATCTCCATTGCACCTGTTGTTACTTTCATTTGAACCAAAGCAGGTGAAAATTATTCACAGTCACTTGTGCTTTCTAAATGGACAGACTGAAGTCCCCTGAACAGACTTGGTGTTATGCTGTGATGATTAAGTGTTCCCTTAATTTCTTTAGTTTAACAACCTCCCTGTTACTTTCATACTTTAAAACAGTATGAAGATGGTTAGTTACAGGTACTCTAGGAGTGTAGGTCTCATAGCATTTAAAGCACAGTGGTGGCAGACCAATGCAGGCTCATGCTTAACATTAGCCCGTGTTGGGCCATCTGGTGGGGCTGGAAGCTGCAGCTCAAGCCATCTTGTCATAATATGTCCATCCTCCCCTCCACCCTTGCAGGTTACCAATTCTCACCACAGTACCTCCTGTCCCACTCTCTCCAGGCTTTCACCCAGGTGGCAGTTTGAATACCTCCAGCCAAAGAGAATTAAGGAAGAATTAAAAGCCCAATGAGCCTAATAATTAAAGTTTAATGGAGGACATAAAGCAACTTGACACCCTCTAAAAGCTATAGTCGGGCACCATAACCCCAGTACTAAGATGGCCTGTGTTCCCTAAAATTACAGACATTTCTCTTTTGCAATCCACATATTGCTGCTGTCATGGCAAAACATTGCACACATTTTCAATGCACCATTGGTTTATAAAATATATTCAAAATGTTATGTGATAAAGTAAAACAAAAAAACATGCAAACACTGCAGCTTTGCTTATGTCTTGAAGAGGTGCAATTTTGGAGTCCTCTGAGCTAATGCATTAGGAAAACAATAATGCTAATGCACATAGGAAATCAACATAGGCTAGGTCATAATGCATTATGGCCAACATGTCAATATTCTGTCTTGTGTTATAGTATCAACATACTGAATTACTTTGTGTAACCACAGTACTAAACAGTCCTAACTCTGCAAGCAGGTACAACAGCATAGGATTATACCAACAACCGGCTCTTCTGTTTATATCACCTTGTGACATAAAAGGGTACAATAACAGCCGAAATATGCAAAAGTGCAAAAGAGTCCTTCAAAGTCTCCATGTATTTTGTACACAGACCATCACATTTACCTTGAATTTGTATCCCTGCACTTGTTTGACAGTCTGACAGGTTATTAAGCTTTAGTCTAATACTTCCATGGTGCTCAGGTTCCGCACTTCATACACAGCAGTCTACTGGTCCCTAAATTAAAAACAGCTGAAACAGTGGACATACTGCAGCCTAGAGACTGAAACAGATGAAAGGCAAGAAGTTGAACAAACTATCAAAAGATCAGAATATGAGTATGAACAGAATGTCAGTGGGCAAACTACTGTGACCTACTGAAAATTATAGGCTTCAGCAATTCTCTCAAAATTTCAGACCCCCTTCCAGCCTGCTAAACAGAACGAAATGCCTCCTGGTCAGAGCCTGGATGTATAGCAACTTTACAAACTGAAGAAAACTTTAAAATAGAAACCTGCAATGTTCCTTTCTCAGCTTCATTCATTCGCTTAATAGAATTGATCACTTTAATAACTGCATTTGCCTTGATTTGCATAAGATACTGCCTAAAGAACGTAGATGTAATATACACTCTGCAATAAAATAACGAAAAAATACAATGAAAGGGGGTTTCATGACTGTTAGTCTGGTGTATATTAGACTATGAGAATACATACCATACCACCAGTATGTCGTCTCACTCTCTCTTATTACAAAACTCAACAAAAACAACACACTAATAACCACTACATGTACTACATTTGAAAAGGCCATAATGACATGACATTTAGTTCTGAGGTGTAGTAAACAACATCTTTGTCTTTTGCATGATACAGAAGAAGATCCTTCACCAGGATGGGGATTTACAGAATAGATTATATTCATTAGCCTCATCCAACAGAGCTGTCAGTTTTTCACATCTATTAGTCTTGCATAAATTATAGAGAATTAATTTCACACAAGATGCATGCAGCTTAGTAGACTCTATTGTGTGTGTGCGCAAATACTGCATGTGGAGAGAAAAGGTAGAAATCAAAATTGGGCTATCAGTGGTGTAACTATCACCTCAGTAGCTGCAAAATGTTTCTGAGCAGCTGCAAAAGCAACAGGTAAAACAATTTTTAGTATGTTTGACTGTGTGTGTAGGTTGTGAGAAGACTGTAGAAAATAACATAACACTAATCGCTGGAAAGCGCATTTCTGCTAATCCTACCTGCTTCTATATCCTTTATTTTACTCACTATTGCAGATCTTTACAAAGTTTTCCCTAACAGGAGCACTGGCTATGTGACAACTAATCATTACAGCACACACACACCACATTAATGACGAGAGTTGAACAGAACTGTGAACCAAATCAAAATTAATTAGGCTAATAACCTTGTGCTTCAAGTATTATTCACTTTAAAAAGTTAAGTAAGATGACTTCAAAACATAATCTACGCATTCACTGGATTTAGGGAAATAAGATCAAGAGCAGTTTAACAGGCTGAACAAACACATTTGTGCAATGCCACAAGAACCAGCCCTTTCTAACTCTTAACAGTAGAGGGCAACCAAGGACAATTTAACAGCTGAACTGCCTTCAAGCGTCCCACACCACAAAACAGCTTCCAAAAGTCAAGGAGCCGAATCCTTACCAGCATTGACGATGGCATCCACCTCCAAGATAGTAATATCTCCTTTGTAGAGAGACACTTTGTCACTCAGTCCTCCACCACCTGTCGGTTCTTTCCCTTCCTCTTTGTCATTGGCTGAAATAAAGAGAGAAATTCAGCCTCCTGCATCAATTCAAGGATGAGCATAAAAATATGGAAGTGTCCTTCAATAAAAAAAAATGTTAGGTAAATTCTTTTAACAAATAGACACAGAGGACGAACTTCGGTAAGATTATATAGAAGTTTTACTTGCAAGGAGTAACAGTCACACAGCACCTGAGTACAGCATGAGAGTCACTGGCTGCTTGCAGCCCAGCACATCAGTTTTTATGGTAAGAAAAAAGGGAGGTGATTTCACACAGAAAGACATCTGGGCCCTTATCAAATAGTCAAGGTTAGAGCAAACTGTGCTCACTGAGAGCAACAATTATATTTCCACAATACACAGTAGGCCCTATTCAAAAGTGTTATACTAAAGTAAGCTGGATTAGGTCACTTGAGGGTAAACATTTTAATTTCTCTAACAAAAATGTATAGTGGTGGTTCTTTCAATAACTAAACTTTCTCAAATGTGCTTGAAAAGGCAAAAGCTTCAGTTAAATTTGGTCATTAGTATCCTATAATACATTTTGGAAACCAATAAAAAGTATACATTACAGTACTATTAAAAGAGTTTTAGATGGAAACTGAATTTGAATTCACATTCTCAATTAGTTTTTATAGTCTTAAGAAGTTATCTGTATATTTGTCATTCTTCTTGTTGCAGTGGAAAAAAAATATGACTTCAGGCAGCAATTTGTGTTAAATACTGTGAATGGCAAGAGTTGAGCATTAACTGTGTTGCAGTCATTTAAAAGTCCAGCCAAGAAATTTTATTAGAGCTTCATCCTTGCATACATAATTTAATTCCCTCTTTATTTTTTCTCCATGTATGACCTACCCGTAGCATTATATATATACACATCTTGTATATTGCATTTATAGCTAAATACACCTAATACATTTATTTACGTATATCTTTTATTTTTTGCATCTCTTATTAGTACCTTAAATGTTATATTTTTAAAGGCAGAAATATGTCATGTAGTATTCTGACCCATTCACTTTGGAACACTTTGTGTTGTATATTTAGTTGTAAATGGACAAAATTGCCACCTTAACCTGGTGTTTCTGTATGCTTCAGGGTACCTTCATGCACACAAGCATGTGCCTCTTAATAGTATGTCTGGTGAATTCAATTTTTCACATGTACAAACCAGTAAAGTTCTAGAAACTTCAAAAATAATTAAAAGAAACAGGATACAGCCAAGACGACACGAGTGGCTTCAGGACAGGTCTGACTGAATGGCCCAAACAAAGGCCAGACTTAGGTACCACACAAAATCTACAGAGAGGACCTGAAGATACAGGTTCACAAATACTTCCCATCCAATCTGACAGAGCTTGAGAGGATTCAACAGAAAAAAATGGAATAAATGTCCCAAACACAGATGTGCAAATCTTATGGAGATGCCAGAAGACTCAAAGTGTAATAGTAATAGTAATTGCCTTCAAGACGACTTCTACCAAGTAACGAATTAATGGTCTAAATATTTGCCACATAAGAAATTTCTGTTTTTTGGCTGTTAAAATTTTTTAAAAATAGCTAAAAGATGTTTTTACTATTTTAAATTCAATCTCTTTAAATCAATTTAAAATGAAAGCTACAACACAATACATTGTGCCAAAATTGAAGGGGTCTAAATACTTTCTAAAACCATACATCATCTTCCACTTATCCTGATACACCCACAGTCGCAGGATCACTGGAGTCAATCCCAGCTGAGATTGGGAGAGGTGGGTTACACCCTGGACAGACTGCCAGTCTATCACAGGGCTGGGACACACAGACAACAAACATACTCACATTCACACCTACGGGCAATGTAGAGTCATTAAATTAACCGAAGCCCAAACTGTATGTGTTGGGACTGTGGGAGGAAACTGGAGTACCCAAAGAAAACCCATACAGGCACAGGGAGAACATGTAAACTCCACACAAAAATTTCCCAGTGTGGAACCTAAAACCTTCTTGCTGAGAGGCAACAGTACTAACCACCACACCACCTCTTTCTGAAGCCATTGTATGTAAAAATCCTGCAGCACCTCATGCCAAAACATGCTGCCAAGCAAAACTTAACCCAGTATTAAGAAATTTATTTTGAGTAACTGTGTAGCATAACTAGTTACGACTGAGAATAAGCATATAATGAAACTATTTAAGAATACCACAAGTAGTTTTGAAATGAAATCTTAACCTAGTCTTTCTTGGGTCATTACTATTTGCTCTAAAGCTCTGTTTCTATGGGCCTATATAAGAACTGTAGGTTTACTGAGTTTTCTTTGTTACTTTTTGTGCCATATGACGTATGATTTATTCATTTATCCATTTTTGTTCCTTAAAAACATCAGCAAATCAACTTTTCCCAATCAATTACATATTTCCTTAAACTCTTATCAGATTTAACCACTGCAATTTTGATTTATGTATTTGGAAAAGGAAAAAAAAATTAAATCAATTTGATACTTTGATATTTCTACACAGTGCTAATGTTAAACTGTACAGTAATACACCATGGTTGCAACTTTAGAAAAGCATTGTTAGTATTATGCATGTACTTGAGCACAGGCGAAGAAAACGTACAGAATTATGGTTGTTTTCATACAGTTATTTTCTGCTAATTGTATTTTTTAAAAAATATGGTCAGGTTTGTTTTGAGGGCCATTTAAAATGACTACACATTGTTAGCCTGGCTACAGGAACTTACGAAAAATGTAGTTTTGCCTATTACAAATATATGGTCTCTTACTCAATTTTACATAAGGGATATGCTATAACTCTTCTTCTATGTTCATTGCCTTATTTCCTGTGCAACTGAGGAAATCACCTCACATCAAGCCATGTTCAGTCTTTCTGACATAAAATATTTCTACCTCTGTCCATCATTTCTCTCTCTCTCAGTCGTAAGGCCCTCAGCATGGTTTACACAGAAATAGGAAAATACTTGGGATGACACATGGAGACACTGGAAATACTGAATAAACTAAGAATAAGAATTTATGGCATGGCTGTGTACACACTGCCATAATGTGCCAATTACCCAACTTAAGACATTCAGCATCTCAGACAATAAGCTGCCTCTCTTACGTCTATTTTCCTCTCTCCAGGTTAGAATCTTGTCCAGAGATATAAAATCTTGACGACGATATTCCTTGCGTCTTGCCTCCTGATCTAGATGGAGAAGTCTCTCTGTGGAGAAAAACAACCATAAATTTTAGCAAGAATAACACTGGTACACTATGCTAAAAAAAAGAAGGAAAAAGAGGAGGTAAGAAAGAGGGAAATAGATTTGTCAATGGCACACACAGGTAAGAAGTGTAACATTCATTTCCAGTGAAAGTTGTGTACTTTCCAATTTAATTCTCCATCGACTGAATTCGTTTGTACTTTTAATTTCATATCAAACTGTATCCAAGTGCCCTTCCTTTGCTCTTCCCTGATCCTGCTCCACCCCTACCTTGCTCTCCAAATTTACTTCATAAAAACTGTAATTTTCAATAACATGAGCTTGTTTCACATGTTAAAATCCTCCTCTGGCTTACAGGGTCAAAGCACAGGTTCAACAAAAAAAAAAAAAAAGAGGTCCACACTGGAACTGGTAGGGAGTCTTGTACAGGAGGATGGCTGCTTGCCATACAAGATGTTTGAACACAAGTACTGTGAATGAATGTCCATTTACTGCATCTGTGTTCTCAGGCATGTACCATGGAGACCCCGAACAATGCTGATGTTTGTTCCCAGCAGACATCCCACTGCCCGCTGAGTGCACTCATTAGTCCCCTTTCCTTTGGTTATATGTTTTAATTAGTGAAACTGGCTGCTGTTTGGATTGGCTGGGATGAAACTGTGTCTCCATTGCTCTTAGCTGAGACCGACAAGCTACAGTATGTCACCATGTGCCTTAAGCTTCATTGTAGTCTGAACAACAGCCCTGTAGTGCTCTGCAAGCTTTATGTGACTGTATTATTAGTTGTTTGTTAAAGAACGTAAATGAGTTTTTCGAAATTGTGCATTGGGCAATTTCTGTTTATAGCGTACCTTACCAAGTACTGAACATAAAGAAACCTACTTTACCATAATTACCCACAGTTAAGTACCTACTGGACACCTAAAGTGTGTGCAAGCGATGTATGTACTTTAGGTTATTGGGTTGTTAGGTACTGCAATAAACTCCATCATAACTGGCATCAGCACATCATGCTCAACCTCTTGCACTGCTGTATCACTTTGTCCTCAGATCTCAAGTCTTCATATTAGTCGCCAGTGATTACAGAGGTGCCTCAACTTGTTGCTGTTTCTCCAGACAGCACTGGGCTGTTCTGCAAAATAAGCTTCATCCCAATTATGTGCTTCATTGTAGAATCTTCACCAAATAAATTCCCAAGTATGTGAATCTTGGTCAATTTAACCATCCCCTCTGTCACATGCAGTTTGTCTAAATGACACTAAAGAAAAGCAAAACAGCAGTACTTTATTAGACTGTTTTTACAGGTCTAGGCATGAAAGAGCAGAAGAACTCTGTACTATTCTTTTAAAGGAATTATGAATTATGACACTTGTCCGTTATGCTAATGATAGCCCAAAATATTGAAGCAATAGATGCTGACTATGTTGGAGAAAGAAACACAAGGTGCCTTAGGTCATCTTTTGGCAACATCCCATAGCAGGTCTGGCTTACATCAAATATATTCCTGCAGTGGGAAATATCTGTTCAATCCCTTATGTGTTTCTCTCCCTCTTGCCCAGTCATACCATTCCCAGGGCTGCTTTTATTCTACATGAATGAATAAAAAGGCAGTCAAGCTCTCTGGACTACACTAAAGCATTTCATCACTGTGCTGAACTTTTGGTCGTTAAAGAATCCCAAAGCTTAGCTTAGTTGCCATGAGAACAAGATAGGCTGAAAATGTGCTTTATTAAATATAAGTGTATGCATAGAGTACAGTGAGGTGTTACTGGTGCCAAGTCCCACATGGGTTCCCTGTACTGGGTCAGTTCAAGATGGGAATGCCAGCCAGTGTTTAATTATTAAAATTTCTGTTTTCATGTTTCCTTCCTTACTTAATTTGTTTAAGGAAGTTGTCTAAAGTCTGCACCCTAGTCAAATTTTGGATGTTTGCCCCTTTCAAAATAAGGCTTGTTTTGCCAAAAAACAATGATGGTACTACATGTTACCAGTTTTGTGTACAGACTAGCCTTCGACCAGACGGCTATTCTAAAAAGATATATATATTTTTAAATATCTTAATTTTCAGATTTTTTTTTTTTTACTAATTTTGATCTCCTCTTGCAACAGTTTGAGCAAGAGGTTTATATGCTCAGAATTTCAAATCTGATTCACTTTGATGGTCATTTCATGCAGCTACCTGCTAGAACCGGAAATGACTGGCTAAAATTAATTATTACATTTGCTCAGAGACTTAAGATAAGATTATTTACAAAATCTCATACACTTAAGGAAAATAGCAGGTTTGATGACAAGATACTAATAGAACTGCAATATTTTACATCTTACATTAAAACAAACCTCCCCAATAAAATTCAGCCATGATATCAACAATGGTAACAAGAACCCTTGTATTTGTTATTATTTGGTGTCACATCCCAGCTGGATTAGAGGTCAGAGCTGCAAAAATCGTGTTAAATTGAATTGATTGTATCCATTTAAGCCAATGTGATGAGATGAGAAGTTCATCTGAGCTTCTATTACAAAGTTCCCAGACGTGGTGCTGACTGTGCCCATTTCTCAGCACACGTTCAGATACACTGAACTGAAACATCGCTCATTAACGCCAATCATTTCACCTGTGCTGTGTCTGAAGCTACGACAAATGAAAACAGTGAATAACTTAAGAAGTATAGAAAGGAGCAACACGTCTTTGCCGTTTTGTGCACAACAGGTCCATCCTGTTTGTTTACGGCACCTGGAGTCAAATAGGCAAGTTTTATTTAGCATGAATCGAAACTTTCAGAGTGTGTTTTGCAAAGCAGAGGTCGCTCTTCTTTGTCTTCTAATAAACACACACGACGATGTTTTCAAACGACGAGACAAGCTGTTTCCTTTGTTTTACTGGAGCTGTGACCGCAGTTTGGACACGGGGGAATATTTATTCACAGGAAGGTCTCTGGAAACTACCGCTGCTGTATCACACAGGTGGAAGGCAGGGTGTGATGGTGCTGAGACCTGAATAAGGCAGAACCAGCGGTGAGCACCTTAAACGTGAGCTAATGAGCAGGTAACTGTGTGAACAATGTTGATGCGAATGTCAAACATGCATTACGGCATCTAAACATCATTATAAGATCTTTACCGCCGCCCTTTGGGATTAAAGGACAGTCTGGATAGGTAGGCAGTGTTACAGCAATACGAACCAGACTGAAACAGAGGCTGTCAGTCTTCTGGCATGGGTAGGATTCATGCTGTCTGCCGTGCAGATGGTGATAGCCTCATTCCTCCCCCAAAAAGCCTTACCTTTTTCAGTCTTCCAGTCCTTTTTCTTCTTGCTCATGCTGCCGGAAGGATAAGACTTCGGAAGGTTGTTTTTTGAATGTGACAACCCCAGGCTCACAGTGAATAGTGCTCCGGGAGAACCTGAAATGTAAAGTGAAACAGCCCCTGCACGGTTGTCTCACCTGTGAAGCTGTCAAATTGCTATGGTCTTCAGTCGACTCAACCTACCGTGAAATTATGTGTACGAATCCTAGTCAAATGATTGGTTGTTGAGAACGGGGAAGTGGCCGCACGATTGGTCTAGCTGATGCGTCAATCAGAGAAGATCAACACACCGGGGAGGCAGGGTAGGTTGTTTCCAGTGGTTCCGCCTCCTGGCGTGTGAGGTGGTCAGTTAATGCAGGGCCACTCGGGCAGAAAGTCTACTTTGAGTCACTTAGAATAAACTTTCAAATCAGACACTGCTTTGAAACTTAACAAAAACTTTCTGAAAAGCTGCATTTTTTTTGACAAGTATCTAATTTTGAGTTAAATATTGATCTATTGCAGAGAATATGTAGGATGCAGGTGCATACAATGATATTATATATAGTAGTAGCCTATATGTGTACTATAGATCTGTATTATAATAACTTACTTATTACCAAGTTGAATACCATGCATCTGACTATTCCTATGAACAATGATCCAAGAACCTACTATTATTATTATTGTTGTGTAACTGAATTTTAGCAACCTGGGGGCAGTTTTAATGATATTTTTGGTCACTACTAACTATTATTATGTAACTTTAATAATTCTGACCTTATACATGGATAGACACAAATGCATGGTATTCTGTGCTTGTTTATGGTAGAGGGTAGTATCTCTCTGGATAGACCAGATCACGCCAGAAAATCTGGCTGTCATATGTGAGAGGCTGGTTCCAGAGACCACCGTCTGTCATCTGTTGTGTTAGTTCTGCTCTGGTCCAGACCCATCTGCTCCTTAACCCGCTGACATTATCTGAGAGTGGAAAATATCTTTTTTCCAAGCTTTACTCTGATCCAGATTTTTAAAATTGGCTTTAATTGTGAAATACATCCAGTTTAGCCCTCGCATTTGAGTGGACATGTCTGAAAGCACTGAAATTCCTAATTTACCCTTTTAATATTACACAACATTTTATACCTAACATGGATTTTTAATAACATCAAAAATTTAAATATTAGAATATTTAACTGGGACATCTTTACTCATTTCCTCTTGATAGCCAGAAAATAACAAACTCTAAAGTGTCTTTTTCTGTGATATACCTAAGAAGGGTGTGATGTGAGTGCCCCTTGCAGTTTTGCCCGTGTAATTTTCTACCCAAACCACTAGATGTGGATGTTGCAGCATTATAAGCAGCAGTGTACAGTGAGGGTGGTTCTGTGTAGAAGTGGAGGAAGGTCGTAACGAATGCTTATAATGGGCATCACATGAAGTATCATGAAAGAACTGTATGATTTCAAACTAAGCATATAAAGATTATCATGTAGGCCAACATTGTTTTTAGGAAAATTTGCTTGAAATACTTATATTCATTCTCTGCTTTCCATCTGTTAGAAAGGCATACTGAGAAGAAGAATGAACCTAAATCAAAGGAGATGGGTTTAAACCCCTTTAACAGCAACCCTCTACCTTACTGTAATGTTGTTATGGCTCTGATCTTTAATTTTGACCTTTCAGTAAGGCTTCATATAATTTTATTATGCTTAAGAAAACTTAACTAAATTTAAAATGTGTTTTGTGTTACGTTAATGTTATTGTTATGATGTTGTGCTACACACTAAATTAGCTATAGCTCAGTATACTGTACCTACATACCCACTGTCCACTCATACTGGTGTTTTCACTCATATTGCCTGTACAGTGTAGGCTTCACTGCTGTTGCCTTAAAGTGTTGTTAAGTCTAATTTGGTCACCTATAAATCAGCTCAGAATGGTACAATTTTATTGGACTTTTTAATTGAAAGTGATTTGAAATATCACATACAGTATCTGGTGCTTATTGTCATGTAATTATTTTTATCATTGTGGTTAGAACATTGTTTAATGCAGACAACATTATGTCTGATGAGCAGCAAAATGATAAAACTTTGCTGGCTATTCTTAGTTGATTCTGCAGGGCAATCTGTATACTCCAAACAGAGGAGGATCTATTTGTGTAAAACTGCGTAGGCAATTGTTATTGTCATGGTTACAGCACAAGAAGATTATGCCGGTAGTTACCTACAAGTCACTAACAAGAACACTGCATTGTCTAATCTGCTTTTGGATTGATATAATCTGTTTTTCATATCTCACATATGATCATAGCAACATAATTGCAGTAACCAATGCAATTATCTGGAGAGAAATGCACAAAATGATCCCTAACCTAAAGTGTCCCCAGAGGCTGTAGGAATTATAATTATGCAAGCTGGTGTTTATATGTGTTAAGTCAATATCTGTAAATCCTTTGAGGTGTTTTTAGTGACTATTTGGTTTGGTAAATTTATGTGAAGGGATTATATCATCAGGTCTGTTCTCACTCAGTGCCTGAGATAAAACACATTTGTTTGTACAATAATTGGTGGTTTCACAGTCACAGCTCAAGTCTATAATATAGACTAAATATTTCTACTCCGTGGGGAACTCCCGTGAAAAACTGGACTTAAGCCATCTATGTGCAGCTGGCCCTTGAGGCTTTCATCGGAGCCCTTCAATTATTTAATGTTTATTTAATATTTTATAGTTTGCCAATGACAATAAAAGAAGTACAAGTAACATCTCCTACTGAAAGCCTCATATGATGTTTGACAGCATGCATGTTGAAGCTTGTGGAGTGTTTATAAAGGTGCTTTTTGGGAAGGGAAACTATTCTTTAGCCAAATTTATAGATGTAAATGTATCACATTTGTTCTTCAGAACTTTGTAAACATATTTTGCTAAATAAATCTAATGTGCAGTCAATAGAGGGTTAAATAATATTACAGTGTTTCAGCACTGTAATATTATGTGCTGTTATCACTTAGTGCTGTCTTTGAAGCAATGCCTGCACTCTGAACATGAAAACATTATATAGTGGTGGGTTGTATGGGTTCTTTTTGACCTTTTCAAACATTTGTCTGTCTATATCATTTACTCTGTCCTGTCATAGATTATGCTCATCTGTCTCACAGATGGAAGCAGTGCCATTCTGATCAAAAAGAGCCAAAAATGTTCCTGAAGTATAAAGACAAGTTTATTTATGCATAGATTTAATCTGATACACAGCTGTCTGCAATTATAAGCCTTGTTTAAGTGTGAAACCCACAGATGACACTTTATGGTAAAAAAAAAAAACAAAACAAAACAAAAAAGAAACATAATGGTCCTTGTTTTTCTTGCTGAACTAAAAATTTATTGTTACATCACTTAACATTTTTAATTGATAGATTTATATATCTTTTACAAGGACATGTTTTAAAGATATAAGTTTCGGGGATAATGTTCTGTAACATGCACCTGAGCTCTGACTCATGTGGAAAGGAAATAATGAAGAGAATTTCATGTTATTAATTGTAGAACAACAGCTATTTTTAAGTTACTATTCTGTGTGGTGAGCAAATATTCAAAACATATTTGCATAATCTTTGATTATTTTTGTACCAATTTACACATTTCAGCACGATAATACTTAATTTTTCATTATATTTTGTTTATTGTCCTTGTGGTTTTTTTTTCAGCTACTGCTCTGTATTATCTCTCATTTCAGACTTTTGCAATTGTTTTATTATTCCCATTGTTTCCTATAGTCAGTAATTCAACTGTAGGAACAATTTGTCATGAGATGTACCGTGATGTACTGCTATTCATAAACACCACGGTTTACTGAGTGGTACTTAGTTTAGTCTATGCTCTAAGAATGGGTTTGGGATTGGATTAGAAAAACATCACACTCTGAATATTCTCTTCCTGTTGGATTCCTGTGGGTTGTAGCTTTGGCAAAATGTGTTGCAACGGCTCCCTCTGTTTATTTTACTCTGTTTAATAAAGCTCCAATCCAGCATGTCTCTTCACACCAGAGCATGCCTGCTCTCTGCCTGCTTTCTGGCTGCTCAGAGCAGCAGGAATTCCTTCCTGATCGCTGGCTGAACTCAAGTTGAATCGATTTACTGTATTTGGATGTTCAAAGCACATATGCCCAAAAGTGATGCTAAATATTATGTCTTCTATGTAAGCGCCATTATTCTTTGCAGAACAATTCTGCTCATAAAATGTTGGTCTATTGTACTACATTTCCTGTTTTCCAGCACAATAATTCCTTTGTAAAGAGAAAAATTGGATTATCTTTAATCTATAACACTGCAGTGTTCTAAGGCAAATCAAAATATCACATTTCCCTCTAATGGAAATAGACAGCACAACATTACTCATCCAAATAAGCATGTCTGCCAGATGTCAGAGCGGACTATTTAAGTGGAGCTGAAATTTCACAGGAAACATGCTATCACAGAAACAACATTGCTCTCTCTTGTGGAATCACAGTATTCCCATACATCTGCCCTGTTTAGGTATTTTCTTCAGTGGAATGATCAATAATACCTTCTTTCATGATATTTTAAAATATCAGGTTATGTCATAATCAAATATAATGGGAAGGTATTTGATTTATAGCAAATTTATAACTACAGTATAGATCAATTTGCCTCACAAAGACCCTGTGCAAATGTGAATTTGTCTTAAGATGAAGCAGTGGATGAGGCCTCAAATGAATCACGTCTGCAGTCTGTGTGGTCAGAACACACACATCATACAGATGATAAAACAGATCATAAAACTCTATTGTTAGTTTTCCTCTGCACACTATTAACAACGGCAAGAAGAGATTTCCGCAGAGATCAGAAGGCATGCAATACTAAAGACACCCCCTGAAGGCAAGCTGGCTGCTCTTCAGCACTCCACACCCTGGCCCCAGCACTCTCTTCATTAATTGCTCAACAGCACCCATTCATCTCTGTTGACTTGATCCAGTGCACATTATACCACACATTACGATTAAAGGATCTGCTTGTTTTGGTCCTCCCATTCAACTTCCACTTGGACCATAAGCGTAAAAGCATCTGTTAAGAAGGCTGTATATTTTTCTGGGCTGTCTGGGTTGTCTGGGACCATTCTTCACAATTTGGCAAGAAGCAAATGTTTTCCTTAATTATCATCTGCCTGTTAGGCTCAGAACATAATATTCACAATGGTCATATATTAGGAAAAACACATCTTATTCTTTTCTTTTCACATCCTCCACCCAGTCTACGATAGCTCTAGAGAAGTCAAGGTAATTGTTGTGGACTTGTGTCATTTTTTTGAGCCAGGCACTGCATTTGCTATCTACTGACTGCAAGACCTCAGGGTGTGATGGGTAATACCTGGCTCTCACCTGATCTAAGAGCTGACTGAGTGCATGCTTAATTTCTTGTTTAATTAAAGATACTTAGATTTTATTGGTCTTCTTTCACACTGTTTATTCTATTAGTCCAGCAGAATGAATGTTGTGTGCTTTTATCAGTCAGAAAGTAACTGATGATCTTTGATCATCTATGACATCTTACAGATATAAGATATTTTATCCTTTATGTCTTCTCCTGCTGTATTTTCAGTATTAATATAATAATAATAGGTTTTTAATGACTCACTCTGGGACAGGTCCAGCAATGAAGTATGAGTAGCAGATTATTACACAGCAGACTGGTGATCATATAGGCCACAGGCGATTGTAGTATCAGACTTTAAGGGGTGCTTAGCCCCCAAGGAGAATGTGTCATTTATACAGGACCTTGTGCTCTTTCCCAAGGGTCTTGCTGCTCTCCCCTTGTCTCCATCACTGCCCTCTTCTTTCTTATTTGTACTGTAAACCAAATAGCAAACTTAACATCGGATCACAGAATGTATAATCTAATAAGCAGTATGAATTGATCCATATAAGCAATGCAGTCAGATAAATGTATATCCATCCATGGAAGAACAGATTTACAGATTATTACAGATTAATATTATTATTATCCACCCAGTGGCTGGATTCACTGTCCATAAAGTCTTTGTGTACCTTCATAGGCACCCATACATTATTCCTAATCAGGGTCACAGGGATCTGCTGGAGCCTATCCCAGCTCTCTTTGGGTGAAAGGCAGGGGTCCACCCTGGACAGGTCACCAGTCCATCACAGGGCCACATAGAGACAAACAACCTCACACACTCACACTCACTCCTATGGGCAATTTAGAGTCACCAATCAACCTGACATACATGTTTTTGGACTGTGAGGAAACCTAGCAGTGGTTTGTTATTTTGCCATGTGGAGCAAAGTAAACAAAGTAAACACAAAACTGAGTTTTCTTTCATTTGTTAATGAAGAAGAATAATTGGAGTGTTTTATAACACACCTAAAGCACACCCCTCAAAAGGGTCTAAAATCGCATCTGATATAGGCTTTGACAATTCTAGCCCATTTTAAACTTCTATGTAAAACGACTCTCTGTTACTGCCTGTACAGACTGTAAATGTCTGTGCTGCTGTAGCTTCAGCTGTCTCTGCTGCCTCCTGCTCTGACCCGCCGCTCATCTCAACGTGTCTCCTTAGCGACGTGTATCCTTGGCAACGTGTATCTGAACCAGGAAGTGCTTTGGTGCGCTTTCGCTAACTAGCTATGGGTAGCAGAGAGGAGTGAAAGTGTCTGGCAGCAAAGTTTGTTTTAATTAGATGTATGAATCCAGCCACCATTCATGTGCAGTAAACACATGTCGGCTTGCGTCGTGGTTAACGGGCAGTTGTGGCGCGGATAGGAGAGGAGTGAAAAAAGTAAGTTGAGATGATTTTGTTGGTATGTTAGCGACCTGTTAGCCAACATGCTAACGAAAACACAAGGCTGCTAGCTTGGGGCTTAAAATAACTTGTCTTTAACCTGCTATTCTTCTCTCTTTCGTAAACGTATATGTAAAACACGCTTAGCGACAGTTGTTTAGATTGATAATGGAAACTTTAAACTGGTAAGCGTGGCGATATATTAAAAACTGAAATTGTTTGGAAAGTTGAAAACGTTAATTTAGGTTAACGAGATGGGTGACAGCTTTGTGTTGTGGTTTGCAGTCTTGTGGATCAAGGCTATAAAAAGCGTGTTCTCAGATAACCTAAGGTACCATGTAGTTATAACGTTAATAAAATAAGCTTTGGACTGACTTAGTATTTTCATTTCAGCTAACGTTGTTTGTTCTCCACCACGGAGAGTACCCTAACTAAACCTGGTTAATGATTAGCTTCTGTCATTATTGTTTATATTTTCTTTAATCACAAAATTCACTGAAATCAGCTGTTGCTGTAGTGTTGGTCTCTGTAGTGCCCATCTTTAGGCAGTACAACTCACAATGGTACACAGCTAAAAACGTGATTATCTCTTAATCATAATGGATGCATTTCTTTTTCAGTCACAGATGTACCATGAAAATGACTTACGCATTACCACTGTCTGATAGGCCATGATAGGCTTGTCAAGTTATGCAGGGGTTATGGAAAGTCCAATGAATTCTGCTCAAGAGCAGCAGCCCTTCTCTCCCCTGACCAACTCATGGTCCACACAACAGGAGTCAAACGAGAATCAAAAGCCAACGAGTGTTGGTGGATTTGTTTTAGTCCATGCAGGTAAGTGTGTACTCGATCATTAAGAAATAGAATTAAGAAAAATAGTAACCAGCACCAAATAATAGTAAACATATTTTTTACTCGCTGCTGGAAGTGGTGCACCCATAATGCTCTGCAAATGTCTTCTCCCAGTATAGTTGCCTTCCTTGAGGAGGTCAACTATTTTCATTTTATGAATATACAAATCTTTCTTTTCCTACTGTTTGGTTTCAGGAGCAGGATACCATTCTGAATCTAAGGCCAAGGAGTACAAGCATGTGTGCAAAAGAGCCTGCCAACGAGTAAGTTTACTTTATTGTGTTGTTAAGTAGCTGACAACTATAGGGACGTATGCTCAACTGCACAAGACACCCCAATAGCTGTAGGCAGTGGAGAAGCAAAAATATTTGCAAAGAGGAAGGAGCACTTGGACTTGGTTATACTGACATTTCAGTGCTAGCAGTCCTTCTTCACCTGGACGTACAAGACATTCAGCATCAAAAGGACAATTGAAACAAAAAACTGATTTAAAAAATTCAGTACACAGCATATATGAGCGCAGCTCATATATCCTTCAGTCCTACATATATAGTAAACATTCGCTGTGCACAGTTAGCAAGTAAATTGACTTTATGTGAACTACGATAGTAAATTGTATGTGTGCAAACAAGCAACACATCTGTAATTTGTGCACACAATCAATCTTGATGGACTGTTAGCTAATGTATTACTTCAGTCTAGATAATGTGTCCTATCACAATGTTTCACCACTTAGGCACTTTCTGTAAGCAGATCAACAGAACACATTGAGATTGATCATCAGAAAAAGAGACATTTCAGGACTTTCCCTAAAGACTGGGAGAATACACCTGCACAATTCTATTCAGGTCAAGTGTCATTTTTGTTTAATATTGGTAAAATATGTTGATATTGATAACATCTTAGTACCAAAGAATTTTGCCGTTTCTTGCAAGAAAGATAGAGAAAACATCCTTTCATACATTCACTGAAGTCATTGTGTCACCCAATTAGGCAACTAAAAGTTGCCAAACACTGAACGTCCCACAGTTCATGATTGGATGGTGAGTATCTGTGAACACCTGTCATTGTGTATATTGTCAGTGGGATTCCAATCTGTACTTTGGCTGCACCGCTCAGATACTTCAATTTTCTTATTTTGAAGTCGTTCCAGTTTTCATTTGGTCGTATTAAGATCATTTTGTTTTTGGAAAGAAAGTCGTACTTCCTTGGTGCTGTAAAGCAAGCTTTTCTAAATAAATTTGTATTTAGTTCCATTCATTGTTCCTCCCGTTTGTACAAAATCTTACATTATTATGACTTAAAAAGAACTTCATGATGCTGTCATTAGCATTACTGTATAACAGAAATTGTTTAAGTTGAGCCCTGTTCTGCTGGATTTAGTACGTAATGGTAAAAAGAGCTCAATTTTGTAGTCATGCCTTTTTCAACAGTAAAACTTTCTACCTCCCTTTTGGAGCTTTTGATGAGACTTTAATTCAAGGTGTGTCTGTCTCCTTTCCAGGCTGTGGACCGGCTCAAAGCTGGAGCACTTGCAGTGGAAGCGGTGGCCGCAGCACTGATTGAACTTGAGGTGGGTTAACCCAGGTTTTATTGTATATAGTCATTCTCTATTTCTTTTTTAACTCTGTTTTAAATAACAATCCATTTACATAATGTAGAACAATTTTTTAGGCCCAGATTGGACTGACAAAAAAAAGACATCCAAAAAAATTTCACTATGAATAAAAAACTTAATTTGACATGTCTATGTGTTAATCCAAAGCAGCTTTATTCTGCCTCTGATGCATTTGTGCACATCCTGTTGGATGATGTAAGAGATGATATTCTCATGGCAGGGCTGGAATAAAGAACAATGATTCTAATGATTTCTCTGCAGCTGCAGAAGTGTAGCAAAAAAGAAGGCCAGTAATATTTTCTATGATAGCTTAGAAAAAAACATACACTGCATTATGCAGTTTCTGCCCCCTGGCAGTTGGCAGTAACATAAATCTTATAAAAATGTATAATTACAGTACATATTGAATTTGTATTGTCATTGCAGTAGGAATAAAATGCCATTACAGTAAGAACAAGGACAATAAGAAACAGGGAACAATTTAGCTGTGGTTAATCTATCTACTTAGGACTGACTTTCCTGCAGCCTATTATTGTTGACAATGTGACTCACCACAAATGTAATTTTATTCTAGCCTCTGCATGTTTTTATTTGTTTTCAGGATTCTCCTTTTACAAATGCGGGCATGGGCTCCAACCTTAATTTGTCTGGGGAAATTGAATGTGATGCAAGCATCATGGATGGGAAGTCACTGCATTATGGTGCCGTAGGTTCAATTAGTGGTGAGTTACTATATGTGTGTAGATATTAATGTATATTTGCTGATTAATACTGATTACATTGTTGTTGAAGTTCAGTCACCTGGAAATAATATCAACATGCCAAACCTCTGTATGCCTCATGCTTTGTTGATTTACTTGCTACAATCTCAGAATTATATAGAGTTCACCAGAGAGGAATGCTATCATAAATCTTTTGTGGGGGACCACCCACTTTTTACCTGGAAGGCAACCAAGAAATGCTGTTGATATATCATGCTCACAGTTAGTCTTCCTTCAGGACTTTCAGCAAATGCTTTGTGGATTGCTCTGCATTGTTTTTTTACTACCATGCCTGCATGATGTTACAGGTAGCCATATCATTTTTACATGATGAATGTAACTTTCTTGGCATAAAATTTGTACAGCCTGTGTTTTTTTTATAAGGTCTCAGAATTCAGTCGGATGTATTGATGTAGGCTAAGCACAACCACGCATTCATAGTTGTGCTTGTGTACAATAAAAAATATAGAGAGAAAATATAGAGAACTACAGAGTAAATTCAATGAATACATTCCCCGTACAAAATGAACAAATGACAAATCATGAATATTACACAGCACAAATATCACAACAATCAAAACCATATTCAGTTTACCTGTAGTATGATACTTAGTATGCAGTGAGACTCAAGTTTGCCCTTTTCTTGACATATCTGCTTCCCATTTTTTACAATCTATTATTTTGCTAAATTCAAGTTGACTAGAATATTACCATTTGTGTTTTCAAACCTACTGGGGAATTGAGTATCATGATTTGTTGACACCATAATGCAATCACATAGAATGAACTACTAGCCCTGTGATAATTCTGACTTTTCCTTTAGGTATTAAGAATCCAGTTGTAGTTGCAAACCGTCTACTGAGTGAAGCACAGAAAGGGAAACTATCAGCTGGCAGAATACCACCATGGTGATTATCATGGTTATTACTTAATGTTGTATTTATGTGACTATATCCACTTGTTAATTTTTTTGTTTCGTCAGCTTTTTAGTGGGGCGAGGAGCTCATGACTGGGCCGTCAGTCAAGGAATACCTCCATGCCCTTCAGAGAAAATGGCCACTAGTGAGTAATGTTGCACTTATTCAGAAATATTTTCATATAAGAAATTTATCTTTTGTAACGACAAAACTGGACCAAAACCCAACTTATGTAGATGCAGTGGAATAAGAATATTTTATCACACACAGAGTTCAGTTTAT
Organism: Mastacembelus armatus; assembly: GCF_900324485.2. NCBI lineage: Eukaryota > Metazoa > Chordata > Actinopteri > Synbranchiformes > Mastacembelidae > Mastacembelus > Mastacembelus armatus. The sequence goes on along the minus strand of NC_046647.1, from coordinate 9,409,509 downwards.
CTGCATACAAGAGGAATAAGCGTAAGATGGAGTTGGCAGAAAAAATCGACACTGGACATAAGCAGACAAAGAAAAGACGACAATCAAGTGAAAATGTGAGTGCTGTTTTATCAGTAAGAACACTTATTTTATCTGGGTTGAGCTCTGATCATCTGGCCAGGGCTAATCAAAATGTTCTATATTAGTTGCCAACAAATAGAGGTCTTTAGGCCCATTGTGACCTTCCACCAATTTTCAAATGAAATCTGAAACTTTCCCAAATTGGGTTATAGCAAAACATTACACATATTTAAAAAATATTTTGTTCATAAACGCATACAAATCCATGTAGGCCTAATAGTCATGTATAGGCTGAAGTGTGTAAAAAATGTAAAACATATTTTACAACTTTATTTGCTCTTGTCATGCTTACTACACAATTTCAGAGTTTTGATGTAATCAGTATTGCTGATGCTGTAAATCACATCAATATGACTGTGCCATCTAATAATCAATACCATCACATGGAGAACAAAGCTCATGGAGAACAAAAAGGTCTCTCAAGCTCAGATGACAAGATTGTATTTTTTCTTTTTTTCAATGGAGCAGGTGCTGTGAAATAAAATAAAGGCAAGGTCCACTAAATACACTTGCTGCTGCAATTAGACATTAACCAAAAAAAAACAGAATGGGGTATAAATAATGTAAAAAGGGTAGAATAAGGTGTTTTATACAAAACTATCCACAACTAAGACACCATGAAATGTTCTGCCAGTTATGATCTCACAGTTTCACTGGGTCTTCAAAGGAAATGACATTACCAGGTCACGCAGTCAGTTCTGAGAAATGATTAAAGTGTTGACAAGAGTTAGTGCAAAGTTTCAGTGCCGTGAGCAGTGCGACTGGAGAGTAGCCTGATTGTGGGCTGAGTTGAAAGCAGCTGAGAGCAGATTAATTCTACTCTGAAGTCACTGGCAGTGGCAGCAGCACGGAGCAGAGTGGGAGAGTTTTTCTTGGTTTGAATGTAAATTGTGTTCAGTGGAGTGAAACGTGTAAATGGCCACGCGCTGTTACGCTTCATTGAACCTGTTAATGAGCAACATTATTATTTATTTTGTTCATTTTCATCAATCTTTAATATTAAAGACATATTGACATAAGACTAACAGCTAAGACGGACTGTTTATTGACTTGGCCATGTTTAAGGGATGTATGATTAAATTATTACCTTTTTTGTGTCAAATGGCTAGTTAGCCCAAGGAGAGGCGAAGTTTGCCTTCTGTTTTCATCTGTCTCATATATATTTACAGAGAACTGCATGACCTATTAAAGACTAATATGTGATCATAGTGTTACCTCAACAAAACAGATACCCAAAGTGTTACATGTTCAGAGCTTTAGGGTATTTGACAGGGTTTTGGCATCCACCTTATCTTTAATCTTTACTCTCCCATTAACATATAAAGTAAATTAACAGATAGAAAACTTCTTTTTCTTCTTTTTGTATCAAGGCTTGTGGCTGTTAAAGACTTCTGGCTTTAATAAAAGCAAAAACCTTATTGCAGCAAGTTGTAATTTTTATTTTCATACACAATGTTCTTTTTATGCCTTTGATTTTTGCCAAGCAAAAGTCAAAGGCATAAAAGGCAGTACAACAAGGCATGTGTTTCATGTTGGTGGATAGTTGCAGTGTTGTTTAGGAAAATCTAAAGCACATCAGTATAATTCAAAATATTCCCTTAGGTTTTACAGCCATTGTTAACTGCGGATTTCTTGTGTTTAAGGACACATATAAAGAGTGACAAGCTGGTTTTTGTAGCATTTTGAAATAACTTGCTCTGGTTTTTTTGGGCCTCAAAAGCCTGGAGACAGGAGCACATGAGTCCTTTGAAGAATGAAGATCATCAGTTTCTGGTAGGAGTGGAGCTCTGGTCGTGTATCATGATGTCGTTTTGCACAGTTACCCTGTAGAACTCTATTTATCATCCGCTCTGAGTCATGATGGTTCACAAAGTCACATCCAAAGCAAACTGCAATCAGTGAAGTCAAACAGTTGACTGAAATCACAACAGTACATTTTTCCTGAAATATGAAGGGCGGTGTGAATCATAAATGTGTAAGCAATCATATATTCTTAATTTTGGTAAAGTCCTTAGTTGAAAATGATGCTAGTGCTTCAGAATCTGTAGGTTTGGATTACTTTAACTCTGTGTTGCCTGATTCCCAATATTCATGTGATCCCTGCCTGTACTGTGTTGTAGGAAAATGGTTCAGGGTGCCTCGACACAGTGGGAGCTGTTGTTGTCGACCTGGAAGGGAATGTAGCTGCAGCAGTGTCCAGTGGAGGCCTGGCGATGAAGCATCCTGGCAGGGTTGGCCAGGTAGTCAGATCGTCTTCTGTTTTCTTTTTTTTTTTTTTCCCCCTATAGTTGTGTGAAAACTAAATAATATATATTTATTTTGTGTCATATAAACATATGGCCCATATAGTACCATATTTAATCAATGCAGTTTATGCATACAGACATGTATTCTATGTGGAATAATAGCAGCTGAAAAACAAACTAAAATAAAATAAATAATACATTATCTGAATCCAAGGTGGGATGACAGTCTAAACCATGTCTAGGAACAAAGTCCTGCTGTCTGCAGTCAGCGTTCATAAAACCTGCTTTCAGCATGCGGTTATTCTCACCAAAAACAGACATTTTCAGGCAACAGCAAGTAACAAACACATAGTATGCTGCCTACCCAGCAACACACAGTACTTGGCCAACTTTATTAACTAGCTGGTGAATAGAGAGGAACATCTAGCACCTAAAGGCTACCTATTTTGGTGGTGGAAACCAAAACTGAATTAAAAAGCCAATGTATTTTGAACTTTTGTTGAGAAATTATAAGTTCACAACATATATAGAGCAGGGGACATGTCTTTGGAGAATACTATTCCCTAAACATACTAGAGGGAAAAAATAGACTAAGAGCATAAATGGATGTGTACCTGTTTTGTGAGACAGTTGAGGGACAGTGTGAGATAAGCTCGAAAGCTGCTTTCCATGGGGACTGTCATTTAGACTCCTCAGAAACACTACGCTAATGGAAAGATTGTGTCTGCTGCATGTGTAAACAGGCAATTTCTTGCTAGCAGATTAACAACTATCAGCATAACAAGGAGATAAAGTGCTAGAGAAGTGTTTTTTAAGGGACTTTTGCCTCTTGTGACCAAAAGTTAACTTGTCAGTGCAGCTTCAACAAGATTGAGAGCAGCAAACAGGAGTTGCCAATGAGCAGCTGTTCCATAAGAAGCCCCCTAGCTTTCTGATCCCTTCCCTTTGTTTCTGTCTTTGATGTGCTAATCTGCCATTGCTGCTGTTTGATGTAACTACAGGGCTGAAGTGTTGTCTATATTTTTGAGCCTAACTACCACAGAAGAATTCACAGTGATCATATTCATGTCCACAAACACAAGTAAAGCATTGCCATGCCGGAAATGTTTGTCTTTGAGGCAGCCACACAAAGTTATGTAGCTTGAATTAGCAGCTGCTTGACTGGGAAAAAATAAGCTACTTTTTATTTCTTCTGAACAGATTAAATGAATTCGTAGAATTCGCCAAGTAGTAAAAGTAGTAAGCATGGCATGGTCTTTAATTTTGAGGCAACTAAAGAACGTTATGAGTTAACAGCAACTTACGTAGGGGGAAAAAAATTAATAATGGGGGCTGAACAGAATGAATGAATCAGTAAATTTTAAGGTTAGGAACCTGGAAACTCAGAGTAATAGCGTAGTGAGTGCGGTTTACTTTGGGTTGAAATGATCACGGCAGCCTGCATTGTTTTTTTTACCGTAATTTAGATATGAACACCCCTTACTTAAAATTAATACTTGAGAATTTGTTATTTTAAGTACTTGCTAAAGAGACATATTAGGACTAATGATAACGCCATAACTCATGCATGTCTAAAATGTGTTTTTTTTTTTTTTTGCATTTTGCATTTTTCTCAGGCTGCACATTATGGATGTGGCTGCTGGGCAGAAAACGCCTGTAACATGAACCCTTACTCTACAGCAGTGAGTACCTCAGGTATACCAGAGCACAGCCTACTTTGCAGTCGTGTATACATGTTTGGTTTAGTGTGTATGTGTGTTTCTGTGTAAATTTTCCTGTCTCTGTTAAGGTTTACTATGAGCCTGCCTTTTGTTTTGGAGATGATATGAATCAGAAACAGATATTGGATGTGAGCCTCTTCTTTAGCTCCAGTGAGTCAAGCTCCAAAAAGCCTGATAATACTTTTCCAACCATTCCTGTTGAGTGGTTCTCATCGGTCACTTCCGCAGCTGATTGAGTCATCATTCTTCTGTCTTTGTCAGACAGCTGCATGCCAGGTGCATTACAAAGCTCTTTGGATTTGCAGTGACATTTGACAAGGGACACCTGCTGTTGATCTAATGCAGTCATTGGGTGTGCAGCAGAAAAATGGTAAATTTGAAAACTCCAAGAGCAGTTCTCTAAAATCATATAGTAGAAACAAACTTTGAGCATGTGAGCTATACACATGCTCATTCATTCGACTAATTATGCAGTGTGAACTAATTTGATCTAGAGCTTATTGAAACGAAAGACAACATAATTCTGAACTAAATGTATTCATTTATATTTCATGCAGATTTTTGTTTTTTGCTACCTCTGGAAACTGTACACAGCATTTTATGGTTAAAATTGCAAGATCTACATATTCAGGTCAATAGAGGTATAGCGAGCTCAGATCCTCTGCATTGTCTATTGTTTAATCTGTAGAGAGCCTTTGCACTCACCTCACTACCCTCCACCCCAGACACATTGTACCATGTTACTGATTCATAGTTGTGTATCTTTCAGAAAATGCTTGCCTGTGTCATTTTCTGTCTTTCTGCTGTATCTGCAATGTCAGCTATTGCTTCAGTTTCTCTTTAAGCTGAGTTGGAGAGCTTACCCACTCAAATCTTACTCAGTTTCTATTATGGTTAATCATTGTCAAGACAAAACAAACAAATACATTTACTATCAAAACAAACCAAAAATATCATAGGAAACCAGGGCTCTCTAGCCACTAGCATCAGACCTTAATAAGATGATCTAAAAATGCCCAGGTAAATTGTTGGATATTTCTGGCCTTCTACATGAACTGGTTCCCAGTTTCAGCTCTGACTTCAAGAGCTCTTCTATCAAACGTGTTTTCATGTATATATATATATATATATATCTTTGCATATACAGTGGGTACGGAAAGTATTCAGACCCCTTTAAATTTTTCAATTTTTGAGTCACTGCAGCTATTTGCCAAAATCAAAAAAGTTCATTTTATTTCTCATTAATGTACACTCAGCACCCCATCTTGACAGAAAAAAACAGAAATGTAGAAATTTTTGCAAAGATTGAGGAAGACACACACACCACCCATAGGGGTGAGAAGGGAATTTTTTTTTTTTTTTATATATGTATTAGTACATTACATTTGAAAGTTGCTGTTGTTTGATGCATAATATTGTGTGTGCAATAGCTTCTTTCAAAATCCTGCTCTGTCATTCATATAAGTTCTGCTGATGCAAATATTTCTATGCTGCCCACCATACACAGTCATGATAAGACGACCAGTTTCTCATGATCAGACATGTTGATTAATGTGGTGACTCATGAAACACTTTGAGCTCAGAAGTCCAGCTTGGACGTTTCCAACACCCGATGTGCACACAAGACATCCTGACATCCAATCTGCCATTTAAAAAACAATTTCTCCTAAAACATATCTATACAAAACAAACAACCATGCCTCTTTCAGCTGAAAGAAACATTGGTGTTTGTGAGCCGTATGACTTTAAATGTGAGGTAATGAGGCTAGAGTATATTAGGCCTCTTCTTTAAGATCTGTAGACATCTGTGACAAAGGTTCTGGGGTAAATTAAAACCTAAAGACTACTAACATATCCAGCATCTTACACTGCTAAAGCATTCTTAAACATCTGATCCTTAGCAGCCAGTGAGAGGTCTAGGCTAGTGTAATAACAAAAACAGCTATACTGAATATATTATTTATTAAAAACAACTCTTAGGACTTTGTCCTTTAATCATAACTGCAGCTCTGATAGGCCCAATATGGTTTCTGCTAGAAAAGTGAATGTCTTGGTCTAGCACTTCTGCAGTTCTTTGGCATATTTAATTGAAACAAAGAAGGGCAGCAAATCAATTTTTTTTGCATCCAAATAATTTTGTTACTTCATTTATTGTTTTTGACATAGTCAGAAGTACTGTAAATCCTGGTTGTAGTCTCATTGTGTGCATTCATCCAAGATGCCAGTTTGGTATTAAATGAGTTAAAGGTGATATGTAGTGTCTATACATTATACATGTAGATAGTACATGTACATAGTGTATTTATTATATTAACCAGTGTGAGACCACTGTCTTACTGCTGTTCATCAGTTCTGCTGTTCTTCTCAGCAGTGTAGATATTTGCTCTCTATGCATTTTCACCTCTTCCTGTCTTCCTATATTTATAAAGGCATTTCCTTTGATGTTACTAAAAAACATTTCCTCATGGGTATTGGGAGCACACTGTGTGTTCCAGTATAACACCTGTTTTTAATTTGCTAACTTGAAAGGCATTTCCATCAAAAGAAACAGAAAAACGATCATTTTCATTCTGACATCAGGAGTTTGATCCTCACCCTATATGTCACTCTTTTGTCCCCTCACCTCACCTCACCACTGTTTGACTCATTCCCCCCCTCCCTCCCACTCTAGTCTAGTCTGTTTTGTAATATGCGGCTCATGTGGTCATTGCTTTATATGTGTTGACTGCTTCAACTGGCCGTAACTTTGCCGTGACCAGCCAGAGAATAGCTCATGAACTTTACTCTTTACTCTTGCTGCTGTTGGCTGTCACATACTCCATCTCAGTGTGTTGGCCTCTTTCCTTTTTACATTTCTCTTCTGCTGGTTCTTGCTGCAGTTCCAGTGTGAACTGTTTGACTGTGGTGTCATAATATCCAGCTCCCATGAGACAGAGCAGTTTACGGCAAACACAGTACAAAAGGCGCAGTACCTGGCCAATGTGATGTTCTGCTCTTGTTAAAAAAGAACAATGAAGTGCTCCAGGCATGTGGTCTCCACAGTTACCAACCTGCATCCAGTTTTGTTGTAGTTACCTGATATTTTATGGGGCCTTCATTTAAGTTTACAGAACAACAAGGCTGTATTCTTCAGTGTTTATGGGTTTTCACAGGAGCTTTTACCAGATGTGTTTTGTTTTCTCTTTTCGATTCCTTTTCTCTTATACTCTGCATGGGCAGACTTTACATGTGTGAAATTTCATATTGTAAGCATGCAGCATGCATTAATAAATTACATTTCCAACAACAAGGTGGATTTAATGTTAGTCCTTTAAGCAGTAAGTAGCCCATTATCTAAGACATTGACATACAATTTGAATTTGAAATAAGAGAGGATATTAGCAGACTGCCCATGTTTTTTGTGGTTCCTGGTTGGCTTAAATGGTTAATAAAATGCTTTGTTTCTCTACCTGGACATTTCTATATGCCACATAACTGAAGAGCACTGAAAAGATTCATTTGCTTAGTGGGGACAGTCACACTCTGTTGTCACTTCTCTGATTTTATTTGATTTCATTCAGAGATTAGGTTTTAGTATGAATAAAAATGTTTACACACATATTTTTGTTTTCGTACATTGTTGGAAAAGTACAGTTATTAGTTTTACAGTTGGCTTGTAGTTACATCTGTCCTACCACTGTTTTATGTCCCTCTGCCCCCTATTATTAGTCAGTGTCTAATAGAATAGTTTCGTCTTGTTTACCATTCGCATTTAATAAAATTATATTTTGGTAATGTTTGCCCTTTAAGCCTAACTGAAAGAAACATGATTCTAACATGTGCATTTAAATCTATTACTATAAGAATCATGAAGAAATGTGTACTGGTGATGCATGTTTCAGGTATGCATGTATTTCATTGCAGTTACACAGTGAGCCAGCTTGAACACAGAGTTTGCAGAAGTGGAATTAATACTGGGTGTTTGCTGTTTCCCAGGCCAGCGGGAAATCTGGGCAGGCACAAACTGAATGAGAAACACAAACCCTCTTTTAGCAATTACTGTCATTGTGTTCTTGAGCAAGGCAGCTGTAGCCTCCAGGGGCAGTGAGCCTTACCTGAAATAATAAAGCTTAACATCACATGCCAAAATGACTGTAGTGCCACAAATTAGTTTATATTTTCTATAAAAATTAAAAAAAAAGTCCTTTATTTTTGCAACATTTCCATTATGCAACTTGATGAAAAAGATGATGCTTTTTGAAAAGTTTGAATATCAGAGCTTAGTATTACAGATGTAATCAGGAAGTGCAGTGCTCGTATATAGAAATTGTATTAAAATTCACATAAACATTAAGATGTCATTAAAACTATATACAGCTAATCTTTTAAAAGGCAGTTTTTGTGTGTGCCTGTGTTTTTGGGGTGTAAGAGGTTTGGGCTACATGTACTGCAACTTTCTCAACGTTAACATTGGTGATCCTGTTTTTTTTTAGTTATTATTACAGGTTCTTCTGTGCCTGTGTGTCTTTTGCCAGGCTGTGGGGAGCATCTGATTCGTACCATGCTCGCACGGGAATGCTCTGCTGCCATGCAGTCTGAAGATGCCCACCAAGCACTGCTGGAGGCTATGCAAAACAAGTTCATCAGTGAGTAACCCAAATTTAGCCCAATTCCCCATTCTCCTTTCTGTGCACACAGATTTGTCAGCCAAATATGTTTGCAAGAAACACAATTATGCACAGCGAGAACAAAACTTATAAACAGATGTTGCATAGCTTAAGGAATGAGCTAACAACTGGAAGGACTGGAAATAATGGAATCAGAAGAAACGGCTTTTGATTTATGGATTGTTTTCACTGTTTATACAGAGCCTTCAAATGTTTCACACATCACAGCTGACAGCCACAGATAATTGTGGAAAACATAATTGTTTTGTTGAAAGTTCATGTGAGGATGTCATTTTTTCCATATTCTCAGAAGTGGTCAGTTTTAGAACATCTTGTTAACTATGTTTGCTATGCTTGTGAATGACCACTGGGATAGCAGCGGAAGAAAGGACATGTGGAAACGTGGTGGTTTCTGCCTTCTTCTGGCCTCCTTTAGAAGTCCGTCCCAGTGTGGACATTTGTAACGCTAACATGTTTGCTCAGGGTGGATGAAGTCAACTTGAAGTTGATTCTTTTGTTGTTTCCTTTCAAGGTACATATTAAGTTAAACAGAGCTCCATAAATCTTGCCTTAGTAGGAACAGTGATGACAGCATCTGTGATATGGAGGCTTCTCACACCACTTTCAAGATACATTTCTCTAAATGGAATATCTTTATTGTCTACACCATGAGCACTTTAAGATCTGTTTGTGTTCCTGCGTCTGCCTAACACACACAACCACAAATACCCACATTCAAAAACAGTTTAATCCAACGTTTAATCCTACAACATGACACAATAAATGAAATACAACAAGGAAACAATGACATGCGGACAATATTTTCATCAGCTGCACCAATTGGTCCTGTTTTTCTTTTTGCTTGTTTATCTATTGAGACATTTGAAGACATGTTGAAACTGTCTTTAGTTTGTTGTTTTCCAAACTGTTCAAGAAAGACTCTCATTCTACAGTATGCAGTACATGTAAGCCACATCTAGTCATGTAGCTGTGTGCGTGTTTTTTCTACAATAGAGTATACCATGCAGGGAGTTAAAATGCACTGTCCGTCATTAAGCTATTATGTGTTGAAATTGGCCCACACAAATAGAGTGAAATATTTTTTTTGCAAGTCATTTCATTTGGCCAAGGAAGCAAACAGCTTGAATGGAAGGATTTTGTCTCATAAATCTGCCAAGTATGATTAAAAGATCTTTGTTTACAAGTACAACTATATGAACTTTTATTACTTGAAAAGAATCTTGTCATTTTTAGCCATTGCAGATATGTTGTTTCCTGTGTGTGTGCGTGTGTGCGTGTGTGCGTGTGTGCGTGTGTGTGTGTGTGTGTGTGTGTGTGTGTGTGTGTGCATGTGTGTGTTCAGGCTCACCCTTTCTGGCCAGTGAAGATCGTGTTTTGGGTGGAGTGATTGTCCTGAGGTGCTGCAGATGTGTGGAAGCTCAGCCATCTCAAAATATTCAGGGTATACTGGGTAAGACATTAATCATTTCAATCCTGATCACAGTCAAACCTCTGTGCTACAACTGATTGTAGGCAGAGTGTGGGCTGTAAATATTTAAAAATCCATTATCAAATCGTTGGGGGGAGGCGCTGTGGCTTTCCTTGCGGGTGGCCTGTGTCTTAACTTGCAAAATCAGGCTCTGGTTTTACACCATTCATCTCAGATTCAAGCAGAGACCTCCTACTACAGAATCAACCAAGAATATTCAGACAAGTGGAGGCCATCTGATACTGCCCACCTTGGCTGGTTGCGTTTGTAGCCATATGAATAGTGTTTTTTTTTTTTTTTTGCTTGCCATTTGTGTTAATTTTACCATGATGTATATAGAGCCCTCTGTTCCAAAGAAACGAATGGGTGAGTTGAAGTTTATGAACTGAGTAGAGCAGATGTTTCTCCAGTGTAGGGTGGGGTGACATCTTGATTTCCAACGAGACATAATGGCAAATGCTGTGTGAAGTGTTATTTATATAGAACATTATGTCAGTGTGAATAATAAAAAGTGCCAAAGTGCTACTTACTCTGTGATGTACAGGCCCAGCCTGATGTTGTTTATTGACCATAGCCCTTGTGTAGGCTGTGGAGTGCCTCAGATTACTGTAGACTGGAATGGGCTCTTTGGTGATATCCAAAAATAAACAGCAGATCAACCACATCGTTTTGGTGCTGTAATTGAGTTTCTAATCCAACTCAGAAGTTCTGCCTTCTTCTGCACTTATGTCACACTGTGAATTTTATATTTCCATAATAATGGAAATGCTCAGAGGTCATGGTAACACACTGAACTCCTTGCCAAACTTTTCCCTCTGGCAGATAGTTTCTGTTTATTGTGTGAGATACAATTTAAGTGTATTAACACAGTCTGTTCTCTTCCTGCCCCATTGCTTGGCCCCCACACTCCCTTTATTTACAATATATGTATAAAAATGTGTAGTTGTGTTATTAGTTTCCTATAATTAACCTTTTTTATTTGTGAATTTACACAGTGGAGTTCCTTTGGAGTCACACCACAGAGAGCATGTGTGTTGGCTACATGTCTGCCCAAGACAGCAAAGCGAAGGTGAGCTTCCCAATTTACCTGACAAGCATAATGTCTTGTTGAATTTCAATATCATACTATTCTTAATAATATTAGTTCGAAAAACACTGTTAACTGTTGGTGTAAGTAACATGGCAAATTTGCAAATGCTACCAGACAAGGAAAATTTAATTCTGAATGTATGAAATAATTGAAATTGAGTTTGATGTGCGAAGAATATATTAGTCGTATATTAAATTCTCAACATTAATAGTGAACTGGGAAGAAACTTGGAGAAACTGTTGGGCAGAATATATACAATGGTGAGTTTAATTTGACTCTTTTTTCCTGTTCTGCACCTGATAAACTTCAGAGGCTACAATTCAGAAAACACAGAAAACAGGATCCTTAACATCTGTTTACTCCGATATACTCTTGACATGTACCTCACATGTGGCATGTTGAACTTGGTTATAAACTTGACAGGCAGTCACTGCTATTGTGTTGCACCTGGCATGAATTTGGATTACTCATGCTTTATTCACCTTTAATGTAAGAGATTTAGATTTAGTTTCCTAGATTTAGCTGTCCTTTGCCTTCTCTGTGGATTGAAGGACTTTGACATTAATTTGGAACGTCAAACTCCTGACGAACTACAGGCCATGTCTTACCTATCTCTATCGTTTGACCTCACAGGATACACAGGGTGTAGCTGCTGCTTTTCACCTGCCAGTGATTGACTGTATACTGAGATGGTCTAATGCATAGGTCATGCCGTCTCCACCGGAACCTACTCCTCATTCCCAATCAGTAGGAGTAGAAAAGAAAAATTACTACATGATGAATGTTTGAGTTTGACTATGTGATTCTTAACAAAACTCTTAACTATTAAATAAATATGAGATTTAATTCAGTCAGTGTGACTAAGGGCCTAAAGCTCTCCTAGCTCCAAGTGAAGTCTCTGCTCACACTGATTTCTTTTGCTAATGTATCTCTGTCCCTCTGTATGAAGAGAGAGCACTGTTGTTGAAGCCTGGTTCAGATTTCAGTATTTGCCCTTCATCCTGCTTCCCCGCCCCCTTCACCGTGCTTCTCTCCTTCTCTTGGTCTATCTCTTGTGTCCCTACCCCTCTCTGCCCCTATCTGGTCCTAATGTACCAAAAAGTTTACTGAAATTCCTGCACCACTGTGGATATCAGTATCAATCTGCATATTTGTCAGATGTGCTCTGTGTATTGGGCTTTGTGGAGAAATGTGAGCATGTGAGCTCTCCTTTCACGCCTGTGCCAGTGTACAGGCAGGACACAGTGAACCGCGTACTGTTCAGGGGCACTTTCACTCACCAAATATTGCTGCTGTTTGTAAGTTTTTGTTTTGTTTACAATTTTGTTTGGAGCTCTTTAGATGAATGAAGTTTAATCTAAGTTTTTGGCTCATTCAACAGCCTTGCAACATTCTTTCTACAACTGAAATCATATATTGTTAGAAAGCACTGGTGTAGAAGTTCCCACAAATGTGTTTGTTTGCTTTCACACTTCACCTAGAGAGTCTAGACTGTGCTGTTGTTCCATGATTTAAAGCCAACCATCTTGCTCTTTTCTCACACAGTCTGGAAGTAGTTTTTGGGCCATTATCCTTAGTTAATTGTCTTTTCATGACCATTATAATAGCAAAATACAGTGGTATTTGCTGCTGTGCTGTGTCATCCAAGTTATACTTCAGAGGGTGCAGTAACACTCTGCCTTTATACAGACAGAGTTTGCTCTAGTACTCAACAAATGTAGGGACTTCTGAAGGAACTGTTTGCATCCATCTTCAAGGCTTTATTTGCTTCTACTCTTGTAGTATAGATGTCACTAATCAAATAATGGATTTTTGCCCAGTCTGTTCTAATTACTTTAAAATACTGAAAAAAACTGGGGAAAAACAAAACATCCATAACATTTAAACTGCAGGAACACCCTGGGTCTGTGCACCACAGAAGCATTAAAATAAGCACCTATAAATTCTTTTATGGAGAGCCAATCTCCCACAGTCACTTCTTTAAGCTATGCATATACAGCATTCTTTATATATTAATGTGCTTAGTAGGTGCAGATCCAGGATTATTATCTGTCAGTAGTTACCCTCCTGGGAGAGAGTATCCACTTCCTCTTGAGGGGCTATTGGTGACACAGTGATATTGGAGAGCCCAGCCTAGAACAAATGCTCAACCAAAGCTTGTGTTGCCCTATGAGAGACCGAGCAGCTAGTTGGGGAGGCAAGGCTACGAACATGGCTCTCACCCCCTGCATACCAGAGACACTGTCCTTGCCTTCACCCGAGGTTTTGCTTGCTGCTCCTTAGCTCGCTGCCAACATATTGTTCATTGAGGGAATTCCATAGAGAGCATATGTTTTCTCTACAATCAGGCGACTATCAAAAGGTTAGAGCTGATAACTCTAATGCATCCAGGCTCCAGCTGTGATGTGTGCAGTCTGTAATGTCAGTATAGAAAGTGGTCTGTATGCCATGGAGGCCTAGGATTCGGCACCTGTGTGTCCATGGCCTCGGCGCATTAGCTCGTAGACAGAGTAGCAGTTAAATTTTAAAGTGTTTCCGTCCTGAGAAGTGTCTGAAGAAGTCTGCCATGTTGTTCTTTTCATTCCGATCAGCATTACTAAGCAGCCAGTGTCCATCTTCCTCTGCTTTGCTGTGATAAGAACATGAAAGGGCTGATACACAGTAGCACAGTAGCAGGGGTACTTAGGATAGAGGTCAGGCTGCATTTGTATTGTAGCACATCGACTTCTGTTTCACAGTGTTTGAACTCTCACATGTGTATGTACGTACTCTGCATGACTGTTTCAGAAACAGAAAAGTGAAGCATGTTGCTGTGTAGTCCACGTGTTGGATGTCGAGCCAGTTTTTCAGACACTGCTCTGGCTGCTCCTCTGAGGTTTTTCTTACTTTTCAATCAGAGCTTGTTTCTCGTGGAAGGTTGAATCTGTCTTCAAATCCTTTGACATGAAACTGTAAAATAGCTATAAAGCAGCAGTGATGCATCTGGTTTTACTCAAATGCTCACCTGTGTTTGCACTGGATCGAACATCAGAACATCAAGCCATGTTTTACAGAGCTTCAAAAAGCTGCATGGAGGGGCCAGTGGCGGCACTTCTGAGGCAGTTACACTATTGTTTTATTGTTTGTCATGATTGGACAGATGAAAGAGAAGTGGTGGCTCTACAGCACTGCCACCATGGCTCGGTTCCCTCCTCCTGGACATCATTACCACTATAAAGACTTTGCTGCTCAAATTGTGTAAAGCCAAAGAAAATCAAATTGCATGCAATTCAGGCCTCCTGGTTATTGTCTGCTTTGTATATTATACGATAAATGTTTTTTATTATGGTGCATTTTGTTTTTATTGTCTGTCTCACATAGTGAATAAATAGCATATGATTGTTTTTTATTTCTTTATTTTAAAAGAAAAGAATGTGAAAACCACATCACAAAACAACGGCATAGTCACGGGGGTTAAATATATCCTTTGGCCTGCACTGTGGTGCTAACGTGTGGCTTCTCTAGTTCCTAAACACATTCATATCACCAAAGAATGTTGTTTTTCTCCGACAGATACAATAGAACTGTGTTTTTCCCGTTGTGTTTTGACTCGGCTGCAGTCTATGGTCACTTTAGTCACTGGGTAACAAGCTGACAACAGGCTCACTGTAGAGTGTGTTGTGTGTACTAATGTTTTCTAAAATAATGATCATCAAGAATCATTTTTAATTCTTTTCTCCTCAGTTAACCATACTGATTTGCGATTAGTACAATATAAACATGGATTCCATAACAGGAATTTAAGCACCGTTGCGATATGTTACATTGTGAAGGAGATGTTGAGATGGACATCAGAGCCACCAGCAGATCTCTTAAAATCAGTATAAATTGGTGTTCAACTGGTGAGATCATGATTGTGGTTGAAGTGGTAACTCGTTGGCCACGCTCACCCACTGAAATAACCAAAAAGTTGCTTTTTAAGTTGCCCACTAATTCGGAACAGCATGACAACAAACTTTCAGTCTGAGCACTTTGGTACTTTACTGTATTGTATTGCCAATGTCATTGAGCAGAACCACTAAAAGATTTAAAATCTTTGTACAATTTTACATACTAATAATTAAAATATAAAGTCAGAGTGTAACAATTTACATAACATAGACCAAAAACTTTGTGTGAGTTAGTAATTGACTCTTTGGACATAAGGCCAAACTACTGTTTCTCTAATATTGACCACGCCTGATGTAACAGAGGTGAATGACATGCAATGCTCTTCGCACAGCTGTGGTCTGATTAGTCAGTTGTTTGGTTTAGTAAGCTTTCAACTCCTCCTGTACACTCACTCATGTTGCCGTAACATTTGCCATCCCAGTCACACTAGTGTCACTGTCAGACACAGGGCTCTTGCAGGATATATAAAGTCCTACTGCTAGCCAGTAATTGTGCCCAGTAGTGTATTTTTTGCTGTGTATTCAATGTGGTAGGAATTTAAAAGAGCACTGAGAAGCCTCTGCCTTGCCAACATCAAAAGGAAAAACATCTAGCATGTCACCATCAGTTGATTATGACTGAGCTGTGGACTTTCACCCGAAACCGTTCCAGCAAAGCCTTTCTTTAACCTCTTCTTTAGGAGATCAAGGGCAGCAGATGAACGCAGAAAAGGGGTACTATAGGCATAATAGTCCCTGAGAGTGTTGCCATGTGTGCATAGTCTCGTCTGGCTGTTGTCCCACTGTAGTGACAGTTGCCCTCGGGGTGCCAGGGGCCGTAGTTCAGGCCTACACAAAAAAAGTCCAGTGAAGATGCTGTGACTAAAGGAGGGATGTCAGGCTAGTTCAGTGGCTTGGTCAATAAGTGGATGGGCTCTTCCCCCAGGGCTGAAGTCAGTGTTAACCTCTGTGGAGAGAGGGAGAGAGAGGAAGAAGCATGACAGCCATTATTGGCACAGAGACAGTCGGTCAGCTTTGATCCTCCAGTGGAAGTATCATTCCCGTCTTCACAGCTGTGTTTGCCCCCTCCCTCCACCTCTTACTCCTCTCTGTCTCTGCTCAAACACAAAACACTAGCAGTCTGTTCACTTTCCCTACTTTCTCTACATAACCTCAGGGAACAGAAGTACTGTTCTTAAACACTGACATTGCTGGTTTGATTGTATCTCAGGTGTTATTTAGATTTTTTTTTAACAATAAGATTCATTGTCAACAACATATCTCTTTACAGAAGCAGTCACCATGTTCATTGTATTTTGGGTGCCCCCATAACTCTCTCACACTCTGCAGTGTCAGGCGCAATGACATCCGGTGCTGTTCCCCAGTTAGTCCTACTCAGTCTTCAAGCCTTTCAGTGTCTACAAATGTGTTGTAGAACACTTTGGACAAAAAATGAGTGGCTGACTTCGATGAATCTCCCTCGGGGATAACTCAGCACAATGAGCTTAATTTTTAAAACTGCAGAATTTAAAGAGTTGACCGACTCAGCAGAGGCTTTCCTTAATAGACCTCTTTGTTTGCTTAAGCTTACTGGTGGTCGTACAGAAGTAGGTGCACACAGGCACAGGAAAGGAATCCCTGTGCCATTGCTATGCATTAAACTCTCAGCAATGCAGTAAGTGTTAAAAATGGTTGCTATGCAGCCTGTTAATGCAGTGACCTACAGGTCACATTTTTCTGTGCATACGATGCTCAATTAACAAGACAGCAAATCCAGAGAGCTTCAGAAAAAAAAGCGAGTGTCAGCTTCTGCTGCAACTTACATATGCATCATATAATGAAAAGTCATTCAGAAGCACAATTGGCTAATTAAGAATGTGTTGGATATATTTGTCAAACTGGACTTTGAGTCTGATTTTATGTTGAGTTCGGTACCTGTAGCGACACATTGTTATACCATGCTCATCTTTGACGCTTTTTTCAATTTCAATGTCTGCTCAAAAAGTTAGTAACACTTAATATAACTTAATTTAATTCATACTCTATCACCATGAATGTATTTATATTTTTATGTTTTGTCCAAAAAACGAGTAATCCAAATTTTATATGTGTGTTCCTTTTGATGCCTGCAGACACACATATCCAGACTACCACCTGGGACCATTCCTGGACAGTCTTTGGCCATCGAGGGAGGTGTGTGTCGACTGATGAGCGTAGTAGAGTGAGCCACATTTGCCCGCCTTCTGGGCTTCTTCAGCAATACTCCAATACAGACCATTCCACCCACCTACTAACACGCACACACACACACACACACACACACACACACACCGCCCCCACCCCCCCCCCCCCACCACCACCTTTGTGATGCCAGATATAATAGGCTTTAGCTGTTTTAACAGGTGTCTAGGCTGAAGAGAGGGTGTTAGTTTCTACTTAGTGCACTTACAGGACTTCCCTTTGCCACTGTTTGCCTCCAGCATGTACTCTATGCCAATTTACCCAAGATCTCCAGTGTCACCTGGATTAGACTTGATGCACCATTGCCTTGATGCATTTTTTTTCTTTATTATTCTTTTCCAAACAAAAGTGGCATTGTTCCTTTTTGTATATAAGCTATGGTTTAGGTAAACAGGGTGGATGTTGATGTTTTTTTTTTTTTTTTTGTATTGCTGAACAGATGTGAATATTTTCAAAATTTTAGGAATTTGAAGTGCAAAACCTTGTGCCGTTCTTTAAATGCTTTTCAAGTTTAAAAAGATGTCAGATTGCACCTTGTGGAATGCCTGCTACTCAAGATAGCTGTTATGGATGAGTCATTTATTAGATGTGGGAGATGAACAATGGTGACATAAACAACTTACAATGTTAACACCTACAGTCAAACTTCCATGTACTCATACCCGCATTATTAATCATCCAGCATACTGTATATTGTAGCATAATGTGCATCTTAGATCATGTTGACTTTTATAACATTTTCAGCCATACTAAGCTTTGCTTTGATTGATTCAAAATGTGAGTACAAATCTGTTGCATGTATAAATCTACAGCAAAACCACTTTCTGTTCTCTGGCAGACATAGAGTCAATCAAGAAGCAGGAAGCTATGCACTTCCAGAGTGATGCTGATTCATACGTTATATAAAATATATATAGTGCTCAGGTAGCAACATTTGACCCCACCCGCTAATCATGACTGTTAGTCATCACTTAAAAATCACAGTTTATATTTGTACAGTCACATTGACAGACACATGTATTTTCTAGCTAAGGAAAAAAAGACAGGTGAAAAACTAATTTATGCATCAAGCCCGTGAAATGGGGCTGTTAAAAAGTTTACTTGAAAGGAGTAATGGTTTAAATTGTTAGGATTATCCATTTCTCGGGTTTTACTGTTT
Organism: Mastacembelus armatus; assembly: GCF_900324485.2. Classification (NCBI taxonomy): domain Eukaryota; kingdom Metazoa; phylum Chordata; class Actinopteri; order Synbranchiformes; family Mastacembelidae; genus Mastacembelus; species Mastacembelus armatus. The sequence goes on along the minus strand of NC_046647.1, from coordinate 9,390,889 downwards.
CACTCAGTTAATACTTAGAATTTCAGTCTCAGCAAAACCATAATAGAGCTTGTTTATTCTTTACTTGAAAATGCAACTAATATTAAATGGTATAAGCTATGGAAATGGAAAAGTATGTGCATATCTCTCTACAGTGCTCAAAAAGTAAATAAAATCTATGTTGCTGCATTTCTTCGACTGCTATCTTCAGTATGTTACACTTCAAGCAAAGATGAGAGGAGATATCTGTTTAAGCAAGTCTTTGTAAAAGTGTGTGTGTGTGTATGTCCCTCTCACACACACACACACACACACACACACAGAAAAGAAGCTCCTTTCCTAATCCACTGTTTTGTTTTTGACATTTAGGCTTTTCCCTCCCTTTTTAAAGAATTTGAGTGACATAACCAAAAATTTAATATTCAAAATATTTCTAAGGTTTTTCGAATGACTTTTTTTTCTTCTGAGTTGCAGTGATTTGATTCCTCATGAATAAACAAAGTGTCTGATTCAAAAGATCTGATTATTTGTACCAATTGTAACACTCTCCAATGCAAGAACAGGCTCTGGATTGTGGCCAGTGTATGCATCTCTATAACAATATAGAGATGTAAAAGAATATAAATATATTCATCATATGAAGACAGAGATGCCCCCCCTCTCCCCTGTCAGTGCATCATGCCTGTTTGCAGGATCGGGTCACATATTGGTGACATCCAGCCAGTATGCCTTGCAGGTGTAAGATGTCACAGTTTTTTGATATCACTGACATGCAAAATGCATTTGACAGGTTGGGTGGAGCAGCAGGAGCTTGCTTGGGGAAGTGGTGTGTGTGCGTGTATGTGCATGTGTGTGCGTGTGTGTTTGTTTTTGTTCCACAGCCTCCTGACCCTGGTTCATCTAAAAGGAGACTTATGTTACCTTGCCCCTCCCCCACACCCACAGTCTTCTCCAGTAGCTTGATTATGTGTTATTACAGAGCACCCTCTTTTCATCAGAGCTAATCTTTGTTGCTTGGAGACTCACAGCCCTATTCAGCACAGAACCTTCCCCTTCAAACATCATCCCTCTCTGTCCTGGATCTCCTTAGCTTTGAAAAAGGATCCTGGGTCTTTAAAAAGTGGATGGGGCCCTTAGCCATTCAAGGTATATGCACAGCCTCGCGCTCAGCAAGGCTCTTAAATGCAAAACAGACGGTGGAGCAAATAAAGATCAAAGGCAGAAGCCTTGCCTGCCTGGCCTGCTGTCCTCACATGCCAAGCGGTGTTGTCACAGTGAATCACTGCCATGCAGCTTCCGTGCTCATGTGGACCCCCCCCCCCTCCACGTCAGGGCCACCAACCCCTGTGACACCGTCACCCCATATGTGCCAGTGTCTCACATCAACAACAGGATAACCTCTACAACATATAGGGCTGCCAAGCCAAAGACCAAGCCAAATTTAACCAAGAGGAATCAGAGGAGACAGATGTCTGTCACCTTCATATACATCCAAATCAGCTCTTACCATGTTTATAGTGGTTTATTCACTTTGGCTGCTCAGGTGCAGAATTCCTCTCTGGCTGTGTTTGCTTTATTTCTCACAAATCAGTGACTTTGTGCATGTGCATCGTGACTCATAAAATATATTTCTCTCTGAAATGACCCATTGGATTTTACATAAAGTCTGTGTCTTTAAAAATCCATTTGCATTTGAATGGAAACGATGCAGAGCATATAAAACGTGTTTTGGTACATTAGTTATAAATTTAGCACAATGAATTGCATGCCTGAATATAATAACTCTTTTATGGCAGATTCTTTTCCTGTGGTGTCCTCATTCGTCTGACAGCTTTGTGTGTGTGTGTGTGTGTGTGTGCGATTTTATGAGCAGGTGTGTGTTATTTTAGCTGTTGTTTAAACTGGTATACAAGAGGGGCAGGTGCCACTCAGGCCATGTGTCCATCTAATAAGACGATTTTCATTGCATGGTGATTCTTTGTGTCTAAGTGTATTAGAGTGTTTAGTTATGTGCTTTGTCATTGTTCTGCCATAGATGGTGTGGCAGTAGGGGTTAAGTAAGGCACTCTGCCCTCTCAGATGCTCCACAGCTACTTGACCTGTTTGTTCAGCTGCACACCCAGGCACATGTTTGCCTCACACCCACTCCTCCCCTGACTAACTGAGCCAAAGATGCGAGTCTATGGCAGACAGAGTGCCAGTGGCCCCCTTGCTCCTGTTTTGCCAGTAGGACACTGGGCGTGAAGGTTGAACGGGAGGGACTGAGCGGCCAGATAAGCATCCTCCAGATCCAGGTCTGCAATTCAAGATTAGAAGACCAAAGAAAAACCTTTTAATTAGCTTTGCCCTGCAGTTAGGGCCCTGTGGTATTGTGGCCCAGACACTTCCTGCATTGTGCTACACCACCCATAAAGTAGTGCAGCGAGGGAGTGAGTGAAAGAAAGTGAGGGAGAGAGGCTAAAAATGTCACTGCCACATCTGCACTACACCACAAAACAAAGAGAAGCCTGATTGCCACTGGTGAAAAATAACTAAATACATTTTGAAGTATCTGTACTTGAACATTTCCATTTTCTACATCACATTTCTACATTTCATATGAAAATCTTACTCCACTACAGTTTGTATCATGCCCCCTATTTACCTGCTACAGTCCTTACAGTGAGCTGCAGTATGGACAGTAACCCACCTGGTCTTGTTATAACCTGAAATATTTCCAGGGGAAAAAAAAAAAAATTGTGTAACAGCTGGAATTTCTTTTCGTTTGTGACAACATCTACCCATCCAAGTTTCCACAGCTTTCTTCTTCTTTTTAACGCCTCTTGTCTGCAGATCTACTGAGAAATCCCAGAGCCATCCCTGTTAAGTTTGATCTATAACCGGATAAGTAGGATGGACATAATTTTCCTTCTTATAGCAAAAATAGAGGCAAAATACCAACAATCATATCTTGGTGATGCTTAATGAGCCCTTTCAGATCCTTGACAATGTACCACTAATATGGTGCTTCGCAGCCTTTGAAACATACCAGAGTAGCGTCCCGGAAATAGCAACACACAAAAGTGAGGCCTCATAGGCGCCCCACGACCAAAACAAGTTTTCTCTGTACTCGCTCAGCTGGCTGGTCTATAGTGTGTTTGCTCTCTCATATCTTTAAACACCAGGTGCACACAAATACTGTGCACAGGATTCAAAGAATCAAGTGTAAATTGTGCTAGTATTTGTAGGGGAGGGAAGAAGAAATGAGAGATGAAAAATGAGGAGGGTGTACAAGTAATTGCCTGCTCTCCAGACACGTGGAGCCTGTCTGGAGAAGAGATACAGGGGAGTGAGAGAGAGGAGGGGGCTGAGGTATGTCATCAATTTGAGCTCGACCCTAATGTTTCAAAATAAAGACGCACACCTCACTTTGATCTTCATGGCCTGTTCAGCAGGCGGTCTGCTGAGATAACGTTCCACGCCGGTTACTGTAATCTTAGCCTTGAACCACGCTTTCACTGAAGACTTAAAAAGAGCACTTTACCCTCCATGGGTCTGAATAGTTCAGGGAGTGAAGCATATCTACATTTTCAGAGTGTATCTGAGTGATTTACAGTGAGTTGTTTGAGGGTAGGTTGGCTGATAAAAGAATGTGTTTGGAATAAATGGACCGAAAGACGTGTGGAGGAATTTTGTATGAATACTGAAACAGCCAGGCGGTTGTGAATAACGCCTTGGGGGTGTGGAACGTGCTGGGGCCTGCTGCGTTATAAAGACAAGCCCTGCGCCCGGCCAGCTGTGCCGTACACAAGCCTGCAGGAATGAGGGAAGCATGAATGGCTTCCTCTGTGTGACAATGACTGCAGCACTCAGAGGAGACAGAATGGTCAATGCTGCCTGTCTTGCAATGGACAGCATTCACACACTGTGTGTGTGTGCATCTGTCTGTGTGTGAGTGAGAGTGTGTGTACACTGAGAAATTACTCAGGAATGTGAGGATACATGCCAAAGACAAAGAATTTGAGTCGCGTTCAAGGCGCTCACCCTCTGAAGAAATATTACAATCCCATCAAAAGACCTGGCCTGAGAGCCACACTAGATGGAACTAATGAAAGTCTTGTGCACTGGCTTAAGCCTTTTGGAGAAGGTTAATTGATGAGATGAAATGTATTTTTTTTTCCCCCTACAGATGACTTTTGACAGCAGGAGAGAAATCTAATAGCAGCTGATGAAACGTTACTTGAAATTGTGGTAATTTACACCTTTGAGAGATACTTCAAATGGAAATCATACACGAAAAGATAATTCTTCTTGCAACACATCCATTGGCTTTTTAACAAATTTATTTATAGACTTATATCTCAAAATCTTTTTTTCCGTACAGTTGAATTCACACATTCTTTGCGCTCTATTATGGTTTAACCCTAACTTGAGACAGGGATATGCACATTGATGGCGAAGTTTGGAGTTATCTCAAGTTAGCATCCAGCCATATGTGAATCAGAAGCCACAGTCGTAGACGCCCAGACACAGCTACGACTTAATAAATACTTTACAAAAATAATGCAGGCTTTTTACAACGGAGATCTGCCTCAGAGACAAGGGGTTGTAAATGAATGGTAAAAATAAGCAATCTGCATGCTAAATAAACATACTCACAAGCTTACATAGAAACCTGGATATTGTGATTGACAAAATGGGTTAAGTTTCATAGTCTGTCCTGAGTCCCCCCCCCCCCCCCCCCCAACACATTCCTAAAAGATCTCATTATTCTCTTACCACAGGCCTCTCAGGCACCAAACACAAACAAACTATGGAGAAAGGACTTGGATGCAATCTGAATGGACAGTCCTAGAATAATCACTTTCCCTTTTAAGTATATAAAGTCAATTCTCCCTTTAGTGACCAAATTTGACAGTTATAATTGGAAACACAATCACTGGCAAAATTTCAGAGGCATATTTTAATATATATATATATAAAAAAGTACAAAAACAAAGCAACATTTTGTGCTTGGTTTTGGTGAAGTCAAGAGAAGTTCATTGTGATCGAGTGAGGGTTCTGTCTCTGTTGGATTTTCTATTCCTCTTGGTTCAAAAGAGTAAGTCTTGTTCCTCAGAGCCTCAAAGTTCATGTGTTATTTGACCTAAAACAGAAACAAATAATTTCAGCACCATTTTTCAGGTTCAGCTGAATATTTAAGCAGTGGGGCTTTTTTTTTTCTTCCTTTCACTCTACATGGGGCTAGAATTCCCTTGCTTCTTCAAACTGTTTGTAGTAGTCCTCATCCTGAGGGTTGTCGGGGCATTTCTGCCCATTGTTTGGTGGCCTGGCCTGGTTGTAGCGGCTCCAGTCTCCTTTGCAGATGATCCATGGCAGGATGTCCACCTTATAGTGCAGGTCTGCTGAGAACTCTGTGCTGATGAGGTTGGGCGTGCCGGCCCCTTTGCCGCGAGTGATGAGCTTCATATTGTCATCGTAACAGCAGTGCTGTGCGGCCAGCGTGGTGGACTCCAGTGTCAGCATGGAGCGGATGCAGTAACGGGCCGTGGGCTTGTAGATCTCCAGCTTCTCTTTTGGCCCACTGGCGTCTTTCCATCGGAAGTCTCGGCGAGTGGGAGCATCGTGTACGTCTGCTGTGCTGTACGCCACCTCAGTCGGATAAGAGCAAGGGCAGCTGGGAAGGTCATTTGACACCTTGATCATGTACTTCTTCAAGAAGTCGCTCTTGCAGTTCATCCATCGCTCACAGCTGTCTGTGTCTGGAAAACATGAGGACACTGTTAATGCTGCATCTTCACTTTCACTGTCCACCATTAGAAGGTCAGATCAGAAGTGAGAGAGGGTGGATGTTTAATACAAAGATGTGTTGATTAAGAACAGAAAAAGAGACTGGGTAGTGGCATACTGTGCTCTTCCTGCCCTGCTTACACGTTTTCATCTCTGCACAGTAATGGAGAGCAGCCCGTGCATGAGGAATGCTAAGTGTGTGCAGGAACACTGCTGCCAGATGGATGAATTGCCTTTGATAATGCAAAAACATCTGGATGAGGGATACTCTGCAGTACGACGAGAAGGCAGAATCTTACCAACACCAAAAAGCTCTGTGGCATTGAACTCATCTGTTCCAGCTAACAGGCTCACTTCAGTAGCTGCTGTCTTGAAGGCATCTTCAATACCTGTAGAAGGATGAATTAACAGTGAAACTACTAATATCCATTAAAAGGCTTTACTGGTGTGGGATTTGTTTGTTCTATGGTCCAAAATCAAGACTTTACCTGGGCAGTTGGGCATATCACAAGTTCTGGACTCTGTGGCTGTACAGGCATAACCGCATGACCTGGTTCTCTTCTGGTTGCCATTTCCACACGTGACACTGCATGCTGACCAGTTACTCCAGTCACCCTCTCCATCCATATAGTCTGGAACAGAGAGAAAGATGCTCAGCTCTGGTGCAGGCCACATGCTGAACTTACTCAGGCTTGTTAGCCTGCCTTACTAACATAAACAGGGGGGAGCGAAGGAGCTCAAAGTTCTTGTTGATGTTGCTCCTCAAAACAGATACTACAGAAGCCTTTCTACTGGTACACACACACACACACACACACACACACACACACACACACGCATTTACACTGTTGTACAAACTGTTGAATCAAGTCCAAGGCAAAGGGCACAGCATGTGTCCCACAAAGTGACAGGAGATCCAGTAAGCAATCTACAAATAAAAATGTTCTGCACTGCCTGACTGTTCCTGGCACAGGGGCAAGTGCTGAATCTGTAATTCAACAGTTTGAAAATGGGAAGTGAAATAGCAAGAAATCCTCTTTAACTGCAATTATTGCATACACGGCAACAGTTCCACTAGAGTCTAAGATCACCTCACCCAACCACCAACACAGAAACACACACAACCTGAAAGCAGTATTAGATGAGAAGAATTAACATGGGAATGTTGGGATGGAGGTATTTGTGGCCAGAGTCCAGTCCTTCCTATACACCCCCAGCTGCCTTATTCCCCACCCCCCTTATGATCATTGTGTAAGAATACACGTCAGAATTTAGAAACCATGGAAATAATCTGCCCTCAACCCACAGATGAGACAACACAATGTACTATTGGTGGCCTGTGATGGATGACCCTTACTGCCTGTCCACAATTACGATTATTAGGTTTCAAACCAGAGCAGTAATGAAGTTAAAATATTTCCTAGTCAATTAGTGTGGTATGAAATAAAGGACGTATGAGAGCTGACCACAGCGATAAGCCAGAAACTTTAACTTTTGGTTTGACAAAAAAAAATTTTTTTGAAAATTGTTGTCCTGGCCTCTTTAGCACAAGTGGATGAAATGACGTTTTCCACAGCACAAGCATTCCTGTTCGACCATCCTGGTTTGGGCATGCTACAACACGGGTCCAACGCATGTTGTCTGACAGTGAGTGTAAATTCTTCCACGGCAGATTTATCTGCTGGGTTACTTTTGGAGAGTGTTGTGAGAATGGTGTGGCAGCCTAACGACGCTTCTGGCCCCATTCCTTCTGCTGAACTTTGATGTCGCGAGGCGTTTAAACTGTGTCACGTAGCAAGCTCCACACCACAGAGGAATCCATCTCATAAAAGAGTGTTAAAGGCTTCAATCAGGGGCTCCCAAAGGCTCGCCTGGGATGACTGCACTTATTATGGTGACAGCTTAAATCAGCAAATCTGCAAATTACAGATTCCACATCAGACTACGGCCATCTGTGGAAACGCTGAAGACCAGTGCTCAAATAAGAGCCTATGGAGCCTGCTAAATATTCTGCACTGTGCGTTGTGTGCTTATTTCCTCACAAACACGCATACACACACACACACACACACACACACACACACACACACGCACGCGCGCCCTCCTGTCATTCTTACCATATTCAGTTTGAGCTTTGCTTCGTCCCCCGTTGCCCCTTCTCCTGTCCCAGTCTGTCGACGGCCTGAGGAAGTTGCTGTCCTCACTGTTGCTCCCATAGGAGTGCTCATGCTCCTCTGTTTGATGAGTGGTGGACGAGGCTGAAGAAGTGTGAGGCCACCAGTTTCTCCAGTTAGGTGAAGCCCAGTTGGGTTTGCTTTCCTTTCGCAGGCCTTTCTCTGGCTCATGGCCCTCCAGCCCATCCACCACTTCAATGGTCACCTGTGGGTGTCAGTTTAAAGTTCATGTTCAATGCAGGGACATGAAAGAAGATACTTGTATAGCGTTTCTGGACAGAATGGGTCAAATGGGTGCTGTGAGGTGACACTTTCTGATACCCTTACACATAGTATTACCCCCTCCCCCTTTCTGTCCTAACACATGTGCCTCCCAGATGAAGGGGGACCACCACCCCTGCCCCACCAACCACCCTCCCACCTCTTTGGACTCTCTCCACCTAAACAGAAAGTTCAAAGGGCTACTCAGCCTCCTCCAGACCATGAAAGCCAGATGAATCCCAGGATCAAAGACACCCCCCTTCTCTTCCTCCCCTTCGCCCACAGCCTCACGCCTTTGCTCAATCGGTTGCTCCGCTCTCTTCCCACATCTTGAGATGTTAATACACTTTGTTCATGCTTGGATTTAGCAGTGATGCTCTCAGAAATGGAAAGACCCCTTCGCTGGATTAGACAGGAGAATAATTCAAACATGGCAGCGGTTACTTGGCCATCTGCGCCACCAAGGAACTTACGGGCAAGGCCCTGCCACACATTTACATAAGCTACTGTGTGCTCATGGGATTTTAGTGAAGTATTGCTGATTAGTATAGCTGTCATTATGATGGACCTGAGACCTCAGCATCTATCTGAAGCTTCACTTCACTGTCAGCCAGGAAGTGTGAAAGGAGACAGGGGGAAAGGGAGGAGGAAGGGGAAGAAAAAGGGTGTAGTGGTGTGCACCAAACTGTTCTCCCCCTTCCTGTTTGCTCTTCCTGTGCTATGTGCTTGAGTAGCCATGTCTGAAAGTCCCAAAACACACATGATCACCTGTATGTTGGGATTCTGTCCATTGATGTCGGCTTTGGAGAGGTCGGGGAAATTGTGCAGATCTAGGAGGAAAGCTCCAGGGCCGTCTCTGTGGACGTTGCTGCCTTGTGCCCAGGGGAGAGTGGCAGGCCGGTGGGCCAGCCTATGCTCTGGGCCAGACTTCCGGCCTTCGGGAGCCAACTGGGCAGAGGAGCTGCTTTTTGCATTTATATTGTTCTGCTGTGGAGAGAAAGAAACATAATATTACTTCATTGTTAGCTTGTGCCTTCACTGTTGAATGTTCATGAAAAATATTTTCTCCAGTTTAGTGTGAATGTAAGAGTGAGGCATCTACAGAGTCCACCCACTCAACTACACTTGATTGATCTCCCATGTTGACAGAGGTTCACGTGGTCGTGACCTCTGTCATAAATCCTGCAGACAGTGGACACTGACTTCTTGGAGCCCAGGAAGAAGATGCCAGTGTGAAACACTGGGACAAACGCCGCACTAAGCTTCTCCTAGAGCTGCATTTAGAGCCAGTGTCACAGTCAGACTGTATATTTTACCATTTTTAACTCAACGATACATTGTGGACATATATAGCTTATTCTGGTGCGGGCTGGGAGGAAACAGCTATGTAAGACTGATGGTTTTCCTGCACTGGGGTTACACAGAGAAACCTAAGCAAACATTGCAAAATAATTACATCTGTCTTGTTGTAGACAGAAAAACATTTGGTCTCCTGACAGGCAGGGTTGTAAATTCGTCCCAAAAGGACAGTTGAGGCATATGTCCCCTGTCAGGTATGCACAGAAGGAACAATTACTCCTCAATTGGACAGGCAGCCATAAGTAGTCAGCAATCATCCATCCTAGGGTGGCAGAAAATAAGATCAAAGGAGGCCATCAATCAGGTTCCTTGTTTTCTTTTTTCATGTCCCATTTCGTCCTTCCTAGTGTTTATGTGGCCAGGCTGAGGCCTGAGAATGTGGCAGCGGTGCTGTAACGTTGCGGTGGCCAGTCGCAGGCAAAGTGTCAGCTCAGCCACATTTGCGGTGGGAACAAAAGCCCCCAGTGGGGCTGTTTGTGTCCAGCCAAGGTGCACTCTGGGACAATATAGGCACGGTAAATTGAGCTGCACATCACAGGAGGAAGGATTGTAAATGCACATGTACCTTCGATTTAACCACAGAGGGGACAGTTCAACAGATGGAGTTAATATCATAATGTGATGCATTATGAAGAGTTAAAAAAAAACAACTTTTTTAATGTGAGCTACTGCCATAATTACAATGATTATACAATTACCCATAATTATGAGGAATAAGCATAGATGGTTCTGTGTTTTGTCTGTGACCAGCCGATAAGCTGATGATAAGCTGATGAGTTTTTATGAGAATTTATGAACAAAATCATAAAATTTGGGGAAAAATTCTTCCGATTCCGGTTACATCCGCAAATGTCTTTTCCACCACTGACTGAGAGCTCAGAGCAGAGCAAAGGTCATTTCAACAGCATATTTTGTGCATCAGCTATCAAGCCTTTACGCGAACATCACTGGCACCTCTTTGGTTCTGTCACAAGTACTTGGGCACTGAGATGACCACATGATACTCCTTCCCTTTCGAGTTCCCAGCCTTCAGAAGTCACTCACAGTGGTTATACCCGAGCTCCGCTGAGGCCAAACAGATGTGATTGATCTCCTCTTCCTGGATTATATTTTTAAGGATTATATCAGCATTTAACTGCAGACCACACAGGTTGGACTCCAGTCCTCTTTTATGATACTGATACTACAAACACCCGCCAGAAAACACCCGAAACTCTCACACATTTCACAGCCACTAAACAAAAGACCGTGAGGTGATTTCATCAACAACACCTGTCATTTAAGGAAATTATCCAAAGATGCTTAGGTACTGATTAGAAAACAAAAATGACTGTTATTGAGTTATGGCTTACTACTTTCTCTGTGAGTCGCTCTATTAAAAGAAAGCAGATGCCACCGCTTATGTCTTAGAATACACAAAACATTAGCTCATTAAACACAAGCCACAGAACTTGCAAGCAGATTAATCCACCATTATCCAGTCTAATCCAGCCTGGATCTTCTGTTGTGTATTATTATGGATTACGCCCAGCAGGCAGATTGTAATTCTGTTTTATTTCAAATCCAACTTCAAAGTATTTTGATTAACCTGAGGGTAACATTTGTGATGTTTCACTCAGTGAAGGAACTGACTTTGTCTGTTTATGAGCAAATATTAGCAGTTTATATACTATTGAACATTTTCTGATGTGCTGTGCTGACAGCAGGACCGTTTGACATCTGTGGCCACATTTCTTGAAGCCATGTGGGATCTGTAAAAGCTACAGTTTACAAACCTGCTCCATGATCAGCCAAGGTAATGTCTGACAATATCCATGAAAAGACAATGCAACCACTGGTTATACCTTAGTAAAGTGCCATATTTTGTTTTCCACCTTTATTTGTTTGGCAGGTGCACCAGGCAAACTTCAGTTCCCCAGTGTGGCTACATTTAGCTGAGTTATTCATTTACTTTTCCCAAACAATATTGAATTCAACCCTATGACGCCGTGATAACAAGCTGTTTTCGCTCATTTACAAACCAGCATCATCCACCAAGGACCTGAGAAATAACACGCTTTTGAGAGAAATTGAATTTAATATTTCATTTAAACAAATATTTAGACCGCAGACTCAGACTGTAGCGCTGACATTGTTTATCGTCTCACTTTGTTCAGTGCCAACAGGACAGATGCTGATGTTGTCTCTGCAGTAAATAGACCAATATCTTGCCAAAACATAGAAAACTATCAGACTTATACAGTCGTGTTGATTGAAGCCTTGAGCTGAATTGTAAATAGGAAAACAGTGAGATAGTATTGCTGACAGCAGTCCATCATTTGGTTGGCAACAAGGAAATGTAAGCTGTTTTTTTTTTTTTTCACCCAAGCACTGACATTTTGTTAAATCTACATTTCCATCATGGAGCTTAGAACAAACCAAGTTTTATGTGTCATAATTCCCAATATTTATTTTTTATCAGGATTTCAGCAGAGTAGTTGTCAGAAGAGATTAAAATAACGGAAAGAATGCTCAACATGGGAATTAGTCATCAAATAGGAATGGCTGTTGTGTATCACTTGTGTAACTTCCATCAATCCTTGATAATGTCGATATAAACACCTCTCCGTCTCTTCCAAATAACTCTCACTGGAGCTTTTTAAGACGGCTTAATGAGAAAAACATGGTGTTTTCTGATTTTTCTCTAATATGGCCCAGACTGTAACAGTGCACAGGAGTAAGTCATTTAAATGGTAAAAAATCAGCAGTGTTCTGCTTTGATGACAGGCTGCTTTACAGCAATCACTCATCTGAGATCTTCCTCAACAAGGAGCATGCTTTAATTTGGAGATCAAAAGTGACACACAATTCCCCAGTTCATCTGGGGCCTCCCAGGATGTCACCCCCCCCACCCTCCAAAGAACACTTGCACACACAAGCCCCCCCACCCACCACTCCGTTCTCCCTCCTCACAGTATCTCCTCTTCTTTTCCCGCTTTCCCCTTTTTCACTTTGTGAAGGCTGCTTAAAGGGGCATGACTCCATTTTCAATTGGGAGCAACTCAGGGGTCCTTCCCCTGGGGAGGCTGGCAGGAAATGAAGGCAGTGCACATTGTGCCAGATGCTTTTCAACACTGCACTTATGTAGGTGGAAGAGAAAACTATCCTCACCCTGTCACACGCCTCGCACTGGGTGTACAAATGTATTTATTTACAGGAGGCTTACTACTGAGGAGCTGTGCACCAAGACTTCTTCAAATTAAAATAAGCTCATAAGCAGAAAACCATGATTAATCATTTAGCACGTTAGCAGTTGTACGCTCTTCACTGACAAATACTGCTTATTAACATACAAGTTCACACAGTGGATACACCTGTTTGGGTCAGCGATGAATAATGTGCCCTGGACCAAAGTGTTTCCTGCTGCAGGTGCATGGAACCACACATCCTGTCATTTGTGTTTTAGTGAATGGCATTTTAAATATGACACCTTTGGATGACAATACACCCCACCCCCCTCCCCGGGCCGTGACAAGCCTGGCTGAGAGATGACATCACCGTCTTCAGTGGCGGGTCAGTGAAGCGTAGACACATACACGGTTCACAGTTGGAGCATTCATGAGCAAAAAAAAAAAAAAAAAAAACATTCAGCACTTGCCTCAACATGGGGCATGGAGTGGCAATGCTGTGCTCTTTTCATCCCAAGCCAGAATCTCTGTGTAAATGAAAACCTTTAACAAAATCAGTGTTGTGTTTGGAAGAGGTGGCGTTTGTTTAGTATTTTTTACTGTGATTCCTCAGGAGAAACTCCCTCCTGGTCTTCATCCTGCTCCTCCGATCCTGCATTTGGCCGAGTGACAAATATTCAATAAATTCCAGGAATATTTTCTCAGCTTTGCGTGGCCTAATATCCAGCTAAACATAGGCTTGCTGTTGCATATATGCAGGGCAGTCTACTGTGTTGGCAGTGATGCTAGAGATAAGAGAAATTACCCTCGCCATCTGCGGTTGAAATAAAAATTCTTTCCATTCATTTACCCCAAAACCCTAATAAGCAAAACCCACAATTCCATTGGGCATAAATAGCCATTTATCACTGGGTTGTAAAGACAAGTATTTCATTATCAGGCTAAATATACATCAAAAAGCAGCTGAACGCTGCTTAACACTCTCTAAAAAAGCCTGTTGATCCCAGACCCGTCTTAACTCACAGGTCAAGACAGTGGCCAGTTAAACCATTAAAAGTGTAACTGAAAGAGGTTTTATGCCCATATGAGCAAATGGCAGGGCCCAAATAAAACAAGCTTCTCCAAACACAACCCTGGGGGATGTGTGTTGCTAAGGAGACCTTTACCTCTGACCCTCTGCCTCATCAACTGATCCCCTGGATGACAGTGATGAGCCCATGATGACAGAGAAGTGCCTGCAGCTAGCGTTTAACCCTCAACAATAGGGAGGCGTGTCTGCTGCCGGGGACTGATCTCTGACCCTGCCTCATCTTCCGTCCCGCTGCGGCCCCGCCGCCATTCCCGGGGGGACACCCTGGGGAGACCACATCCGTGCGTGTGTCAACAAAGACTCACAGAGTTCCGTGGCAGTCGAGGCTTTATGTTACCTGTGCCATTTGCTCATATGACCGTTTTATCAAACCCATCTGTGACCACATGAGACCCCTCAGTTAGCAGCTTTTCAAACTTGCCCAGAGACATCTGCCTTGTAGGAGGCAGCTCAGTGCTAAAGGGTTTCCTAACTCACCTCTGTAAGCGCTGTATCTTGATCCAGACTCAGAGACACATTTGCTTGGGGCAAGGGGCTGCTCCGCAGCACGGTGATGTGCAGAGTAAGGAGAAGGAGTCCCAGGAGCAGCAGCAGTTCCGCCGCCAGTCGCACCATCCTTTTGACGCGGCCGCTCTTGGGAGCCTGCTGTGTGGCCGGAGCTCCGACTCCGCCTCCTCCCGGTGCAGAGACTCCAATCTCCGGATCCGCCGGGGACGAGGAGCCGCAACACCACTTCGGAGCCACGTCGGGAATAAGAATTGCAAAAAATGACTGGAAAAGGATTGGAAGGGGGGGCAGTCGAATAATTTGGAGGAAGAGCTGTGGATTAATTTGGATTCAGTGAGTTATGTCTGTGAGCTTTGGGTTTGTATTGTATGGAGATTTGTAGCCTTTTCCTAATTGTTCATACAACTGGATGCACAAAAGACCTGAGTTAATGCGCCGATGTGCCAGTTAGTACAGTGTCCTGCAGGACTTGATCCAGCGCGCAGCTTCAACACTGTCCGCTCTTGTTGCGCCCTCGTCCAATCTCCAAGCTTGGAAAAACTTTGTGTCCAGTCGTCCCGTGTTGTCCCCTCCACATTCTCAGCCTCACACTTCACTTTTCTCTCAGTTCCACTTCTGCTGCTCTACGCATCTCTTACTAAGCCCTTACTCCGCACAACCAACACGTTATTCGACGAGACCACCTTTTGGAGACAAAGTACAGGTGGTGAAAAAAATCTTCCCAGTCAAGACGTCACGATGTAGTTCTGTTTCAAAAACAGTCTTCATCCATTATGCTGCAGACTGTGAACACACCATAGATTAAGACGCAGGCTGGTGCGCGTCTCTATCGGGTCCTGCTGGAGGAAACAAGTCAAACCAAATCAACTGCTGTTCGCTAAAACACACACGCTGTTCTTGTGGGCTCCTGAGGTGGTTTTATACTATACGCCCCTGTGTATGCGCCCTCCCCCCTGGTTAACTCTTTCGTGCCTCTCAAACAGTCCCCCCGAAACACTAAATATCTTTGTGGAAGTTCAACTGAGAATTACCCAAGTACATCATCTTGTGCTTCTCATTGCAGCTGAAATACATCATCATTTTTAGTGACAGGATAAAAAAATGATATGATTCTTAAAACAAAAAAAAAAGTTAGAAAAAATATGACATTTTATTTAAAAATCCAATTTAAGGGCATATGTGTACACAGAGGAACTCATTGCTGTACATTTTATTGCTGAAAATAAAATAAAAAACACTATAAAGGCGCAGTAAAGATTCCCTGAAAACAACCCCAAGTATGAATAAGCTTGGTGGTCCCTGGAGGCGCACTGGGCGCAGTGGCTCGTCGTAGCGCAGAGGACACCCGGAGGCGCTGTACAGGAGGTCTGCCTCTCCTGCTGACATGTGCGCAGCAGCTTTGTCTCAAGCTGAGATTAAAACGCTGCCACGGGAGATTCTTCAACACTTCACCAATAAGAGAGACAAATGGTGCGTAATGTGATTGGCTCTCCTGAGAGTTTTTATTGTCCGCTTCAAACGGCAGATTACTGTGTCAAATGATGCACCAAGCAGGGGATGCTGCTACTGCTGCGTCAGCAGGGTCTCAAGTGGAACAGTATCGTTACTGATCATGACTAACAAGACTTTATTACCCACAGTGCTGAGGGCACATTTTAATCCACAGCATAAACACATATTGGGTGTTTGGTTGGGCGCAGGCAGAATCATTGATTGTGTGGCCAAACGGCGCATAACAACAAGTAAGAAACCAGACTGAGAGTTCATAAGATGGGGGAGCTATTTACGCAAACCTCCACTGAAAAACAGATGGGTACGTGCATCCATCTGCACAAAAACTGCTTAAATCTGCAAGGCTCAACTTTGCCAAAGAACATATGTCTATTAAACATTGGCAGCACTTTCTTCAGTCAGATGAAACCAAAATGAAGTACTTTGGATCAGCATGTTTGTTGTGGACTGTCAGGATGACCACATAGTGTTGATGTGAGAAATGGAGGTGGGAGTGTGCTGATATGGGGCTGCAGGAGCGCAACAGGTGTAGGGGAGACGACATTTATAGATGGCACTTGCGAATGTAAGTTTGTACACACAAATACTAAATGAAAAGGTGAGTTGATACAGAAGAGCCATGTGGCAATGATCCAAAGAAGGAAAACAATGTTCCTTGACTTTACTGCAGTAAAACACCTTTCAGTGTAGTTTAAAGCAAACTAAAGCCCTCCAGCAAAGAGTAGCTGAAATGAATCATCTGTGAAGAATCTCTCTACAGATTTGTGCAAGACCAGTATCACCCACACCCAGGAAGATTGAATCTGTCACAAGAGTAAAGTCAGGCAAACAAAATATGAAAAAGCATCTCACTAATGAAGAGTGTAGTGACTTTTGTGGCCCTCTCATTACAGTTTATTTCATTTATTGTACTCACTTTTCTTGGGCTTCTTGATTGTCCCGAATTTGTTGTGTTTATCTGCATTTGATGTAATTTTTCCATTAACCCATATTTTTTTTCACATCAACCAGTCTGTGATTTGAAAGTGTTGGACACAAGTCAAATGAAATCCACAGTGTTAATCATTAACAGTGATTTACATATGCTTATTTTTACAGCAGTGGATGTTGTAAGCGACATCTTTCACTGTGAAATGAGCTTCCAGGATATTTCCTAGAAGTAATTCTGAGACATTTTGCACACTCAGCCCTGACCCCTGAGTTTACTTCAGCTTAGATGTAACTCACCTTTGTCAACAAGATGCTCGTGT
This sequence comes from Mastacembelus armatus, assembly GCF_900324485.2. Classification (NCBI taxonomy): domain Eukaryota; kingdom Metazoa; phylum Chordata; class Actinopteri; order Synbranchiformes; family Mastacembelidae; genus Mastacembelus; species Mastacembelus armatus. The sequence goes on along the minus strand of NC_046647.1, from coordinate 9,373,821 downwards.
GTGACAGAAAGCACTAACATGGTCTCAGTGGAAGCTTATCTTCTCTTCTAAATATAGCCAGAGACTGGCAGGAGATAGTGATGGGCAGGATAGAGCAATTCAACACTTTTGATGAATAATGTTACCCCATATCTTATGTTTCATTCAACCATTTACTTTACATTTACAGCTGTATCTGTAGATCATCTCACAAATACAGTGTTTGTTAAGGCTGATCAATTAGGCTCCAAATAGGTGTAAAACATGTAAATATTCCTAACCATCCACTGATGAGACTCTTTGTCTTTGCCTACATTATGCTCCCCGTTAACAAGTAGTTTCTAGTAAACAGTTGTCAGTTCCAGTCTTACGTGTTCCAGATGCAGTCCATGTAAATCTGTCCTTTGTCTACTTCACTTCAAAAATGCCTTTCCAGAATAGAAAAATCTCTTTCTAAATGGAAAACAGAGCAGCGAGGATGGCTTGCCTGCTTTGGACTCAGTGGTGGACATCAAAGGCGTAGCAGAGGATCCCCCTTCAGAATAGCAGCTACATGCCATTCCAATAAGTGCAGTGTATTTGGATCTGCAGTTCAAAAGAGGCTGGTGCAGGCCGGCAGGTCTGTGGGGCCTTGCCACCAGTAGTCTGGTTGCACAGATGTTTTGAATGCCAGCGCACACTATTTGCCACTTCTGCTGAAACTGAGGGCAGTTAGAAGTGACTGGAGGGAAGACATGTGCTTCCCACGTTGCCTGACAGTCTCACTATATGTTGTCACTTTGCCTCACTGGCCAGTTTAAAACTGATGCCTCTGGAGTAGATTTTAATGATGCCATAACAAAATCCATACAAATTTTTGACAAAAATGCTGCCTTTAATAATCCACCAGAAAGACATATTAAATGAAAGCATAAAATATTTCACCAGTCTTGTGAGAAATAATTATTTCTTATGACCTAAGACTGAAATGGCTTGACATGAACATACAATAATCATGTCAAGTGTCTGTATGGAGAAAGAGCTTTGTCCAAATTTGTCTGTTTTGTGTCTGCTGACACCCACTTTGTGCTTTCCTTTCCAAAAATAACGTCTACGCAGTGAACTGAAGTAAAGCACAAGATCTATTAGCGTTATATTTTTCAGGTTTAGGGTTACACAAGGTTTCCATTAGCTGAACTACATAAATTTATTCCCCAGAGTTCATTATATTTGGTTACTTAAATATTTGGTAAGTGGTGTTAAAAGCAAAAAAAAAAAAAAAAAAAAAAAAAAAAAAAAAATCAGCATTGGAAAAAAAAAAAAAGCTACTAATATAATTTCATGTTCAAACATAATTTTATTCTCAAAATTCATTCTCAATTATGACATTCATAGTATAAGCATTTTCTCTGCTGTGCAAACGTTCACAAATGTAGGTGGTTAAGTCTCGGCAAGTTAGCGTTTGCCTTTTTGCCTGCCATAATGACAGGAGAGATTAGTATTTGAACACTGTGGTATATTTGAGAATAAATTCAAGCTTTTGAGTTTTTCTTTAAACACATGTCTTCTGATGTAAACCCACAATTACTTTAATAATGTACACAATTAGACTAAAGGTGAAAGTAAACACAGATTAACTCCAGATGTCCTGAGTACGACAGTGCGCCCCGGTGCAACGTTTGAGGCCACCTTTTCCCACCTCCTCCAGATCTTTATGGATTAGTATTTTGCTATGACCTCACAGATTTGAGGATTAAAGAAACTGTTGTCTATTGTTTCTGGATATAGGAGCCAGATGTTAATATTTACTTATAGAACAAAGTGATTCACTATAGACTATAGATTTCAAGAGTTCTGTCCTTTAGGAGAAATGGGAGTTTTTTCCTTAATTTTTTTTTCCCCACATCATTTCTGTTTGATGTTTATTTACCATGTCCTTCGTCAAGGATTGCACATTGTATTTTTATTCCATCTGGTAAAATGTTATCACTCCATTGTTTATTTGGAGGAAAAAAAAAAAAAAACACAAATCTGTTAACATCCCAAGGGCAAACAAGTGTCGACTAGACCCAATCTGACACATTGTGAAAACACATTTATCATCTCTATCTATAATCCTTCCTGTGTTAATCAAATGATTACTCCATACCACGAGAATTTAAGAGTTCAGTGCTAATTGCTGGGTTAGGTTTCTATTGGCTCAGATGCTGCATACTCTGCATGCTTACCTTCACAACTGTTATACAGTTCGTGCGTGAAAGAAACAGCAGGTCTTTATAACATCAACAATTAAGCTGTTAAGACTGGGTGAATATGAGCAGTCTTGCCACAAAATAAGCCGTGACACTTTTTTATTCTGCATAGTGGTTGTTCACATTTAATTGCATGTCAAAGAAGTAACTGCTCCATAATCTATTATTTATAGGAAGGTTATCCTTTACTCTTGAGATTAAAGTGGTGTTAAACTGAAGGAATTTTTATAAAAATGTTTCACTATGGAATGCAATAAAGGCATCTTTGTCATCTTACAGGCACGAGTAGTGTAAATTGCTGTGTGTCAGGAAATTAACACAAATCCATAGTGAAGGCTCAGGATTTTTAGAAACTTTTCATTTGCACATTTATTCAAATCTCCTTTGACAAAAAAAACATGTTTTTTTAAAAAATAATTTTAAATAATGAAAAATAAAAATCCATACTCTACATCTGATGTTTGTAAAAACTGAAACAACTACAAATCTTTTATTACACCATACCTGAATTTGGGACCAATACAGCAAAGCTTGTGCAATCGTTTCATTCAGGTATAAATATGTTCAGAAAACTAGTATTTCAAAAGTTTGTATAGTCATATGAAACAGTGTTCTGTTAAATCAAAATGTTTTGCAAACATGTAAAAAGCAGCTGCCAAACATTTGGCCCCTTCTCTGCAATGAGACATGACTGTTGCCCTGCGCTGTGTGTTTATAGGTCTGCTGTGGCACAGACACTCAGAGTTTTGACACTGTGAAGTGAAGGTGTCAAGGGTCATATCAGCTGTTCAGCTCAACGTCTGGCTCATTCGTGGAGGTCAGGCTGAGAGGAGTATTTCCGCCGTGAGAACTTCAGACAGAGAGTGTCTCCCACCTCGTTCATAAAGTGCAGCACCTTTAAGCCCAAAGAGGATTCTCAGACCATGTGTGTTCATGTTTGATTCACATGAAAACAATACTATTCAAAGCCTCATAGAGGAATTTCAAGTTGCTAAATTACTATGTGTGTGTGTGTGTGTGTGTGTGTGAGTACCTGGTCCAGCATAGCTCTGGTATGTGCTGCAGACAAACAGAAGCGAGCTCGGGCCTCTGTGATGGGCGTGGCTGGAAAGCCAACTACTACCACACCAATCTTCCTCTCCAGCATTTCTCGAGCGAAAGCCCTGGTCAGCAACAAAAGAAAAAGAAGCCAGTTTTAGTATTTATATGTTCTAGGACACAAATGAAAAAACTAAATTATTTGATTGTTTACTACAAAAACTTCTCTGACTGAAGGAAACGCAGCCATCTCTAATGCTGTTAGATTGCCACATGCTACGCCACCTCTCAGGATCAACAGTGATACCTCTGCCCTATGAAGTCACTGGTGCACTATGCACTATACAACATCAAGGACAACTGACTGCATTAATGAATCAGGGAAAACATGGACATCAATATTTTTCTTACAGAATACATGACTATACAGTAACACATCTGTAGCTTTTTAGTGGTTTGAAGCCTCCAAAATGCTCAGTGACCCCACATGTCGCCTCAGAATGAAGAAGCTTTTGGGTCATGATATTAAATTAAAAAAAAAAAAAAAATCACAAGGAATGTTGCACTTTCTGGCTTATTCAAGTCCTTAATTATCTGGTTGGGATGTGCGGTATTGATTATTTAGGATCAAAGAATGATTTTACATTTTGGTGGATGGATCTATTTTGTGACAATCTGGACAATTTAAGAGTTAAAAAAAATATATTCTATACATATTTGCACGGCTTGGATGTTACAGTTAAGAAATGTTCTTTTAGCTATGGACTAAAAATCAATTAGATCTCAGATGGATTATAAGAAAAATAAAACAAAAAATCTCTGTTTTTCAATTTAATATTCAACAATATCACTAGTGAAATTCTGCCTTTTTCACTCCCTGTCAGTGCAGATGAAAACCAGTACCTACTCTGAAGAGTCTAGACAACTTATTCATGGAAAAACCAAGGAGTGTGTATATTAAACTATTGTTTCAACATTAGGCCAAGCATTTCCTGTTAAACGTGCTCTACTCCAAAAAGAGGAAAGGTGAGAGTTTAACTGTACTTACACCACTTTTCCTGGCATGTAGAGCAGGACTGGAACCACAGGTGAGTCATCATTGCCGTAGAGGATGAATCCCATCTCCTTCAGTCTGGCCCTGAAGTATCTTATGTTCTTGGCCAGTTGGCGAATCCGTCTAATGCCTCCGATTAAAAGAAGACACCACCAGATGTACATTAGTAAAGCACCAGCTAACTGCCTTCCCTGCATATTTCCACTGTCCCCCCACTGGGAGGGACATCACCTCTCAGCAGTAGTTAATGTAGTGCCATCTCATCATGAATCCTGCACCTCCATCTGGGCCCTTCCAGCCTCCCTTATGAACTTGCTCTGATTAGAACTCAGCTGCAGCAGCAGATGGTTCACTGGGTTTGCAAAATGGATGTGATGGATTTCATACAAAATGAGTGGCTGTGCACTGCCATTGGAGCATAGCCATGACTAAAACTGAATATAAATAATGCTTAAGTATGACATACATTTCCAATAAATATGTCAGAAAACAAATCAAAGGCACTAGAGGTGGTCTGCTCTGCAAACCACTTGTGTTCCTTAATGATGTGAATCGCTGGGGAGCCTAGTTGTTCCATGGCTGGAGAAAGGTTTGGCATGGCCCAGCCTTGGAACACAGCTCTGTTTCCCCCTGATTACCTGGAAACAGATTGGCAGCTCTTTCAAAGGGATGTAAAAGAGCACTTTAAATGCCCTTATCACAGAGAGAGAGAGAGAGAGAGAGAGAGAGAGAGAGAGAGGGAGAGGTAGGAAAAAACATAACATTCATGCATCTGCCAAAGGACACAGGCGCCATTTTGTAAATTGTTCCTCTTTGCTAAGAAAGAGGCCAAAAACCAACACACAGAGGTCACACACCCTCCCCAAAGAAATCATATGAATATGAATGTGTGTAGATGTTGCTGTCTGTCAGCGGTTTTCTCCATTTCAGCTGTTGCCACCAGTTTGCTTTAAAGTGCAAAATTCAACATCAAAGAGACAGATGAAAAATGAAAGAAAAAAAAACTATAAGACATACATGCAAATAACAGAGAAGGTTTCTTGTCTCAGGGGGATTTTATAGTGTGTGGATGGAAGCTGGAGCTGATATTTTGAAAGACTGCACTGTTTGTCGGGTTTCCTCCCCTCTGTCAGACAGGTCAAGACTGATTTTTCCACAACAGCTTTTTGAATGGGCTACGTCAGACACAAAGCATGTCTAGTTTGGAGCCAGATGAAAAAGTTACTCATCGCTGCATGAAACTACAATAAACCTCAACCTTAAGACACTGGGCTTTAGTTCCTGGAGTGATTAACAAATTATAACACTCTATATTTTTCTATGCCACACAGTTTACATGGCTGCCCTTTTTTTGCCTCATGGTGCTCACTTTAAACCCTAACTATCTGTCACGTACTTACCACTACACCACATGTAGTAACGCTACTCTAATATTCCTGCTATTAAAACTACTACCAGAACTACAAGTATAATAACTCAAGTAGAATTGCTCTTGGCGGTATCGCAACTTGTCTGGTAATGACTACTTCCCTGCCCTAGTGTCTGATGCCATTAAAGCTGAAACTCTTCAGACGTACAGTGTTCCTCAGAACACACACATGAAAATGATTTCCTCCATGTTAGGGTCACATGTGTTCAGGGACCCCCCCCCCCACCTCTTACCACTGCAGACCCCTGTAATTGCTACCACATTTTCTGACCAAGCAGCTGTTTATCTTTCCCTGCAGGTTTGGACTTACCCCTAATATTAACAGTGGTGCTGTCCTCTGTGTATGGTATGTTATCATTTCCATAAAAATTACATAAAGGGTGTAAAAATTTTTTTTAAGTCAGACGTAACACTTGAATACATTCAGCTACTCACCCTCTGTGCTCCCGTCATTTCCCATGATGCACTTGATGGCACGTATGATCTGCTGAGTGACAGGCGGGGACATCGCTGTGGCATAAATTGCGCTGTGAGAGTGATTACGCAGATAGTCCACCAGCTCCTGCAATACGGGACAATGTGTCACACAGGTGACTATACAGTATGTTTACAGTCCATTTTCAGATCGTCGACCTAACATAAATGTGGCCCTGCACTTTTCTTTCAGCACCACTAGAGAGAGCTCATGTATAGTCAACACCTGAGAATCAATTAAAATACCTCCAGTTGTTTTAATTTTCTCTGTTACTACTCTTTTCTGTTATTATTGACTCTAAACAGCTCTGGGCTCTTTTCTGTTCTCCACTCAGGAGGAGCCAGTTTACTAATTTCAGAAAGAACAAATGCTCAGTACTGTAAGTCAGAATGAACACTGCTATGCTCATTATTCCTAAATGTCAACAGGAGATTAATTCTGGTGGTCTTCAAGAGAAGATCAGGCTTTCAGGAAACCGATTCAGTCATGGGTCCCTGGAGCACATGTGTGTAAGTGGTCTGAGGCTTGGAGCTGTGACGGGGCTGCTGCTTGGTGGCTGTGCAGTGTGAGGCGATGACACGTAGCTGGAGATGCTGTCTAGCCACCATCTCCACACACAGCCATCTGTCCCCACTGGGTGACGGCTGTGGCTTCCTCACACACACGAGGTGAAGGGATTTTAGGGGAAAATGCTCAAATCGAGGCTAAGATCTCTGACACGACCTGACATCTGTTTTTGTTTAAGACGGGATTTTCACCACTATAGGGCTGCGCAGGATTTCTGGGCGACTTAGATAAACCAGTTAAGAGAACATGCCCAAAATCCATCTCCCGTCTGGGGCGTGGAGTGACAGCTCAGAGTGTTTCCTCTGCCACACTGTGACCACAACACTGTGACCACAGAGTAGGAGTGGTGCCAGAAGAGCACAGAACACTTGTGCATACTTGGTGCTTCAACAAATATATTTAATAACCTGATGTATGTGAGAACCAGGTTTTGAGTAAAGGGTTAATGAATAAAGTTTCCTCCATACAAGATTGAAATGAATTATAAGGAGCTTGGAGTGTATTTAGTGGGGTATTTATTTTTAGTACTCTCATTAAATAGCTACAACATGACTGTTTTCCAGAACACATCTGCGGAGCCTTTTGTCGGTCAACCGAATCCACTTAGTGTAGGATTTGGGGGATTTTGCCACAACAACAAATATGTCAAATCTAAAGGCTTTCTCTCTCGTTTCCTGGCTGTTTCTTTCAGGAGTTTACTACGGCCAGCTGTCAAACCAGGCACAGTGTTCATACTTCAAACATTATCATGCTTGTTAAAAGTCAGCCTGTTAAATCTGGAGCGCAGTTCCGACTCCTGCCACAAGAAGGGGCTGGCCCTCTGCCAGCTTTACCTTCTTATTATGGCAGAGCAGGGCTGAGCTGACATGAAGCAATGGCAGGAAGGGTCTCTATGAATATCTAACTCAAACAACATGGCCATTTCCTCTGTTGCTTTCTAATCAACTGCCACTAAAGCGGTGTGGTTATGTACTGAAGTGTACTTTTTAATAGAGTAAAAGGGATTTACAAAGGCCTGGAGTCGCAGCAGAGCGAACATTTGTTGGACACATGAGAACGAAGAGAGAGGTGGGGTGCAGTGGAGTGCTTGTGACGTCTTCAGAAACAGATCTAGATAAACTGTAGTTGAAAATACTTTGCATGATATGTTTTTAACCTGCTCTGGAGACAAATGTGTTAAAAGTAACACATTATCTAGCAGTCTGTTTGTTGTTTTTTTTTTTCAGACTGGCATCTTATCCAATTCTTACTATTAATTCTATCAGCATTTGTGCTGAAATTTATTTTGACACTGGGAAATTTCTTTTTGCATTGCAACTGACTAGTTTCTTCCTGAATAGGTCTGCTTACAAGTTCAGTCAAGTGTGTGAACTAACAATATGGAGAGAAATTAATACAATAATAATGATGAATGGTAGTATATTTACGAAAGCCATGGTTGTTAATAAGTGTAATAGCACACTACAAAATACAGTGTCCTTTGTATTAGCTGTTGTGCTTTAAGAGGACAAGTTGATGCTGTTTGGAGTCTTTGAATGGTGTGCTGATGGGGACTGCCACTGCAAATTTCAGATCTGTTAAACGTTTGAAGCTGCTCTTTTGGGAATCTTCATTTATATGTTACGATGCAGTGTACATTGTCTTCTCATCCTTATTCAGTTTTATTCATTCAATTTTCTATCTTGCTACTCTATTTAATGCATATTTACATGTCTTCATTATGTATTTCTCTTATACCTTGTTTTATTTGAAGCACTTTTGAGTTGCCTTGTTAAAATGCACTAATCAAATAACCTTGTTCTTCTTCTCTCTCCTCAAATTTTCTGTATCTCTATACTGAATAAAATAATGCAAGGTATATGACACAAAGCAAAAATTTCATATAATTGAATACATTCATAATGACAGAAGTGTGACATGAATGTGGCCCATGAATGATTAAAGGAAAACTGAAAGAGAAATTTCAAACATCTGCAGAAACCTTTTTTCCTGCGATGTAGCCTCCAGCGGCCCCAAAGCTCTTGGTGAAGGTGCCCATCATCACGTCCACATCAGCTGCATTCACACCAAACAGCTCGGTCACACCCCGCCCCGACGGTCCCACGGCTCCAATACTGTGGGCCTCATCCAGGTACAAGTATGCTTTATACTTCTTCTTCAGGGCGATGATCTCAGGTAGTCGCACCACTGAGCCCTCCATGCTAATGACAGAGAATCACACACAAAATACAGTTACAAGAGAAACAACAAAGGCACATATTTCATCAATTGTAATCCAACATCTTAAAGTGATTAAGTTTAAAAGGAAAAGAATCTGACCCTGACCTCACATTATCCACTGTAGCGCATCTGTATATCTGTAAACGCATATTACATAATTTGACATGCACCAATCTTCCCAAAATCTTTCTGCTGGCCTGTTTCACTTTACCTCTCTGATGCAAGCCTTTTAAGGCTACAAAGGGACAGCATGAGTCAGTATATGGCTGAGGAATGGAGCAATCCCAGACCTGCTATCCTTGCTATGGCTGAGAACGTCTGTAGTCCAAATGACATAAGACAGGATTTCACCAGGACCTGTGAGGAGATTAAAGGCAGGGCCGGTATATATCTAAAGCATGCTAACGCTTTGTCTGAGTCTTTTGATGTTACGAGGAGCCAATAGAGCATTGCATCTTTCAGTGGCCGCATTTCTCTCCTACATCTGAGCCTGACAGTAGACATTTTTGCCTGATAGGGGCAGTCTGATAATGTGCAATTTAGTTGTCTCTGAAATTGCCAGGATAGTTGTGGAACTAATCACTATATTTATATCAACTGATGGCCATGTTCAAGGTTTTCTACGTTTTTTCATGAAAGGGTTATCATAAAACAATTAAGTAAACTACACAGCTGACTGAATTAATGTGTCAAAGGAAAAAAATAACATACTCAAAGCACAATAAATATGTTGCATTTGAGTTAAGAAGGACTGAAATGTAAGGCATGAGTGCAGGCAAAAAGAGGGATAAAAGGAGAAAAGAAAATGGCTGTGACAAACAGTTGGAGCTGGGGGTGTAGCCAAGTCAATCTCTGTGACTCCATTTGGCCTTGATTTGGAGCTAATGAGCAGATGGAGAGGGTCACTAAGACTCTGGATAGCTTACTGCCAGGAGAGACACACAATACCTTTCTCCTCTATCCAGTAATCAAACAGCGCCCAACCATAGACACATGTACTATCTATTATTCAAGGCCAGAGAAGGAAACATTTGTAAAAGACACTATTACAGGGACGGCTAAACATGAGGTGAAAATTCATTCTCCTGAGGTTACAAATGAAGATTTCTACTTGAGTCTGGTTAAAAACTCTGCTAAAGACCCAAGATATATGTCTGTGAGAGAGCGACTATAGTAATTTGGATTATGGGTTGACAGTAGCTGACCTATAGATGCCTTCTACCATGATGAGGATCTTCCTCCAGGGCCTGTGGGTTCGAGGCTGCCCTGAGCAAATTGCCTCTCTTAGCATCTTTTCCAGACTTTGCATATCTGAGACACACGCACACACACACACACACACACACGCACACACACAGAAAAGAGAGAGAGAGAAGGGAGACAAACCAATAGTGAAAAAGCACGCAAAGTTCAAACAAATCCTCCCAATCACAATCTAGTCTAAATTTAAACTATTTAAAAACAAAACAAAAAGAACTTTACACAGAGTATCATTTTAAGTTACGCTTTAGACTTATACTGGAAAATCACATACAAGTAAACACTTTATAAGTACAAAACATATAAGGTAATCACCATAAAGTGTAGCAAGACTCAAATCACATCTTTCAAAGAACACTGACTAAAAGCAAACAGTAAGGACTGGATTCATTTTGGCAGGGCAGGGAGTAAAAAAGTTACATTATCTGACAGAAACACCTTCCTTAAACGACACACAGAAAGTATCTCTGTACTCTGATGTTAATCAACACCTGCAGTTTGTTTATCAGAGAGGATTACTAACTTACTATATGTGAATTTGGCTGAAGTTCTACCCAGTCTGCATGACTGTTTAAAATTATGATTTAAATTTTGGCCTCTGCAAAACCATTTCCCAGTGGCACTTAGAGTTTATAACAGCTACTGGCGACGCTATTAATGAGCCTCTGCAGCACACCAGCAGATGGCAGTGTTGAATAGATGGAGTTAATGAGGAGCATTATTATTATTATTATTATTATTATGACTGCAATCCAACCATATTCACTTTAGCAGTGAGCAAACCTGTCATAGCTAATAATCTGTCAGAGATGATTGATACTCCTGCCGCAAAACACAAAACAGCACATGCTTTCCTAATCAAATCACTTCCTGAAGCTCAACAGAGCATTAGAGAACATCTAATGTTAATGTCAGTGTCAGCACTGAGGAAAACAGAGTAACAGTGAAATAGAAAACAACAGTGGCTTGCACTTTGTACAGACAAGAATAAGGGGAAGATTCTTTCACAGTTAAGCGGTGATTTAAGATAAGCTGCAGCTTCTGTGTGACCATGGTGAAGAGGATGTTATCTTTCCCTCTGCACAAGACACATGCGTACTTATCTCTGGTTGCTAAGCTGACTGGTATAACCCCCTGAGTAAATGATGGCTGGAGGTTTAGAGACAGGGAAGGGTCAACCACTCAGGTGCCTGAGGGCTCTTTGCCTTTAGACAGACGTCTGGGATCTGCTTGGAGGACCCATAACTAACTCTGCTTGTACCTGTCAGGACAAATTTTCTGCCAGAGGACTGTCTCATTTGTCCTGTCTCCTGAAAGAGCGGGGGATGTTTCCAGTGCATGCACATTGAATCACATGTATCATTCATGCCTAATAATTCTCCCGTATCATCTATTTACAATATGTAATTTAACAATATAATAGAGAACAGGTTAGGTAAGATGACATTTTCATATAAATATCTTCTCTTTTGCTGCTGGATAAAACACAGTCGTGACTGTAAACTGAACCCATTTCATTAAAGCCTTTACATTTTCGGCTCTCAACACAGAATGTTAAGTATTTTTTTCCTAGGGCAAATCCTGTACTGCACAGAGATGTGTTTCTTAAAGCAGCAACAGTTTGGAGTGAGCAGACAAAATACATGGAAATGTGAGCACTGCTTTTCACTGTGCCTGCACAGAGAGAAATTCAAACTTCATCAACAAACAATCTAAGGACAAAAATGACATTGTGGTCTGGAAGATACGGGACAGAAGCGATGAATGTTCACCACAAATTCTGGCACAGTAAATTGAACGAAGACTGATTATAACTTAAAAAGGGCTGTGTTTTGTATTTTTTGTCAGGCAGAAGCAGGATGACTTATGTTCAAATGAACTAGTTTATGCACTTACTGTTGTGTTTGAAGACCCTAATGGTTGCTCCTGACAATCTGGCCCCTAAAATCAGAGATGTGTGATTGAGCTCGTCGCTCAATATCAAGCAACCCTGAAAAAAGGCAGAGAGAAAATAATCCAAAACTTTCAAAGAGCTTCAATTGCAGCATAATAGTTGATTCACATCTTCCTGCCTTGTTGGAATCAAAAATGTCTTAAGATCCATACAATATTCCCGCATATACATAGTCTTTGGATTATTAATGAGAAAAGGAAATAGAGACTGTATGATGGTATTTTGGATTCAAGGTAATAATCTATAGTTATAGTAGAGGGCCAATTACGTTCTCCTCTGGGTACACAAGAAATTAGCATGTAAGCAGTAAACACTATCAGTAGTATAATGATATATGGATGAAAGTCATACCAGCCTATATAATTAATGTTTTCTGAGAAACTGCTTGTTTTTTATGTATCTCATTTATCTGTGTTGTGTTCTGTCAGTCGACATGTTCAAAACCCAGAACACAGATCTTGCTGTGAGGCAACAGTGCTAACCACTGCACCGTGCTGCCCTTTAGGATTCATTTCTTCCATGTCTGATGAAGCTCTGACCAAGACACACATCTGTGATCATAATAGGGAATATGGCACTTCACATTCCAGCACATTAGCATATGAAGCTCTAAGCATTTGACTGCATTAGCTCGAATCAACCCTTGTAGAAGGTATAGTGTCACCATCTCACTGACAGATACCCTTGGTTGAGCCTGGGGTCCAGCTGGCCTGGCCCCTTGTCTACCAGCAGCTGTCACTCTAATGCAGCTCTGCCTGTAGAGCAAAGCCTGTCATGGTACAGCCTGTCCCTGTAGGATAGAGTTGGCAGTGTGGGTTGACCCTCTGCCCCTGCAGGGTTACCTTGGGGGATGCAGCCTAAGGGTCTGCTAGACCTCTTGAGCTGCATAAATGACCCTGTTTTCATCACATAAACCATCAACCTTCCTTTCCTCCTGTCCAGTCCAATCACACGTATTCATGCAGTGTGTTGCCCCCGGTAACCCATGGCAGTCTATGTGAGCCAGGCTGCCGTGTCAACAGGCCAGAGTATGGGTAACCATCCCCTTGAGTGGTGCTCTTAATAGAAGCTATGTATGCCCAGAGCCTCATCCTTTCGGCTACTGTAACGTTTAATTATGATTTTAATTAACAGGCCTGGATCAGCAGTTGTTTTCAGTTGAATGTAGTTGACCGTTTCCATTAATTCAGGCCATATGCAAGGAACAAAAGCTAAGCTAATTAGATTCATTTCTAATGCAATGTGAAAATTACATCCATATGCAGCAGGATTTCCCATATACAGTGTGTGGGATTCAGCATGCAAAGTGTGCAGTTGCTTTACAATGTTTCTTTTCTGAATTTTAAAGTCAAGGTCTTAAATTGTTTTTACCTTGTCCTATGATTTAGACTGTTTGCATTGTTCAATATGTCGTCACTGTTTTCATGTGGTGTTCGTGTTTTTAATCTCTGTAAGAAGAGTCTGTTTTAGGAGAGTAGGTTGGACAAGAATTGAAAGGTTGGTGATTCGATCCCTGGCTTCTCTATTTCACATGTTGAAGACTCCTTGGGCAAGACACTGAAACCAAAATTGCCCCTGGTGGCCCAGGACAGCATTCTGCATGGCTGCACTAGCATTGGTGTGTGAGTGAGTGTGTGGGTCGATGAACAGGAAATATTGTAAAGTATTTATGATTATTATTAAAAAAAATCAGATACTTTGCCAACAAGTGCTGGAATGTTCATTGAGTTGGTGGCGAAACCCATCCCAAAAATCATGGAGGCCTCTACTCCAAGGAAATTGGCCACAAGTTTCTCCAGCTCTTCATGGATGCTCAGGTTACCTACAAGATAGACATCATGAAAAGGATACCATCCCCTGAGAGATCACTGTATCCGCTAGTTACATAGAAAGAGACTTAAAGACTATGAGCACACCCAACCTCTCACCTCTCAGTCTCTGGGTATTTGAAGAGATTTCTAAAAATTTAAGGTGTACCAAATTTATAGATTATTTCATATGATCTTTTTTCATTCTACGACGATATCAAAGCAAGTCCTGCAAGGTCCAAAGTGGTTTTGCAGCACAATTTGGGACAGAGGTAGTTGATTATAAGCCAGTGTGACAGGTGAAGTCCAGAATTCATTTAGATTGTAATTCATCAGATTGTGATCTAACAATGCTTTTTTTTTTTACTGTAGAGGTGCAAGAGTAGTTACCAGTTACTGCACTATAGAGTTAAAGTTACTCAATTAATACTCATTAGCGATGCAACTAATGACTGCTGTGAGTAAAAAGGTATCTGCATGTATTCAAACATACAATACAATACAATCATAATCAATCATTGAAAATCTACACAAAATGAAAACATATTATCTGTTGTTCAGTCCAGTCCGACTCTGTGTGACCCCAGTGGGGTTTTCTTGGCAAAGGATACTGGAGTGGGTTGCCATTTTGTTCTCCAGTGGACCATGCTATGGGCAATTTAGAGTCACCAATCAATCTGATATAAATGTCTTTGGACTGTGAGAGGAAACCAGAGTACCTGGAGAAACCCAATGCAAGCAGGGGGAGAACATGCAAACTCTGCCGGGTTTTGAACCAGGAACCTTCTTGCTCTGAGGCTACAGCACTAATCACTAATCCACTGTGCTGCCTACATTTTTTGAGTTACCATCAAAACGAAACCTTGATTACGTTGTGCTGCTATTCCTCATGATAAAAAGGTGCATTAATTGCATATACATGGGATACTAACCATCGTGGTAGTCAAAGTCAAGAACAATCAGTAACCACTGAGAGCAGGAATTAAAGAGTTTAAACAGTCTGAATGTTTCAGGAAGGACTGGAAAATGGGTTTTGAGTAAAGCAGCTCTGTCTTTATGGTGATTCCCCTCTGTTGCTTTCTATCAGGCCCTGAGCCAAGTCAAATCGATTCATACATTTCCTCAACCACTCAGGCTCACAGCATGTGCAGCTTTTTTAATCAGACTACATTGGCATTTACTCTCTTTATAGAACATTATACTTGGCCATGGCTTCACAGTCATGCCATGCCTTCTTATTGATATGCTGCTCTCATAAGGCTGCTCCAGGTCTGGATTCTCTTCAGGTTAGGTAAAAGAGAGTGTAGTCTTCATTAGAGCTCACTCATGGGTTAGCTGAAATAAATCTACACTGCCCTGTGTTATTAAATGTGGTCACCTGTCCTCTGGATTACCAAGGTCACCTTCCTGTTACCGCAATCAAAGCTTGTTGATGAGTAAGCTAAATAACTATTGCCAAGGTTGTAAAGTGTTAATGTGGACAGACAATAAGGGTTGTGCTTGCCAACCTCACAATCCGACTACAAAGAATATACAGCAATGTGTGTCTATTACAGTAAAATATTTACTATGTTAATGTTAGTTACTTTTAGCATTTCTTTGAAAAGTTGTCATTCGGCGGGATGTATGATATTATTCATTTGAATGCAGAACATCTCACTTCCCATATGTTAATGATTGCAAGCAAAGTGTCCTCACAGCAAGCTAACCATTAATACAATACATGAATGTGTGACATGACTGTTTATTTACAGGGTGTGCTTCCAGTGCACTTTGTATCTACATGTTCATTTCTATTTAATGCAAAAACTCCTGACATTTCACTCCTACCTATCAATACGGTAATAGTAGTTGTAAGAGAATGATTAATACTTTTTCAGAAACTTTTAAACTCAACCTAAAATCAGCTTAAATGGTTTTATGTGTTGCTAAAACGCTGCAGTGAGGTGTGCTCAACTGCACAAAGCATCGATTAAATCCAATAATTGATCATCATCATCAATCATCAATAATCGAAAGAGGCAAACAAGCAAAAATACGTAACAAAAGGCAGAAGCACTTTGATGGTTATGCAGTAAAGACTTTATTCCACTCTTAAGAAATGGCAAAATACTGTGCTGCATAACCAACAGCATTTCTATCTCTTTACAAGTGTTTTTGCTTATTGGCTGTTTTCATCTCAGCTGAAGTCTACAGTGTGTACAAAAAATCTCTAGGAATTGACCTGGCCTAATTTTGAAAATATATGTTAATGGGGAAAAAAATAAAATAAAATAGGCATAGAATTCAGTGCAAAAGCTAAGAGGACATCAGGCACACAGAAAAGAGTGAAGTGGGAAATAAGTATTGTATAAAGAGTTTTTTAAACCTGAATTTTGTTTTAAATTAACTGAGTGCAGGAAAACTCAATAAAAACACATTCAAAATCAAAATGTTCATTTTGAAGAATTTATGTCATGTATCACCACTACAACTTGCTGCATTTGAACTAAAAGAGTATTGATGATAGGGTCACTCTACTACAGAGACACAATTTTTTAAATAATTGATGCTTAATAAGGCCCATGGGAGACATTATTGTTATTCTTAAACTCTCTCAGTGAGCAATCAGAAACACAGACTACCCAGACAGGGGGAAAACTGTCCCATTTTGAAAGAGAAATAAACATATAAATAAATCACACAAATGAATAATGGACGGTGTGGAGTGCATGTGGGTGTGTCAGAGGCACTCTGACAAACATATGTATAACTAATGATCCCATGCCCTTCCTTTAATTTTTCTGATTTTCTCTGTTCTTGGCATTATGTTGATACCATGCAACACTATGCAGTAACTCAACTCACTGTGAGCCTGCACATCAGCTCACCCTCTGCTACTCTGCAGTCAGTAGATATACAGCACAGTGGTGTGAAAGTGCCACAAACTTACACTCACTAACCAAGAGAAACTACTTTTATCAAGTGTGGCCTGTTCAGTGAGCTCCACAAAGTTTCTCCATAAGCAGGTTTTCACCAATAAACACACAGCTGATGGAAATTCATCAGATTTCACTGCTCCAACAGTGATATGAACATGAGATCTCAGCACCAACAGTCACTTAAACACCACCAGAGGTCCAGCTGAGGTTCAGATGAGGAAACACCAATCAAAATTCATGTAAAGCCATAGATCCTTGCTGTTCTAACACCATCACATACAGTATATTCCCTTTTCATTCGTGCTTAATGGCCAGAGTTTTTGATAATGTTACATTCCACTCTATCATTACCCCCCCTCAGTGTGGACCAGTATGTAATGATCTCAGCTTATGCTCAAATGGTACATTATTTAACAAAGACTGAATCATTTATACAACATTGCGATCACTGAAAGATAATTATACATGGGGCCAGAATAATTCACCAGAAAGATAATAAATGATGGCATGTGTGACAAGGGAGATGAAGTTTTATTTCCAGTTTGATACTCAACCTAGTCATTGTCATCATAATCTAACAGAGACTTAAGTAATAGAAGTGCATATAAGATATTTAAAGCACTGGAGTACAGCGCTCCCATACAGCCCCTTAAACTTCAGTTATGACAAGAGAATTTTTCTCCTTATGATGAAAAAGATTGCCCTTATTGCTAGCTTCACAACTGCACATCAACCACAAACTCACCTATTTCCTGTCTTGTGCTGCTTACTCCAACCCCATACTGATGTGTTACATCTGCCACAGTTTTCAGGAAATCAGTATTGTTCTCAGCAAAACCAAGGTAGTTGTAAGAGCCCATGTTGATGACATTGTGTATTGTCTTCCCAGTTAACCTGCAGTAATGCAATGCAATAATATTAATGTCATAAACTTATTTCATTGGTTGATTTTGTTAGATAATGGATGGATGGATAGATACATTTGTTATGTCCACGTCTTTGGACAAGTACTCATTTTATCAAGACTCATGAGGTTAATAGGATAAACTCCAAAGGTAACACCATAGTGAATAAACAGGGAAAAGACGAAAATTGTTGCATTTAGGCGTGTTCAAGTGAACATCACACAAGTTAAAAGTGTCAGCCATAAGTGTACATCCCTGCTGTACGTCATCACAGTTTTGAAAGCATTTTAAGAGAGCTGCTCCATTTCATCAGCTGACCTACTTCTCCTCACTGCTCATATACCCCTGCACACTGCTATAAAACCCATCCACATATCTCTGTATCCACATTTCACCACAAAAGACAAGTTGACTGCCCTATTTCTGCTTTTTTACAGTCACATTAAACCTCTTTAAACATGTAATCCACGCTTACCCTTTGCAGATTTATAATGTCATATTCCCACCCCATGGCTGTACATATTCCTATTCAAATTATGCTTCCTGACCATGTTGTGTATTAAAGAGAAATCTTAACTGTGGTCTAGATACCAAGAAGACATATCCCCACTTATAACCAATGTGTTTTAGTTTCTATAGAAAAGCTTGACTCATCTAATTAAATCTTGGTTGTTTAGCTTCTAGCACCAGAAGAGAGATCCCTGTGTTCAAAAATAGTGCTGGAGTAACATTTGGAACTTCTGCAGTGCAGTGGTACAGTTTATATGATTATGAGCCTACAGTGTATCTCATTTACAGTATGTGTATCATAAGCGACTGGTTTACAGTACCTGAATGTCCAGTTGTAGTCATCAGACACCCTCTCCATCAGATCAAATACAGGTCCTGGCAGGCTGCATATAGGACGGTTCCAGTTGTCTCTTACCCTCATGTATAGGTTTCGAGTGTAAAAGTTTTCAAAATCTTGATAAAGTGGAACAAAATCCTAAAGACAGAAGTATTTTCATCAACTTCACAGCGAGCCAGTATTGGGATGTTACAGAGTGGGGGAACAATAAAAGCAGGAAAAGTGACTTCTCAAAATGTGATCACACTGGTCACATTAAAAGATACCCAAACACTTGAGGAAAAACAGAAAATCCATGTTAAAGCTAAAGGCTATGAAAGAAATGTTGAGGTGAATTATAGGAACTTGACTGTGATCTAAAAAACAAGGACACACAATAGAATCTTTACAGTCAGAAGTGGCTTTATTTCATGAAGTGGCTTTTTGTATCCTTCCATCCATCCTATTGTGAAGGGATAAAGCCAATCCCAACTGACATTGGGCGAGATGCAGGTTACACCCTGGACAGATTGCATTGCATGGCTGACACACAGAGACAGACAAACACTCACACTCAAATCTAACTATATTAACTGTGATTTTTGGATTTAAGAAATGAAATCCTTTTCAACACAGTGGTTCTTATGTTAGCCGTATGTAGAATGTAAAGAACAGTATTAAAGACAAAACTTGAATCCTCTGAGATTTAATTAGGTCTTCAACAGATATCCTCTGTGGTGTCCTGTCTCATGGCAACATTATAGTGCACGGAAACATGAAGGCAGACACCAAAGGAAAGTTTAAGAGCAGAAATGCAAATAATAAGGGCAAAATAAATTGTGTTGTCACTCACTCAAATGCATTTACCTCTTTTCCAAAAGTTTGTGTGTATGCATGTGTCTGCATTCAGTGTTTTTACCTAACATTACATTTATGTTTGATTACATATGCAACCTACCTTCTGTTCCTGTCTTTCCTGAGCAACATGACATTTCTCTAAATCCACAGCTCTGAGGAAATCTCTGAAGTAGCCAAAAAGGGTGACAATACCAAAGCCCAGGTATGTCATCACAGCCACGTACATTGGCGCCTGTTCAAAGGACTCCTGGCTGTGCTGCCTGGAGGCAACACTCATCCCTGGGCCATTTTTCTATACAACAAGAGGCCCACATAAGCTGTGTTACATTGCAGATGAGACAAGAGAAAACAATACCATTTGAATAATGGTGGCTCACTTTCAAACAAAGGGTTGCTGTTTACACACCAATTAACCTCAAATACAGGACAGGACACAGACAGTAGCCTCCTGCTACTCTTACAAAAGTCACATGCAATTTGTTCAACACTGGAGAATTAAAATCTGGCAGCCTACATGTTGTGATGTTACATCGAATGAAAGCTACAAAATATTGTCACATAAGAGGTAATTTATGCACACTGATTTTGTGTGTGTATACCAACATACATCATAATCTGTACCTGAATACAGGCCTCTTCATCAACTGTGTGATGGAGAGGCAATTTAGGCTTGAAATATTTCCAGGCATATTTCCAAATTTTTAAAAGTACAGTGCTAAGAGTCTTTAAGAAGCAGAAATCACATATAAACAGCATAATCAAGATTATAAAACAGAAATGTGGCTATTATAGAGATTGTAAAGTACTTTATAAAGTGAAAAAATATATTAGGTTTAGCTAACATTTCTTACTTCTTCTACAGATAAAAGGATGCAACTTTCACAAGCATTTACAAAAAAAAAATCCTAAACTATCCAGTGGCACTGATTTCAAGTTGCATGGTCGCTGCAGTCACACAGCTAGCATCTGTTATTTAGAAAACCTAAATTATAACCTAAGTGTCTGCTGTGCTGTTATGAAGCCATTTCTACACATCTCGAGCAAAAAGTATTCTTACCACTTCACAATGATAAACATTTCTCAAGTAGTCAAAGATGGCAGCAGGACATTTTGAAATGTTGAAAATAATAATATGAATATGTAATGTAAGTAATGATACTGTAGAATAAATATATAGAAACATAAACATGAAGTGTGAATATTAACATTAAAAATATAACTAGCATCAACATTAAGAAACTGGTGCAGATTTTGGCACCATGTTGTTTGACGCCATGGAGATAGCGTTATGTCACTTCCGGCTGCCATTTTTTAAAAACTAACTGCTGCTTGTATGTCAAATTAAAATGTAGTCGCCCCCCCAGCAGATGGATGTTTTTTAAGCATTTTCACAGGAATACCTACCTATGGAAATATCTTCAAGTAGCAGTAACAGATTTAGAACCTAATTCACAGGGTTTTTTTAAACGAGCGTAGGTTAAATAAAAAGGCAATTAGCCAAAGTTCGCTAGCTAGCTAACACTGGTACCTTAGATATAACTAGTTAACTAAGTTCATTTCTCTAAAGACCACACTGTTAATAGAAATGAATGCACCAGCGAACTCGTCCTGAAAGTCTTGTCAAACCACCTTACATTGGCTGGGTAAGTGAGGAATGTGCAGCTGCTGTGTGCTTTTGTTGAAGGTATTCATCCTGAGTACAGTTTTGTTTGGCGAATTAAAACAGTAGTTAGCTCACAAATGACAAATTTGGTTATAACCAAATAATGTTCTGTAAAAAGATGGACGTCACATCGTTTGTTTTTGATATGCTAACATTGGCGTACTTAGCTACTTTTAATCACGCCCCGCCTATTAATTGCATGTTATCTACAACAGTATTGTATTGCTGCAAAAAATAACTATTGTTGCTCTTTAACTAGTCATTAGGTGAACAGGCTGGACTACAAAGTATGATTACGTCACATAGGTGTTTCAGGTAGAGAGCTCCAATGAAAACATTTCCACATTCAGTCTAGGGAAGTAGCTAGTAAAATACCTGCCTCACGGACCTTTAACGCTAAACCACTTTAAACACCGTCATGCACGCTAATTTGGTGCACAAATATATTGTTGCAGCGGATAAAAGACATACCTCTGTGTTGTGATTTTTCTTTACATCCTCGAATTGTAGTCCATTCTGATTCAGATGTGTGCTTATGTTGCCGCCAGCAGCAGTTCTTGACATATTTCTACAGCGACTTTCTCCTCTGTCAGGTACAGCCGGTGTGCTTAACCAAGTTAACTTCCTCCTCTTGTCGCCTCGGTTCAGCCTCTTATGAATTGTTATTCAAACATCGCGTTAAATGCGTCCCTTAAAAAAAAAAAAACAGCTAACGCTTCAGTTATCTCGCCGTTTCGGTATCATGTAACTAAATATGCCAACTCCCACTTCTCCCTTATCACAAAGTGAAACTTCCGAGCTCAGTGAAACGCCCCCCACCCCACCTCCTGCTACCGTGCTAAAGTGGTTTGAGTCCTAAAATAGGAATTCTCTGAGTTTCGTCTTCATTTCACTTTTCTTTGGTGGGAACTGGTAAGTTTCTCAAGTCCTGAACTTAGCCCTTGCACTTTTATTTATTACTATGATTTTTAGCTACAGTTTTTACTTAGATTTACTCTCAGTAAGTTATTTTTACATGCAAAGCATATGACAAGTTTTTGAAATATGATGGATTGTTGCTTAACTAGGAACAATATATATATAGTAGTTAAAAATAGATACACCTCTGACAACTAGTCTTAACCTACTTACAAATGAATGCGTCAGTATAAACCATCAAGTTCAATAATGACAGTTCAAAAGTTCATCATGTTAAAATTGCCTAGGTATTTTTAACTGCATAGGCTTACACAGGTGTTTTATATTGTCATTTGTTCAGCTAATTTGAGGTCAAGCAACTACTACAAATTTTGCACTAATGATGTGTATGAAAATTCCATTTATTTTAGCCTTATCTTTGAGTGTGCTATGCCCCATGGAGTTAAATTACTAGTAAACATTAAATTGCATCATTGACAGTCTAATCTAATTACAAAGTAATACTACTAGTCTTCACAGTCACATTACAGAATTGTTTATGCGTATGCACTTGACACTGAGACAACTTATTTTAAGGCTACATACACCTAATTTGACATAAAAAATAGCTGAAAATGTGGCTATACAATAATATAATGTTATATGGTCTTATTCTTAATACTGAACTTTTTTAAGCATGCACAGGTCTGAGGTCAGACTCAGCTTCATATGGAGCTCAGAGGATGTCAGTGTCTGGCTGAAACCCCCCTCAGGAAAGCAGATATTTATTAGCACAGGGGCTTGAAGTCATGCCTTTTGTAAGGAATATATTTTCTGATTACAGCTTTAAGCAACACCATGTAACAGTCCAGTTCAGAGTAATGATACACTTCGCATATCCTACAGCTACTGTATGATTATAGCATTGTTTTTGTAGAACAGTGGTCTCCAACTCCAGTCCTCGAGGTCCACTGTCCTGCTTCTTTTCCATCTGTCCCTGCCCTTGCAGTTTCTGATCAGCTGAACACAATCAGTGGCGCTGAACACTAAACACAAGTAATCAGCAGTGGGTAGGGCAGGGATAGTTGGAAAACAAGCAGGACAGTGGACCTCTACTGGAGTTGGAGACCCCTGTTGTAGAGCATAGACACTTTCCTGTGTCAGAGCAGGTGTGCTACCATTTGCAGTCACTGCAGTTAGCCTAATCTTTCTAGTTGATGATTAATTTGAGTGTCATAAATCAGATACACTGTTATTGGCATAGGTCAAATCAAAATACTAGCAGACTTATATCTGTATGTGGAAAGTTGACAGATTGCTGTCTGCCTGCATTGTTGAGATTTTTCCATCTGGGCATCCACAAAGAGATTGTGTGTTAGTAAAAGGTCAACGCCTACTCGGTGGTCTTGTGGTGTACTTAGTTTGTGGGTGCACAGTAAATGAGAATGTGTAGGACATTGTGATGGCAAGTGTAGTGAGTGTTTGTCTTTACCTATTGACACTGAACTGTTGCTGTTTTACAGAGCTTGTCTCTTGGTGGGTGTGCGCAACCAACATATGAGAAGCAGATTGTCCAAGTGATAATACTGAAAAGATACTGGAGTTTGGAGTTGGTGCATGTCTGAACACTGTGCCCTTTTACTGAGAAATGTTTTGAATATCATCATCTATTATACTTACTTTTTGTTGGACTGCTCTGCTGTTGTGTGTGTTTGAACATGGATTTGATTGAAGAACTGCAATATAGGACATTTTATAGCCTGTCTGATATCAGTAATCATTTATCACTAGAGGTATGAGACTCTATTCCTTCACTTTTTGACAGACATCATTTCCTCCATTCCCAACCCACCCCAATTGGAAATCGTGTTGCCTCTTTGACATGTGTTTTGAGTCCTTATGTCTTCATTTAAATTGCGTGTAAATTCAAGGCCTTCTTTGAATGCATCGTGTGGCGTTTTGGCTAAAACACTCAAGTCCTGTGGGTTGACACACGTCATCTGCCATCACTTCAGAGCTGACTTCACTTCACACTAACCGATGAGGGTTGATGTTGTCTAATAACTCAGAACCCATTGTCAGGGAGGGAGGGAGGCAGGAATGCAGGCTGACACTTGCATGAGGATGAACCAGGAAGGCTGACAGAAGAGCGCTGGGAGATCATGGGTATTGCAGTTTTAGTGAAGCAGAGAGAAAAGGGCATATTGTGAATCTGGATTAGTCTTCCTGCATCCAGCTGTTACACAGAGAATGACTGAATGGAGGAGAGCATACTGCAGTCTTAGTAAATTAAAGGTACCCACAGCTCTTGCCTTTTCTGAGCTCAGCTTGGAGTCTCGAATGGAGCTGTCACAGGGCCTGGTGCCTCCCCGCCTTCACTACAGGATTGCTTTCTTCCAGTGGGACCAGATGTAACCTACATCTGTCAGGCTTCATTAGCTATGTCAATCTGAATAGCACTGTTCATTTTGGCTCCACAATTTTTTAAAAATTATTCTATTCAGTTTATACATTTAGACAGTTATGATTTTCAATTTGAGGTTTCCCACAGTCACGTTTTATTCATCTTTATCTTTCAGTTGAGCATACTTTCATTGTCAGTTTAGCAAAAGTTGATCAATCTTTGAAGAGGACCACAAAATTAGGCTCATATCCTCAAGGAAATTCTTCATTTTACACTTCAGCAAAAATCTTTCATGTATTTCAGCACGACTGAAGATTGGACTTCTTTGCTTGAAATGTACAGTATCCCTTTTGAATTTGATTGATGTATTAATTTCGTAGGAGGATTGATTCTTTTATTTTTCACCTTGGCTTCTCTGCGTTTAAGATTATTCCATGCAGTTTTCAGAAATGATGGGGAAACTTATTTTGAAGCCACCATGAAAGAGATTTCCTGCCTTGAATACAGATGAATAGTGGATTGATGTACAGTTTGGGGGAATAAGCTGCCAACAGAACCCAGTGGGACATCTATGTCTAGTTTTATACATGAATGTCATATAAAATGGGCTTTCCTTAAATACAGGATAAATACTAATCCATATTTGATCAGCTCACGTTTTTTAATAGACTCACACTCACAATTTTGCTAACGTGACTCGTTATTTTTAATCCATATTTATTTGGCTCATGAATTTATTTGTGTGCCTGGATGTTTATTCAATTAAAAACAATGTTGTGTGTATTCATTAAATATGTTTTAGGGTCCTGAATGCTCACACCAACAAAAAGTTGTAGATCAAGAGCCTACAAGAGGTTGTCGTTCCACCTAGTGGCAGCAGAGAGGACTGCACTTCAGTGCCATAGCCACTTATAGCCCATGCATGTTTTCCCCATACTAAAATATTTGATTATAAACAAATATTTAAAATATAAACAGAATGGTTTTCACTTGCATGTAGTGTTTGCTCACCTCAGTGCCCATTAATAACTTGTCCAGGATTTAAGTGTTTATGGGTGAACTCATGTGATGCTGTGCTGTTGGAGGCCAGTTGTAATGCAGAGCTATATTTAAACTTCCCCTAGGGTGCCATTAAATCATGTAACTTCTTCGTCAGGCCTGGCTGACCTCATTTTATCACCACATCAGACAGCATTAAGAAAAAAACATTAAAAAGACGAATATTGAATTCAATATCTGCTGTGCTATCCTACATTTACATATTACATTTAGGCTCTTTTCAGACATTCTTACCATGTGAGACTTAAAGGCTGAATATGGTCAAATTCTTTACATTTGGATGCTGGAATGACAATGGAGTATGGTGTTATGTGTTGTGATATGGTTGTGTGTTTGTGTTGGCTACCAGGTGGTAAGGGTTGAAAGCATGACTCTGTAGTTCTGCAAAGTGCTGAAGCAATTTGGACGACCAAGAGAAATGAGAAAATCATAGAGGTTGATGCGTTAAATGACTGCATAGTTGTTTTATGTTTCGCCAGGGATAAGAATACCGAATGCGTTTTTTTATTCAGCTAAATAGAATATCAAACTTTAATTATGTTTTGCTATATAATTTTGGGGAAAGTGAAAACAGACTGAAACATCACGTTGTATTAGAGCCTTATAGACCGTAAAATTCAATTAAGCTTTAGGGTTTTTTTTTGAGCAGATGAATAAGTTTGTGTTTGACAGTATGGACTATTAATGCTGTGGACTCTTTAAATGTCTCTGTATGACAGAAGAAACCCTGGTCTGTTTGTTTCTGGATTTGCAGTGCTCCTAACCTTGAGTGGGTGTTTGCATCCACAGGGGATGGAAGATTCCCCTGTTTTCTTCAGAAGCAAGGAGGGAAAAAACAGAATAAGATATTTATAGAGAATGTGGGAGAAAGTGAAGCTTGTTGTGGCTTGAAAGGTTAAAATAAGAGGAAACGGCAGAATGACAAGAGAGGGAGAATGACAGAATTGTTGAGTGAAACAGGAAGATGGTGGAGAGTAGAGATAAAGCAAGAAGATTTAGAAATGAATGATGCTGCAGACCTCACCAGAGGCTATGTGGACCCTGCTGTAAATGTCTGTCTCTCTGTAGGTCAGGTTGGCACTTTATTTTCTGTGTTGACCCTAATTACGTCCTGCAGATATTGTGAATCAGTCACTAAAGGGCTAGAAGAAATATCCTCCTTTTAATAGCTTATTTCTTTTATAATTGTCGGTTGTTTCTCTATGGCTTCTTCCCTTTGTTGCTCTAGAAGCTCTGCTTTACAACTTATACTGTGCAGATTCTGACAGTAAGTTATTAATACCATGGGAGAATTTGAAAGATTTATATTCTACAGGAATTATATAGGTAGCTGAGTTTATTAGTATAGTCAAATTAAGTGAAATGTCCTTTGAAGTGTTATTCATGTTGAAGATCTCATACATAAGTCACAATGTGAGCTCCTAAGTCTTAATATTCCTATCTAGGTAGAATTATGTCACTAAGCAGACAGCCAAATCAGTAAATCACCTCTCCTAAAATAAAATGTGCCCAAATGTGTGGCTCTTTTTTCTTCTTTGACAACTGAAGCAAGTCATTTGTTCAAGAGACCCTGGAATCTATTGGCCTTATGACGTCGAATCTGTGCAAGACTCCAGACTCTCAGTGAGCCTCCCCCCCAGCTGTAATTACTGCTTCCTACCTACCGGGATTGTCCCGACCAGGCCCACTGAGACTCTGCACTAAATCTCCTTGATGTCGTCAGTCAGCCATCCTGATAGGTAGCTGGGCAGCCAGGAAACGAGAGAGCCTCCTAAAAGTGAGCTCCTCTCCAGGGTGGCTGATGTATGAACAGACATGGGCTGTTTTTAATGGATGGGCCCTCCTGAAGTCATTGTCACACTGGGCAAATGTGTCCTGGAGGATAGATGGGAGTTTGCCGTGATCAGGACAGGGTGGAGAAAATGTTGTCTTTTGAACACATGGCTGATGAGACACACAGTGGAGCAGTCGGTCACTGTATTGCTGTAAAAGAAAGGAGTTGAAAAGGATTAAAAATATATAGGGAGTTTCAGTTTCATCTCAGTACACATGTAACAATTAGTTTGATCTATGATTCTTTTGCAAGAAAGACAGCTACTACACATGGAGTATACAAGGTAAATATTGAGCTTGAGAGTGTAGCATACTTTACATTTTAGTTTTCTGTTGCAAAGACTTACTTTGATGCTGAAAATATCTTTTTACAGGGCATGAGATGTAAAACATATCAGTGAGCTTTGTAGCTGGCTGAAAGGGGCTGATGATAATAGGTGTTAATTGGCTTGGTGGCTTTACTTCTTTATCTTGCTGTCCAAAACATAAATTAAACACTTTTCAAAATGATGCATGGGTTTTGAAATGCTTTTTTATTTGAGCAGATTGGAAGACAGCAGTTAAATTTGTAACACAGCACTGTAGTGTGTTCGGCAAACGTTGATTAAAACACGACACTCAAGTGACACTGCAAACAATAAGCAAAAATTTGAAAGTGGCGAAGCATAAGCAGTAAAATTCATTCTGTGTTTACAAACATGCCTTTCAGTGTCAGTCCAAAAGAAAAGTGGGACCAGTTGAAATTTGCATCACTGGGAAAATCGAAGGTGAAATAAAAAAAGAGCAAGAGCGACAGCTAGCTGAAGGGCCTTTTTTGAAAGCCTGCTTAGTTGAGTACAGTTATTATGAGACTATCAATCCACATTACAACCCACTGCTGTTCCACTCATTTACAACACGCTGCCAGTCCTCAAATGGGAATATCACTGATACTGTATTCAAAAGTTACATTCAATTTTTGTTATTCTGCCTGGGAGGAATGTTAAAAACCATTACAGGCCAGGAAGAGATTTGAGTTCTGGCAGGTTTCAATAAAGGCAAATCACATCCGCTCTTCTTGCTTGCTTTAAAAGTAGCAAATAGTAAATTTTTTTGAGGCTTCCGCTTATATAAGGCCTTCGTGCCTACTGTTCACTGCTCCTCTCTCAGTACTCTGATTTGGAAGAGTTCTGTAGAAGAGCAGGTCGATACAGGAAACTCCCAGAGCAAAGTAAGAAGTTAATGGTTTACTTTCACCCAATGAAAGTGAGATCAATACAACAAATGGATGGCTTTAACACAGTATTTCTCAAATGTTTGGCATGTCATTTAAAAACCACTGTAGGGGTGGGCCTGATGGTGTCAATGCGTACAACGAGTCTACAAATTTGAATTGACAATGTTTTCTGTACATCTTGAACTTAACATGACACTATGCAAATGCTTCCCTCAGTAATATTCCTCAGTGGTTTACAGTGGTATACAGCTACAACCCTCACATGCTCTCACACCATTAGATGATATTTTCCAAACTCTTGCCTCTGATTTGGTGCTAAAAGCTGAAGCACTAAAAGCACACAGTTTTATTGTGGAATTCCCTGTTTTGTGCTCAGACCTGAGAAATTGCGCTCCTGCAATATGTCTGCTCATGTTATCATCACCATGGCTATCCACTAGACTGCCACACACATATTTTGTGTTTGAAGCTGCTGTTGGCCCCTATAAAGATGTGTTACTATTAGCTATAGTCATAAAAATTATTATTTTATGTCTTAAACTTGTTCAAAAATGTTTAAATGTTGTAAAAGCAGGAAACCATGCAGATTGAATTAGCATCTCTTCAGGATCAATGTTGACCTTCCTTTATTTTGTTATGAATTGTATGATAGTTGGTGCAGACATTGTGCCTCAGCCTTTGTGTTAAAGAAAATGGGTAAAGCTGGCATAAAGGAGGCCAGTGTAATGCAAATATAAGGTAATCTTCTTATCCTTGTCCAGAAACAGCTGAAAAAGGAAAAAGATGTCATTGAGAAGGATGGCAGCTGGCTGTGACATTGGTGGCAACAGGCATGTGAGTCTGGAGGCGAGGAGAGAGGGTTGCATGCAGGCGGAAGGAGGGGTAAAGGAGAGGTGGGTGACTGATGGGCATGTGTCAACCCTCCTTTCGTAGCAAATGCTGAGGAGGGACAAGGGTGGCTCGCTAATTGGGGCGAGATGTAAAAGTGCCTGTCACTCATCGTCAGTTTCACTAATATGTTTGGAGGCAAAAGCCAGCTGAAGCATAGAACTCAATGATTAGTCACTAGAGTCACGGCCAAATGAAGGATGCACATCTTTTTGGATATAACTCTTGTACAGATAAGACTGGTACCATACTGTGCCACTGAACACAGGCCTGTCTGCTTTAATTATTGAACAGCTGTACATTTAATTTGCAAAGCAATTTCAGACAGCAACCTTGTGAGACCAAGGCTTGGACTGGTACTACTGTCTCTTTTGCACAACCCATTCAACAATGAATCACTCACATAATACATGTAATAAAAAAGTCATGGATTGTCATGATGGTTGTAACAGAGTACAGTACAGGTCTTGGTCTTCTAGCATCTATAATTTTTCCCTGACCTTGATTTGTTTCCTTCTTTCTGAACCATTCATGTGATGTCCCGAGGGAAATGACACAAGGAGAGCAGGATGCAGCCTCTGGAATTGACTGTGAAATTAACAGGACACATGTTATTTGGGCATGCTGCTTAAACCAGGGTAAAAAAACAAAGCAGGTAATGAAAATGTAAGTGCTTTTCATAACCTTGTATGTGTTTATCACATTTTTTAACTTTTTTTGTAGTTGCCTTTGACTAGAACAGTGTGTTAACACTGTAGCTCTTTCAGTTGACATAATTGTAGTCACATTAAAAGGTTGTCAAAAGTCAAAAAAATTAATATTTATTTTCTCACACTAATTGAACATTGTGTTCAAATAGCTGAAAATCCAGGTAAAATTAAGTTTATTTATTGTATAATTAAATTAATATGCTAACAAAAACACCCAGTGTATTTTTTAATGGCTGTTTAATACTAGTAGTTGGCAGTCTCCTCTCAGTAATTTCTGCTCTGGAGTCTAACCATCCAAACAAAGCAGACCAGTGATATGGTCTAATCTGAGTGGCTTTTAAAAACTGCTAAATTCTCATTTCCATAACCTTCTAACTGGGAAAACAACAGCAATTATGGCACTGGTATTAGCATGAAGTGACACCCCTGAGCGGCAGTCATGCAGCAGGTGGGTAATTGGTCCTGAGCTGTGCAGCAGGCTCTCAGTAGGACTGTCCTTGTCTCGTGATGTGGACACTGGCTGCTCCACAGGGTGGACTTATGAGCTTGCTGCCCTCTGAGCCAGATGCAGCATTTCATAATTAACCATGTGAGACTAGCACAGTTAGACATTGCATTTTGTACTGTAACTCTGTGCTGAAGCTGTGATTATACATGCACAGTGTCTCTCCTCTTTAGCCTGTTGCTCTTGTTGTCGTTTTATCAGTTGTACAGTATGTAGAATATATGCATGCAGACAGTGTGCTAGCGAGAGAGATGGAGAGCTTTATTGCTGAGAATTTGTTGGACTCTGGAGGCCTCCTTGGTGTTAATTGAGGTGTAATGTGATTTGTTTTGCTGGTCCTTCCAGCAGCCCTTCCCAGGCCATTGAATCAGATCCCCTGTGATTACTCTCTAATGGCCTCGGTTACGTCTGCATGCTTTAAACAACCTACAATTGCCAAAGATAAAATGATAAGGTTACTGCCACAACAACACTCGGGCAAAGTGAATAGCTATTTAAACAGTTTGTCTTTACATCACCACTGCAGTTAAGAGAACTGTCAACAGTGGAAAAACACAACAATTGCAACACAACAATGCATATCTGTATATTTTAGCTACATACTTAATGTACTGTAGTTGAGAGATGTGCACACAGATGTTTAAAGCCATTGTGTTACAAATAGTAATTCAGATACTAATAGATCTTTTTGGACTTTCGATACCCATAAAACAAATAGGACTGGATCATTTTAAGCCAGAGTGAATTGTAGCACATATCTTCAGACCTTGGCAAATCAAATTGCAGTCTGCTTATTGAGAAGGAAAAAAAATGAAATAATGGAGCGCAGATTTAAGAATGTTAAAAGTTCATCACTCCAGATCCAGGTGTTGAATTAATGTGAGGTATATATTTAGCTCTGTCAAATCTTTTCCTTCAATACCATATTCAGTAGCACAACATGCAGCAAGGAGATTTTCTATTATGAAAAGAACAGACTACCAGGTGCAGGTCTGTGGGGAATGTATTTATTTATTATAGGAAAGAGTGTTATATGTATGGACCTGTCTCCGCTTAAACTGATCCTTCTTGAGTGACCTTTCTGCATTGGTGCCACTGCACCAGTTCATGAATGTTTAATGGCAAAGCTGGATGTTTTGGGCTTGCCAAGGTGGGTTTGTTGCCTGACAAAAACATACTAACTCAAAGGCAGTGTGTAGGTTAAAAACAGCGGGTACTACAAATAAAGGACACCAGACACAGCCTCTGACAAGTAAACACACCCGCAGGTGAGTATCAGATGAGGGAAGCATGCAATTATGTGCACAAATTCCAAGTCTCGTTTTGCCTTTCTCACACACTTTTGGATCTCATATTTTATCTCTTTATAGTAGAGCTCCAGCTCTATAGA
This sequence comes from Mastacembelus armatus, assembly GCF_900324485.2. Lineage (NCBI taxonomy): Eukaryota > Metazoa > Chordata > Actinopteri > Synbranchiformes > Mastacembelidae > Mastacembelus > Mastacembelus armatus. Next base: position 9,341,731 of record NC_046647.1, on the reverse strand, counting down.
ATCCTTACAAGCACTGCAACCCATATTATGTTAACTCATGCCATCAAATATCACTGAAGAATGCTAGATAACCAGAATGACAATAACAAGCTCAGGCAGAAAGAACAAGCGTGGGTGAGGACTAAGTAGAGAATGAGAGGGGGACATTGCAAAGAGAGCAGGAACAAAAAGACGCACTGTTGGTGAGGTATCATTGTGCCATTGTCTTTTTTTGTCCTTTTGTCTCTGTATTTTCACCATATACTCTTCTGTCATGAAACACATTGAAATAAGTACTAAACAAGACAATGGCAATAAACGGGTTGTAAAAAGAAAAAAATATTTAAACAGACTGACTCTTGGAGTCAGTGAACTGAGATTGCACATTAAATCGTGAGAAAATGTGTGCTGGTTTGGCAGGTGGACAGTAATTTGTATAAGTTACCTCATTTGTATATTAAAACACGTCATGTCTCTGAAACAAAACCTCCACCAGTTTGCTGAGACCATATTTGACTATAAAGGCACAAACAACATCAAACCAGATCAAAAACCTACTCTGTGTTTGGAAGATAAACACAATCAGCTTCTCATATCTGTCTGACAGCTTCCCACTCTTCCAGCTTTATGCAGGAGACAGCACAATGGAAATACTAGTCATCTGTGTCAGGAAGTGTGAGTGTGTGAGAGACAGAAAGTGAGAGAGACTTAGGCTACCTCCAACACCATTGAGGTATAGGGATATGTATTAGGTAGGTAGGTAGATAGGTATTTCTTCCAGTGAAGTCTTACATTTTAGTTCCAGGGTGGCATGACGAGATAAACCCTTCAGCTCTGAGCTGGAATCTGAAGAAAAGAACAAGCAGATGACTCAGCCGCACTAACAGAGTGGACGGCATATAAATATATCTACTGTAGAACTCCTCCATATTCAGTGAGTCTAAGTATAGTCACCCAAAATGCAAATTCCTTTATTATTTCAGTTGTTTATTACTTCACATGGACGAAACACTTGACTAGGACAACCTTTCTGCTTCAAAATGTAAAATCTGAGAAGTACCTCCATAACAACTCACTACTTAAAGATTCAAACATCACTTTGAGGTGTCTCTTCAAATTTCCAATGGTTCTTAGTTGAGAGAAACGTTGAAGAGCGAAATGGATGATAGACCCCTTTCTGTCTGGACTGGGGCTGTGATGCACAGAGCAGTCTCATTGATAATGCATCAGGAGAAGAAATCCATCAGGACCACATTCATTTAATGCATGAAGCAGACATTCATGCATGAAAGTGCACATGGCCTCTCGCTCCAAACCTGTGGCCAGGGTAAGTGGAGGCTGTTCTCGTAGGGCTGTCACAGAGTACAGTAGCTCAGGTTTCAGGGACACAGCTACTCCCCTAGACATCAGTCCTGCCCCGTTCCAGACAAAAGGATGAAACATTCATGAAGCATCTTCATGACAATAGCAGATTCAACAGTGTGTGGTTGTGGTGACCTACCCGCCTCTTCTCTGTTTTTCCTCTCCAACCCCACCACACATATCATCATATCTGTTGGTCCACTTGATGGAGCTTTCTGGTGAAAACATAAACTCAGCGTGGAGTGATTACCAAATATGCTCCTGCAGAGGAAAGGCTGGCATTTCTCTCTTTTTGTTGTGCCTCTGACCTTTGAAAACATTACAGATTAAATCTTTAATTATTTATGAAGGCTGGTGGGGGTGTTGGGAGAGAAGCAGGGGATGTTGTCACATGTAATTGGACGTTCTTATTTTACAAAAAAAGACTGAATCTAGCTGTTTTTCTAATCTGAACTTTATACGTACAGGTGCTGTACATGTCAAAACATACAGGCACCATTAGGCTTTTTTGTTTTGAGGACAGACTCTTTTGTGTAATATGTACTTTCAGTGTGTAATATGTTTTTGGATATAATAATGCCATTTTTAAGTTCAGCTTCTAACATTGGAATCAGTATCTCTTCTTAACATGATGCCCACTGTTAAGTGTAAACAGAAACAAAACTCTCCGCTCTGCATGTCACTTACCCTTATATTGTTAACATTCCTGACAGATTCACTTTAAAATAATTAAATGATCATGATGCAAGAAATAATAGATAAAAAAAAAAAAACAGAGTAAATAACTATGCTTATATGGAAAACTGGATTTCCCAGGAGAATGGTTTAACTAGTGTTTGATATGCAAATTCTCTTTTTCATCTAAACTGCCAGTAAATGTCAGGAAGGGACACTGGGGAGGGGCTGAACATCTCAATTAAAGAGTACTAACATGCATCATTCCACACAACCCACGATATGAAAGGCATCGTTTAGATTGATCTACAGCATCAGTGAGAATAAATCAGAACAGCAACCTAATAATGCAACACTCCAGGGTACGTCTGAAAATTGCAGATAGGAATTCAGAACAGTCCCTGCATAATGATGTTCCAGCTGATGATGCTGGTGATCAGTACATGGAAAATGGCAACTGTTGCTATAATGTTAAATGCTAAGATTTTTCTCTGAGGAAAGAATTAGTGAATGACTGTACCTCTCTAATGCCTGGATCATGCTTAGTTTGTTTTTTTTATTTTATTTTGGATGAGATGGGTTAAAGGCAATAAAATGATTTGTCTGCACTCCTAATTAAACTCCAGTGTTCATGCCAGTTAAGCACTTTCAGGAAGTTTGCAAATTCACTTCTTGGCATACTCTGCCTGTACTGTACAGTATTTTGAGAAGGCACTTCAAGTTGGCACTTGGCTAATTTTAGTGTTATATGTTTTCCAGGCATTGCTGGCTATCTGTCTGCTTGTTGTCTCAGAGTATCCATAAAAGCTTGTGCTTAAAGAGAGATCTGCTAATTAGCTAATTTCCTAATGGTTCTTATTCTGTTTAGACTCATATCACACTGAGCCACTGATCTTTTGGAGTCTCTTTAGTTTAAAAATACCTGAAGTACTTTTCGCATGAAATACCTTTTGTGTTTCAAGGTCAACACACAACTGTTCCTTTAGTAACATCACCAGTACTGAAATTAAAACATTTTGGCATGGTCTGCTCACAGTTTGATAGGTTAATGCCATTTATTCCAGTTTTATAGATGGTTTCTAATTTGATCGTTATACAGTCCAGAATAATGTTCTTGCTACCCTAAAGGACAGATCTTTGTTCTCATTACTTTTACTTTCTAAAAATTGCCCACTTTCAAATAGACATTCTTTAAAATTACACAAGTGAACATAAAAGTACTGGCTTTCATTATTCAGAATGGGAATTCATTTGCTCTGTATGACAAATGTCCTTGGATTTATCTTTCTGGCATACAGTAACATAGGAGTATATCACTAAGTCTAATAAAATATGTATATTTATTGTGTAGCAACAAGAGGATCATGCGTTTTTCTCAAGAGGACAGTGTGAATTGCACAGTGGAGATCATACATTAAGTTAGGTTAAGTTAAATTAAGTTATTTACCCTTATTAGTCCCACAATGGGGAAATTGCATTACCCACCCAAAGTGCACACACACAGCAGTGAACACACACCCGGAGTATTGGGCAGCCATTGCTGTGGTACCCGGGGAGCAGTTTGGGGTTCAGTGCCTTGCTCAAGGGTTTCACCTTAGTCGTGGTATTGAAGATGGAGAGAGTGCTGGCTATTCACTCCACCCCACCAACAATTCCTGCCGGTCCTGAGACTCGAACCTGCAACTTTCAGGTTACAAGTCTGACTCTCTGTCCATACAGTGTGTGTGTGTGTGTGTGTGTGTGTGTGTGTGTGTGTGTGTGTGTGTGTGTGTGTGTGTGTGTGTGTGTGTGTGTGAGGGTGTGTGTGTGTGTGTGTGTGTGTGTGTGTGTGTGTGTGTGTGTGTGTGTGTCCAGTTTTTCAAGAAAGGCAGCATGCCACCAGAAAGAGTTCAGCACAGTGTAATGCTTTTTATGAAGCCAGATTTACAGGCTTAGCACAGAACTAGTGTGTATTGTGAGTTTTAAGCCAACAGTATGTGACAGCATCAAGGGTTATATTAACAAGCCCCACTGAGAATGACCTAATTAGCTGACAAGGAGGGGGTGACATGTTAAAAAGCTGGGGTCATACAACTGATGTCACCTCACAATGCCCTGTTTCCCTTTGTAGAGAAACAGAAAACAGCAATGAGGGAAGTTCTGTAACATATGGATGTTTTGTATGCTGTGGTCTTGAGCTGCACCATTTACTGCACCCTAACATTATGATCTAATTTTTGCTTGGTCAGAATGTTCTGTAATAAAATACAGTATGACTGTGGGGGCACAGCCACCAGTTCTGTTCAGACTGTAATCTGGGAGTGTTTTTGCTTGTTACACTGCTCAACAAATTCTCCAGCATCTAACACAAATGCAAATGCAAGATGTTGAAGATTAAAAGAATTGCTTGGAATTTGGAAAAAATACTGCATTTAAGGCTTTAGATGACCCAGTTTCCAGGCATCTATCCAGTGGCTTAGTTGCTCCAGAAGGCTTCTGAATGTAGTATTTTTGGATTCACTATGCAGTTTGTATCTGTCTATGCATCCACACATACATGCAAATTCTTTTTTGTCTTTGTGTTCTTGCTTTTATATAAATATATATTTTTTCCTAATGACGGATCCTCAGATCTCCTCAGAAAACAATGACCTAGATATAATTAACCCCCTCAATACAGCAGAAAATGTATTTAAAAGTAGCACAGCGCCCATCAATCTACTCTGCATGTCAGCACAGAGCTGCTCCCCATGTTAAAGTCGAGTTCCTAATAGAGGGAGATATCATGGACTCCTTGCTGCATGTCAAGCTGGCGGCACAGAAGACATGCGCTCAGAGAAATGTAATAGACAGGTGAGGCATTGAATAAGCTTGTCTCAAGGCAGTCTGTTGGCTGACAGGTACTTCACAGGAAATGCTAGAAAACAAGAGCCTCTGTTATTGTTGAAATGACTATCACTTATTGAATAGCAGAGAGACAATTAATGCCCTGAACCATGTCTTTTGGTTCTGTGGCAGACATTGGAGAGGGGTTCAAATGTAATTTATTCTTACTCAGATAGCCACTTGAAAGGCATAAGGTGTAATTTTCCATTGGCTAAACAGCTCCCTTCATCTCCTTTGAGCTGAATGAGCACACACATCAGACACTGTCTTTAAAAGTCTTCACCAGGGCGTAAGAGCCTGATTACACTTTGCTTTTAATCTAATAATCTGATTTAATTTGACTGTTTATTTGTTCATGCACATCAGTGAAGAAGTACAGAGTGTTTAAACCATTCCCTTCAAAATGACAGGATGACTTATAGATGCCAAAGTTTTTTTATGATAATAAGCTAACATTAACCCATGTGTATTCTGTCGGATCAGATCAGAGTTTTCAGTATACTTTTTTTTTTCACATGCACAAGATTTTTCTCTGAAGACCTCTTAGAAGATCAAAATCCTCATCAAGTACTCATGCACTATCTGATTGCATAAATTATGAGTTAGAGCAACTGTTGCTCTCATGCTTGCTGTATGTTATGAAGTGGCTACTTAGTGAGAAAAAACGGAAAATTAATTCAAGGATATGAAATGGTTATTAATATGATTACCGCTGGAGAAGCAATGCTCCTTTAAAGAGGAAATTATCAACTACACACAATGATTAATCATACTTATAAAGGTTAAATCCTGTCTTAATAGTATTTTTGAGCATCTCAAATTCTTATTTAGTTTTACGTGAGGTAAAAATGGATGCTGCCTGGAGGATGGGCTGATTGTGTCACTCTTAAGAGAAGAAAGAAAATGTTTGTCAATGCACAGAATGCAACATAAATTATAATGCCTTTAGCTGTTGCAGCTGTTATTTATGATGTGGGCATCCATGCTACAACTCCATACTCTGGGTGGATACTTCTGTGTACAAATTCACTAAGAACAGATGTGTCTGTTTTTGCCACCGCTTCTGCCATTACCATGCTCGTCTTACAAGACAGCAATATTCTGCAAAGATCCTTTTTCCTCCTGCTTTTTTTTTCCCTGCACAATGCGGCATTGCTGATGTGAGGCTTCTTCACCCTCCCTCTGGGAGGAGTGAACCAAAGGAGGGAAAAGGTAGAGACAGAAGAAAGAGGCGGCAGGGAATACAGAATGCAGTAAACCTCAGTAACCACAATGTTCTCAACTTCTTTTGGAGATCAGAGTATTCAGTTTTTGTACAGGAAATAAAGGATTAGTAATCAATACCTGTGAGATTCTGAATACCAATAACTTGATTAAATAATGGAGATGTCATGCAGAAGTGCACACTGGTTACTGCAGAATCTCCACACTCTGATTAAACCTGCTGATTTTGTTTGATGAACCAGAGTGAACCCACGCATGGGTTGAGGTTGATTGTATAATATACACAAAAGATAAACATCAGAAACCTGAATTGTGAAAAAGTAAGAAGAAGACTGGTGCATCCTAGAAAAAGAATAATAATTGAATAAGTTGTTACATTTACAATGACATATATTTTCTCAGTTCTCGTGAGAATGGCAGCTCTGCTGAGAATCCTACTGGTGCACAGTCCTACCCTGGGGCTTGGGGATTACATGTACTGCGTACACGTTAAAGCCTCTAAACCCTCGCCTCTGCAGAGCTGATCTGACTGCACAATCAACCCTCTCACTCTCAGCTGCACTCCACCGGTCATGAGGCCTCCGTTCTCCCAGGATTCCGGCTGCTTACTTCCAGATCAGCCAAGCTCTGTAGTGCCCGCAAAGGTCGGACCATGAGTAAATTTGTCGGCTTGCCTCCATGTACGCTGGATCACCAGGGAATTGACCCTCTAGCTCACCATCAGTTGATAGAGTCAGACATTCTTCTTGGAGAGAGGATGTTTCAAAATAAATTTATTTTTGTTCAACTTTTTTTTAGGAAAAAAAAAGACAGTCGGAGTTAGTATTTTCACTTGAACTCCCACAAACTTTACTTAGTTTGCACGTATGCAAACATAGACCTAGTAGTACAATCACACATCTGCACAAAACTACACACACTCTCACACCCACATCTACCCACATATACACAAACACATGACACATCTGCAATTTCAAGGGGTGAATCAAGGACCTAGAGCCAAGGCATACCATGCAAGGAAAAGCATATTCAATTAGCCGCTGGCACTTCTTCACCCTCACCTATCGTCATTGCATCACATTTCAATATTGCACAGAGGTGTGCCACCAACGCACTGCTGACACATCAAAGGGCTACACAAAATCCACACTCCTCCTCTGAGCCTCACAGCTATGTCACAGCCGCTCATGGGGTAGGCCAGGCAGACATAGCAAGAGACCAGGCACGACTAAAGACCTTAGCAGACTTATTAAAAAATGGATTCTCTATTTCCCACTTTGATAACTTTTAACTTTTCAGGTCAACCTATGGATAGCACATGATGGTTTCCAAGTCCAGCATGGCATGGTTAAGCTGGAGGGCTATGGAGAAAGAGAGAGAGAGAGATGATCTGGATCATAAGATGTGCATCAGGGAAGTTGTGCTGAATGTATTTTGTATTTTAAGTGAAACACTTCTTCATGCTACTTTTTTGCCTTAAGTTAGTTTTCTGTAAATGTGAACTTAACCATATTCACGGAATTTGAAGTCTCTGTAAAGTGCACTAGGACAGACCTGGTGCACAGCAAGACTAAGAGATTAATAATGACAGGTCTTCCATCCCCTCTTGAGGCTTCATTAGGATATAGTAGTACTTTATTTGCAGGAGCAGCATTAACACAGTGAGTTAAAGCTAAAACAGTGAAGTTATTTATTGCCCATGGGTTTGCCTTTTTACCTCTACACTGTCTCCTCCCCTCTTTCTCCTCCTTTATTCTTGGCCAAATGAGTTAGCGCTCTAAATTGAATTCTATCTTCATGTTTTTCTTCCAGAGGGCTTGCTAATTAAGAATTTAATTACGACTGAGAGCAAAAAACAGGAAACAAAACCTGCTCATGTTAAAATATATTTGGACTCCCCATTTCTCTCTTGCACCCCATCCTGTCTTTATCTCTACACTTCCTTCCATATCATTTTTGTGAAAGGTCTGAGGTGAACTGAAGTTAAGACAAACACTAAGATGGTAATCGAGGGGGGGTATACTTTTTATGCATAAGCATCCATAATCAAAGAAACTCATGAGGTTGGACCATAGAAAAGATCATTGGAGTGGGTTGGTGTGAGAATAAAAACTTTCATTGCCCAAAAATTTAATTAATATTTGATGATTATAGCAATTTTAAAAAAGCACATGTTTATTACCGTCCAGTGTTTATTTTCTACTTTAATTCTCTCTGTGAGCCCTTCTTAGTGTGATCTTCCATTATAACAATGGCTCCTCTCCTTTAGTGCTTTGCACAAAGTCTGCCTGGAGGATCATTCCCCTGCCTGGGGCTTTTCACTCTGTAGACTTGTCCTCTGCACATACTGTACCTTTTCTGCCTTTCTTCGATACACAGAACCTCTCATGTTGTCTTCATGGGTCAACCCTCTAGCTGCTATTTGTCACAGGCAGATGTTTTAGAGAACTATGACCTCCAACTGTGCTTGCTGGAGAATGGGAGCTTGGCACCATTTCTGATTGGAAACTTGCAGAGCCGAGAGGGCATGGTCAAGGTGAGTAATACCAGCACCTTTCAGGTCCTGAGGTCAGCTAATCTCCCATAGCAATCAAGAAGGCAATAGAAAAAGTGAGCGGTACCTGAGTGGGGCTGTCCAGGCCCTGACATAGCAATGATGGTGCCAGACTGGGGCAGATTTTCAGGGATGGCATTTAATGTCTCCTTTACAACTATATTACACATTTTTATTGCTGGATATGCTGTCAGGTGTGCAGATTGCTGTCAAATGTTGCTCCAGGAATCTACTGATATGTCATTCTGGCTGTAGTATGTATAGTTAAATTTGAACCTATAATACAGTAGATATATGTAAAGTTTTTCTTATAGATGACTGCTTTCAGTGGTATTCTTTCTAAATGCTATTGTTTATTCAGTTGTATTTTATTGTTTTTTGTTGAAAGCAGGCTAGTTTCTGGTTGAGCAGTGTTCATTTTGACAGGAGAGTTAGTCTTCAGATGAAAACACAGTAGTACAGTACTAGTGTTAGACTACTAGTACTAGTTTTAGTCACATTTTAGTCATTCTGAAATTTTATAGTTTTAGTTTAATTGTAGTCACTGATGAATGTTTTCATCAACTTTTACTCATTACTTTTGGTCAAAATGCAGTTTTCTTCAACTGAATCCTACAGTTGTAGAAACCAGGTTACTCAGGTAACTCTCCTGTGCTTGCAGCTCTGCCATTAATGGTATTGTCAACTTCCTCAGATTCCATCTCCACACTTCCCTTTTCTAGTCCAATGACACGAACACACTTTGCTTAAGTGTGGATTGAACATATAGTCTATTTTGAATGTCTGGCATCTGACAAATAACATTCTAGCCCTGTCTCGCCTCATCAACAAAGAAAAAAAACATTTTGTTGTAGTTTCTCTCATCAGATTTTAGTTTTAGCTCATCAGCGTCTAGTCCTATTCACTGGATATAAAAAGGTTGTTTATGAACATTTTTTGTCATAGTCTTCAATTAACACTGTTTTTGAAGACCAGGTACTGGAGCATTAATAAGCAATGTCTGAGAAGGAACAGGACTTCAAATATGCAGATAACCTGTCCTTGTAGAGAGGGAAATGAATAAAATATCAGTATCAGTTGATCCCTAACATATCTTCGTAAGATATACAAAAGGTAAATGTATTAGTAAGGTGTTGATCACCTTCCTGCCAGCTGCAGTGGGTGTTAACAGCCAGTGGCAGTAAGGTGGTCTAAAATTAGCATTACACCAATAAAAGTGAAGAAGACCACAAGTCAGTCTAACCACAATACAGAATATGTGTTGCTTTATGAGCTAGGTAAGGCTCACCATGTTTGTTTGTCCTTCAAGATACATACAAGGCATGGTTTTTTGCTAAAAACCATGGCTGCTCATAATTAAAACTGCACATGGTATTTTCAAAATGACAGTGCCTCCCTCTCATTTTATTCCCTCTGCAGTTCCCTGACTCTTACAAACAAATGCACCTGCTGCTGGCAGAGGCTGGCCATCTTAGGAGAGAGTTTTTTGCTTTCATCTCACAACTTGCAGGTCATGTGTTATTATAGCCCATTGTTGTGTTCCCACAGCCACAAGTGAAATGATTTCCCAGTTGCTCAGTCTGTTCCTACTTTGTTGCATATAATTTAGCTTAAATTGGAGAGAGGCAAAAAGAGGCAGGAAGGATATGGTAAAGCTCTGTGGATAACGTCACCATTGTACAGTACATAATGAGGCATATTCAAGCCTGGCCTTGCTAGGCATCTTAGTCCACTGATTTAAATATGGGCTGGTAAAGTCAAACCTGTCAAAAATCTTTGTTTTCAGTGACACTGTGTTTGTTTCTACAAAAACTACACAGTGCAAAGTATCTGTGCAATCATAGAGTGATTTGATTGTTATTTAATAGAGAAATTTAAGATACCTTAATAATAAAACTATATGTACAACATATCCATTTTGTACCAGGTATAGTTCAGACAATAATGAACTGTCACAGATATCCATGTATCTAGAATGCAAACAAGACAAGTATGGTCAGAGGTTAAAGATTACATTTCAGAAAAAAAGTGTGCAGCACTAAATGCAATCTGGCGCCAGAAGGTATGTAATCTAATAAAAACCATCAGAGAGATTGTTGTTGCATGTTACTGGGTTAATGAATTCAACAGCCATGAGTACAGGAGATTGACTCGCCCAGTCAAGGATATTCCGCTTCTTCACCCTGAAAACCTCCTTGGTTGCTTTGGCTGTATGTTTAGGATCATTACCCTGCCAAATGATGAAATGTTGTCCAATGAATTTTGACGCATTTGACTGAGTCAGACTTGAGTCAGACCTATACAGAATACCTCAGTATAGCTCTGCATCCATCCTGTTGCTTCCTTCAGCAGTAAAGTGCTCAGTCAATGGAGTCGAGCCAGTTGTATGTTTTTGCCACCTGGCTTTCTGTTTTTGAGGCTTAGGCCTACCCGATGTTAGCATCTTCTTGTGAATCCCTCATGGTTACTACCATGAAGTTTTCTCGTGATGTTTGGCAATGAAACATGCATGCATACAAGTCTTGACTTCTTGACTTTCTGGGGTTTTTCTTTACCCTGTGGTAGTTTTTACCTATAAGATATGTGGTCCCCATTTTCTAGATTTCATGTGTGCGCCTCCTTTCTTAAAATGTATACCCAACTGCTGATTTTGCCAAACCAACTACGTTCAATACATTTCTGTTTGGTTTTTGCTTATCTTCTTCACCTCAACGGTCAACTCAGTACTCCTCATACTTACCAAATGTCCTATTAGTTCTTACAGTAGTGATGTAGATGTTCTCAAAGTAAAGCTGGTACTTTAATGTAGTAAAATGATTTTATTTCAGATTGAATGTAGTAAAGCACAGAACCTGGAGAGCAGCAACGTGTAACTATATAAATGCTTACAGTCTGGACTGTAGGCAACCATATGTAGGCCATAATATATTTATGGGTCCTTATCTGCATTACATACCTTTTTCATCACCCTGGCCTGAAAATTTGGGGCTAGATAACCTACAGTATGAAAGACATATGGCAATCATTAATGTCATATTACAAATAAAGCAAAATAGCAAAATGATGACAACTTGAAGTTGCTTAGTGTACAAATTTCTGATATATAATTAAAACAAAAACGCCCTTATAGGCGATGGGTCTTTTTTAAGCAAATTACTGCCACATCTGCACCTAAAGCATCATCATCTGCATTTTCAAAGAAACAAGAGGGAATGTGGTGTGACAAATGGACCTAATGATATGTTACACATATTGTAATTCATTAAAGGAGACGTTTGCTGAATAATATTCTAACTTTAATAATTAAGGTAATAAAGAGCCCTCATTGCTTTCTCTTTGAATTACTGCACACGCATAGACTCTGGTTGTGTAATTAATATGTTCTGAAATCAGTAATTAATAGAAAGGTTGGCATGCACATAATTCTGTGATTTAATCTATCATGCCTTGGATTTCAGAGTTAAATCACTCTGCTGTGAAATTTTAATTTGTCCCTTCACAAGCTGTTATTAGCATTTACATCTACCCTTCTCCCTCACTTTGTCTATCTCACTTTATTTAGGGTTTTTAATGAAGGTTTTAAGGGTGTAGCTGATGACGAATCTATTTCTTGGGACTTGATTCAGCTGTTTCTCCATCTGGTGTTTGAGCACCTGGGGTAAGCCTTTCTCTACAAACTGCTTTTCCCTGCCTTTCCAGTGTCTCCCTCTCTGAAGCAATTTTCCATGTTTGAACACTTTATTTTGTTCAGTCTTTGGCTTTTCCACTATCTTGTAGTTTCTAACCCACATCTGTGGATTTCAACCAACACATTACCATAAAAAAAAAAAAAAAAAAAAAAAAAAAAAAACATGAGCTCTGTTTTTGCTGAATAGGTGCTGATGTTAGCACAATAGATTACATCTTAATGAATTTAAATTACTACTCGAAAGGTGTATTTAACTTAAATGTTTGATTTTTGCTAATGTGAATGTGAGCACTGATCTGGTGACTGAAATTGGAACTTGGAAAGCGAACAGCCTGAGAGGCCAGATTTGATAACACAGTGTAGCACGGAGCTCCTCAGCTCTAATGAACACTACAGATGTGTCAAGCAGGGGAGGAGGGGGATGCCAAAGGCAATGTAAACAGCAGCCAATTACCTGCCTGGATGACGATCCTTTACTTCAGCTTAGTGCATACACGTGAAGAGGCCAGAGCATCTGCTGCAAGGCCTAGCACCAGCCTAATACACACACCAAAAGCTGCTTCTCAAGCATATGTTCTTCCATTGGCACTTCTTTCACCTCATACAATTTAATAGGTTTTGGAACAAAGACAAATATGATTAATATTGTTTTGATGCGTTATGTTGTAATATTTATGTATATTTTTTTAATAATTTTACTATGGAAAATATAAGATTGAGGAAGTTATGTATGACATGCAGTCAGAACAACATACTGAATGATGGTGTTTTGTCTTGAAAACAGTATGCTACATGGCTGCAGATACAAATATAAAGGAATAATGCAGTAAAAATACAGTCTGAGAAGGAAGCATTTGGTGGGTATTTGCATTACATGGATGTCTGTTTTTGATCAGTTAAAATAAAAGTTTGTTATTCAGTTAATTTTACTTTTAGCACAGAACTTTTAGATTGCACAGGCATTGTAATTCTGTATGAGGCATCAGTAATAAGCATGATGAACAAAATAAGATATACGGAGCAGTCAGGAGTCAAATAGGAAGAAGGAAGTGGGGGTGGGGGGGGACTTACCATCTGAATGTTTTCTGATCTCAGCCTCAGGCAAGATTCACCGATGTGATGGGGCTGCTCTGCTGTAATCTAGATGCTGTATAGTTTTGTTCTTTATGTAAGAGTTATATAACAGTTGCACTCAAGATGCTGCCACATTTTTGAATGATCTGCTTTAAGAGATGTTCCTTCCCTTAAAAATACCTGCGAATTGCTTTTGTGCACCAAGTCATGCTTTCTTTGTTTTGATGATATGCTAATGTACACACCTGTTCTGGGCCATATGTGGGTATTTTTATATCTGGCTCTTGCAACTACTGCTATTTCACCATTCAAGTCTTTGATGAAGTAACGTCCTGAGAAACGTATGTAAAATGAAGAAAAACATTTCAAAACTGAATTAAGGAACCAGATGATAACTTGCCTTGAGTTAATACATTCCGGTCTTAACGTTTTGATATGCTTAGAAGAGCAGAAGGCAGAGGTTAACAAATGCAAGCAGTTTGTAACTCCAAACCTAACTCCAAACTGCCAGTCTTTGGACTATGGCAAGAAGCCGGAATACCCGAAAATCTATGAAAGCACGGACTGAACATGCAAACTCCATTCAGACCCAGAATTGTCTCGCTATGAGGCGACAGTGCTAACAACCGCATCGCTGTGCCGCCCACTCATCCTACTCCACAATATAATAAAAGAATCGATGTTACTGATGCCTGGCACTGCACCAAGAGCAATCCAGTACTGAAGCTGGCTTCTTGCTTTCATGTCCACAGTACAATATGTTTGGAAAAAAAAAAAAAGAGAATGTGACTGTGGCTATTAAGAGATATTGCTGATGCATGCTCCTGAATTGAGTAAATAAGAAAATCCTTATCGGAGTGTGTGCTGCGTTTGCAGAGATTCATCTCTTTAAATTCAGTGAGTTGTATAAGTGATATTCCATCCTGCAAATGGAAGTGGAGGTAGTCCGTGTGTTGTTCAGAAGTATACTGTGGGAGGCTTCAATATCAATGACAGAAAGAACATGCCTCTCTAGAGTACATAATCATATTTTACTGTGGAATGTGGCTATTCTGATACTGTGCAACTCTTTTTTGTGCTCTTAGGCAGAACACAGACACCATTGTCTCAAGGGTTTCTCAAGGCTGTGATGGGTGCATGCAGAAAGCCCAAATCGTATTACCTTTAAGTTCAATAAAGCTAACATACAGGTTGACAGTGCCTGTGTGTGAAGCACAAGACAACCAGAACTAAAGTGCCCTGACTTTATTCTGTTGGGACAAAAGCCAGCACCCAACCAGGCCTCCCAAGGGTTTAAATTAGTTGCACTACTGTCTCTCTTTGGCCTCTGAAGCCCCCTCACTTCTACTGCATAGGGTTACATGATGTCTCCTGTGGCAGGGCTTACTTAAAGCCCAGCCCACATACTGTACCAAGACATGAGCTATCTTTGAAAATAACCTTGAGAAAGTAGGGCTGCAGGAGAGGGTTTTGGTACAGTTGATTTGTCTCCTCTATAATAAGACTGCATGATTTGGCCTCTCCAGAGAGCCTGTCATAGTGCAGATGATGCGGAATACTGCCCTCTAAATCTAAGACCAACAGTGCATTTAATGGCTTAATGCAGTGCAGTTATGTAAACTATGTTAAACGAAAATGAAAGTGTGTCGGTGGCTATGAAATAGTACATAATCTTATTAACAAGATAAATATGGCACATCTCTGTGTTTGTGTCAGTGTTTTAAACCATATGGTCTGTCTTCAAGAGAAGCTTGTTAATAGGCCTGTGGGGAGGGTTTTTAATATTGGTAAGTCACACTCAACATCCCAGCTGCCTTATAAAGCAGAGACAGAAAATTAAGTTGTCTGAGATTGAGTGTACTAGTAAATGTTAGGTAGTTGAATCTTCCTACAGCACATTATATGGTGTTCGTGTGTGTATATATACAGCACAGGTTCATCCCTGTGAATGCAAATGCTCACCAGCACGTCTCTATACACTCTTTCTTCTGTCTATCAGTACTACCCTGGGGCCGCCACTACTGTCAGCTCTGTGACTCTTGCCATGAAATATTCACTATACCATGAGTCATGTTCAGACTGCAGGGAGAACTGTGCTCCAGTATCCTGTTCCCAGATCAGACCTGGCTAAGAGGAGTCGCTGTTCACTTTGATCCTCTGCTGGGCCTTAAGAGTAAAATCTGTCTCTCCCCTTGCCAAGCTGGTTCTATATAGACTACTTTATCATACTGCGTTAGCCAAAACACCTTGTTTTCTCTATAAGCACTGCAGATGCACAAAATGGGGCTTGAAACGTGCATATGCCACTTTCCATAGAAAGAGTTTATTAAAAGAAAAGTGATATGTGTACTGTACTTGTATAGTAATTCTGATCAGTGTACCTTTGCAGACCCAGATGGTGAAGTAGGGAAATTAGGCCAGATTTTATAATGATCCTTCTCACAAGTTTAGTTTTGCCTCGCGCTGCTTCATCACCATATCCCAGAACCCTAAAGGCTTAGGGTCATACAATGGCCTCTTTTATCCCAGTCAGCTGTGGAGCAGCATAACACACACAAACTGCCAAGGATGATGCCAAAATGTGTCTCCTCTGCCAGACTCTGGAAGGACTAGCTCACCTTTCTCTGATATTAACATTAAATCATCAATTAATCATTACATTTCTTTACAGAACTGGACAAACATGCTTGTTGAGTTCTACCAGACGTTCTTCATGCTGTGAATATGAAGAAATTCATATAACCATTGACCATTTCTTGATTGTATGAATGTTGTATGTCCAGCAAAGTGCACACATTCTTAAGCTGATTGTTTATAAAGAAAATTTTCCCTAGAGACATGCAAATTGTATTTTGTGTACCATTTTTTCCCGGTGTCATGCACATGTAAACTTTTGGATCCTACAAACTAATTTATAAATGAGACCCCTTGTCCTTATTTCCTACTTCAGCTGTGACTAGTGTTAGATACTGTAAATCTTGAAAAGGTGGGAGAAAGGATACTGTAGATATTGTAGGTAGATACAGGAAAAAGGTAGAAAAACAGCTGCAATAGTGGAAGTAATAGTGTATTAGACCTAATGTCTTGTTTATGTAGAAATCATCTTGTGAACATTGCTAAAGAGGTTCCTGGGGAGCTGTTGATGATTAGTGGTGGTTACAATATGCAAAGGGTTTGATTTTGGTTCAGGGTTTTGCTTGTAAATGAGCAGATACAAAGAATATCATCATCCTCAGCAGCAGTGATTAATCTGAGTAGGGCTTTTAACTGTGGAACCAGGTACCAGCATGTTCCCTAAGTCAGGTAGCATTTTCCTGGTCATTTGTTCATTACAGAGCCCCAAAGAGCAGTTCCGGACACCTCAATTGCTCCTAGAACAAAATGTGCTTTCCTGCTCATTAAATCTAGTACTAAATATCATTTGAGTTGTATCATATAATCAGCTTTCACAGCAGAACCATTGCATAGACAAACACAAGCTGTTTTTGATGGACAGTGCACTTGGATTTTTTTTTTTTTAGACGTGGGCCATATGTGTACCTGACTCTCATAAATTCTTGATAGTCATTGCACACTCTACAGCAATAGTTCTTTTACTGTGGTTGTCTTAAAAGCATCTGATCTACCTGCAGAGGATAAGAAGTGCTCTCTTTTTGTTTTCAGTTGCTACAACCGCATGCTTGGACATTGCTCTTGTGCATTCAGTCCAATCTGTATCCAACGTTCTCAGACAAAGTGCTCCTAAAGGTTTTAAGAGTTCAACTGTCAAAAAAGCTGCCAGGTTTTTATTTTTCCCTATCTCTAGTCTATATGGCCCAAGTCTATATTGCTTAAGAATTACTGAGCCACAGTTCATCCTTCCTAATTAAAAGTTTTCTCTCTACTGCACTTTTGAAACAGTGTGAGGTGAATGTCCTCCAAGGACAAACAGGGCCACCCAGAGGCATCACAGACAGTGCATTTGTTGTCCAGAATTGTAGCCTAATGAGGTACATTAAGGCTACACGTGAACGTCCTTCACTGTCTGATAGAGAACACGTCCTCTGCCTTGTCACTACACACTGGTGAGCTGGTTAATGTTTCCAGACTGATCAATAAAAATACAGTCTGAGGATAAACAGCTCGGTAAATAGTTATACTTTCTCACTTGGCACCTTTCTCTAGTGGTTGAGTGCCATGAACCTAACATTTCTTTTGTAGAAAGTACAACGGTGTCCCATTTTCACCCTCGATTGTTAGGAAGGAGAAAATCTTTTTTAAAAATGACAAGAACTGTGTCTCACAAGGCAAAACATTTTTTTCTTATCCACTAGACCTATTCTGTGGTTGTGAGTGAGTGAAGAGAAGGCTGATATTGACTTTGGAACAAAAATGTCAATGAAAACTGAAAGACAATGTTCTGCATACTCTACTTGTGACATGCAACAAGACATTCTGGCTGTGAGAGCAGAGGGTGGTTATTAAACCTGGCACTCATCTCAACAAAGAATTGAGATGTTAGTGCATGCTGTTAACAGACCTCTTAATCAATGATGGACAGACACCATGAATTCTCAGCAGGGATTTTGCTCTGCTTCAGAAAATGACCAAGCAAGGACATCCTGCAGTCTCTTCCTGAACGGAAACAAAAGACAGTTTAAAGCGCATTGATGGTTGAAAAGCAAAACTGCTTGTTTGTCATTCAAGGGACAAGTTAAAATCTTTTCCCAGCTTGAAGGTACAATTAAAATTCTGCAATGGCAGCGGGTTTGACTTTTTAAACTAATCTCAAACTCGGTTGAGGTCTTTAATCACACATAATTATGTAAGTGTCCTTATATTTGAATTGCTTTAATGAGTGTAATTTGGAACGGTTCTCTTAGAATAAAGAGGCTGCGGTGTTGTTCTTTCGACTCCTGCTGCCCTTGGGAGAAACAGCAAGCCCTTTCAAGACAAAGCCTACTAATAGAACCAATTAACCAGTCTGACAAGTTCCCATAGTAATAACCAAAGAAAGGAGATTGGGTAGCACTTAAGGCCAATCAAAGAGACAGGCAATCAGAAATTAAAAGACCATTAACTATTAGCCTTTATTTGGACTCATGGCCTTTGCTGAGTGGCTACGAGAGGGATTTAATGTCTGAGGGACTGCTTTCACCACAAATGTCTCGGTCAAATTTCTTTGTTTAACAGTTAACAGTGCTTTTAAATTCATGTGATTTAAAAAAAAATATTAGTTTTATTACAGAAAATAACTGACACTAAAGTGTCTCACGATGTGCAATATAATGGCAAACTAACTGATACACATACAACCATACATTTATACCAAACAAAAACTATGAAGGAGCTGAATGAGGACACATTATTCTTTTACAACACATGAACAAAGCATAAATACAAGAAATGATAGGACAGCTCAAACTGAAGGAAATATAGACCACGCCCAGAGGGGGGAAATGGAGGTAATATCTAATTAAAATTATTCTCTCTGACTCACCAGATCCGGCCAGCTGTAAATAGCCTTGTATCCATGCCTATTGTTTTGTGTTAATGTACCTTATACTGTCCCCGGTGATGTTTTATATTTAGTGCTTCAGTATTTTATAAAAATATTTTAGTCATAGTTTGTATAATTTTTAAAATAACACAATAATATTTTCGGGTGAAGGGAGGACTTGAGAGCAGAGAAGTGCAGCATTAAAGCATAGCAACACTTACAATTCCTCATCATTGTAGTGGCATGAGAAAACATTTATAGAATATCTGCTGACATACTAGAAATGTAATTTGTATTGATTTTTATGAAATACACTGCAAATAAAACAAGAGCGGTCACACAGACAACACACACACAACCATGGGGAAGAGATCAGTAGAAAGATGTATGATGTAAATAAGTTATGTCAATATTTATTACCCCTAATTTTATTTTTCGACATCTGCAGTTAAAGGGAGAAACATGCTCTTTAAAACATTCTCCCAATATCAAGTACTGATAGAAAACTATGGATGCTTCTTTTGACTCTCATGCAGTCACAGCAGTGTATCACAGTTGCTGTGATCAAGGTCAGCTCTCATCCTCCAGACCCCTTGTCGGTATTCCGAGCACTTCAGAAGACGTTGGCAGCCGGTTTTTACTTGGCAGATACCTCCCCGACCCGGTAGAGCACATGGAAGAGACATTTTCTGAATAGTCGATTCTTCCAACCTGTGGTCAGCATTCCACATGCGTCCCTTGGAGCTAAACTCTCTTCCTCCGCTTTCCTTTCAAGCCCTCTGACAGGAAGGATGCGATATTGCACCTGGCCTCTTTCATGGCTCCCTCCTCCCTTCGCCTTTGCCTCGTCGTGGAGCTGTTCCACCACTCGACACCCTAATTGTTCGTTTCTTCTCTCCTCTTATTCCACTCTGACACCTCTTCCCCATAGAGCTCCAGTGTTCATGCTTTGAGAAAGGGGGACAACTCGTTATTCAAACTGTTAAATAAATCGGTTCATAAGCAGTAGCAGCTCTGCACACTGGGATACAGAATCAGTGAAATATGCTATAAATCCATTTTGATCCAGGCAGTTTTAGCACAGTAGACCTTTCTGATGTCAGAAAGATAAACACAACATCCTTCCGCTCAGCCTCAATGAGTCTGTGTTGTTTAATGACTCCTGATCAGCAGGAACACCAAGCAAAATATTTCAATCATACCTCATCTTCTTATCTAATTACTCCCAGTGGGACTTTGAGACCAGCTCCAAATCTGGCTGTTGCATGTTAAGCTGCAGGCTTTGGTCATTTCAAAAAGCATGTGGGCCATGCTGCTAATGACACACAGTGGGCTGGTTCTTTAATGGCGGTGTACTATATGTAATGTATTTTGTGCATTTTATTACTTGTGGTGTTTGGATACTGTATTTCCCATTTTTTATATAGCAATTGTAAGGGTAATTTAATTGTGAAAAGGGCATTTAGATCATTTATTGTGATCTATTACAAACAGCATCTTTGTTGATCAAAAAGAAATAATAGTACCGATATAAAATACTAGATCCAGTTAAAATATTCGGTTTGAACTATTCCTCATTCGATACCTTTAAGTCAGTACATAACAAAATAACATGTTGATGTTTGTTTATAGGCAGGCATATAGAACCAATTTGGTCTGGGGCTAAAGATAATTTGTGTTATGCTCAAATTTTGCATTGATCTTATAGTCTGAGGAAATACAGCTGCACTTAATGTTGTTTATTACATATGCCAGTGCTACAAGAGTACAATCATTGTTTGGAGTGTACTACTCCAGCTTTATAAAATACTCAACCTTTGTGATGAATGATGGAAATTGTAATTTTTAAATGCTTTTCAGAATGTGGGTCTAGTGCAGCTAATTCAAGGCTTACTTCTCTATACACGTTGTACCTGATTCCTTCCTTTACCGTTCACTGCTTGTTGGCAACCCTTACAGTGTGTCTCTGCCACCATTCTCCATCAAATGTACCAGGTGTATACATAGAATTTGCAGAATATTCATTAAACAGCAAAAAAGAGCAAAAATCTTATTGATGTTTTTAGGCATTTGTATCCATCGTCTGTGATTATCCTGTCACATATGAGAATGGTTTGGGGATTAATTTTAACATGGTCTTTCAGTGCTCAGCCTGTGTTCATGTGTGCAATGAATCAATGGTGATTCTCCAGCATGGAGTCTGGCCTTGTTGTGTGGCGGGGGATATGTGGGGAAGGAGCAGGCAGATTAAAGCTGCTTTGTCTCTGTGTAAGTGGATTATCAGCAGGTAGAGTGCTCCCTGTGTTTCTGCAACGATTGTGTTAGTGCATTTCCTGCCTGGCTACAGAGAGGACCATCTGCCATTTAGCTCTGATGGATGGTTCCAAGCAGACGTCAGTCTCCTCTATGCAGAACACCTGCTGACGTCTGATCAGACTGTTGGCTCATATTGGTAAAGCCCATCACTTTGACACAATACTGTAGCATCTTTGTCTTGCTGCTGAGGTTCACCTGTTCACATGCACATTTAAACAAGCACACACTAAAAACTGTAAAACAAGGTAAACAGATTTCGGTGCTTACTCAATGTGGCATTGTTCCAATACATACAGCACCAGGCAGGCATATAAACAAGCCTCATTATGGGTTGAATTATACCCACTGCTCATTATATCAATGAACAGACTGCAATACTTTGACTGGCATCAAATGGACATAGCTGTGCCAATTTCAAACAGGATTGTGTGTTTTGAAGCATAAGCCCACCCAGTGAGAAAGTACAGTATGTCTACTTCATGATCATAATAGAGAAAAGAGCAATAGACAGACAAGAATAGACAACCAGAAAGAGGAAGAGGAGAATAAACATAAGATGTAGTATCTGGAGAGAAACCTCACTATAAAGAGAAGATATTTGATTGTATCCACTGTCAAAGTCATACTGTCGATAAGACCACTGAATTGTTCAGAAATTAGACAGTAGAAACTTTAGAAGAGGTAGTGTCCTATCATTGTGACAAGCAGAGAAACAAATTAAAAGAAAAAATGTATCCATACATAATAATAGTGTAGAGAAAATGTGTAGGCAAAGAAAGCTGAATCTTGCCATGACATAAAGGTGCCTCCTGTTGTCAAGTGACCATCAACCACTGTGACAGGTGCAGCATAGAAACAAAACAAACAAGTGAACATTTCATACCTGTATGTTTTGGTATATTTGAATACTGTTATGCAGTTTGTGACAGTATCTACCACATATTTTGTTTTTTTTTTATATCAGGAATCTATAGCCTCCAGATTTTTTGTTTACAGTACTGTGCAAAAGATTTATGCAGTAAAACCACACAGTGGATGCTTTTGATATAAATGACATAAATTGTTTTGTTTTTTAACTTCATACAAAGTGCCATAAAGGGAACAGATCCTAAATCTACAGTTTTAGCAGTTGCTGTCCCAATGTCTTTTCATTTGATCCCACACTGCTGAGTTCAGGGCTCTTTGGGGGTCAGACCATCTGCTGTAGGACTCCTGGTTCTTTTTGCCCCCTGAAAATAGTTCATCAACTCTAGTGGGTCCTTTATGGGTTTGTTGTCCTGCACAATGAACCTGATGGTGTTGTGTGGTAAAAATCTAAAACATCTTATGTGCCTAAAACTTCTGCACAGTACTGTATAAAATACACTCATCAGCCACTTGATTGGATTGGACGCACTTTTGCCTTCGGAACGTCCTTAATTCTTCGTGGCATAGATTCAAACATTCCTCAGAGGTTTTGGTCAATATTGACATGATAGCATCACTCAGCTGCTACAGATTTGTCGGCTTCAGATCAATTCCCACCCACCACATCCCAATGGTGCTCTACTGGATTGAGATCTGGTGACTGTGGAAGTCATCTGAGTACAGTTAGCTCATTGTCATGTTCAAGAAACCAGTTTGAGATGATTTGAGCTTTATGACATAGTGAATTATCCTGCTGGCAGTAGCCATCAGAAGATGGGTGCACTGTGGTCATAAAGGGATGGACATGGTCAGCAACAGTACTCAAGTCGGTTGTAGCATTTAAACTATGCTCAAATGGTACTAAGGGGCCCAGAGTGTGCCAAAAAAATTACCATTACCGCTGACATTTTTGTTCACACACCTGCCGCTGGACACTGGATATTTTCTTTTTCGGACCACTCTCTGTAAACAATAGAGATGGTTGTGCATGAAAATCCCAGTAGATCTGCAATTTCTGAAATACTCAGACCAGCCCATCTGGCACCAACAAGCCTGCCACGTTCAAACTCACTTAAATCCCCTTTCTTCCCCATTCTGATGCTCCGTTTGAGCTTCAGCAAGTCATCTTGACCACCACGTCTACATGCCTAAATGAACTGAGTTGCTGCCATGTGATTGGCTGATAAGCTATTTGTTTTAACAAGCAATTGAACAGCTGTACCTAATAAAGTGAGTGTGTAGACACATGGATTGTCTCTCTGCTTGCACTATATTGGTTCTGCCATACAATGACATGCGTGTTTAGATAATAGTGGAAGCTCTCAGGTTGGAAATGTCTGAGTATCATCATGATACACTGATGTTGATCTTTTGATATTAATTAATCTATCATTGTCACATTGATTCCCATCTCATATAGTTATCTCATATATAATACTTTGCCATTTCAGCTTGCTCTTTCATTCTGTTATTTATTTTTATTATCCCCAGGGGCTAAAATCCTTTTTTCCCATTAAGCCATCACTTAAGACCAACTATGTGTGTACCTTATCACCGTCAGTCACAGATAAAAAAACATGTTTTGTTGCGGAGTCAGGGCCACTGACACTCTCGGTGTGAGAGGCCTGCTCTCAGTCAGATCAGAAGCCTGGATAGCCAACAAAGGGCAGCCAGAGAAAAGACCCTGATACCTCCTGGCAACCATCTCCTTCCACCTGCCACTATCTGATCAAGCCTGTCAAGAAATAGATTAGAATATAGTGGAAACATAAGCAGTCATTTCTGACACACGTGACTTAGACTGATAAACTTGTTTTGCCCTCAGTGCCTCCACAATTTCCTGCATGTGAATTTTGAATTTGATGCATATTTGATAACATAAAATGTTGTCTTTAAAATTAGAGAAAATTAAATTCCATAATTTTCACATGAACCATCAGATATTCCTTAAATCGTTGCTCTTTGGTCAAGAATCAGCATAGAGAAAGTGCAGATGACTATGGGATGAAATTGGACGTTTTGTGATCTTTCACTGCTTCATCTGCTTATGCAACTCTGCAAACCTGGTCTCCACAGTGATGAACTCTTTAGCTTTCCCCTCCACAATATCAAGTCCTGTTTATTGACTTCATTTGCATGGGAGACGTCTTGTGAAGTCCTTCAGAATATTAGATTCATCTAGTGACTTGCGCGTGTGATATGAATGAAACTGTCCTTAAAGGAGTGTGAACATTAAAAAGTATCATCAAACTCAATAAGATGATGCAACAGCTAATGGCATAATACAGCATGCAGGTGAGAAGGTACTTCAGCATAATCTAAAACTTGTGAATATGACTGAAGTACTGCATGCCAGTATTTGTATGCAATACAAATTGCCAGTCAATGCCAATATAATAATGTCAAGAGTGAATGGATAATTTTTTGCAGTAAATATTTAAAAAATTCATCCTGTGATACCTTTAATCTTGGTGTGGGCTATATTTATTACCATATCTGCTCTGCCTTTAGCAGTTTGTGCTTTATGGTCCTCCAGATAAGGTGTTCAGTCCTGGAGGGGAGGACTCCTATCTTACCAATCTGATACAGATATCAAAGCCATGCCTATGTTCTTGGGGTGTTATACCATGCCTGACTCTCAATAATAATCCTAAATCTTCACTATAGCCCTCCATGCACTGCTCACTGCCTCAGGCCACTTATATTCTATCAGTAACTATGAGCATCGCCATCTCAGTCTTCCACAATCTGCAATGCCTTTTACTGCCCTTCCCATGAGCGCTGGGCTGCTCATGTAACTAAAATACGCACCCACTCACCTAACTGCCGACAGGTGGAATGGTTTTCCCCTTCAGAGCTGGAGCAAGCTGGAAAACATTGTTTCACTATGGCACCCCAGGTTTCTGATTTTAAATCATCACAGGGCATCACCGCAACTCTGAAAGTTTGTATTTATTTCTGAGTGCTTAGCTCTTGCTGAACGGTAACAGTCATACGCAGCCATCATCTGAAACCAGTGATCTGTCTGTCAAATAAAGCCCCCCCGACCCCCCACCCCCCTTCTGCCTTTCCTCCCCCTCCTCTTCCATCCCTATTTGACCCAGAGCTGCTTTCATCTTTCTCCTCTGAGTACAAAGTGAATGTTGTGCTGCTGCTGGGACCCAGCCAGCCAAGGAAGGAGTCTACCACTCAGACACTGACTACAAACTATAAAATCAACCCCACCCTGCCTCAAGTCTCTCTCTCTCTCATCTTTCTTTCTCTGTTGCTCATAAACACCCAGGCATTCCATTTTGCCATAACTGCTGTGCTTTTCGTTTTCTGGGCTGCAGGATTACAGGTTATATCCAGGCCTTCAGATATACAGTGGCAGACCAGTGTCCCACTGACCCTCCAAAGCCTGCAATTTAGCAGGGTTATTTATGGAGCAAGGAGAACACATCCTCCCTGCCTGCTCCCCTCAGCTTCCGTGATGCTGGACAGCCGCAGAAGCCCTTCACACTTGTGCCTCAGCCCTCCCCCTGCTTGGTGAGCATGGCACTTTCTCTGTGAGTCACAATCCTATTACTCCTCTACGGCTTCATGGTGGGGTGATAAGACAAGCTGGTGCCCTCCAAGAGGGGTAGTGCTGAGCCTTCTTTAGCTGCGGTGGGTGGTTTTAACGATGGGGAAGAATGCTCTACAGAGCTTTTGCTCTCGTCATTTCAGTAACAATTAGCTTTTCCAAAGAGGTGTGTATGTTTATTAAAGCTGCCTGGAGAAAAATAGACCAAAATGTGGCTGTCAAAACATCTGTAGCACTGAAACAGACACTAAAATAACAATTTTAAAGAAAATCAATGTGTGGCATCTGTAGACAAGACAGAAAAATTGTAATTCGATCGGCAGAATAAAAAAACAATGTAGCATCATATTAAAGGATGGGTGTTTTGAGGAAGCGTAGATTTATTCTATCTGACAACTGTGTAACTGTTTTCACATTTCACTTTCAGGAATGCTGCACACCTAATAGAAATACTGTCTTTATAAATTCTTAATTGTGCTGTTTTTACCAACATTTCAATTGGCATCTAGACTTTTATGTGAAATTAAAAGTATAATAGCATCTTCTCCTGACTCACTGAATCGTAGCAACAGTTGGTACAAGCTTGGTTTTCTCAAGGCAGAAAAATAAATAAATTACATCCTGAATTTAACATTCATTCACATATGCACATGGAGACTTTGCACACACAAACAGTCACCTCCCATGCAATGTGATGTTTATCCATATTGTGCTGTATTTATGCACATAGCAACCATTTCTACACATTTCTTCAGAAAATACAGTCGACTACGGTGTGCCTATGTAGGTCCCTCTGCTGTGTGACACCAGGGACTCTGATACTCTTAGATATATTAAAAAACACAGACTATTCCTCCTTTCACCACCTGGAAGGAAATGAATGTCACTTCATTTGAACTGGCTGCCTGCCATTGAAGAGACGTAATATTATTTCAAATGTCTGTTTTCTGTTTAGGAATATCTTTTCTTTCCCCCATTTTGAAAATGCACTGAATTGCATTTGCGTTTGATTTGGCTTAAGGTCTCCTGATGCAAAATTGCATTTTGATATGTTACACACTATTCTCTGCATGCTGCATGCTCAGCGCAGCATTTCAAGTGTGTATGTGTGTCAGGTTTCATGTAACACCTTGTGTGTCTGCTGACAGAGTGTTTCATTGTAACATGTGTAAGAGTGAGGCTGCTGACAGTGCTGTTAACACGTTCATCGAAGCCTGAGCTTTTCTCTGAACCCCACTCAGGCCTTTATGTGAGCATCAGTCCCTGCTCAGTCCGGTACGCTATGCCTCATTATGCCAAGGCCAACCTGAGTAAAGTATGTTAAAGGAGCCTCCCCAGTACAACTCCAGTCCTGTCAGAACAAGAGGGAATAGGAGAAAAGGGGCTGGATAATTAGGAATCTGGTCCGTTTTCCTTTTCCACTTTTTGCTCCTCTCCTTCTCACCCTGCTTCATCTGCATGTTTCAGAAGGTTTCTCCAATTACTGAGGCAGTACCCCCAACTGCTTCTCCATCCGACGCCAGTGGGGAAAGTAGGAGGGTGTGTGAGGAGATGAGAAAATGGAAGGATTCTGAGAACAGTGCCAGTCTGAATTAATGGTTTAAATTATCCGTTCCACATGACAGATTAAATTGAATGTGAGGAATATCTGCCTTGTAGTTTCTCCTGTGTACACCTTGAATTCACAGTAGGAGAGCTGACTTTTCCCCCCCTCATGAACAGATAAATGCTACAGTAGATATTTCCCCAAAGAGACCTTTCATATGCACTGTGCCCCTTACAAAAAGAAGTGTGGCATCAGCTACAGCAGGATATGGTGTGAATCAGTATCCTGGAAGAGAACATATAAATGTCACTTACGTGCAGGTTTTAGATTCCTCTCTGTGTGTCCATTGACTTCCTCACGGATTATCAGTGAGGACGGCATTTATCAGCATTTATCATTTTGATCAGATTAGTCTCATTCAAATATTGACTGAGTGACTGTAAATTTGTGATATGCACTGCAGTATCCACACATTGTCGAACACTACAACGTACACGTACAGAGACACAGTAAAACCACCCACACCCTATCTCATTTCACAGTTTTGCAGAATCAGCTGTAGCAGAGGTGACAGTATGATGGTGCTAGTGAAGGGCAGTGAAGGTGAAAATGACTGAAACCTAGGAGGGACAATGAACTAGGGATTTAGATTTACTGTCGCCTTTTCACACTGATTGGCATAGAGGTTAATGTTGTTCTTATGATTACTAGCCCTACTAAGTAAGTAGTACTTTCTCCTCAGTATGAGGTAAACAGTTTAAACTTGATACTGCAGGTGTGTTTTTAAAAGAAAGAAAGAGTACAAATAGCACAATAGTAGTTATAGGTCCAAGGCTTTTAAGAACAAAAATTGATGGCAATTATAATAGATTTTCCATTAGGCCTAATATTTTTTTCATTATTTACCATCTTGCAGTGTGGAGACTGTAGATGACTGTGGCCTCTGCATAGCTACCACATTAAACCTTTTCACTGATCAGAGGAAACCAATTTCAAATAGCCAATTATTACAGTTTATTAGTCCTGTCTGCTTAAAATATCATCTTTGATGGGAAAGGGCTCTTTGATTGCAAAGTTGTCTGCGGTTGGTTTAAGGGTAATAATGCACTGAGAGCAAGAATTATAGAAAAGACCAGTAACAGTAAGCATTATCTTATATTTTCACCTGGAAAGGTATTAAATGAAGTACTTTGTCCCCCTGTCACTTCAGCTACTTTTTCTTTAGAGATCTGGAGTCATTGTTTCCCTTTTCATTTGCCATTAGTCCCCCCCCCCCCCCCCCCCCCCCCCCCTTAAAATAGCAGACGGCAGCAAAACCCTCTGTAGCTACTGTAATCTCCTTTATAGGTGGTCAGTATCAGCCCACTCCTTGCTTTGCAGTTTGCTTACAGCAGAGATTAGGATTTCTAAATTCATTGCACTTGCTGTGGTTTTAGTTGTATGAAATGAAGACATGTGAGCCCTGTATTAAGTCACTTTATATTTTTTGACCCCATAATTCTGGGTCTGTGGTTTATAACTCAGAATTGCTAAAAATCCCTTTCCACTGCTCTGCAATCATACGTGGAAACCAAGGAAAGGCATGTCACCGCTTCTTATAATAAAAATGGATAACATTATGGGGGTTTCATTTCAACCATGTAATGTTTCTGTCATTTCTATTTCTCCAAACCCAATGTATGCCACACCAGAGAAATATCCCACAGATCCCATGAGAGAAATTTCATTCTCACACGGCTACAACTTCCTCAGAATGTGAAATCAGCCAGCGGGAATGGATGGAAACAAAATTGCTGCTAGGTGTAATTGGCAGCCCTATTAAAACCATACTGTGTTTGTGGCAGGCGTTAGGGTGGTTACAAGGTCATAGTGGGCACCAACCTAATTTACTAGAAATGATCCAGAGTACTTACTTAGCAGAGTTGTGAGAGAAGGCCTCATGGCACTGCTAATTATTAAATGACCTCTATGAAAACAGGGTGGATAGTGACCTGCCAGAGATGTGAACCCTTCAGCCAAACAGATTGGCAGAGCGGCTCCAGCATATGCAGAGTGAAAAAAAAAACAAACAAACAAACAGGCAAAGACAGAGAGAGAGAGTTTTAGACAACACAAAACACAACAGATTAACAAAGCACCATATTAACCTTCAGGTGCATCTAATTGTTGGGAAATTGAATGCAGCTCTCAGTGAGGGGGAGCGATCAATATATTGAACTGGTCTGGCTTACAACCTCTAATCCTGCAAATCTTCTTGAGGTCCTGAAGTGCTGTATTGAATATCTGAATGACTTGGATAGCAGTGCTTAAGCATAATTTATGTAATGCATCTGCCTGTGTCCACATTCATTCCCACTAGCGCCTGTTGATTTTTCAAGATCAGTCGACCTTTCTCCCATCGTGATATATATAGCTGCAGTGGCCTCTGAAGCCTTGGCACAAAAACTTTGAGCCTGTGTTGCTTTATCTGCTGCTTGCCAAAACTATTGCGTCTGCAGTGGGGCTTCTCTGATCTGTTCGACCAAATAAATACATCTAAACTGCAATAAAACATAGCTGCAGATGGAAGCTGTGGACAAATCTGATATGGTGCTGAGAAAGTAAAATGTATTCTCTATCAAGAGCTGAGTAAAGTCTGTGCATATGCTGTACCTCCCACGTCCCTAATGTTTATTATGAAACAAACTGCCTCTTCTCTTTGTTTAGAAGCTGTGGCGCTACATGTGCTGATTTCAGAGGGAATAACAAATCTACATTGTGCTGATACATTGTTTTAAGTGCATATTTTTTAGTCTAAAGCTGCTTGTTTCGTTTCTAATTTCTAGTTTATAGAAAATCAATTTTGTACAGTGTCTTAGAGCCTTGAGCTACTGAGCATTTTGTGCAGGGTGAGGCTGCCCTAAAGCTTCTTGTCTGTCATTTCAATCAGACGTTACTGTGCCACTTGTCTTCTGCAGTCAGGCCTGTTATTGAGAGGCTTCCTTAAGGCCTCCTCTTTGTCTTTAGTGGCTCGATTAAATTGGAGTGACACCTGGCAGGGATCCTCAACTGGCTCTTCTTTTCATCCCGTGCTTTTTATCAGCATAATAGACCTTTGATGAAATATTAGAAACCTACAGCTCCTTGCTCTGCATCGCTGAACTGTGTGTGGGGGTCAAAAGAAACAAGTCATTGGTTCATGAGAAGTTAATGACATAGCAAATTAAATGGATGTATTCAAATAGGCATGAACGACATCATGAAGTAGCAGACTGTCTGCCATCCTCACATTTTGAAGTCACTTGATAAATTACTTTAGAAATTACATGGGTAATCGAATATTAAATGTATGCTTAGTAATTCGTGCACATTTGTCATGGTGAGGTGGTGGTGGGTGGTGAAATGCCTCTCCAAGGCAATGGCAGCTATTGTACGCAAGACTTTGCTTTTATTCCTCGTCATAGTTAACTGTGTTGGAAAAACAGCCTTCTTGTGGTGGTTTACAGTTGGACTTTGCTCTATATAATGCACTTCATGCACCTTTGTTATGCAAAAGAGGCATGATGAAAAGAATTTCATCATTGAGAAATGCAATTCTAACTGCCCCTCCTCCTCCCTGTTTTGCTGTAGGTGCAGCACTGCACACTGGAGGAAAATCCCCTCCACTCCAATCTTGTTGAGCTCTGACGTACTTGGCTTTTTGATATTGCATGTGCCTCTTCTGTGCAATAAAGGGATGGGCAGGGAGATGCTGAGGGGGGGGGGATGCAATCCTTCATTCAGATGCATTCAATTTAATAGTAAACTGTAGAAGGGTAGGCAAGAGAAGAAACTGAAGGCTGTGCCTTCTCAATTAACCCACTGTTGGTACATAGATAAAAGATATTATTGACAGTGTCTTGCTTACCTCACATTTTTTCTGATCTTGCACATTTTGAGCATTTTTGCACAATTGCTGAGTCTGAATGGGTTGCAAGCAGTATGCCTTGTATTTTAGTAGTCAGTGCTTGCAAATGTTCTGCTTTTGTTTTGCTTGTTTTAGTGCTGCCTTGGGTGACAACATAATAATTAATAACTAAAGAAATTATGCTGGAATTAGATGCATTGCTGGTTGACTGATATTGCTTCTCTCTGTTGACTCCTTCTTGCCTTGGGGTTATCTAAAAGGATTCATCCTGTTTTGTTCTTTGTTTATTGCTCTCGTGTGGCCATAAACTCATAAATTGTTTAACAGAAACAAATTAATCGCAATACAATTAAAAGTTAAATATGTCAGCTCAGTATCAAGCTCAGATTTGATTATAGTCAAAGTTTGGAAAATGTTTAATGAACAGTTGAGTAATATTTTCCTGTTCCCATGACGGCATCAGGGGTTACCATTGACATAACTGCCTGGAAATTCCCGATCATGTGTAGTGTTCTCCCTTTCTAATTGTGTGAAATACATGAAGTGTATATTCTACCTCATTTGAATAAATACATAACATTCAAGTATTTGAATTACCTGATGCTTTCTTTATCCGTTATTCACGCGCAATTTCATTGTTTTGAAAGGACCAACAGTACAGACAGCTGCATTAATGAGAGCTGTCACCTGGTTTTCTTCTAGTCAAAGCATGTGTAATACTCCACAGTGATACAAAACATACACAGCCAAACCAGTAGAAATTCAAAAAACACAACACTTTTATTCATCTCATGTCCTTTGATTATTTCCAGCAACCTAGAGTGAGAAAATCCTTTGGTATCTCAAAGGGGAAGCGAAAATAAGAGGAGGGTAAGGTACAGTAAAGCTTAAATTGAGGCCGTTATTGAGCGCAGCAAAGAAATAGTTTGGGGCTCAAATCAAAAAGAGCATAGGCAGAAAGACTTTTAGTTAGGTCATATGAACACTGATGGCAGCTCCTATATATATCTCTGGGCAAAAGAACATTGAATTCGGTGCAATAATTTGACGCTGCTGTGTATTTAAACCCAGACATTATCTTTTTCGTTGTCTGATTCAACATAAAAAAATATATATTTTCTGACATTTTAGAGCAACTTTGAAACTGCTTTTCTTTCTGACAGTTAAGACAGCTGCAGCTAATTATCTGAGTAAATGGTAAGATGAGAGAAGATTCTTTGCTTCGCCAACATCAGATTCATCATTCACTTGACAGTGTGGCCCAGATCGGGCAGCTGTGTGGATGTTTATGTAGACAGAATACAGAAATGTGGAATGCCGTGAATGCAGGTGTGTTGCTTTCAATCCCTCTTTGACTGAACAGAGAACGGGGGTTATAATGAGCTGTGTGACACCAGCTATTACAATACACATTGGGACGGAGTTGTCAGGGTAATGCCTTTTTAAACGATGCTAATTGCATGGACCTTTAGACACAGTAACTGTTTTTGCCTGTGATAAGCAGGACAAAAAAAAGGGCAGAAGAGCAGGAGATTGTGCTCCACTTCTTAAATTAGGCTACAAAAGCAGGCTGGTAGAGCTTAGTTGGATTTCAAAAAACTCTACACTATATAAATTATCTAAATTATCACTACACTATAGATGTTATTATAATCTTGGCAATAATTCAGACAGAAATTGCCAGTGTGGGAAAATGTTCGGTCTCTTTAAGGTTAAATAGAGACAGAATGGGTATTCAGCAAATACAATTCACTCTTGTAAATGTGTATTCAGAGACAGCAAATGCATTCCTGTGGCATTGTTAAATTGTGCTGACTGCCATTATAATTGATATTTCTGATTTGTTTGACAAAAGAAATACCTTGTTGCCAATAAAGTCTCTGTTGATACTCCCCTGTCATGTGATAAGATCAGATAAAGCAGATAATGACTGAATATGAGAACTGGCACAGTTAAACCATTATCCCGGCAATACATTTCTATTCACTTCACATTTTCTTTGTGCTTACAGGAAATAATTAAACTGGGAATCCCGATTTCCTATGTTGGAGTTCTGAATGAATGCACATGCAGCTAGATCACTGAGCCTCTCTGTGCTTTCTCCATCTCTGTATCACTCTCTATCACACATTAAAACACATTAGCCCCCCCCCCAATGCAGCGCTAAGAGAGAATGCGTGAGAGCATGTGTAGAAATGAATCAGAGCTGTTTGTTGTACTGTTTCAGGCTCGAGCTGTTTCGAGTAGCTTATTTGAGAGAGCCTGCAGATCATGTTTAGCAAGCTCTCTCTCATTATATCAGACCCTGGGGAGAGAAGGGCCCTCTCACTTCATGCTATCAAAGCCATGGAGCTGCCTTAGAGACCATGCTTCAGTATGAATAGAGGCTCTAGAGTACATACAAAAAGTAGCATGCTCAGCCCTCATCACATCTCTCAGTGGGAAGCTGCCAGCATTTAAGGTTTTGATCAAGCCTTGCCACAATGGCTGTGGGTGACAGGTATACAAGACCCATAGTTGTGGAAATAAATAACTTGATTAGCATAATGCATCACCATCAAATTCGGTTTTCAGTGCACATGAAAGAATTACTTTTTGCCTGAGTATAGCATTCTTATACCTTCTGGGATCATATTTCATAGGACAAACACACAATTATGTAAACAGTGTATTTACCTCAGCACCACTGGAAGGTAATATAATTAACCTCCAGCATGCATCCAATGCTCTATAACTATGTTGTCAGTATTTTTAGTTGCTTGGAATCGGTTGTATAGCTCTTATTGTCCACCAAAAGTATATTTCCATTCTTTTCAGCAATCATAATTCACCTGATACATGAAGCACTTACCTCCAGAAATCCTAGCCATATTGATCCATCTGGAGCCAAGCGACATCACTATAAACGGGCTAATCTAACACAAAAGTTGGCCTCTGAATACCCCAGCCTGTTGAAACGATTTAGCTCCGCCTGGTAGCAATGAATAAATAAATAGATGAATGAGATACACAATCGCTCAATCCTACAGTGCATCCCAACCACATGCGACTGGAGGCAACAGCTCTGAGATAGGAGATTATTTGGAATAATATCCTGTCCATTTTGCAGATCTTTAGCACAGCAGGGCCAGGAATGTGGATGACAGACACCTGAGGGTAGCTGTCATCAGTCAAACTCCTGTCTTCTCCTTGCCTCCACTTGCACCTTGTATCTTTGAACTTCGTGATCTTTTTCCATACTCACATGTAATTAATTACTACTTTGTCTACTCATAGGCAATATGATAATTATCAAGGGAATGACCACTTTACCTGAATAATAGTAAGGCCAGATTTGCCACTTACCTCTACCTCCCCCTTTCCATTCTCCTGTCACCCTTGCATTGTTCGTGCCTGACTGGCTGCCAGTAAGATCAGGTTAGTGCAGTAAAGGTACTGGGGGGCTCAGATACCCTTACATAAATCTGGATTACAGCAATTCATTTTAACCTTCAGCAGCCCTTGCCAGATACTCTCATAGCACTTACGTGACAGTTTCTGCACTGAAATGTACCAGTACAATGTGTAATTTAACCTGTGCTTCTAACACTGTTGTACATATATATATATATGTATATATATATATATACATATATATATATATATAACTTTACAGAAAACATGTTTGAGGGGAAGTAGGGGAAAAGGGCTTAATGATTTCTTTGAGGTTTGTTGAATTAAAAATCATGTTTTTAAATTATTTTCTTTGATGAATTCTTTAAACCCACAGCTGTTTTCTTCTTTTCTTTCGTCATTATTAATTCAGTGACATTTTGCTAGGATGGAAATTATCAGGATGTCGAGGGGTAGATATGTGATTGCCTGCGGTGAACAGACTGATGTTTGCTACGATGAAGAAACAGAATGTGGTTCCTCTCACCATTTTCTTTCCCCTTTCAGCTTTGAATTGTGGTGTTTTTTCGGTTGGGTGGATTTAGGAGACATTTCTCTCCCTTTTAACCTAGCCCCACATTTGTATGCCTGGTAGTCAGTGATGTGATTGTTTGTGTAGCATTTTAATCATAGAGTAAGGAAACAACACCATCCCTTTTAGATACCACTAGACCTTTTGTTTCTGTTCACAGACTTATCTGCACTCGGAATAGTCTTAAAGAGCATTAACAATGTTGATCAGTGGTAATCCACACCCCCCCCCCCCCCAAGTCAGAGTGTATCCTTTCTTGCTTAATTCGTATTGAACTGTAATTAAAGCCACAATAAGACTTTCCTGGGCAATATGGGCCAATTGAATATCCACCAATTATGTTGTCCCATTCCCTTCCCTCAAAAATCCATATATTTTATTCTAACGCTGTCTGTAAGGAATTCACAGTCATATATGATTATGAATATCACATGTAACGTTATCAATTATATATTGAATATATGGTACATGTAAGTGAGCAATTCTATAAATTACATTAAAATATTTAATTTTTGCGTTTTATATTTTGAGAAAGATTCTGTATCATGACATTGACTTCCTCGTCACCAGTGTCTGAAAAAATAATTAGAACTAAAAGGCAATTCATGTCCAGCCATGTATTTTCTTCTTATCCCCATAGAATTTAATTGCATTTCATCAGCAGAATAAAATTAATAAAATAAAAAAATTAAAACGGTTTTCCCACAGTAATTGTCACCTCTCATGAAATAAATTATCCTATATCCCATTCACATTCATTCACAGTGATAGATTTAAGAAGACTTATCAACTATTGTAATAGAAAGTAATTAGTAATTAGCTTTGAACACAACAGCTGATTGATGTCTTATATTGATGCAACAGGCATGGTTGCTAATGTTTTCCATGAAGACCAGAACCTTTCCCCACCACACTTCTGGAACTGAACTGCTAGACTGTACATAAATTTAAAAAAAAAAATCATGAAAATAAAATGAGGAAAAGTATGATGTCCAGAGTTCTGGGGTTTTTTTATTATCACACAATAACCCCTGCACGGGGTTGTTTGTGCTCTTCACTTCTTTTATGTTTGCCTGTCTCTGAATAGTATCTGAATTATAATTTCACTGCTAGAGATCAGTTACATTAGCTGAATGAAATCATGTGTGTCTGTCTTTGGAAAGCTGGGCCTGCCTCTGGCTCCTGGCACATTCCAGTCCCCTGCCACCTCCACTGCAATTAATGGTCTTGCTTACAACATTAGCGCCACAATCATGAAAAATCGCACTGGAGTACTGAGTCCCCTAACATATTGAGTTCAATTCATCAAGGGCTTCATGCTCATTGGTGATGTCAAACTTGGTCTCAGCATTATTGAGTGCCTTGGTAATCAAGTACCTGCCATAACTTCCCAGGAGTGATTATCTTTTTGAACATACAATCCACGAAGAGATATGATTTGTCTCCAGATTCAGTGAATGACTCATCTTGATTCATGTTTTTGAGTTTTACAGCATATCAGGCACTTGGTGAAAGTAAAACTCCAAGAAATGTTTTTGCAGTGTGTACACTGTTGTATCTGTGATTGGAATTTTGTGCACAACTTCTAAAGGTTGTACCTTCGACAAAGATATGAACAGGAGAAGAAATCCTCTTTTGAGACCCAGCAGACAGACACATGAAGATCACCGGTGGGTCAGACAGCCAATATGGTATGCTGGGAATTCAAAGCTTTCATATTACACTATCATTCTTTTACTATCTCTTGACACTTAAAACTGTGTGACGGTCATGTCATGGAACATTTGTTGATGACTATTGTCTGTAAAAATTCATGATAACAGAAACCGTTTATCATTCTGTCAGTGTCTTTATAGCTTTGCAGAAACAGCTGCATGTCAACATAGATACTTTAGCCTATGTAGCCTATTCAGTTTCCTGTTAAAGAGATAGCAGTGTAGTGTTGCATAGTTTAGTGGGATGCAGAATTCAATTGAATGTGATGGACAAAAGGCAGTATGTATAAGTGGCATGAAGCTAGGGCTCATCAATCAACAGACAGCTCTCCTTGGTGTTGTAAATCACTGCCAAAGAGCATCATCTGTATCCTCTTCTCCTAATTCCAGATCAAGTATGTAGCGTTTAATAGGATTGCTTTTTACAGAAGTGATGAACAACCAGTATGTTCCAGTATGTTTTGTTTATTTGCATCATCGACAGTCACACACATTCGTTGGTCTCTCAGCACTGTAGCACGTAAACACAGGACATGAACACCAGTTTGCCTGTCCATTGTCATCAGCAGACAAATCTGTGGATGCTTATCCCAGAAAGAATATTCAGTAGCACAGAAAATCACAGAAATCCCCCCCCCCGACACAAAACAAATAAAAATTTAGTACAAACCAATGTCAGTGCAATTGAGTAGCATATACAGTATGCTCCTGTAAATACTGGTACTGTTTGATCACATTGGGAAGGTGTGGTCAGCAGTTCGGAGGGCACGGGGCTTTTAAAGAGCAGTAAGAGTCCATAAGGTGAAAAGCTTCAAACACTGAATCAATCATTGATCTTTTTCCTGTAAACAAAACCAAGGCTTCAAAACAATTAGTAGTACAGGTTAGTTGAAACTGAACGATTCTGTCCTTGCTGTAACTACTGCAGTGCAGACAGATCCCAAACCACAGAAATCTTTCAATCTACCAAAGAATGAAGAGGGGTGATCACTTTAAGTTGATTTTCACTGTAAGCATCATGACACTGATCTAAAAGAAACCTCACTGGAATGACAGAGATAAGTGTAGGTGCAGAGCAACATGCTACAGATAAATAGTATAGGGGTTGTTGTTAAATCTAGTGCTTCCTGATCTACTGTAAGACCCCTGAAGCCATCTCTAAGTGCCCGGTTATTAGATTTAAAGTATCAAAAGCTGCAGATACAGTTGAAACCATCCAAATACAAATGCCTAATGGGTGTTACACACTACAAGAGGACAAACAATGTTGTGGACCTTAATCTTTGCTCAAAATGTAGTTTATAGTATCATACAGCTTCTTTTCACTAAATGCTGATGGCCCAGACTAAGTCATGACAGGTAATGCTTGTCCTAGAACACAGAATGTGAAGTATTGCTGCTATATATGTGCATTCTATGCAAGCATAGAAATAATAAACATACTGTAGCATATTCATCATATAAGATATCTGTCGCCAGCATTGGCCACAATCGATCATATGCATTTCTGAATTTACATATATTCACATATACATGCACATCTTGTGCAAGATTTTTCATGTTTTAGGTCTTTTGTTGATCTGTGGATTTGGACAACCCAACATCTTGAAACATATCTGGTCCTACTCAAATGGACCATTTGCTAATATCAAAACCACAAAACCCTTCACAGGTCTGAGATAATTTTTTGCACAATTGTGACACAAATAAATAACAGAGTGACACTATGCACAAAGTGATAATTTTCTCTTTTTTTTTAAGTGAACATTCTGTCAAATACCTGAATTTCCCTTCAGGGATTAATAAAGTTTATCTCAGCACATCAAATGTGTACACAGGGGTTGTCAAGCGTAGAAGATGAGTTCGGGAATCTGTCCGCCCTGCACTCCTGTGCCATTAGTGCTGTCCGAGGAGCACTGGAACTGAAATGTCACTTTTCCACACTGCACCTCTGTCATCCCTTCCTGTCCAAAGTAGCTCAGCTCATTCCCATCGAGAACCACACTGGCAGTGTAGAAGGTATCCGGCTCAATTTGGACTGGATACTCAAACCACACTGGGAAGGTGTTGCTGGAGCCATCAGAGAAGTATTTGCTGAGATTTTGTCCCAGCAGTACTCCTTGACGTTTCAACTCAATCTTGGCACTGTACTCTGCTGAGCCACAGCTAGAGCCATACAGTCCAAACCCAGCAATGAAAACTCTTTTATCCACTGCAAACTGTATACTGTCACACCGACCACGATAACGCCACTGATTGCTTCGGTAGGCACAGGACTGGAATCTGTGGCAGCGTTGAGGTGTCAGGCCCTTCCTGGGCTGGGTAACAAACTGCAGCTCAGGCTTCTTGGCAGCGGTGTACCACAGGAAGATGTCATTGGTCTCGTTCAGTGTCAGCACACCTGACTGGGCTGCTCCATTGGCAAAGTCATCCAGAGCCATTGTAGGGATACGTATCAGGTACATGGCTTTGCCCAAAACCTTACGCTTGTTGTCGGTCGAAGAGGTGAGGTCCTGTCTCTGGCACTCAGCCTCGGCCCAGCTGAGAGCTGCCTCAAACACCACTATCTCTTTAGCGTTGAGTGTCTCTCGCTGTAGGATACTCTCCAGGGTCTGGGCATCAATGTCGCAGAAGCCCTCTGAGCGTAATGCCAGCTCAGCCTGGGCATCAATCACCTCCCAGCAGCGCTGCGTCAGCTCTGGCTCCTCAAACAGGCAACTCTGGGAGAGTAATACACAGGCATTCTTAGCACTCAGGCTCGTCTCCAGGAAGTTGACGCAGGCACGTGCCAGGTGAGGGACAATGTACTTCTTGGCAGCATAAAGAGTGGCCAACACTGTGTCAGCGCTCAGGTCAATTTCATCACAGTAAATGTACCTGTTGACAGAAAATGTGATTTTCTCAGCGTTGTAGGCAACAGATCAAACATCACCAAGACGACATGAAGAAAAAAACGACATGCAAACATAATGGTCTTCTTAAAAATGCGTCATTGCATCTGTTCAAAACCATTTTGGAAAACACTGAAATAAGATTCTAATCACCCCGGCCAACAAACTAGCCTCCTACACCCTCATCTACCACCTACTGTAGCTCGCCTTCAACAACAGAGGAAACAATACTCAAAAAAGTAAAGGAGGAACAGAAACAGGCAGAGAGGTATAGAACAATATGAACAGCTTCCACATGCAAATAACAATGTACTGTGCCATAACATAAAACTATAGATCCATTTTATATCTCAGACAGAGGAAGAAACTTTATTTCCTTCACAAAGTGAATGTTCAATAGTTCTGCTCAAGATATGTCAGAGGTAGCTTTAGGCTAGTTTCACCAATCACATTAAAATACATTGCGTAGGCCTACATACAAGATGACGGTATTTCTTAGCATTTAGTGTCTTCCAGCTGTTGTTTAAAAAGTCATTTTAATATCACAAGCACAGGCCTGGTTGAAGGAAGCACTAACGAGTTAGGGCAGAGGAGAATCCTTACTTCAGCATTGCCAGAAATGCTGATGGTTCCACATCTGGAATATGGATTTCATCTTTGTTCTCAGCCAGTTCACCATAAAACATAGCGTGGAACACTGAGCTGCCCACAGCCAAAACATACTGTTGTAAGAAGAAGAGAAAACAAAGTGACAGATGGAAAAGAGACATGGAAACATGCCATAGTTCGTCTGTAACAGTAACATAGAGAAAACAGAGAAGTATTTGAAATGGAAGTTAGTTCAGATGTAGTGTGTTTTCATTCCATAAAAAACAAAAATCCCTTTATGGATACTGAACAAGGCTTCGAGTTCTAGTAACTAGAGCGGTTGAACCTTTCGAGTTTCTCACATAATGAGCAATGCTCAGCCAGTTACTATTATCCCTGAGGATGCAGATTTCTAATGAACAAGATTTCCTCTGATTTAAAGAAGAAAAAACAGGAAATCCTAATAGCACAAGTGGCACAGAAGTTCAATTTACTGAAATTAATGACTTATCTGAACCTATGATGAAATCAGTTGCAACAGAACGCTACTAATAATTTCAGTAATAAGCACCGTATACAACAGTTTGAATCTTGTAATTTCCCTCAAGTACATTTCATGTTTTAGCTATGCGTGCTTGTCTCTGTGCAGCACAAATATGTGTAGGTGGGTACAGTATGTGGGTGGTATATATTTTCTCAAAAAAGGCACTCAGACTTTCTCCAAAGTGATTAAAATGCAGTGAACCTATTCTAAAGGAACTTTGCAAATCAGGTTTTCTTTTTTTAAATCAGTGCTGCTGCTGCTGCTGTTGTTGTTCTTGTTACACACTGAAATTCATGTTTCTTTTTTTCTAAAGGTCATCCAAATGGTGTTTGCTCTTTTATGTGACCCTTTAAAGACCAGTATATAAATACTACAAATTAAAATAAGATTACTCCCACCTTTTGACCCACTGTATTTTACAAATGTTCACATAAATGACTGTGTTTAGCTGCTAGCCACATC
Source organism: Mastacembelus armatus (assembly GCF_900324485.2). NCBI lineage: Eukaryota > Metazoa > Chordata > Actinopteri > Synbranchiformes > Mastacembelidae > Mastacembelus > Mastacembelus armatus. The sequence goes on along the minus strand of NC_046647.1, from coordinate 9,300,448 downwards.
CCCCATCTTGGAGGGATATAACTTTGTAAATTAAATCATAATGGATATCTGAATCCCGGCCAGATGGACACAATAAAGATTTCTCTGCTGAACATCGTTATATCCCATTGGCATAATGTCTCAGCATAAAGTGCAGTCAAGTCATCCTTACTGTCTTTCCATAACTGCTTTCTAGAGCTAAGTGCACTGCAGCTATCGATCATAAAGAGCAAAAACATGCTCATCGGACTGTGTGATGTCGAACATATAGACAAGCCAAACAATTGCCTGCAAAATCACGTAATATGAAGGTTATAATTATATCCAGATAGAGACAATATGACGTGGTTTTAGATGAGGTGTCTAGATTCAAAAAGAGACAAAAGACTAAACAAAGAAATCACAGGATGTCAACCTGCAGGTTACTACTGAGATAAACAGAATGAATATGGGCCTAATTATATTAATCATAGCTGTTTACTTGTACTGCCATTCCAAAATTCAAAGGCTAATCAGGTAAATTAGTACATTATTATTTAAAGAAATTGCAGCTTAGAGTTAAATGCACCTTGCTCTTTTGGCTTATCCTTGTACCTGTGTGCTGGTGGATGTGTTTGATTAAAAGTTGGATAATTGCAGAGTAGCTCTGAAAACACAAAAGCGATCCGCTCTGTGTGAGATGACTGCTGAAGAGGATATCCCTTCCTCCTTCCCTCACTCTGTGCCTCTATCCCTCAGCCTCATTTACATAAATAATTGAAGACTGTCTCGAAAAGACACATGGTGCGGAAGTGAGAGTGGAGCACAAAGGAGTTCCATTACTGCTGGCAATGAGAAAGATTATTTTTATGCTGATGTGATATGAACAGCACCGGGCGAGCTGGCTGATTGCTTGTTTGTTAATTTCCTCCCTGCTTCCATGGTTTTACTGCTTGATGAAATTCTTACTCTGTGTCCTGGGAGCCGCTGTGTCCTTCCCGTCTGACCCACCACAAAGTGAACATCTGCCATCAGCTCATTGTTGAACATTACTGAATTTCTAGAAAAAAACAAAAAAAAAAACAAGAAAGAATCATGAAGAAAATTAATTCTGTACATTTCACTTTGCACATCTGTTTTTACAGAGTAAAAGAATAAGATAAGGGGAGACAGAGTCCACATCTGAGATATTAAGGAGAAGAGTAACTGAGGCGCAGTGTTTTCATTTTCTATATTTTATGTGAATAATAAAAGTTAAACTAATTAGTGAGCACAGTTGTTAGCAGAAGTTCATGCAAAAATAGTGAAGTATATTATCTTTTCTGCCACTCTAAGAGTTTTATGATTAGATGAAGTTTCCCAATTGCTTCAGGCAAGACTAAATGGATTTTATGGATTGAAATATCCAGCATAGAAGAGTAAAACATAAAAATCATTTCAAAGCTCTGTCATTTTTCAACTTGAATTTTCTGTATCTATATAAAAACAGACAAAGACAATGAACTGAACGGAAAATCCCCACAGTCAAAGAATGGGACGAACAATAACGCTACATTCATATATAATTGAGTAATGGGACATGTCACAGGGGTGGGTAAACAAGTCCATGTTCTGGAGGGACAACAAAGCCAGGCTGGAAAGCACACATTTTGCTCTGGACAGCTGGGGTCTTTTACTGACAGGCCAAAGTAAATATTGTGCTTTTAGTACAGAGCAGCCCCTCTCTGCTGTGCATATCAAACACACCCGGTGCCTGTCCGCCTGCTGTTATGTCAGAGCGGCTAAGTCTGCAGGAACAGGAGAGGGTGAAAACACAGATACCCCCAGCAGATTGAGGGCAGGGCAGAGGGAACACCCACATACATACACACACATACACAACACACATATATACACAAACACAAACAGACTATATACTAAAGACTAGTCCCCTTACATAAATGTTTTGTAATACATTTTAAATGATGATAATGAAAATGATATCCAGAAAAGTGGCACTCAGATTGCAGGTGAAGTCATCGTTTTCCCTAAACACTGGGAGCAGCAGTAATGGTTTCTGGTTCAGATAGCTCACTAGCTGCACTTACCTTTCTCTTATAGTGGAGTAGAGTCCCTGCCAGTTACAGTTCTGTATGGTGTTGTTGTTATTGAGGTTCTGCTGCTGGTACTGTTGCACTGTGGTGTTAGATGCTGGCTTTTTGGTGGGAAAAATGTCCGCTGCCATCTTCTTCTTCTTCTTGCTCCTCAGAGTGATTATCTCATAACAGACCGGGGGCAGCTTGGAGCTGCCACTGGCATTCCCTTTCTTGGAGCTTTTACTTGACTTGCTTTTTACTGACTCTGGAAGCATTAAGAAGAAAGTCAGACATTTCATGTTCCTTCCCTTGGCATCGACCATGAGTGTGTTCAACTGCCGAGCAGTGGGAGTGCATGCAGAGAAGACATTCACCAGGAGCAGGCAAGTGTGAGGGAGGACTCGGGAGGGACTTGGAAAGAGGACAGCTGAGACTTGAGCTGTACTCAGCAGCGCAGTAGTCTGAGATTCTGTAAGAGATTTCAAACTATCGGGATAACTCTCTTGTTTTGCCTTTTTCTTCGCTCCTCCGAAGAGGCAAGTTCAGACTGGTGATCCGAAGGCACTTTTCCTGTGTAAAGTTTGATCTGCTGACGTAGAGGCTCCTGGGGTTCCCATCCCTGCGTGTCCAGAGTGATGAGATCACCTTTTCAAATCACTTTTTTTTCTCCTTTACTCCCTTGCCTTTCCTACTCACTGCTCTGCTGAGGGTTGGCCTGACAGCCCCAGATTTAGTACAGCTGCAGTGGTCCTCTGGCAAGTAGCGGTGTTCACTCAGTTTCATTCATTTCCCACTCTTACTCCCTGTGCTTCTCTTCTCCTCTCAGTCTCTCTTCATTTGTGGATCCTTTTCTCTCCAACACCTGCTCTTTTCTTTCCCTTCTCTCCTTCATGGAGCAGAGTCACCAGCAGGATGCTGTAGCCGTGGATGCTGTGCTCCTCTGCTCAGCCACTCGTTCTGCTGACTACAGAGGTTGAATGGGAGAGCGCAGAGGAGATAGGGCCCTCCCCCCGACTTCCCCTCCCTCTCACAGCACAGTACACGGCTCTCTCCGGAGCTCAGCCAATGGCAGCGCACACTATTTATGATTGGCTTATGCATCCTAGTGCGGCTCATACTTAAATATGCAATAGGCAACGTCTCAATTAAAGTGACAGCCATGCCTCAAAAGAATGATCTATTCATCTACGATTTTACTTCTTCTGTTTGCTTTATTTGTAGCCACAGCTTTCAGTTTGCCCTTCAGTAAATGTAGACTCCATGTTGTAATTCAAAAGGGCAATGCAAATTTACATGCTATTTTAAGGGCAGAATTAGCCTAATCCATACATACTCTGACAGTAATACGTCTGTTTAAAATGAAACTTAAACTTTTCATAAAGGTATATGTAAACAGCTGAGCTTGAATTTCATTGTTCATTTGGATTTATTGATCGGACACATGACCTTTATATAGATCTTTTACTGTAGATGCAGACTCACATGAGATTAACAGCAAAAACAATGTCAAAATAAACATCATACACAAGATATTCTTATACTAATAGCATTTGGTATTGCAGCATGCTACAGTAAAATTTCTGTATCTGTAAAAAATTCAGATTTAAGTCCAGTTGTTGCATTTTGGTTTTTGCGTTCGCATTTCTTTTGAAAAATGCTCTCAGCCCCAACCAGGAATATGTGCTTGTACTTAAGCTTTCTTGTTAAGTCATCTCTTCGAGAGAGTACATGGGGATATAAATATTATGCACTCTTTGCAAAATGTATAATGCATACAGTTCCTTTGCTCGTCTTATGTAGGCCTGCACACAGTGGGTATTCTATTTCTAAGTGCTAGAATTACTTTTTCAAACATGAAAATGAAAATGAAATGTTGCCATGTTTGGTGTAATGTTTTTCATGTTTTCTTTCTATTATTTTCTGATACTTTGGTAATACTATTGCTGTTTCTGCTATTAAACATAATAATTCATCTGCCTATTAAATTATATTACATTTTGAGACTAAAACAGTTGAATGAAGTGAATAAATTTAATTGCGAAAGCCTTCCCTGAGCCCCTGTCACAATATTGATTTTTTTTTTTTTCTCCATAAACCTTAATCAGCTGTCTTCGTCTTTCCTGCAGTGAGGAGCGTTAGTCCACTGAGCCCCCTTATACAATATGTGCTGTAGAACAGAGAAATTTGCTATGGTAACATGGAGCCAACATTACAGGGCACCGTACTCAAATTGCAGGCCACTAGAGATGTTACCTTGGTAACCACATCCACAAGCAACAGTGGGATAGAGATTTAGTACACAGACATAAAAACTATGATGATAGCAAAAGCAAAAATTCTAATATTGCTTATTGTTATACTTTTTATTTCAGTCAACCATAAGCAACGTTAATTTATGTATAGATTAGTGCAGAGAATTTTGTGTTATTTTATGGCCATGCTTTGCCCTTAGTAACCACTAAACTGAAACAGTAATATTTAAAAGGCAACATTAATAACTGGTGTCAGAGTGCGTATGTTAGACCAATAGTTTTGTGGTTTATCTGGCGTAACGGACAAACAGTACATATAATAAGACGTTGTTTTATATATCGGCCTAAATGGCTTCCTGCTTTCTTTAATTGCATTTGCTCTCCATTTATCAGCAGAAAATGTAATCTTGTTATTCACACGTTCAGAGGTAGGAGTGAGAGGAGGAAGTAATGATGGTGTTGTCATGGCGTCAACATCACCTTTGTCTCACACTTTGTCATCACAGAGTCACACATTTTTACGCAAAAGCAAAACATTAGTACAACTGTAGTAGCACCATAATTAGCATTGTGGTTGACAAAGACTGTCAGTCCTTAGGTAATCACAGACGTTCAAAAAGTAGAAATGAGCAGAAACAGGCAGAAATACTGTAAATGTTTTCTCTTACACTTTTTTGTAAACACTTTTATAAATACTCCCTTTTCATTTTTGTAAACTTTTGTAAATACTTCAAAATTGTACGCTTCTGCCTCCATGCACACTTGATTCTCTAATACTATTTTGTGCACTTTATACTGTTTTTGTTAGCTGCTTATACAAGTGAATTTCCTCGTGGGATCAGTGAGTTTGATCTTATCTTATATCAACCATATTGTGAGTGCTTCAAATATCTCGTGTGATTCTTTTATGAATATGAGATAATAGCACTAAAATATTAGATCCTTTTATTTTTCTGATGCAAGTGCACAGTTTAAACATTTCCCTCATATTTCAGTGCTTGGCAGCACTTCAGCCTCAGTGTATTAACTTCAAAAGGTAACGTTAAAAAGCAGCAAGTCCAGCTGTGCCTTTGTTGATTGCTTCTTGATGACAATACTCGGTGCAAGACTTTATCTTCAAAAAGGAGCTATACCAGACACTGAGATACATACATGCCCAAAAAAGTACAAAGAATCAGGTAGCTAATTATTATAAGAATACCTTAGTTGACAAAGTTGCTCTATTATTTTTTTTCTATTGGTGCTTTAAATGTGTGCAAAAAGATTACACATCCTATTTTAGTATTAGTTTATAATAGCTCATTTATAAATAATTAGATAAGTGTATGTAATAATAGTCCATTAGTTGCTTTTAGAGAGTGAATTGTAATTACTGGCCTGTGCTCACAGAACACTGCAAGACATCAATTTGTACACAAATTGTAGTTGTAAATGTAAAAAAGCCCTTTTGTGATCCAAAAATCTGCAGTCTGGTTTGAGTTTAGATATTAACTAGTATATGTTTCAAATACTCTACCGAATACTGAGGTCAGTAGTTATGCTGTGGAGGTGGCAGGTTGCCACTCTGAGTTTTAGCACAGAGATGTGGTCCTGCATAGTGGCAGAACTCTTCTGCAGAGAGACACCTGCTGAAAGGCTTGGCTGAGCACAGCGGAGGAGAGAGTGGAGGGTGGGAAATGAAGTGTGATGCAGACCTGGCACACAGAGGCAGGGACAGGATCCAGCAGCTCATCCACTGTTCAGCCACCCACCCACCCCACCCACTACAGCCGCCTGCCCTCTCTGCATCAACCATTAAAGCAGCGAGGGCACCTGACAGGTGGAAGGGGTGGAAGCGATGGCGCCAGCCCAGAGACGGGACTTAGAACTCCTAAAAAAGGGAGCTGTTTGTCAGAGGGGTCTGGGAGAGAGCTGACAGTCACGAGCAAGAACAGTGTGATGTTTGTGTGTGTATGTGTGAAGATTAGTGTCCATATGCAAGTTAATGTGTGTTTATGAAACTGAAACATGTGGTTAATCCAAATTCTCTTTCTCTGACACTGCACTATTTCCCAATTTGTCTTTTCTGCTTTTTCATAAAGACTGTCACAGGCATAAATTTAGTCAATTTTCTCTGATTTTGTCAGCTTCAGTTGTATAATCAGCTTGTCAGAATTTGAATAACATATTTTGACAAATCCACGATAAACATTTAATTTTAAACCCCAACATGAATTTTAAACATTGTCTTGTCCGACGAATGGCCTCACACATTTTAGCTGACCAGAGAGGACAACACCATAGATGGGATGATAGTCTCTGCTTCAGCTCACGATCAATATGTCACAGTCAGAAGATGTATGGGGGTAATTTTGCTTGCCTTGAGCCCACAAGCCAGAGACTGTAGGAGAGCTGCGACCGCCATGAGCCTGTCTGTTGTCACATGCACAACAGCAACCATTTTACCATAGGCACATTCATTCTGCACTGTATCTCTCTATTTCTCTTTGTATCTATATATCTAATCTATGTATCTGTGGGACCGTGTGTGTGTGTGTGTGTGTGTGTGTGTGTGTGTGTGTGTGTGTGTGTGTGTGTGTGTGTGTGTGTGTGTGTGTGCGTGCGTGCGTGCGTGCGTGCGTGTGTGTGTGTGTGTGTGTGTGTGCCTCTGCGTGGATGCAGTAATGACAGCGTAGAGAAGACCTTACAACCCCAGCCCACTAGGTGCTCACACGCTGACTCCCACACACTTTTCTACCATTGCTCACTCATCGCCCTATCTCCACTGTCATATAAAACTTAATAGCCATAATTTTCAATGCGATTAAATATTTTGCTCATGGTATGAGATGGTCTGTGCAAGTGTATCAAATGTTCCACCCTGAAGGTTAATTTAGTTTATTTGTTTGAGCATGGAGGGGCTGCAGTAGTGCCGACCATCGGCCGAGGTGAGTTTGAGCGTTGGTGCTTCGCCTCTTAACTCTGTATTTATATTGGTGGATTACAACATATATTTAACCAACTTGGAAATGCTTTGAGCTGTGCTATAGGATTTTCTGTAGATATTTATGACAAATGCCATGTTCACATCGAAGAGGTTCATGAGTTTGAAATGAAACCCAGTGGGTTGAAACTTGATAGGTTAGTAACTGTAAGTAGGGATGGCAGGTCTGTCAAACTTTGGCTTCCTCATATGCTGAAGTATTGCTGTAGCCCATATGCTGTAGCTCTAAGTGTTTGGAGGGGTTATTTAGGGCTGTCTAAATTAAAAACACAAGTGCAAAAGTGTAAACAAAAGGGATTAAAAAAGTGTTTCTTTGCCTCAGTCTTGCTAACTACCTGTTTGAACGGGGGTTCTTGAAGCTAATATTCAGAATTCAGTGTAATGTTAGCGACTGTCCAGATTTAGAAAAGATGCCACTTCAGCAGTCCCAGCCCAGCATTACCCGAAATACCTTTTTGTTTGCCAAACACAACGGTTAGTCCTTATTCTCAAATTATTTTGTCAGTCTCTCTAACCTGTATGTTTTTCAGTTAGTTAAAGATGCTCGGTGGTTGAATAGCTTCGAAAACTGCTTCCCTGTGACCCTAATTAGGAATAAGCCAGTACAGCTAATGAATGAATGAATGAAATATTAAGGTGACAGGTGTCCAGCTATTTCAAATACACAAAACTACACTACTGTGATTTTTAGTGTGAGCAGCTGAATGCCTTGACTCAAAATGTGTTTTCCACATATTTAACAATATAACATCTTTTTTTTTTTAAGGACAGCTTTGAGTAAGACCCATCTTACTCTTACATCTTACATGCTGATGAGAGAGAAGACATCTTACCAATTCACAAAAATATTGGTTGTCATGGTTGTAATACTCATCGACTGGTGAGGATGCAGTGATGCCCGGGGCATGTAGCTTTAGCCTAAATCTTCATATATAGTATGTAGTGCAGCTATCATATGCACGTGAAGGAATCATCACAAGATCGCTGTTTAAGAAGAAGACAGCTGGGCTTGCAGATAACGACACATAGAGATAGAAGGTCTCAGCTGCCATAAAATACGTTGGAAAAGTTCTTGCCCTAGAAGACTTTTATTGTAGCGGCATACAATCGAAAAATCTGGTGATCTCAAGGAAAAGTTGGTTTTTGGTTTTGGTTTTGGTTTTGATTTGCATTGATTCAACACAGAGGAACAGGCAGGCCAACTGATGTTAGAGTAATGAAAAATGATTTTCTGGTTTTCAAAGAGGTACTAGTATGCTAAGGTAGGAAGCAAGATTTTTGCACAGTTGGAATGGGAAAATGCCAAAAATTTTGCTAGGAACATTTTTAGAAAGGCAAAATGTACACTTGAACAAATCCTGACAGCCATGCCCTCAGTAGGCAGTGCTGTAGCCTGGAGGGTCTAAAAAACCCTCTCTGAATGGAATTTAGTGCTACTGGAAAACTCCTGCAGGATGGACATTTATTGGTGGTTTTCTGTGAGTTTAGTCCTGTGAAGATCAAGATTATTTGTGAGTATGTCTGTAGATATTGCATGTCCCAGACAGAAATAAACTTCCTAGGATCTCTTTTACCCTCCTTCTAATTCTACTACCATCCAGATCAATACATGATTTATAAATTCCAGACACTAGCAGACTTACTCTGGGCTCTGACCGGAACAATATGCTTTTTTAAACTAATTTACGAGAGCGATAAAGTACTGCTTTATGAGCTGATATTGTTCATTAAAATCACTGGCATGGAATGGACTAAATTACATAACCAACACTGATTGTTCTGCAATACTAATCTGGTCTGGACACAGTTTATCTCGGCTGCATATATCACCCAGGCCATTTCAAAGCTCAGCACGGGAAACGCTTAATGTTGTGTTGACATGAATTTTGACTTTGTTCCCTGAAACCTCTGCGAAGTGTTACTGCTATGGTGGATAGGAAACTACCCAGCACCTTTTACATTCTGCTTTGAAATATTAACCTTTCAGCAAAGCTCATTTAAAGTTGATGCAACTTCCCTTTCAGTTTTAGTCAAATATTTATATGTTCTATCCTCACAGGCTTACACCATCATCATCTCATACTATCAGACCTCTACTGGCTCAGCATCAGATTTACTCATCTAAATAAATCACCATCCACTCACATTGCTAATACATTTGTGACAGAGTTTAAGTCATGCTGGATTCCATCCCATCCGAACATCACAGCAGGTGATTTCGCTGATTAGCATTATATCTGCTATACAGCAGTTGCTTGTCATATAAAATCAGCAGTTTAGTGATCTAAACCGTCATGCTCGCAGATCTGCATGCGAGCATGCCTAGCCCTGAAATACAGTGCCGTGCTCGGCTGTAGCTAAAATATGGAAAGCAATGTGTTGACAAAGCTGTTTCAGTGCTGGCAGGAGTTCCACTGATGCTGGATAAGCTGACCATATTGTTCGTCCTGTGATCTGATTTAACAAGTCTGCATCCCATACAGATGTAAGAACTGATGTACACTATATACTTACAGCAAGCCCTGTCCTATAAAGCAGCTTACTGTATATGCAGCTTATACATTTTCAAAACGCACATTAACATAGCACTTATGCTGTCTTGGACTGTAATAAATATGTATATGAGTATGTAAACAGACTGCTTATGTGTTCAAACCCCAGAGGAGCAGAGTGCTGACCAAGCACATGCAGGTATGGAGAAAACATAGAGAGACAAAGGAAGCAGACAGATGGAAAAGAGATATAGAGATAGTTTGTAATGAGGGTCCTTTTGTCAAGGGAGGATGGAACGTCTCCTTACTGTCATAATAAAGCAGGAGGAGGATGGCAGTGGGATAACAGTAATGATGTGCTCAGCTGTCTAGATCATATCCATTAATTTTATACAAAGAGAGAGGTAGATAACAGTGCTGGAGAATGATCGCATGTACATATACTATAAACATGTTAAAATGTCAACCACTACATTTTATTTAGCTGAATGTTTGCTGAGATTACTGCAGGATTAAGATAGTGGATTTACGTCACACTGAGGTGTCAGACAATAATTGTTACAATGTGAATGTTGTCTGGTGACCCCAATATTCCATATTGCAACATGAAATTGTATGTGGGTCTGTGTGTATGTGTGAGTGGTAATCAACAGAAGCTGCTGGTCAAGAGAAGGTCAGAGAAGAGATTGGGTTTTCTGAAGTGAAAACAGCCGTGGAGAAGCGAAAAGTGAGATATGGTTCTGTGGAGCACATGGGAAAAGCCCTTCAAAGCTGGTTCTTAATCCCTTTCCTACCCCAGACCTCCTCCCTTCCACTTCCATCAGTGTAATCTCTGACACTGCATTAACATTCAAATTTTTCACAGCAATTTGAATCTAGTGTATGCTGTGACCACCTAGATACATTCATTTATACTAATTACCTGCTTGTGGGAATGGGAATAGATGGTTTAACCTTCCCAGCGTTAATTTCTCCAAAGCTGCACCATATCCCCATAGCGACAAAATCTGACCTTTTCCAATTTTATTATCAACACAAACAAAACGGCACTAATTAGGATAATGTGATGGCACCTTTAAGAAGCATTTCAATCTATTTCAATTTCTAGCATTTGGTGACAGTAATGGCAGTTGAATGAAAAACACTGTTTGCTCTGCAGTGTGTTTTTTGGTCTCAGCCCGTGTGTTATATTCATTCAGTTCGAGCAACCAAAAGAGCTAAACCTGTGGCAGAGATTGATGTGGAAGATTGTGGACTTTTGCCGATTTGTCTGTCAATCGGATCACGATGTTATCTTTAAGACAGCTTTTGGTTTGTTTCTCCTGGCGAGGACAAAATAATAGCTCTTTGAGACAAAAGGTCTTGTCTGCCCTTGAGAATCCTGCTGTATTTGACAATTTTACCAAAGGACCTAGCAGAGAAGCCACAGCAGTTCAGATGAGTTCTATGAATTTTAATATTGATTTACAACACTTGTTAACAGGGTTTTCCAGTCATAAAGGGAGTGTATAGCTGATTAAAGCATGGAATTACTGTAAGCAAAACAGTTGGTGGAGGACTGGAAGCAGGAGGTTATTAAAGCCACTGAAACAGTCCTTTGGGCCAACTGCCCAGATGGAGAATGTCTTCAGACTAAATGCTCAAATAGGTCATTTGTCATTGCCTTCCAAAAAGTCCCATACAAGGGTTTGTTTGCTCCACCGCAGATTCATTTGACATCTTATGACATATGAGATTTTTTCTGAACTGCCACCTCTGCTGTCATTAAGGTTAGGGAAATATCGAGGTCATGGTTAGAAGAACTCTACTAATTTAGCATATCAGAAACATCAGTCCAGCCACAGGAGAGCTTCCCAGCAAAACATAAACATATATGGTGGAGGCTTTTTGCCATTTAATCAGTGGTGCTCTCAGTCAGATGAAGTAAGTCACATATTTCCTGACATCTTGCCCCGCCTGTGTATTATATTTGACCCAAGAAGCACAGCCGCCCACAACAACACAGGCAACAATCAGACTAACCTCCACATGTATACACATCAAATAACTGCACAGTGCAGTTTTTCTTCTTTGTTGTCTGTGCTAAGCCCCTGGTTATCTGGTAATTTCTCAGCACAGTTAAAATTAAGAATTGTTTTAATCTGTGATGTCCACACAAATGCTAAGCGGTTCACCGTCTTTCTCATCTGGCCGGAAACGTCGATAAGTTTGGACTTAAGTGTTTGCACTGTATGCACCTCAGTGAGGTACGAGTGGCTGCAATGATACTCATTAAAGCACTCATCTGTGTACTCCTGACTGCAAACTGATTTAGGCATGTAAGATAGCAAACAGTTTGATCCTGAAGCAATGTACTATTTGTGGTTTCAGAAACCTTCATATTCTCGGAAGTGTCAAATCTAATATCAATAGGAGTTCAAAACAATCTATTCAGACCTTTCAGATCCTGATTTCTTTCGGATGAGGAGGCAAACTTGACTAATTAGAATGGTTCTGCTTATGGAGCTGCACTCTATAGTTTTGCTTTCTAATTTCAGATTTGTCTGATAGTGGCGCAGCCCGTGTGGGTGGTGTAAATGCCTGGCAGCTCACATTCAACATGCCAAGAGAAAAGAGTGCACATACTTATTATAAACATCACTGTCACCGCATTAAATCCTTCAGGATAAGCTTCACATTTCTTATTTCAGTCTAAACGGGTGTACAGTCAGTTTTAAACAACATACATGGGATTTAATCTGATGCACACAGATACAGTAGTGGATGGAATTCAAATGGATTATCTTGGAAATAGTTTCATATATGAAATATGGTTTTACTCCTTTGGATTTTCAACAAAAGACAATTTATTAAGTGCCGAAACATTATGTAATCCAGTGTATTTTTAACCGTCAAATTATCACTCCCCTTCATGTTCCAGTCCAAACGTTTACCCACTCTGTTTGCTGCAGGGTTTCTTGTACTGTACAGTAGGTGTGGTGCAGCCTGTCGCTGGTGTATTCCACCCTTGAGTGCTGTGAAGCTGATTTATAAGAGGGAGGGGCCCAAGAGCTGCAATCAGCCCATTTCCATCAGCGTTATAGCTGCCTGACAACATCCAGCTGTCCCTGATGTGACACAGGGCCGATGGTGCGCTTGTCAGCTCTGCTGTTTTACTGCAGCAGTCACTGAGATGAAAACAGGCATACTTGCCCACACAATCACACATGTTGATACGCATGCTCCCACACATGCAGGATTTCCACATGAAATACAGTATTGTCTCTCCCAATTTTGTCATGGAATGAGATTTGCAATCATTATGAATTTAAAATAAATTGTATGAAATACTAAAGTACTGAATACCAATAATTTAACTGGTATAATAGTATAAAAACAGATCCAGTTCCACCCACAGTTACACCAACATGTGAAACAACTTCTTTCATCAAAATAGTCTCAATTAATTAACAGAACATACTCTATTAGTATGATATCAAACTGACAGGCAGCCAAATAAGTACAGGACCAAAATAAATACAGTTTTTGCATGTTCTTCTTAGTGTTTCAAGGTAGTTACTAATTACTTCATACATACAATGTTTAAATTCCACAATAGGAATATCATATTTTGCATATTAAGTATTTGGAAATCTTTTTTTTTTTTTTTTTTGGTGATGTGGGACATACCCCTTCTAATTTTGTAATGCACAACTATCAGTTCACGCCTTCACTTTTGATACTTTGCAAGTGGCATATGAAATTAACAAGCCCTTTGAAGTAGCTTCTCGAGTGAGTGAGTTTTACAAGATGATGCTCTGTTCTACTTTCAGACAGAGAGCACACATAATCAGAGCACCGGCTTGCCAGAGCATCAGTGTTGTGCTTCATCAGTGCAATCTGTTTCTATCCTTTTCTGATGTCTCCCCTCCAGCTGCTCCCACTAACTTATGATATAATGACATTATAACCCGATAAATTGTGAACCCAATTGGCTAAACCTGATTTTGCAGCTGAGATGCTACATGCAATGGATACCTACACCAAAGTAAACAAAAAACATAACTACCTCATTCTTCCTCTGTGAATAACAGATAATAACAGCATGATCAAATTATTAAATAATACGGTTTGTCTAGAAGGAAGAATAACATGTTCTTGAATAAATAACACAAGTGCTCTGCAAGGACAGTCTGTACTGTTTCTGACTGCTGGTTCTCTGACACATGCTGCTCACTGTCAGAGAGTAGAAATTATGCCCACATCGTTGCTACAGTACAATGTTGGTGCTGTATATTTAAGTGCATTTTATTGATGAGAGCATTTTAAACACACAAATACGTTAAAACACATACACATTCACTCATGCCAATGAAATGAGCTGTAAATACATTTGGGAAATTTGGGGAAAAGTCCATAGCAGAGGTAGAAGCCCAATCCCACTATAATTAATTCCCAATATACAAAACAAATTTGCTGTGTGGATGAAAATTGGAGATTTGCTGTTCCTAGATCCTTACTACTAATGACACACCTGGGTTGAGAGTAGCAGAAAAGTTACTTGTTTACTTTGGTTTACTGTCTGTGCAGTTTATATACTAATGATGGAAAATGTCTGTACGTTTTTGAAGCTGCCACTGATGCATTTGGTCAGTTGTGTGAAGGACAGAAAGATGGCAGGGTTCAAACTTCTAAATTAAAACTTAATTTTTCATTCTTTACAGAAAATACTTGTTATGTCATGTGTCTCATTTCAGTAGGTCTAGAAAAAATTGTCTCATATATTTTCAAATGGGTGGGCTGCACAGTGGATTGGTGGTTTGCACTGTTGCCTCACATCAAGAAGGTTCCAGGTTAGAAACCCATCAGGGGCCTTTCTGTGTATAGTTTGCATGTTCTCACTGTGCTTGTGTGGGTTTTCTCCAGGTACTCTGGTTTCCTCCCACAGTCCAAAAACATGTATGTCAGGTTGATTGGTGACTCTAAATTGCCCATAGGAGTGAGTGTGAGTGTGTGAGGTTGTTTGTCTTTGTGTGTCTATATGTGTGGCCTTTCGGATGGATGATTTCATCATGTCACATAAAACATTTTTTAAAATTATTTATTCATCAATTTAAGATGGATTGTCCAGTTCAGTCAGTGCCTCCGAACTTTGGTCACTAGAAAGAAATATTGTTATAATAATATCTTGTAATATCACTGTTTCAGAAATATTAGAAACCAGGACACAGATGAATGCACACCCCTACAGTATAATAAAATTATAGGATTTTATCACAGTAGAAATTTGAAAGACAAAAGCAATTAATTCCAGTTTTTTTCATGTTATTTCTTTTTATGTCTTTCTAAGTCCTGAGCTGGAGGATGTAATCAGTAGATCGCTAAACGCAGAGAAAGTAACCATTTTTAATGTTTTGACTTAACCATATTGAAATTCAGTTTTCTAGGCAATTTCATTTTTAGACAGAGCATGAAATGAAAAAAATGTTTTTCCGGTCTGGCAGGCTGACATGGCGACACATTGATTTTACCCATTTTATCTATTCAAGATACAATGCTATGGCTCCATTCAGTGGAGGAACCTGTCTATATTTTTCTTATCAAACATAACTAACCATTTACATTTAATTTGGAGTGTTGTTGTTGCAGTAAACTGAAAGAAGTGTCTATGCCTCCCCTGGATAGACATACCACAGAATCTGTTGAACTGGTAATGTACATACTTCAACTATATACTACATTTGACTTTGAAGCTTGCATGCATTGTCCCATTATCATCCCCTTATTTGCAGTTAAAGCTAATCAGGATTAGAATACACTGAAGTAAACTGGCTTTAAACAGATGCAATTCAAGTGCATTGAGATCAAAAGCGACAGACAAAAATCTGGGTAATTTGGCAGACATTTACAGCAATGGGCCTTAACCATAGGGAGAAAAGTGTGGTAATTGAAATGCAGTGTCATTTGGTGAACTACTGATGTGAGAAAAGTAATAAATGAAGAATCAAATAGTTCTCATCTCGCTCTCACTGCTGTTTTGTCTCTTGTTATCATCCAAGGCACAGTTAACGCTTGGGTGCCGTGCCAGGGAAAACCTTGTTTAATAGTGAAGACACTGTTCCTTTATTCCCAATCAGGGGCATTCAGATCACTGTCTCATCAGATTTAGGTCCGTTTGAAATGATCCACTGGAACCACATGTAAATCCCGTTCCTCTCTTTCCACTGAAAGACCACAGAAATGGTTGTACTCCAGTAAAACATCCTAACCCTCATTCTGCATCACATTCAAAAGATAGCCTGAAAGATGTCCTTTACACCATCTTCAGAAATTTACTTTAGCTTGTCAGATTCAGGGTAGTATTTTGAGCATCAGTGTTGGGTTCCTAAAATCACAGTGATGATGACTGATACTGAAGACACAGAAACACTGACCTTTCTCCATTTCTCCTCAGTGACAGATAGGAGGTTGGAAATGATAGAGCATGCCGTGGGAAGGAAAAGGCCATTTGCAGCCTCTGGGCTTCCTTACGCCTACTAGAAATGAAGCTACAATATTGTACACTGATCAACACAACCACAGATCAAATACTTTGCCCCACAGTTGTGTTTGTTAGTTATGTAACCTTGTCATTCTGTCCAGGTGATCACTTTGTTGTTGCCAGGTTTGCAAGATGTAGCCGCATAGACATTTTCCGTCTATTTAGAAAATGTTTTGTCTTTTTTAAGAGACTCTTAGTTATTTTCACCCATACCATTGTCTTACCTAGCCATGTTGTCTTTGTTTGTAAACCCATGTTATCACTTTTTTGCCTAAACTTACAGTTATTAAGCAGTTGTGCCCAAATCTGTTACTCTCTGTGATTGTTACTGTAATTACACTCTTGATAATAGCCCATTGAGCCAACTAGGCGGTGGGGTAGGGCCCTAATGGCCCACCTTCTGTGGTCCTGATGCAAACTGATAACAGGCAGTTACTGGGGTGATAACATTTGAAGCGGGTGAGTTCTTAAAGAATTTTGTCTGATGTTGTCACCCAAAGTGACTCACGCAAAGACCAGGAATGCTGGGTTTGTTAATCAGTCAGGGCTCTAAGCATTGGTGTCTCTTCACCTTGAATATGTTAGGATGCACTTTGATAAAAAGGGTGTTTTTAGTCACACCACAGATATATTAGCTGGGGTATTTCTAAGTACCTCTGGCTTCTGAAAAGAAAGCCTGCACTGCTGCACATTGTGTTTGTTGTGTGTGCTTAATTCATGCTCGGTGTCTAGGCAGTTGGGCTCACAGGGGCGGATTTCAGACATTTGAATTAAAGCTGCAAAACTATTAAAAATGTATGGTCTCTATGAATGCATGACCTATATTCTCCATGCAAATAAATAATAAATAAATAAACAGGGGTTTATAGACGATGATGCAAATCCTCAAAAGGGGGACACGGGATGAGCTAATGACATTACAAGAATAAAGAAGTTTCACACTAAAAGTGTAATGGAGACCAATCCTGCCCTGCTCATTCCCTCACCTCCTCCTTTCCTCTTCTCTCAAAATCAGTCCATCCCACAGCCTGCCATATCAGTCCCAGCAGGGCTACGTTTAAATTGACCTCTCCCAATTCAAGTGTATATTGTGAGTCACTACAGGATAGTTCAGAGAAAGCAATGGCTTTCGAGCAGTGGTGTACATTTCAAAAGCCATAACATAAGCACCAAGTGGATTTTGGAGTCTTTGTCTGATTTTCTCCTTCATTCTGTCCCTGGACCATGTCTATTTGCTTTTTTCTGTCTCTCCCTCTGCTCATCTCCCCCACCCCTTGCTGTCTCCCTCCCTCTGTTGTCTCAGTAGATTTCTTCTTCACTCTGCCATTCAGACAATGTCAGGGACCATGGCAGAGAGAATAAAGGCTACTGCTTTTTCTTGCTTCATGATGAACTGTCATTTTCTGACTGGAGAGAACTCTAAAATTCACTGAGAGAGAAAAGCAGTGGGAAACAAATGCATCAACTATCAACAGCAACTGATTTGTGTGAATCTTTCCCAGCCTGAGTTCTTCAGCCTGTGCTCCAATAGTTGCGCTTGTTAAGGGAAAATGAATTTGAAAATCCTGGCTGTTTGAGAGAAGTCTAAAAGAGGTTTGAGTCAAGGCATTTACATCAGTTTGTCATTTGTATCCTGTACATGAAAAGGTCACCTTGTTATCTCTCACATGGTCTCGTGTGGCATTAGTTTTCAGCCTGAAATCTGTCTATACACCACTGATCCAGGGACATAACACTGACCCTCACTCGGTGATGGGAAAGTAACCTTTTGCCTCATGTTTGCTGCAAAGGCCATCCTGTCTCTGAAGCAACTTATAAAACAGTGTTTCTTCCCCTCTGTGTGTATGTGCATGATGTGTCTATCCATTTATGCATCTATCACTTTGTGTGTGTGTGTGTGTGTGTGTGTGTGTGTGTGTCTAAGTTCGGGCAAGGCTGTTGGCTGTTTATATGAAGCAGAAGAGTGTATCCATGCTGAAATGACTAATTGGGAAATATAGTGTACAACCTCATTTGGTGCACCGAGCAACTTATTCGCTTTGCATGAATAACTGCAGGTTTATGCCCTAAATACAGGACTTATGCGTATCTTCTTACACAACTGTAGCCACTGTATTATTGATTTTAAAACCCAGTGCTAGATTATGAGAATTTCTACACAGCATTATGTTTTTTAGCTTTTTTGTGTGCATTGTGTTTTCTTCCCTGAGGGACTTCTACCCCCTTTTTCTGTAACTCTGCTCTGGCTACTGCCACAAGTCTGGTATCAAAGGGCCATTAAAGAGTCTTCTTCTAAATGAAGTTGACAGCAAAGCCAAGGCGTGGTGATATGGGTGGACATGCAAATCAATATTTCACATCATCAGCCACTGGTTGGTGGAGCAAGGGGACAGGATGACAAGGTGTGGCCAATACTGTCAGTGATTTAGACCACAAGCGAGGTCAGAGATGTCCACTTAGGGTTTTGTGGTTGTACCTTGTACAATAAGCATTGCAGGGATAATCAAAAGCCAGGTATCATCAGAGAACATTCAGTTATTTCACTCAGAGGCAGCTCAGCTCACAATAAACAGGAAGATCAGTTGGAGGCTGTTGATCACACTAAAATGACATCTGCACTTTGTTTACCCTCTCACACATAGCATAACTGTTCGCAGTCTCATTATAGAAAAAGAGGATCAGTGTAAACAAAGCAGATGGAAGGCATATGGAAGGAAAGACAGTCTCCCCCTTAATGAATTGTACCATTTAGAGCTATGGACCGACTAACCAATGTGTCACAACACTAGCTCTGTTGATGCAGCTTGTCAGCCCTTTTAACAGCAAACATGTTGTTTAGTCGTAAATTACATTACATGCAAGGTCACCTTGCATAAAGGTTAGGAAAGAGGAAGAAATGAGTTGAGGGTGTAATTTATCTTTTCATGTCAGAGATACAAAATCGAAAAATGTAGTTAACACTAACATGAGCATGGTGCAAATGTCTGTATTTGTCTCAGCAGAATTAATGATGCATCCGAAGACTAGCAATTTTGTGTTTATTGCTGTAATTCTTTACTGTATTGATTTGGTAATGAGGTATGGCAAATATCAACCAATACAAACATAGCTACTCCAACAAATTTATGCAGATTCAGCACTGTATGCAATGCAGCTGCTGTGTTCTGGTTAGCCGTGTCAAATCTCTGTCCTTGTATGACTTTCAACTTCAAGTCTCGCTCCCTCAAGGATACACATCTTAGCATAATACAACCGGCTTAGGAGTCACTGAGATGCGGTCCCCCTACTCTGATAGACAGCCACTGCCAGGCAAAGAAACCCCCTCCCCCAAAACCAGGTCTTTGCAAGCACAGTGCCAGCTCTGTGCTTCTCTACTTTTGGCACCCTTGACCATTGCCTCTCATTCACACCTCCCCTCTCCCCAAACCCAAAAGGATGCAGTGAGCCAGAGTACAGTACGTTTCACATTGACTTTAACCGGTAACATTACCTTTAATGATGATAGAAGGGCTCTGAAGGAGAGTCTAGAAGTTAATCGCAATCCTCCAAAAAAATAGATTTTTATCATCATTCAATGTCATCCTTTCCCAAGATACTGTGCCAGATTTGGGGAGACAGGCAAGGTCAAATCCATCCCCACAGTCCCCAGGTGGCACTAACCCTGGTGAAAGGAGTGGCGTGTCTGGGAAAGGGAGATATTTTCATGCTGGATACACAGTTTGTCCTGTGTTTATTCTCCTGTCCATTTGCATCACCTATAGTAGACCTGAGTGACATCAACAGGAAGCCAGTCACAGAACACTGCTTTTTTTTTTTTTTTTTTTTTCCTTGGCTAGGCTGCAAATTTTCTCTCAAAGTCTGCACATAATACATCTAACATGTCTTATATAAACTGAATACCTATGAACATGCTTCTCTTTAACTTAGATGAAATGAATTGTTGGCTTAGGCTATATAAAGGCGATATATAGTTCAGGTTTATATATATATATTTTTTTTTTGAGACACAAACTGTGAATTTGTAGTGCATGTGTACATGTTGAATTGCAGTTTTTCACTTGCCAAATAGTTCATTATATATCCTACCATATCAGTATCGATCGTCAGAACTCCACAGTCCTATATCACTTCACATTGTTTTGCTACCCACAGAAATAACCTGTTAAATGTCAGTAAAATTTGCCAAGACTTATAACAGAGGAGCAGATTATCACAACCCAAAATGATGAAATGATCTCACTGAAGATGCTGTTTTCCACACTAAATGCTACCAACTAAAACCCTAATCCAGTAAATTCAGTCTGTTGTGTTACTGGTTTATAATGTTTCAACCTTTTTATTACATTTTTAATTTTCACAAGATCAGCTTATTAGAATAAAGGCAATGTTAGTTCATAGCTAATTATGTTTATGACATACTCTTGCATACTCTCCTGGAAACATGTGGTCCTGTATATGATATATTATATAAGTACAACAGGGTTCCTCAACCTTGCTAGCAAATGTATAGTCACACCTGATGACGAACAGAACGACCTGATTTCCTTTATCTCCAGAGACATCTGTGCAGATGAAGTGCAGGGCATCAGGCCTCCGTTTCCCTTCTTCCACAACCTGTCATGGAATCAATCCTGTCTTTTAGATGTGCTCTCCGTAGGGAATGAATCAGGGAAGGTGCAGTGGTTTAACCTTCTCTGTCTGTCTCTCTTCTACCGGTTTTATCTGCGAAAGTACCTATCCATCCGGCCATCCTTATATTTTATCATCCTTTCCTTTCTCTTCTTCCTCCTTGGAGATTACCTCTCTTCCTCCTTTCTTCCTCTCATGTTGACTTCCTTTCCTCGCCTCTCTTTCACTCCCTTTTTATCTTTCCTTGTCTCCTCCCTCCTCTTTCTCTCTCTCTCTCTATCCTCTGTCTCGGTAGCGCAGCAGCTCTTGCAGCTTAGGGACTATGATTAGGACAGAAGAGAACTGGCTGTAAGACAGAGACAAACTCAGAACTGGGTCATCATTGTTTCTGTGTGAGGGCCCGTTCTGCAGATAAAAAGCTTGAAGACAAGAAGAGCGAACGATGCTCAATGCAGCACCGGGAGCCCTAGACATTTCTGGGCTACAGAAATACTCATGCAAAGGAGGCACCGGAAGTACAACACTGAATTTATGTAATAAGAGCTGAATAAAACATGCTGCTGGCCTGCTTTTCTGTCTAACTCTCAACCTTTCAAGTTAGTAATCACCCTTTGGTTGGCTGTAACTGCGTGGCAGACATGCAGCACGATTACAGCAGTGCTGTGGTCATGAAGCACAAGAGAGGGAAATCCTTGGTTGTCACAGGGTAATGGTATTTTGACACTGATCATCATTTTCCCCCTGTTCTCTTACGCTCTGTCTCTCTTTCTTGTCCTCACTGCAGTCATCTCTCTCTCTGTTTTCCGCCCCTTTAGCAGACAGTCTGACAGGGTCTGTCCCACTGGCCAACCATTCAGCACTTATCATGCGCATCATTTCCCCTCATCATTCCCCCCGGTGTGCTTCTTCCCATCTCCTCTGGCCTGTTCCCTCACCGTCTACCACTCTTCATAAACCTTTTTGCTTGTGTCTGAGTGTGTGTTCGGTCAGTGTGTGGTGTATAGAAATACATGAAGTATATGTACTGTAGCTATGCATGCTATTACGCGTAACCTGCATCTACATAATGTTTGGTAAAGTGTGTGTTTGTGTGTCCGGGAGTCTATGCATAGTGAGTTGTGAGATCGGTTGAAATAAACTGTTTAGCAGCTGGGTTGTAAAACCTACACTGTCACATTTGCATGTCATAGCAGCAAATTATAATTTAATTCATTGTTTTTTACATAAGGTCTTGAAAGCAACGAGTAACTCACCTTAGATTTCTTCCATGACAACTTCACGTCTATCGCTGTTATTAAGTGCAGCACTCTTGCAAATTTGAGTGCAGCTGAATATGTGCTCGAAACAGGAGGCAAACAATATTTATGGTACTCTCACTTTTAGATGGGTATGTCTGTAAAATAAATGAGTTGAGCAGAAGGATGTAAAGCCTTTGCACTGCATTTGACATACTGTAGTCATCTTCTCGATTCCCACAAATATGGCATCACATGGAAAAAAAAAAAAACAACGACACTGACTTGTGTTTTCTTCATCTTGTTATATTTGATGTTGGCTGCTTGTGTCAAACCTTTATTGCAAATCAGAATCAGCGGTGCCTTGGCCTACTTTCCAAACCATCGAGGAGCAAATAATCAGCTCGAGCTGAGGATTTGCCTGGCAGTCTCTCAAATGCAGATGCTTATGAGACATCCTTTTCTTCACTGGGAGACTTTGAAGAGTGTTCGGTGTTTCTTTCGGCTGACAGGAAAAATACTGAGACTTCTACTGCCATCTAGAGTGAAATCGCAGATGGTTCATGGGAAACATATGTGTTGATTGAAGATATTTCAGATCAGGCTAATAGTACCAAATGCATTTGCAAGTAATACATTAAATTATATTGTTCTCAATGTATTTCCACACAGCATAGGTAGCCTTGGTAAGTCAGAACCATATGGTACTGACTCAGGCAGACAGTATAACTTTGGACTTTTCTGTTTAGAGACAGGCCCACAGAAGCTGGAACTATTCCTTGTGCCAGAAATTGCTCAGAGGTTTCTAAACAAACCACTTGTTTTTCAGAGTGTGGGAAGATTTTACTTTTTTATCATACAAGTGAACCAAAAGCCTGTCACCAGAAAAAAAAGAGAAAGCCAAAGATCATCATAGGCTTAGAACCCCTTTCATGTATTAACCACCATTTTTTTCATTTGATTTCTTTTTTTGTTATGAACTTTTCTTCTTTTGTAATCTATGCTGCTCCTCTACCACAACACCTCACTGCTGATTGTGTTCCACAATGACTTTTCTAATCACCATTTTCATCTTGTTTTAATTAAAGCTTTTATTGGACAGCGGCATGGGCTATTATGCTCTCCGTATTTCAGAGAGAATGGATTGGAACATGACTAATTCCTTATGCTGACCTTTCTCAGTCGCTGTCTGCTGGCGAGACTATGCAGAGCAATTTCACCAACATATTTATCTCATCCAAAGCACACCTTAGACTTAATCCTAATGGCCTTTTCATTAGCCTTTTAATTGAGCTCCGTGTCTCCCAGCAGCTTTTGAAAAGTAGTCCTATGTCTGATTCAGCCTATATAAATTAATTTGGGCAGTTAAACTCATGTTAACCTCCAAGTGTAATCATCAATCATGCATGTTCTCCCTATTTTACTCTTAATCTAATTCTTTGACACAGAATATAAGCTACTAAATGAAAGAGAGCCCTGCTGACATTTATATATCAGGCATGTGTGTTTCACTGGGTTTGGGGAAAATCTATAGAATTCTATTTGGATTAAAATTTCAGTTATCTCATTTTCAATTTATTTTGCCCATTGAGAGGAAATCACAGTTGTCATTTTTAAAGTTTTTGGCCCTTAAAAATTAAAATGTGCACATCACAAATAAATCTACCACAGGACTGCAAAGCTGCTTACACCTCAAAGACATGGAAGATAATTATTATACATTATACATCTGTTAGGTATGAATAATAGAATCTAATCAGAATCACTTCAGAATCAACCCTGTGAAGCATTTTCATCTGAACACAAAAAACGGCGCTGCACGGTTTGCAAATCGGCCAGTAGATGGCAGTACATCCTCATCTTGTCTGACCTGACAGTAAATGCAATGAAAATATACCAGGAGGGACAAAGGTCAAATAACACTGTAGTGTTGACCACAAGAGGGTCAACACATAAATATCTCTGGGGACTTTCTCAAGTGTAGAGTGCGGCTACTTAGGGTGAGATTTGCCAGAGCAAAAGGCAGAAGTTCCATTTCCACCATGGCGTAATGAAATCAGAATCCCTGGGGATTTGACTCTGACCCTTTTGGCCCTCATGGCTGCTGAGTGATTACTGCAATGTAAAAGCCTAGAAGATGTAGGGCTGCATTAACTACACAAGTCTTTACATCATAAAACTACATGAAAATCCAAATGGTAGATGATTTACATATATTAATAGTAATTGTTTTCAAATTAACATCTCACTTCCTCCCTCATTTACTGTAATTTAGAGTCGTATGGAGAAGACAGCCACAAGCAAACAAAGAGATTATTATAAAAACAATTGTTTCTGCATTAAGCAGCATTGTACAGTATAATATAAGGCTAAATGCCAATGTTGTTTGTTGTTTGTTTAACGTTTTGTGGGCAGAAATTCCTTTGGTTCGCTTCAGACCTGCATGCATTTTATTGGCTTGTGTGGGATTTGGGCAGGAAACCAGAGCTAATGCCCCCTCTCCCACTTCAAACGGATGCCAGGCACCCTTAAATGTCATGGGGTGGTTAGAGAGTTGAAGAAGCTGGGAGGGAGGGGGAGACTGAGGAGTGAGAAGCTGGGACTCGCAGAGAGAGAGAGAGAGAGAGAGAGAGAGAAAGGAGAGAAGCCAGCTCACCTCAGAGTTTATCAGTGAGTCCTGGATGTAGCTTTACCAAAGACTGCTAAGGCAAACCAGATGCAGTGTAGCCTGCTCTGTGCCACTATGTGTCAGGTACAGCCTGGGTCAACCTGAGGCGCCTCGGTAATATAAGAGGAGGCCACTGTACAGTTCAAACTCACTGCAGATGTTCCTTACTAACAGACAGTATATAGCTGGGACATTCTGTTTATTCTCTTGACTTGACTGTGTCTTTGAAAAGTCTTGAAGGTTTCATGGTGTCACTTCAGTTGCCTACCCCGATTATTTTTTTCTGCTTTTTAGATTGACAACTTGCAGTGGTTTATAGCTGGACTATCAAAGGCTGTCAGTGTGTGTTCTTGGGTGTGTTGGTCACTGGGGATCCCACAGTGCCTTTCTACTCCTGCCAGCACCAGTGTTTATAGGATTTCGTCTCATTTTCTCCAGTGTTAATTTATTTCCATCAAGGCAGGCATGACACATTCTCTCCTTTGCTTTCTGTCTCTGTGTGGCTCGACTATACTGAGGTATGAATTCCTCTCTGTGCTGAATGGAAGAATAGAGCAGATTGACTTTAGTCTTTGCTGCATGGTTATTTTGACAATGGGCATGATCATCATTGTCAGTCTCTCTCCAGCACTTCCTCTTTATGTCACTCTCTCCCTCAGCCTCTCTCTGAATTTCTGTGTCTACACCCTGCTATTGCATTGTTTTGTGGTTTTGGATAACTTCTCACTGTATTGTTATGCTTCCTCATGTTTGTCATTATGGTTCCTCTATATCAAGTTATGGCATGGTTAACTTCAGTTTCCCATGTTTGTGACTAAATCTCTAAAATCTCTAGCTTTCCAGTATCATACTCATCGACTCCCCGTGGATTTGTTTGGCAACCAGAAAATACCGTCTCTCTCATCATCTGGATTATATGGAGCTCATTTTCTTTTGATTGCAAAACCATTAACAGACAAATGTATTGGTGACTGACCTGCAACCTTTCTCATCAACTGACAAGCAAAACTGGTCTCATCACTTCTCCTCTCAGGCTCTTTGGATCCCGTGGGTCTGGGTCAGGGTTTGGTAGTGTTTGTGCTGCCTTTCTGTCAAACTTGCATGATCCACTGCCACTTAACGAGGGAGAACAAGGCTGAGAAATGAGGCATTTCCGGGCCCAAGGGTTTATTCCTACAAGCACAGTGGATTACATTACAACGTACAAAGCAGAGACGTGACTCATTTTTAAAGAAATCTTCAGCTTTGAACACTGATCCAGCCCATCTTAGTATCTAATCTGCAGAGAGAGAGCTCACAGACATAGATACAAAGCTTATGGCTGTGTATTTACAATGCATTACATATTTTCTGACTCTCTCCAGTTTTATCTGTACTTAAAAAAAAGGTTAAATATGTAGACTCCTCATCAGGCTTACATTGTTGTACCCCTAGGAATTACTCTGCTGAATACTAGAAAAGAAATGCTTATCACATATCCGGTACAGCAAAGATCTATCTGTGCCTGTGTTTCTTCTTTTCACTTCATTTTCCATCATGCCAAAAATATGAGATCCCAATAGATGCAAGAAGTGAATGTAGTTTTTGTTTGTGCCTCTTCGGCACACAGGAATTGTTGTGTGCATTTCTTGAAACATTCTGAATTACTGAATATGACTTATGTTAGTATAAAACGAATGCACAGCTATGTATAGGTGGAAACTTTAAAAGTCAAAAGAAAACACAAAAAAACTGCCATATTACAATTGCTAACTAAAAGCCAACAATCATTTAAGAACATCAACATTTTATCAGTCAATCAATTCACATATGGAGGAAAACAAAACAAAATTACATGGCACTTCACATTGTGGGTCAATTTACAGTCAGGTATCAATTTTAAGGAAAGCTGTTTCTTTGTTTCTCTCTAGCATCAGATGGCCATCACCTTCCTCTGTGGAGGGGTTTCCACGGTGACCACATCTGTTTCAGGACATACTGTTTGCATGGGATCAGGACGAACCATGTGAGGGTGCTGCCAGGAGGTGAAGGTGCGTGGGGGCTGGCGAAGGATAACAATTTCAGCACTGGTTCCATGAAGTAGGAGGTAATCCAGCTCTTCTTGTGTAGAGTTGACCACTGGTACTCCGTTCACCTCCATCAGTCTATAAGGCCACACAGAAACAGTAAGTTAATGTTTCATACTTTAATTCCAGGATGATCTTACTCCAAGTTATAAGGTTGGAAAATATCAAAGTTTCTATGATAAAATGACGAAGTACTTGAACTTTATAACTGAAAATCTTACATGGAAATTCTCTGTCAACCTTTTCAAAGTATCTGCCACTTTTATTTGGCAGCATTTTCACTGCAAGTAGAGACAGACCCTGTGAAATGTGTATTTATTAAGCAACAAATAATATAAAAGAATTCACAAATCATGGCATGAAATATTAAAGACATCACGGTTACACAGGGCTCATTAAAAAATCTCCCTTCATTAGATTTTATTTATAGCTACCTGGATAAAACTGACAGGGAAATAGTGAACCTTTTGTATTTTTTCATTAGCTCTGTAAAGAGCATTGGCACAGATGCTGCGATAGGTGAACACACACAGTGAGGCTCAAAGACTCTTTCAGCTTCTGTGGTTCTGTCTCTGCACTGTCATGCAGACTGCTCTTTCTTTGGCAGGCCTGTGTGTGTGTGTGTGTGTGTGAGAGTGTGTGTGTCAGTGTGTGTGGTTTGAGAGTGCTGGGTATCTTAAGCGCTTGTTGTAATGCAGTAATTGCTTAATTACATGAATTTCCTTTATCTTCTCCTTTTCTCCGTCTTCTACATCCAAGTTTTACATTACAGTGTTTGCTTGTTTTGGGTTTCCATAGCTACCAAGCATAGAAAAACAGAGTGAAAAACAGTGAAAACTGGGTGTGATAAATGAGATGCTGAATGCTGCTCTTATTAAAAAGGCAGTCTCTGTTAATACAAAGCAAATATTTCTCATTAAGCCTCTTCAAATGGCTTAGTTCTATCTGTTCATGTTACCTGTCATCGACACAAAGAGGAGAGTTGTCTGCTTTGACCACCACTAGTCCGCTGCCTTCTCTGTACTGA
This sequence comes from Mastacembelus armatus, assembly GCF_900324485.2. NCBI lineage: Eukaryota > Metazoa > Chordata > Actinopteri > Synbranchiformes > Mastacembelidae > Mastacembelus > Mastacembelus armatus. The sequence goes on along the minus strand of NC_046647.1, from coordinate 9,272,543 downwards.
CATGTAAAGCCGTAGTGGCCATCACGACCCCGGTTCTCCTGTACAACCAGCAGCATAGCCGGAGACTGCGGAGTCACCAGCTGGCTCAGGCTACAGATGGCCAAACTCTTTTTCTCCTGAATGCAGAACAGCAAGAACAGATACACACATTCACAGATGCAAGCTTCAACTTTGAAGGCACATCTCATACATAAAAGTTTATTGATTTAAATACCTCGAAATGTACTGTGGTAATTCATATTTTTATAGTCCCATTTTATGCTTTCATTTTGTGTAAATTAGATCTGACATCCACCCTATAAATTAAATTCATTTTATTTAGCCAGTGTTATTTTGGAGCTCTATCTAGCAATCAGTCTTACCCACTGTCAATTTGCAGCTACTAAAGTTTAAAGATTATTTTTTACATTTTACAAAATATAGCTATTTGCATTTGTCTAATAAACACAGCCAGGAGATGGTTAGTTTTGGAACACATTGCAAAATAACTTGAAATGTACAACCAAATTGTGCTGCAGTGACTTCTAAGAGTCATATCATCAATGTGAGCTTGTCAACCAGTCTGACTCAACACACACACATATATTCCATTTTTTCTGAAGAACAGCCTTCATATACTGAATAATGTGCCATCATGACAGATACAAAAGTGTTTCCCATCTTCTCAACTAACTCTCAACAAGAAAACAAGCAAAAGTACTTTCCAAAATATTGAACTGTTTCAGTCTGTTTAACTGTTTGAGCCAAATGGTAGATAGTTAAATCTCTGTTTTGTGTCAGAGAATTATTAACACTTTCAAAGTTTTCAGTGTTTCAGTACTTCTGGAAAACAAAACCAACTCAGTTATAATTTCCTTCAGATAAATTGTGAATTTAGTTCTTAGAGCCTTAAAGATTAAAGATGCCAGTGGAAGTCTCCAGGAGATAAGGCTGAGGCAGTGTCAATGCCAGAAGACCACCAAGATATAATGATTAGCTTAGGAGGAGATCACACCGCAAGTAGCTTGCAGGGATCAGAAATAAGTTATGAGTCTGACCACTGAATTCCAATGTTCCCTTATCCAGCCTCTTAGCATACTCCTCCCTCCCCTCCCCCTCCGAATGGTGTGTGAATGCCTTGTAGCAATAGATGCCGTCTTACCAAGGTCAAGGGTCAAAGCTAAGGCTTCTCTCTCTCCTCAGACAAGTGGGCCAGACAGGATATATCCACGGAAATGCAGCTGAAGCCTCTTGAGAGGCAAACTCTTAATATGGATCATTTTCCCTTTTAGCTTGCCTCAATGTTGGACACAGTCCAAAAGCCAATGGAATTTTCTCTTCATATTCTTCTTGTTTATCCAAAGGATCTGATCAAATCCTGACCTTCGTCAGACAGACATAGGGTATATACAGTAGCCCATATACACACCAGATGCATGTAGTGGATTGGAAGCAGGTAGTTAGCACTGCTGCCATAAAGACAACTCAGGTGAGAAATATTTTTTTAGTATCAATAATAATAATAATAAAAACCCACATATTAATATAAATGTTATTCTACGTTGTAAATTATATAAAGGCCCTAATTTGCCTGAATCACAGGGCTGTATAACACAATAAGTGAAAGGACTTAGTTTCATCCAGTGTGAGAAGTCATTCTCTGACAAGCCAGACAACATAGATGCTAAGTGGAAGGGATTTCATTTCATTTATAATGATAGGTGTTAGTAGCTCTAAACTCTGTGCTGTCATTCTGAGTGTGGATGCCTTGGCTTCTCCTACAACCGAGATCTTTAACACAATCAACCTTGGGGCAGAATATGGTAGTAATATGAGGCAACCTGACCACACTTATCAACCGCAACTCATATCATGACTGTTTCTGTATAAAAACTGGAAATGCCCTACACATTTCTTAAACTCAATGGCATGCCATGGCAAAGAGGTCGCAGATTTTTCTGAAAACTCAATCCATCCTCAGAGAACACATGACAGTAGAAAGTGGGCAAAACAATAATCCTCCCAATTTCCCCTCTACAATAGTCTGTCTGAAGTTTTTTGTTGTTTCAGCTAAGCTATTTATTTAAAATAATTTCCACCATTTGTTGTCCTTCCCCGTGTCTCTTAACTCTCTCCCCCTGTTTCTCTTTCCCTTTCCCTCTTGACTGCTTTATTGATGTTCTCCAGTTACAATAGATCCTGGAGATTAGCCTGTCGATGATGAAATATTTCCTTATTGTCTGTAATGCAGTGAGCCTACAAGACCAAACACAGGGCAGTCTGCTCCTTATTAGAGCAGCGGCTCCATCAGTTCCCAGGCTGCTCCTCTCCTCTGACCTGTGTGTTAACTCTGATTAGGTCATATGATAAACATTAGCGCCGCTGCTGTTCCCACAAACTCAGCACCTAAAAAAGTGTGGCCCCGGGGCGGCAATGTGACACAGGGCACCTTTCAAAGCCGAAGCCGCGTGTGTCCTTTCATGGCACCTCGTTAGGCCTTCCCCAATGGGATTAAAGAGCCACATTAAAAAAAGAAGTGGGCTCCTCCGGGGATAGATGGAGATAGTTTTACACATGCTGGCCCAGTTCTCCATTGCACTCCCCCAGTGGCTTTTGTCACACACATTCCATTGTTGGTATGGTCCCAGGCTCTCGGATGTCAGTGCTGAACATCATTTTCTCAGAAACAGCACATGTTCGTTTCAAGGACTTCACTCAGCTTTGTATACCCACTTATAACTGCACAGCTTAATGAAACAGAGTGGACTGAATGGAGCATTGTGTTGTCACTCAGGAGAGCTATGAAGAGAAGATCAAAGATGATTGGCATAATAGTGTCATGTAATAGCCCGCCACATCAGGAAGCTGTTCCCATCTTTAATGGTGTGTGATTCTACTGGTAAATGAGAAAATATATATAAATATTTCACATGTTCTGTAGGTTAATTTATCTTCTAGGTCTGTGATCATTTGATGCAGTGTTAACAGCATATTGCATTTAATTGTTCTATGAAAAAAGAACGAGGGGAAGCAGTGTGTTCTGTGGCGTTATTAATGAAAACACCACATTTGACTCTGTTCTTTCTTCAGCAGATGTCAGATTTCAATATCCCATACCAAACATGCTTCTCCCAATAACTAGTGTTGTTTTGCTGCAAATCTTGTCTCGTTGTTTAATTTTAGCAATCAAAACATTCTCTCACTCAGACCATATAGTTTCCCACATGCTGATTAAACTCCACTGACTGAGCTCCAGACCTTTCAATTTAGTTGCAGTCGTGCAAATAGGCCATATAAGGTAATCTTACTTTGATCAGTAGTACCTTAACAGAGCTTTCTTGCAAAGTATTTTGGAGGTGAGCCACCTGTCGGTTCAGATGGACCAAGGTAATTTCCTCCTTAAACACTTCGCAGTTCAGTGTCATCTTTTCCAAGAGGCGAACTTCCAACTGTCTGAAGGACAAGAGACTACAATTCAGTAAAGGTCACACACACACAGACACATGCACGCATACACTGGGGCAATTTTTTTTTGGAGGAGCAATACTTTTGCATTTTTGACTTTTATGTCTAGGAGAATTAATCATATCTAAATAGCCACAGCTACTGTATGTATTTATTAATGGTTTCCAACCCCTGATAACTTCTCAGGTTCACTGTTCTTTCACTTATTATATATGGATGACAATTAAACATTTGCCTAAATAACATAACCAGACAGTAGCCACATACTCATCCATTTATGTGCACTAATGTTCAGATCAGTGGACATTTTGTGTCTCTTATGAAGTTATATGCATTGTTGAGTACACTGTTAATTGGCCGAGGCAGTCCACCTACTTTGTCTTCTGAGCAGCTGAGTTATTAATGTTGTCTTGGAGGGCGTGCAGATGCTTCCTCTTGTCGCTGAGTCTGCTTTTGACCAACTCCAGCCTCTGCTTCAGCTCAGCAGAGCCAAGCCTGCCTGTGTTCACCTCTCTGTCCATGTTTTTTAACTCTGAGCAAAATGTGACAAGCCCGTGGTGGAGTTCCTGTACCTTTGGGGGTCAGTGAGGTTAATTTATACTTACTATGTTACGTTTTTAGTTGTAGAGCAAATATCAATCTATTGCATATTACTGAGTTGTATTTGAAAAGACAATTCCCCACCTGAAGGATGACATTTTGCAGTGAGTCCACCTGTTGTTTTAGCTCTCGGATCCTCTCTTCTTTCCCTGGTTGGTTTCCCTTGACATTTTTGTTGCGGTTTTTGTTGGTGCTGCTGACTTCTTGACTTGTCTGGGAGGCAGGGCATGTTGTTTTCTCCTATAATGCAAACACATACAGGAAGCATGTTTATTATATGGGTTGGTGTCAGCGGTGCCTTATAATTATCTACAATTAATATGTTTAAGAAATCACCATTTTACACAAGTGCAGCTCCAACTGTCTGCTCTTGGATGTCAGTAGACTCCCAATCTGCTGATCTGGTGAGAGCTCCTCCAATGAACCTTGAAATCAAAGCATATATGCAGTATACATATACAGTTTTTTGTGTGATTATTAAATAAGTTATCTGGCGTGAATCGTGTATTGGGCACCTTGCTTTTCTTTCAGTGCAAGCAGGCTTTTATCTTCTGTCACCCCCAGCATTTTGCTACATAAATCAATGATTTTTCCCATTGTCGTTTCCTTTGGAGTTCTAAGATAAACTATCCGCTCTGATGCTGCAACAAAACACGGCAGTCAGAATAATATTAAAGCACTACATTTGTTTCACATATGTGTCCATTATAAACAGGCTAGATGGTGTTTGACTTGAACATATGCACAGTGAATATTTTTAATACATTGCAAATGTATTTTGCAAGATTTCTACATATGCAGTATGTACTGTATTCCATTATAGTCTCTCAGTTCATCATACATTTCTTTTATTTAGCCTTTCAACCCATTCAGTTACTCACCATTAATAGTGATCTCTATCAGCGGAGAATTTTTGTGCACAATGTGGCTTTGACTGTTGTTTCTATAATGGAAAAAGCCAAGAGGTTAAAATATGTTGCTGTTTTTGATTGTTTCACTAAGTCACAGCTCCTGCCCGGTTTCTATTAATATTGCCCATTCTGCCCCTCTGTCCATGCCAGCCACAATCTTCCTCAGGCCCCTGAATTAAAATGTAACTTTTCTGAGCTGCCATCCTCCTTACAGCCACCAGATGTCCCCATACTTTCCTTTCAGATCCATCCATCATCTATATCCACTTATTCCTAATCGGGGTCACAGGGATCTGCTGGAACCTATCCCAGCTCTCTTTGGGTGAAAGGCAGGGGTACACCCTGGACAGGTCACCAGTCCATCACAGGGCCACATAGAGACAAACAATTGTTCATGTTGTGAAATTCATGTCCTTGTCACCTTTACCCACTACCTGCCTGCCTGCAAGCCCAATCATTATCAATGATTTTTATAAAGTTACTTAACTGTGCCTGCCTGCTTGTTTGTCTGTGCACGTGTTCCAAATCCTCAGTGGTGACACACTATATTTGAGATGTTTCATTTACGGTATGTACAGTATATAAGGTACGGCTATACCTGAATGTAAAGGAACGTTGAGTCCTGCTCAAACAGCCCACATGAGGGAAGGACTTAGACTTGCTCACTGACACCAGTGCTGCAGTGCTTGTCTCAACATTATTTGGCCCAACAGATTCTATGACCAAAAAAAAACAAACAAAAAAAAAAACAACCATAAACATCTCCTTTATATAATTCAATATAATTCATTTTGCCCAATGTCCACAAAATGTTTGTGCTCGTGATGGTGCAATAAAAGTGTACCAATCAGAGAGTCGAGTCTCTGGGTGATGGAGCTGGGAGGGTGCAGCTCATTGTAAATGGCTGACAGCAGCTGCTCTCTGTCTTCTGATGTGGTGATGTGGAGTATGTCCAGCGTATTCATACCTACAGAAGCTAAGTCTGCACCACACAGTTTTGCTTCTGAAAGAGAAACATGTATATGGCATATGCCTACAGTACATAATTGCAGAGATGTACTGCAGCCAGTAAATTACAGTTGTAAAGTATCTATGAAAAAGACCATAACAAAGGCATCTTTGTTAAAAATCAAATGATAAGGCTTTGTGTTAATGAATGCTTTCTGTTTTTAAAAATGTTTTTAGAAATGAAAATGTGGAAATTGGATATGTAATAATATAGAACTAACATCTTATGAGGAGAAAGAAAGAATTTGGAACGTTAAAATGTGACAGCTTATAGAGAAATATGTTTTTCATTTTTAAGCTGTTTGTAGGTCAAAGGAAACTGACACAAATGCTTTATATTTTGTTCAAATCATAGTAAAAATATTTTTCATAAAACTCTTCCATATTATTCTGTAATGGGACAGATACAGTATTGATGTCGGGCTGAATTTCACTTTATTCACATCCCCTCATTTTAAAAAAAAACTGTTTATTTGACCTGTGGTAAAGATAAATTAAATTGGCAGTGTCTACCTTTGTTTTGCAGCCGCAGGGCTGGGTGAGGACACAGTTAGAATGTGTTTTACCTCTGATGAAAGGGAGACATTTCTGCAGTCCAATGTAGGTAAACCACTGGCAGACTTCATCTGTGTTCAGCTCCGTGAATGATTTGGCCATTTGCCTGGTGACTCCCTGGGGAGAAGGAGCGGTTACATACCTGGTGTTTACACCATATTCTACATTGGCATGAAGCGTATGCCATGAGGAAAACAGCTTTTATAAACTCCACACGACAGAAAAACATGCATAAAGTCCTACGTGATTACGTCATATGATTTCCAAAAACCTACTTAGCAGGGGACATCAAGACAAGACATGATTAGACTCCACTGATTCATTCAAAGTATGACTGTGCTGAATATCCATGTTTCGACACATTAAAACAAATAAACAGATTTGTGTGTTTAACTGTAAACACAAAGATATGTTTACTTTGGTGGGGAAACTAAAGATAGGTTGTTATATTACTGTGTTAGTCAGAGAGTGTCTGTTTAGGGTGTTCCTGGGAAGAAACTTATATTGTTCTCTGCTGCCAGTAGAGGTTTTCCAAGGTGACTGTGGAGTGATATAAATTGGGGTGAGAGGTTTGTCTTGTCTTAGGGATTTCACTATTATGTGAAAGACAGAGACCTTCGGAAAAAAAAAAAAAAACTATTAGATCGTAATTCACCAAAACCACAAAAACGATCCATTTTGTCTAATTTGGGGATCGCAGTGTGGGTCTCTGGAATGAGGCATGGCTGCTTAAAATACATGTTGGCTACATGATTCAAATGGAATTGATCATATACCAGAGGAAAATAAGACAGCTGATAATGCAAGGACGTATTCAGCGCAAGACGTGAGCAATTTGCCTTTAAAAACACATGGATCGTTAAGGATACGAGCAATCTTGCTTGGCAAATCCTGGACACAAAGAGTAAAACCCTGAGACTATTTGCAGAGTCATTGCTTTGACAGATCAAGGGAGCTGGGAAACATAAACAAAGCATATTCTGTAATTGCAGCAGCTCTGGGCTGTGTGCTGATGCCACCCTGAAGGCTGTGCTTTCATGGTTTACAGTACCTTCTCAGAGAAGTTTCCATTCTGATTCTTAGACTGAGGCATAGATGATGCTGCATGAAGGGCATATTGAAAAACATTGAATTAGAGTTTTCTAACTTCTTATTAATCTGAACAGTAGTATTATGCAGAGCAGTGTTGTATGTTTAAAAAATACCAGACTCATCAACAGTGTGTCGTCGCTGCGGTGATCCTTCCTCTTCCTGGTGTTGGTCTGTGTTCAAGGTTAAAGCATGGAAGGTGGCACTCCTGGTCAGTGTGTCCCGAAGACTGCAGGAGCGAGTTACTGATCTCTGTCATGTAATGCAGTTTTCAGTAAACAGGCAGTAAGTGTTTTTAACTTCATGAGTCTTAATACACAGTCAGTCTAAAAAAAGTATATTTCTTCTTCTCTCTGTAGAAAACTTACACTGAAGGTGAATGTGTGTAGACAGATCATGTGATATTCTGCCATATGAAGAGATCACATAAAAGATTTGTGGCAAAAAGGTTAGTTGCATAGTTTTTATACCCTTTGTTGAGTAAATGTTTCCATGTTGGTGGCAGGAGGAGGCAGACACAGCTCAGTCTTTACCAGGCTGGAGCAGTTCACACGTCTGTTGTTCAGGTTGTCTGTACAGTGAATGAGAAAATAACAAACGTATAAGAACATGTCTCAGTTGGACCTGTTTCAGTCTTAAGATAAACTATTCAATGCCTTTTTTTCACCTTTCACTCCATCACTCTGGGTTTAGGCCTTCTTAGGCTTTCTCTGGTGTAAGGGTCACCAGGTCTATTTACAGTGCATTAGCTGGTGCTGGTACTGGATGTAGCTAGATGGGGTTGCCTGGCAACCTGTCAGACACACTAACATCCGTCTGGTTCATGACATACTTCTCTGACAACTCAAGCTCTTTCCCACAGAAAGCCCATTTTTTACATTTTCCAAATGTCACTTGGTCAGCAAACAGATATCTTTTTTTTCTGCTATCATAACAAGCAAGACAAATGAGGCTGAGAATATGGCATCCAAGTCAGGCCCAGACTTTCTCAAGGCAACACAATGCTGTGATGTGACATCGACAGATGCTGAACTGTTTTCGTTCTGAGGTATAACTACTTTTAAGTTAAGTTGTTTTGTATATTCACAAATTGAGGCATCAAGCCTTTACTATTCAAAAAAAACAGTAGTCTTTCCAAATAATTTACCCAATGAAAAAAAAAAAATCTGCCTAATTTCTTAAACACATGTTTTTCATTTCAGGGGCCTGTTTCTAAAAGACTGGTTTGACATGGATGGGGGTTTAGATGGAGTCAGAATCAGATAAGACAGTGTAATTGGTTTATGTGTGTCAGCAATGGAATCTTGTCTGGATCCTGGAGAGACAGTGGAGTACGGGGTGGGGGGGCAACGAGCTGGCACCCTGTTCATCACCTGGCTGGCCTGTGAATCACTCTGTGGAGGATCATGCAGTCTGGCCCACAGCTAAGAAAAGTCAGACAATCTCTATGTAAAACACAAACGGCTTGACTGTAACAGCCAAGTGAAAAAAGTGATGGCTTTTAGCTAAACGTGAAGACATGTAGGAGCTAGCTGACCTCAGACATAACAGTGTCTTTGAAATTCTGAGAAAATGACTTCCAGTTTTGCTGTGTGACTAGTTTTCACCATGCATCGGAGAAGGGACACTAGATGGAGAACTGTCTGAGAATGTAATGGAGGGTGGCAGTACACCCACCCCACCACAGTCATGTTCAGACTTCACACAGTTTTCATCTTCCAGGAAAAGCCCAATCAAAACAAAGAAGGACAGAAAATTTTGGGCAGGCTGAGGGACACAGCCTGATGTTGCCTTAAAGGGTGAAATAACCAGTAATGGAGAGATGGACATCATTCCCTGAGTCTGAGCCTCAGTTGGCTCAGTCAGGACAAGTCAAAGCATGAGTGAGTTCACTCACCCATGACTGGTTAATAAAGACAAAACACATTGCAATACCCTTGCATGCACACTTACTGAGCAATCTAGGTTTGGTGCGTGACAAAGTTTGACAACCATTCACACGCAGACATTTAGGGTTAATGATAAAGCAACGCTTTTTAGTGGGCACTTTTCAGCACATTGATATAATTAATAGGAAAAAGCAATGCTTATCGTTTCCAGTATCATTGTCCTCCTCTGTTTTGTAACGAAAGAAAGCTCTTTGACAGACGACAGCGGGAGGAGAGCCTGCTGAGTCACAGGAACCCAAAACCTGGGAACTGCTTGTCCAGCCACGCACTGGGAATAGACACACAATGGCTAAAAAGGGGAACTTCTGCAGCTCCCAAAAGAGGCGTTCAAGGTACTGTAGTCATGACACATAATGACTGCAATTTCATCTGAATGGGGAACTGAGATCAAAACGAAGAGGCAAAACATGAGCTCACCCACTAGATGATGTGAACTATCAACTGGTGTCACTTACTTCTGTCTTAAGAGTTTGACTAAATGGAAACAATGCAGTTTAAAAACAATCATTCATTAAACAAAGCAAATTTGCCTCAAGCAAACTCACCCAAATTATGCTCAGTAAATGATAAAAGCTTTCTTCCTGTGTTGAAGCTTCTTATGACATAGACAAACATAATGACAACATTTTCTTTTGAATTAAAAGTGATAATTCAACATTCCAACATTTTGAGAACTACACTTGCTGAGTACGGCGTCAACTTTGTATGTGCATTCGTTCGAAACAGATATTTCAGCAAACCATGACAGTGTAACAGTGAACCAACATGCCAAATCATTAATCATCATTAGTCATTAATGTCCTTATTTGCATCTGTACTTTTCCTATGCTGACATGAAAAATGTCTTCTGAGAAAAAAAGCCTGTTGTTTCAGGGCATGTTTAGATTGGCTTAGTAGTTACCCTCTTTAAAATAGAATATACTTTGCAGCAGCTCAAAATCTGCCTAAATACTATGTTTTATTTTGTTGCTGTCGCCGATAATCCAGACACCAATGCCCCTATGAATGTCCTGGGTTGTGTTGTGTTTAAATGTATCATTTAAAATAGGATAGGGCCTTTGTTTTGGACCTTTTGGACCTGCAGGGATAGGAATGACCTGATAGGCACTATTTAAGAACCTGAGCTTTGTTTTCGCCTTATCCCTGTCTATGATGGCCTCAGCCTCTCTGTCTTCTCCAGACTGATCAGATATGCTTGCTCCTTCAGGCTCAACTGCACTGTCAGCACTAATTTTGTTCTCAGCCAGGTTGAGTCCTTTTGACTCCTCTGCCTCTGCCAAGTTCTCGTCACACCTTTCCTGGTTACCAGCAGCAGAGCTTCCATCACTGCCAAATATATGTGCCACACTTTCCTGTGAATTAATGTCAAAGTACTGATCATCGTCAACGTCAGAGGGCTTGGGTGGGATCACATTAATAGCAGATGCTATCTGGAGTCTTCCAGAAGCTGCTGTGCTATTAGTAATGCTCTCTAACAGCAGCAAGTTGTCCTTATCTTCTTCATCATCTTCTCCATTGGCAGAAGTGATGGACAGTTTGGCCTGATGCTTTAAAGGGACTGAGGATAGAGGCATCAGGCATGTCATGTTCATAGCCCCTGGGGAGGCAGACAGTGAGCTGGCCTTGCTGTTTCGCCAGGTCAGGGTGTCCGCTTCAGACAAGCCGAAACTTGCGTTAACTATCCCTAAACTTTCCACTGTAATCTGGAAAGCTTCCTTCTCACCTGATCCCCAGTGATCCACATCTGAATGCTGAAGGCCCCCGTTAATCTTCTTTTCCTGTTCTTGCAGAGGATCCTTGTCCTCACTGTGCAAACACGAGCAACAAAACAGCTTGTATGAAAAACACTGTGTGTTCTTTCTCCATGGACGCCTACAAGGCCGCTCTGCATTAGCACTTGCCATAACAGTGACTACCCAACCCTGTATTGCTAAACCCACTGTTCTTCAGTGTGATCAAAAAAACCTCTGCAAACTGAAGAAAAGATAAACAGACATCCACTTCTCTGTGATAGAAGCTACAGTATCTGGACAGAACAAACATACTCATCTGCAACATGTGATGCTCAGGGAGAAAATGGACCAATTCATGTTCTTAGGGTCAGGTGAACACTTGTGTATGATTAAAAAATGTGTGTGTGCATATTGTATGAGTGCACGTGTCCATTTATGACTATGCCCTGTGTTTGACTACATTTCTACAAGTTAGTGTTCAGCTTCTCTGTGGGTCACCTGCTGAGGACTTATTGTATGTTCGGAAACAGGTGGGAATATGGGCTAGCGGATGCATGGCTCACAACAGCCCCTATGGCATCAGATGACATTTCCTTCGTTCCACAGGCCCAGTCCTGTTCTCTGCTGCATCATAAGTCATCCAGCTTCAACTTAAAACCATTTTGCCACACCACCCACAGTGAGGGTTTGCATGAAAAGATGATATCCGTGTTTTTTTTCTCACGCCCATATAATGACGGTAGAGTGATGGAAATAATTACTCCTCCAGCATTAGTCACCTTCCACCTTGTGTTCTCTTCTCAATGAAAGTGTGCTGCCACTGTTTGTTTCTTTAGCTTTGCCATAACTTTCCTCAGTTTCTTCCATTTCTACCCCCATCAGTGATTAGTTGTCCCTTTTAGGAAATGTATCTCCTGTGTTTACATGCCTGTTTTCTAAAGACAAGATATTCACCTGCCTACACCACATGAAAACAGACAAAACCTTTTAGGGTTTAAAGTTATTCTACACATCTTTCTGTCAGTGCATTATGCTGTCCACATTCATCAGCCCCGTGTTGGAATTAAAATCTACCACAAAGGTTGCCTTAATTGGGGTTTTAACAACACTGACTATTTTTTCCCCTATAAAAGCTGACCACAGACACAGCAACTATTTTCAAATTAAGCTAACAATTAACAATTTGTGGGCATGCAGTGGCATAATTTCTGAGCACTGGCAGCAGATATATAAAAGGAATTAGATCATTCTGTCTTTTAGATGCCATGAGCTTTTCAGGTAGTCTAGTTGCAAAGAGGCACATATTGATGAGTTCAGTGGGAAAGCCAGTTGAATATTGACACGTACGGTGCTGAGGACTCTCTGGAGTGGAGTGAAAAGTGCTTTTTACTCACAAGACGGTTTCCACTCAGAGACAAAGTGATTTGAAGAGAGCAACATGGCCTCAGAATTAGTGGCAAATGAGAAACTATTTGTGTTCAGTTAACCTCAGCTTTTTACATGACATAGCAAAGCCAGAAGGCCTGGATTCAAGTTGGGAGCCACAGTACATTTAGAGAGGTGGAGAGGACAAGCACTGGAAAAAGGAAACCTGCCCTACAATTAAAAACATCTGCAAACCATCTTTGGAAGCAAGCGTTCTAGAGAAAAATATGTAATTTATGTAAATTGTATGATTCTACATTGTTGAGAACAAGTGTGTATTGTTAAAATATTGTGCATTATGATTTAAGACAAATTCAAAGTAAGGGTCTGTGACATAATTCTGGTTCATAGTGCGTGCCCAACAAAAGGGGGCAGTAGAGAGTGGACACACAACACTGACGCGACATAAAACAGAACCCACTACTTCGTAGAACTACCTCCTTTGGTATTCACAAGACTGGATAAAGTTAAACCACACAAATGCTTTTCATTTGCAGCCTGGTGCGGCCAGCTTTCATGATATCTTGATCTGGTATTTGCAAGAATATCAAGTTTTATCATAATCCTTTTTACATGTTGTTTGAATATACATAAGCAGTAGGGGAACAAAACACTATCTAGGATTAATGTTCCATCTCCTCTTTACAAGTTATGTTTGATATTAGCTGAGAATCTGTGACCTTACTGGCAGATTTACAAAGAATGAGTTCCTTATGACAAACATTGAGAGACAGTGTAAGTGACAGAGCAGACAAAGATCACAGCTGCCATAGCCTGGAGCCATTTGTGGGAGAGATGACTGGGAAAGACATGGAAACCCACACTCCCCACACTTGGACTGACAATGTCAGTTTTAAACTATTGTAATTATTTATGTTTAACTTCTCAGACTGTTTGACTTTTTCCATGCATTCATGAAGTTAGATCACACTTAATCTACATGTCCAGACACTGGTCCCTGAGTACCTGAGCATGCTCCGAGTGTGTTTTTAACTGCTGTCACAACCACAGAGTGCTAGATTCTGGAGGGTCATGCAGTCAACATCAACACCAGCCCTCAGCTCTGACACGGCTCCTCTTTAAATCACCCCGAGCTCTTGCTCAGTTGCAACCTTGTGAAACATATTGAACATTTCCTGTGATAGTGATGTTTCCATAGGCGATGAGAATCATGGTTCCATAGTCGTGGTGCTGGGTTCTGTGGTGAACATGACCTTGTTTGGCCACTCACAAAGACGCACAGTCACAAAAAAAGAAAAAAGCAAAAGAAAGAAAAAGCTTTTTTTTCCCTCCACTTTCAACCGATCTGTAATTGCATTTACTAAACAAGACAACAGCATGTCACTTTCCAAAGGTGAGGAATGTCACCTCTTCCTGTGAAACCAGAAGGAATGGAGGGTGCTCTTAATTCAGAATAACATCTACGACCTTCTTTATATTGTCAGGGATTTTTAGCAACCACAGAAGTCCAAACAATGCAGTGGCATTCTTAGAGCAGTGAGGGGGGTCTGCAAAAATAAGCATTTTCATCCAAGGATGTTGACTTCCTGATTCAACAAGTATATCAACACATCACAAATCAAACCTTTTTTTTTTTTTTTTTTTTTTAACTAGAGTTTCTATTAAACAGATGCATCCATTTTGCTTACACAGACCTTCCTGTTTGTGCTTGCCACCACCAAACCTCTTGGAAGTCTGACCAAGTGTGCCAAATATTTGCAGTTTCCCCTGTGGCTGATACCTAATAGCATGAGAAAAAGAGTTTGGTGGGGGAAAGGAGTGGGAAGTGACCTTGAGAACTTCTGGGTTGAACTTTCGCCTCCATCCCCCCCTCACCCGCCAGTCCTTCGCTCTATAATCAATTACTGTTGGCAGTCAGGAGACCACCAGTGATTAGCAGCAGCAAGGCAGACGTGGCTTGGGGGGTTGCAGTGTGGGATGTGGGAGGCTGGGAGGGTGGTGCATGGGGGAAAGGAGAGGAAAGGGGTTTTACAAACGGCTTTGATCAAAAAGCTGCCTCGAGAAAAGCGAAATGCAACAGGACCCCCCTGGTTTAAATGACCCTTGAACAGTTTTATTTTTCTATGAGAATGAAAGACAACATCCTTTTGTATTATGTCTCTCAGACTGTTACACATGAGCAGACAGCTGTAGATGCCACATATTGTTTACACTTGCAGATGCACAGTAGAAACTCTAAGACAACACAGAAACACCACATAAACTTTTTTTGTTGTTCACATCTTTGAAGCAGGAGGGAAATAATTTACCAGATTTTTTTTTTTTTTTTTGTGAGAATCTGTGCTGTTCCCACGCCCAGTGTGGCAGGAAACCTCAACAAAATCATTTGTCTTAGATTGGCTGATTGGCTGGCTGGAATCTTGAGTGCGTCTTTGACGGTGATTGAAGCTTAATTTGATGAGCGGAATTCTCCCACCCCACCCAGCCACAGCTCGCTTTTTATCACTTTTATTCTTTTGCTCCTTTTTTTCCCTCCATCTGACTCTTCCATCTCTCCACTTTGGGTTTATAGGTTTATCTGTTTTATAGAGTGAGAGTGAGGCTGACAGAGTAAAGGGGCCCACACTCCTGAAAATGTCAGAAATGTTTGCATCATTAATTCTCCTCTTTTGTTTTATGGCCAGCGGCGAGGCAGTGAGAGACAGTTTATCTGTGAGGGGAAGAGACTGAGCGAGAGAGAGAGATACACTGAGGCAACGATAAAGTAAAGAAAGATAAAAGTGGGAGAAAGAATAAAAGAAGATATGAGCCAGAGAAGCAGGGGTACAACTGATCTGACTCCATACAACAAAGCAGACTGGAGCAGGCTCACACAAACCGGCTTTACAACATGTGGCTTCCTTCGGGGCTCTCCATGGCTAGTCCTTTCTTCAATCCTCCCTGCACACAATTAATGGCATTATGAGCACCACTGGAAAGCTTCAACTAAACAGTTGTGTCTGCAGTTTTCCCATGGGAACACCGGTTTGTGTAGATGCCAAGCACTCTGAAGCGATATGGTTATCTCTTTTCACTGATGTTCTCCTTTGGGACTTGCACCGTTGAAATTGGTTTGAGGAAATAAAGTAAAATCAAATTAAGTTTTATCTGTAATTTCAAAACCAACAAGGATTATCATGATACACTACTGAGCAATGCATGCTGGACTCTGGCTCAGCCCATTTGGGAATCCAGTCCATGGTATTGTTTGCTGTGCCGGGTTTGTCTTTGTCATGAGATGTTTTTCACAGCCAAACAAGTATAGTCACTGTGATGTCCACAGGCAGAGCATCTGAGCCTCATCAGGCAGGCATTTCAAAGCTGCTGTCATGGGCATTTAGAAAGGGGCAGACCAAGGACAAAAGCCCACTATTGGCAACTTGTCTATTTGAAAGCCCCTTTGAGGTTTCCTAACGATGCCCGTGCCCTCATAGAAATCACTGCAAATTAATTTTAACACTCAGTGAAAGGACAGATTAGTGCCGAGAGGATGGCACAAAGGGTGTTAAATATTGTGAGCAGCGTGCTGGACCACAAGCCAGGCCTGGGACACATCACCAGCAGCTGCCAACACTGACCTGTTTTCACCAAACCAGCTTAAAGATTTTTAGCATTCTCTACTGTGCAACAGCCCTGTAAAGCACACCACTGAAGTCTTAAATGCATGATCCCCTTAGGGCACAATGCTGTCTGATGCCTTGATGTGTGGCAGATATTCCATGTTGATGAGGAGGGTTAGGGGCAGATGTTGCAAGAGACAATCAGGGGGAAATAGCTTGTTAGAGAATACAAACAAGGGCCCAAACTATTGTGGCGGAGACCTCAGTGACACAACTCTTAAACCAAAAGAGAGACATGATTTCAGATTCAATTATCTTCTCTGCAAGAGGAAATGGTGAGCAGATGGCAACAATAGTCACGCGCTTCATGACGATCAGTGCTGCTCATGGACGTCTTTTCTTTGGGGCAAATTTACCGTGGCCTCATGAGGTTTTCATTGAAGTGTTAGCACTAGGAGGTGAAGCTTGCCAATAGGTCAGTGGCATTAGAGACATGACAGAGGTCCAAAGCATCAGACCATTTTATGTAAACTCTTCCTGACACCATACCCCTTCCATAAAAGAACTACTTTGTCTGCTTGCGTTTTGTCAGTTTGGTTCTTGGGTGAGAGAAAACAATTGTTTTCTGCTTAATGTCCTTTAACTTCCTTTACTGCATTTAATTTGATGATGTGCAAGTATGGACATGGTCAGCCAACATTTATACAGGTCAGCATGTAGTCTAGTCAAGCAAAATTATACTCTGTCATGCTATGAATCATAATCCAAAAGAATGTAAATACTGGCTAACCAGTTACAAGTGTTTGTGATTGTTTTTGATTGGATCATGAGACGACAAATTTGTAGTTTATACAGTTCATGGGAGAAATTAATGAAGACAAAGACTTGGAGGCAAGTCTGAGTTTGGCTTCTGGCTACCAGCATGGGAGCAGAGTGAGAACCATATTTGAATGACGACCAAGTTTTTTAACACAAATAAACCACCTCCATTTAAGGGCACATAAATCTGAAATTTTGGAAGGCCAGGGACCCTTTTGAGGGAACACAGGCTAAACTTCTCAATAGGTCCATGGCTGAACGACAAGGGAATGTGTTTATTTTTTTGGAAAGAGCGTGCATTAAACAAATGGGACCAGGGTGAAATCCCAGAATAGTTTTATTGACTAAAAAGCAAAGTAAGATTCAGGGACATATAAAAGACAAGTTATCTAAAAAAAAAAAAAAAAAAAAAACTTTAAAGTGAGCAACAGTTATTTATAGAGCAGATGTTATACTGTGTTTAGCCTGACTGTACAGTATAGCTTCCCTTGTCTTTGACTTGAAGCCAAAACATTGAGTAATAAGCAGTGGCTGAAATATAAACAGCAGGCTGTGCAGCAGTGTAATGCTAATTGTGGATTTCACTCATGATTGTCAGTATTTGGTGATATATCTGTACTGTTGGATGTACATTAACAGGTGCCAAGGTGTTCGCTTATATCTGGGATGTCAAAGAAAACGTGTTGTTCCTGTACATATTGGCAGTAGCCAATGAATCAAATAATTTCTTCTTGTGTTATGCAGGTAATTTGTATAATATATATTTATAAATATAATATATCTATAAATAAACAAATTAGACCAGATCTGAGAATGAACACACCCTGGTAGACGTTTGTGCATGTTTATCCACATCACTGTATCAACCTGTTTTATTGGTGCTATATGCTAAACGCTAAATACGGCGTGTGCTGTGACGTGTGATGTGCCAGTCTGTGCCACATGGGTTCTTGTATTTACTTAATTTACTAAAAGGATCTGAAGATATCTTGAAATGAGGGAAAACCCACTTAGAACTAGAAAATGAACCACAGAAAGGGGCACACACAGGCTTCACCTCTTCCCTCCCTCTGTTGCTGCAAAGTATCAATGAAAGTCTGGCAAGGCTGATGCTGGAAGGCACAAAGACACCTTTGAGAGTGTAGTAATCAGCACATAGAATGGCTTTAACAAAAACCTGGGAACACTATGACAGAATGGGATCAAATCCTTTCTGTCCTTGTTAATCACCTGTGACAACTGTCAGTGTTCATGCACATCACCAGCATTTGGGAAACCAGGGCAGTGATCCTTCTCAAAAGCTAAATTAAAAAAGGTGACACAATAACAGATCATTTTCTGCACTGAATACACTTCGAAATGACCAAAAGCTTGTTCATTCTCTTATTGTTACCAGGATTTGCATGATACAAAGTTCCCTCTCTGTTAGGGGATTGTTAATGTCCTACTGGTAAAAATGACATTCCTGTCATTTTGGAAAGGGAAATCCTGCCCCTGTATTGTCACATCAGATCAGGTTTATCTTATGTGTCAGATAACATGTACATTATACATTGTACAGAATCCAGGCTAGTGGACTCCTTTGGAGACATGGGTTTCTTTGGTCTCTGTGCTCTAATTTAAAAGTGAATTAACAGTGGCCCTACAGTAAAATATTGTGGTAATTCTTTAGGCCACATTCTTGTAGTGTTCTGTCACACATACAATCGCGTGTCCTCTGTGCTGCTGCGGAGTGATGGGGGAGTATTTGTGTTCTTTTCCTCCTCTGTTGAAGGTCCTCTCAGGAGGCCATTAAAGTCAAATGTCTGGTCACACTAGACAGCAGCAAGCTGTTTTAGTACTCAGGTTCCTGAAGGTTGCTTTCTCACCTTGACCCCACTGAAACAGGAGAGCTTGCATACTGTCTTCCCCCATTCCTTCAAATAGCAACATCGGGTTTTTTTTTACACCAGTGTAGTCAACCGGAAGCAACTGTTGCTGTGTATTCAACAGAACTTATAATCACATCACATCTGCATGTGTATCATTTTCCATTATTTGTTGTTCTTTCCATTTTTTACCCTTTGCCTATTCTCTCTGTTTTTCCTGGCTGTTGGGAGAGCAATATAGGGTGAAGCCTCTTGCTTGGTACAGCCGTCTTATATTCCACTGTTTGTCACCAATACACTTTTGGGTCAGTAAAAGCTACTGGGAGGATGTGCTAATTGCAACTGCAACATTTTCCCACTCACAGTGTCACAACGTCTTGACAAAGGGATTTAGTTTTTATTTGAATATCCAATATGTTGTTAGTATATCAGTTAGTGTGAAATATGATCTGTATGGTTCTGTTGTGTCACTAAATTAGAATTTAATTGAATAATAATCATAATAATTTCCTTGTCTTCAGCTCTACCATCATGCTTTGCTTTAGTTTTATTAACTGTACAACAAATTTGCTATGTGGCTTCATAGAAATATCTGGTATCAGCACAGTTAAAGAAGGTATTGAGAGTCCAGCTTCTCCCTAAGGCCATCTGTAGACATCTGTTTATTAAGCACAGGACACCTCACTACAGCTTGAGCAAACTGCAACCTGTTACAGCTCCCTGATAGATGGCAGTTCAGACTGAGGGTCATCCAGGGTGTTAAAAGAAGGGAAAATGTCTATATTGGTAGTTTGATTAGATTACTCTTTCACAAAACCTCATCCCCAACATCCCCAACATCCCCTTGTCTCATCCCTGGCCAGTGTGGAATGTAGGGGAGTCTGATGGCAGACAGGAAGTCCTTATTGTACTAGTGCAGCGATCCTGGAGCCAGACAGCATTCGGGAGCGATGTCATCCCTGGTCGGGCCAGGCATATCTTTGTGCTTGCTCACTGCATAACAAAGACGTAAATAAACACTGTTACCCCCACCAGTCTTCAACTGTCATTTCAATTAGGCTGAATAGTGATTGAAAGTCATGGCCTGTGTTTTTCCCAGCCCTGTTGTTACCTCTGACCCCTGCAGCTCGTGCCTGAGGTGATTTTCTTTATTAGTCCATGGGGTCGGTATTTAGCTCCATAGCCATCAGTAGCTGACTTAAATCTGCAGAGTCAACACTCTTCTTTCCTGGCTGTTAGCTGCATTAGCACACTGAAGCCCTGCAGCCCTTCCACTCCCACTCCCTAAACATCCTCCCAAAGGCCAGATAACATCTCTGTCCTGTCTGTTCATGAGACAGCCAAAAGCCCGTACTCTGAAGCCGGGTTGCCGCATGCGTTGAAGTAGAGAGGCTGTCTAGAAAGGCTTTTCAGTTCAAATATGTGTTGCCAGAAAAAGGTTTACCAGAAGTAACAAGTTTAGCATTGGGAAAGATAAGAAAACTTTGACAGTTTGTAATAAACTTGTTGGTTTTCTGTGGTTGCTGATTGATTTTCTTAACTGCATTTGTTTTTAAATATCCAAGCACAGCCTGGGGATCAAATGTATTAATTGAAAAAAGACAAACACATACCTAGAGGCTATAATCTACCTCATAGGGTTTGTTTAAATAAATATACATAGGTCCCCTGACACAAACCATATACTATGGAGGTCTTGACTTTTTAAACCCTGTTACAACCAGAACTGAAGGAAAGGAGTTAGCAGAGCTGTGACCAAATGATACATTTTCCAGGAAGCCAAGCCTTTGGGACTGAAACAGTAAATGTTTTGTTACTGACAATAAATCATGACATTGTTTAATTAGTGTCCTCCAAATTCTCATTCAATGTGGTGTGCCTCTGAGATGTTTCCCTCTTTGGCTTTTACTCACATATTTCTCATGATATTCCACCCATCAATTTTGCCACTGAGAGAGAGCGATAGAGACAAGTGGTAATTACACAAGAGAGAAATCTGGCGAAGAATAAAATGGGCCATTGTCATAATGCTCTAGGGGGACAATCCCTATCAGATACAGAAACAACCATTTGATTATCTGTCCTTTCCCTCTTTATACATATTTTTATTACTAACTAACAAAACACTGTATGTAATTACTTCTGCTGCAGATAAAATCTTTCAAGCAAGTGTAGTCTTAACAAACTGTCTTCTGTTCTCTGAGAAACAGCCTAAAAGCCTGATGAAATACTGTTCTTCCCTCTCTCCACTAACCCTGGGCTTCACCTGAACCTAATCTCAGGGCATCTTAGCCATACAAAAGCCTGTCAGCCTGAGTAAGACGATGCCTTGTTGGTGGTGGTCTCTAAAGACCAGTGAGGACAATGGATCAAATAAAAACCAAAAGACTTTGAACTATTGTTGTTAGTCTCTTTCCTCCTATTGCTCATGCTTACCATGACCCTCTGCACCTCCTCTGCTCCTGATATCTCGCTTACTATCCCACCCAGTGAAAGTGCCTCGTTCTAGAGGAAGAGGAAATTTGCCTATCTCACCTACATGTGACCCAGATAAGGGTGTCTACTCAGTGAATACTTATAGATTTGACAGCCTTCATACTGTCTCACTAATGTTTGTAATCTGATAAAAAGCTATTTAAGAATCCCCCACATCTGTCTTGACTGCAGAGTTATAAAAGAAATGCAGTTTGGAAACCATGGGTGTGTAAGTAGGTCACATTCACATCAGAGGAAGAAGCAGGATTTAAGAATAAAATATTACAAGCACTAGGATTAGATGAAATCCAAATGATTATCAATTACAGTGTAGAGAAACTCGTATAAATGTGTCATTCTTTGCATACATGCATTTTACAGCTCTGTTCAGTTGCAGCAGATGGGTCACCTCTACTCAGCCATTAAACATGAGCCATGAAACATGACACAAGTACTTACATACGAGTGTACTCGGGAGAAAAAGCTTAGCAAATACGATCGCAGAATTTAACAATAACACCATCTTAGCGGCATGGGCGCAATAAAAGTCATTAAAATTCTTTCATTATGTGTTTTGAGAAATAAGTCGTGCAACTGTCAAAACGCAACTTGGAAAATCAGGAGATTATTTGTGTGTGTGAATGTGAAAAACTGCCAGCTTTTATGAATGGCACAATAAAACAGTCAAACAGCCCCACAGAAATCTTTCAGGTTTCCAAATGTTTGAAAAATGGAGCTTTCTTTTGCAAAGAGGAATCCTGAGGAATCTGATCCTTGGATATCAGTCTCTGTCTGTATGATAAAGACACTGATGACAGAGGAGTTGATCACTAGCCTAGGGTGGGGTCCATGCATATTTGTCTGCAGTTCTACAGTAAATGCTGCTGTCTCCACCCAAACTCAAACCACTCCACAGACTTGTCTGTATTCCCGAGCTGTCTGCAAACATCAAGTCTAACATATTGTACACATTTCATTTACCTTCATGCCATCAACCATTTGCACAAGTCAGGACCACGAGGAGCCTTAACTAATGAAAAAATAACATGCATGTAATCAGCTCGAGAGAGCAGGGGGAGTTCTGCAAACCTCAGTAAAGCTATCACTGGCAGACGCTGCTTATGATACAGGCTTGTCAGTTACTGCCAGCTGGCACAGGCACCCTGGTAAAATCATGCCTGGTGGTTAATGGATCATAAAGGGTTTGCTGGGAGCCGCTTCACAGCTCGAGTTGATTTAGGATTCTAACACAAACCCATTAGTGCTGCGTTTCTGTGTAAGCAAGCATAGCATTCAGACTCCATGCACCATGCAGGCTCCATGCAGAAAAACACAGACTTATTGCTCTTACAAATCATCAGGTCTGGCCAACTCTCTAAAGCAGCAGTTACACATTTCATTAAAAGAAATGATACAGCTTATCACATAATCAGTTTGAAATTATTGGCATAGCTAAGGCAATTATTCTCAACTGCTACATGTTAAACTGTAGGAGCAATATCCGAACCATTCTGTCCACAAAAATGGTCTATTAAATTCAAAATGATGCCAGTATTCGTAATTTATTGTAAGTGTGCTGCCTTCAAACCCTCTTTAGAACGCTAGCTGCGTTACTGTGCTTTCTATTTCTATAGCACCCTTTACATAGCCATTAACAATTTCGTATGCAGAGGCTGGAGTGAAAGGTGAGCGTAATCGTTAATGTGAAAAAGAAAGTTCACTCCTACCTGAATATAAAAAGGCCCTAGAGCATTGTTATTCCAGGAGTGCGCAGTTAAACCGAAGACATTATTGTATGCTCAGTTTCTGTGTTTGAAGATAACTGACACCCTGTAGATAGTGTGCTGGCATTACGACAAGCCTGGCTGGCTGACAGGAAGGGATTAAACAGTATTAAGAACATCCAGATGCAGAGCCACATGTACACTGATTTGACCTAATACTATGACATACTGACACACTGCACTGTAGCATAAACAATCATCAAAACTATTATCTCGTCACTTGTAACAACTACCCATCCTCCTCCTGCTCTATATATGCTCATATGAGTATATGCAGGTTGGAGCATGAGAAAGCAATACATATAAATAGAGTTAGCTATTCTCTGGCTACTGCAGCTAATAGTCTGGTAGCACATGGGCATTATATTGTTTCCTTGTCTGTGGTTCTGTTGTTTAAAGCTGATTATAGTCGGCCAGATGGACCCCAGTGCCCACGTCTATTCTGCCTGTGCTGAAACTCCTCCCCCAATGAGTGCTACACATCTGTATGAGTGGCAGACAAAGACACACAAAGATAACAGAGGAGATTTTCTGAGCATGGTGTTTGCAGCATGATCAGTTTTGTGTAATTATTTGCACAAGTTATTCAACATAAAACACCACACAAGGAGGCCTGTGAGATGATGCATTTAAATATAATTTTTCCTTATAATGTACACTTCCTCTGAGGTCATTGTAGGAAAAGCAGTGAGTTTATGAATGTGTAGTGTAGTTATGAAGGCCAGAAATTCCCTAGCCGCTACTCTGGGGCTGGTCATGCTCCCTGGACAGCCTCCCCTGGAAGTCTCCTGCGACCCTTCAGACTTTCCATAAATCTGCTGAGTGATTGCGGTGGTCAATTAACACTCTGTGAATTGGTCCCGGTGGAGAGAACGGTCACATCCGTAACAGCAAGAAACCAAAGCCGCGGGTTCATTCTGAGTTCTGCAGTAATAACACAGTGGAGCTGGTACAATGAAAAATGGGTTGAGGGCCCAAAACTATAATAGCAGCTATTGTGCTGTTGGTCACACAGTCGCTCAAGTGCAATATTCAGGAAGGCCATTTCATTACATCCAATAGAGCCTCAATCATGTGTAAAATTTGCAGTTTGAATGGGCTTGCTATCATATCAATCATCAGCGGCTACAGTGAAGTCTAATGGAGCCCCTTTCTTCCTGCTGACTCTTTGTCTTTTTGTTCCCATTAACAGTATCAGTTTGGCTTAATTTAGTCTGTTTTAATCAAGACAGGACTTTCAGTCATTACTGTTGTCCTGGAGCAGGTTATCCTCACAATATGTTTCCTCAAGATTAGAACAAAATAGTCTTAGTTTAGCTGGAGGAAAGAAATCAGTCAGACTGTTTGATAGTAAATACAGCACTACACCTGCAAATAACTTCAGGGTTTGAACAGCAACAATGGCCCTGCAAAACAGCGACACAACTAAATTTATATCTGTGGGATGGATTGATATGAAATACAAACATTTGTGGTTCCCCAATGATGTATGCCACTGACTGTGATCACCTGACCTTTCCTTTAGCAACACCATCCATCCATCCATCTTCTGTACCCGCTTGTTCCTGAAAGCCAGGGTCACGGGGATCTGCTGGAGCCTTTTAGCAACACCATGAGATTAATTTAATTTAACAAAAAATAATAATAATTTCCATTGTATTTTGTTTTCAGTGTTAATCGGCAAATGTTAGCATGGTAAACACTAAACATCAGCATCTTAGGTTCACCATGGCAAACATTTTATCCCTGCAGAAAATGGTCTTTTTGAAACTAGGTTATTATAGACTCCTTCCTACTTCACACTATCTCTCCATGAAGTCTGGATTTTGCATGGATTAGTTGTCATCATACAATTGGAATATGGTTGCACACTTTTTGAAACCACGCTTTATTCTTTAAGGGATTTATGAAATGCTGTTGTTTCTTCAATAAGCTGTGCTTCTACACATATTAAAACTAAAGTATTAGGTATCCTTGAAAGAAAGTGGTGATGTAGATGTAGTTGGAGCGATTGTCTGAAGAGTCATTGAAGTTCAGTGTGAAATAGTTAAGGTAGTTTGGCTTGTTGGTTTCTGAAAATCACAGAGAATGCTCAGATGCAGGACCCACCCCAGTTCCACCATCAGAAAGTTGTGTGTGTGTGCCACTTAATGAATGCATGGATGGGGAAGTGTGTAATAGAAGATCAGAGGCTGCTGACATTTAAGTTTCAGGCAGCAGCTGCAGGAAGTAGAGGAAGCTCCAAAAGGGAAGTGATGCAGTCGGCATACTCACGGTGTTCATCCAAATGCTCACACTATTTCATCATCACTGCATGGTTAGCCTTAAATACCACTGTGTAAATCAGGTTTTTATTTAACCATTTTGGCTGGTCATTATGATTCTGCCCCATGCAGGCACATATTAGACAATTTTAAGTAAAAATCTGATTGAGAGTGAAATTTTTATGTGTCACATACACAAAAATTGCGTGCATCCCAAAATTCCACTAAAATGCAATTTGAAGTTAAATTTATAGTTTGGTATTCCATTAAGTCTTGTTATGTTTTGATTTTTCTGCCAATGATAAATTTAGAGTGAACACATGTTTTGAATCCTTATGTAAAATCTAATTAAAACCTACTTTTTAATTGACTGTACAGCTTTTATTCTTCTCCAAATGTTCATTAAGCTTAGAATAATTCCATCTGTTGTCACACTTTTGGGTGTGTCTGGACGCTTGGACGCATTTATTTTCTTTACAGATGTAGTGACTGAGTGTGGAAAATAGGTGGTCAGTACCCTCACAAAGCCTTAATTTGCAATTTGTCAGCCTAGTTTTTTTATGACACTGTGAACAATCGGGTATACAAGGAACATCCCATAAAAGATACTAATATAAACATTTTATTGCTGCAGACAATCTTTTCCACAGCGCAAAGACATTATAGGACATAAATACATGACTTCATCTGTTTTATCTCTGGAGTTAAAATATGCAGATTGCAAGGTGCTTGGCTGAAAATCAATAGCAAACACTTGCTTTATCCGGTTATATATAGATCTTTCTGACCAGTCCAAGCCTAGTCCAGCTTTGCAGAACCTAGCTGTGGCTTTTGGTCTGTAGTAAAATGTTTTTATGTCTAGACACTGCACCAGAATAGAAACAGTGAATGGATTTAGCTGAGTGTCAACACTGTCCTACCCACAGGATGAGTGTACTTTCTCATGAGTTAAAAAAAAAAAAAAAAAGCTCTCTTCCGTTCTGTTATTTGACTTCACAGTTCAGTAGACCTGTCAGCTGCAATGGGAATGTGGATAAGGATTGACCGAGCGATAAGGATGAACGCAATAACAGTGATATCTGATGAAGATTGGAAAGCATGCATGGAGCACTGGACTAAAATATTTATTTAGAATAATAAAGTTATGTTGATTTAATTAAAATATTTAAGGTACAAAAAAAAATATTCACAAAAATACAAAAGTCAAAGCTTCAGTGATTGTGTATAATAATTACAAATAAGCCTGTGACATTCTGGATCCTATCAAAGATCCAAACTAAACACAATGTCACAACAGTATTTTCACATGATTGTAGTCTTGCCAACTAAAAATTGATCAATCATTACTCAGTAAAATTCTTTGGAGCAATACCTGGCAGAATACTGAATTTAGAAAATTAGCTGCATTCCTCTTTGGGTCTATTAGTAATGAAAAGCTGGGAGTGCATGCATTTGATAAATGGCTTAAAATCTGTTATTTTACTGGTCCTTCAACAGTCTCTTCCTTTTAACTGCCGACACTGGTTTCCCAAAATACGTCTGACTTTTGTTTTTTATCCAAACTTCAGAAGAAAATTATTAAAGGTTCTAAATGGGTGTGCAATTTACATTTCCAGTCAACTCTTCCTTGTTAAATTTTACTTGAAAGGTGCTTGCTCAGGGAGCTTGTGAGTCAGGGTTTAGGAATCCCCTCATTCACTGCTAATGCACAGTGACAAACAGCGAGGATGGATCGAGATATCCAAACATTCTCCTCAGGCTTCATGGAGCAATCAATTTATCACAGGCCTGGTAGAGCAGTGCCAAGGCTTTTAACTGCAACACAAGACGTGGTCCTTGCAGCTCACAGGGGGAAAGCAAGAAGATTGATGGCCAGATGAAGGCCTATTATGACTAACCCCACTTGGCGGTTTCTAGACGGTGCCGCCAGGCTGTTTTAACACTGCCAGTGGCGCTGGTGGAGCAGCGTGACCCTGCCAGCAAGACTGACAAGGAAGACTTGTGAATGGCACAGCTACATACTGAGGATGTTTTGTGGAGCCTCAGTGATCTGATCTGCAATGTACTGATCTGCAGTCAACAGACAGTGGCCCGGCTCTGGCAGTAGTCCGTGCTAACAAATACCCGCTTTAACTGTAGAGAACAGATAGTCTCCACTCTTATTCTGAGTAATGTCTGCCTTTCGTTCATTGGGGTGGCGCATGAAAAGCTTTCAGACACGAGGGCCATGCCAGAGGTGACATCACGCCATTTTTTCTCCTCCTATTAGGCAGACTGCACCAGGATGTTGAGGAGGGTGATGTGACAAAACCACCTCTGCTTACGCGCACGTGTCAACGCCCTTTTTATGTGTGCGGTGTGTCAGCGTGTGTGTGCCATTACTTGTGCCAGGTCGTGCATGTTGATGATGATGTGTGTTCAGCGTTTGATGATGGTGCAGGTCTGTAAAGTAATTTTCCCCTTAAGCAAAGTGAAATGGGTAAGGGGTGAATTGCTTCAATAAAAGAGATTTATTGGACCATTGAGGCCTTATTGTATTTTCTCTGAACTTGTCTAAAGAGGTAGAATAACTCATATGTCTGAGCTCTACATCCAAAGGGCTGTTGATGAATAGGGTTATGGCTTATGTACTTGCAAATTATAGAGGATAAAATTTCTCCCACTTAAAATATATTCTCTCCACCTCTTTTTTGGTTTAAGTTAGTTTGCCTCACATTTACCCTTAAAGCCTTTATACATATAAAAGCCAAATGGACAGGCTACCTTGTTCACTTATTAGCATCTGTAGGCTGCTCTTCAACATTAGCCTCGTTAGAAATTAAGAATACACTGGTTTAGGCCATTTAAAGAATCCTGTTATATCCTTAATGTATTTTAAGGCCCGGTTCTGGTGGAGGTCGGCCCGGTTCTGCTGGAGGTTTCTTCCGTTAAAGTGAGTTTTTCCTCTCCACAGTCGCCAAACGCTTGCTCATGAGGGATTTGTTGGGTTTCTAAGTAAAGTGCCTCGAGATGATTTTTATTGCAATCTGGCACTATACAAATAAAATTGAATTGACTTGAATTGAATTTTATTCCAAGTTTTCTTAACTAGATACTGGCAGTAATTTTGATTATACATTTTTATTTTCCATCCGCTGTGAGCTTAGTTTTGCCGGAGTTGCTCCACAGTGTAATTTACATTTCAGCGCTGACTGCAGATAAAGACAAAGGCTTTGTGTTTGACAGATGGAATGTAACCAGGAATTAACAGAGCTTCAAACAGCATAATACAGCTAAATAATTACCCATGATGATTGCCATTTGTTTAAGCACTAGATTGAGTTCTTCAGAGGGCTCATA
This sequence comes from Mastacembelus armatus, assembly GCF_900324485.2. Taxonomy (NCBI): domain Eukaryota; kingdom Metazoa; phylum Chordata; class Actinopteri; order Synbranchiformes; family Mastacembelidae; genus Mastacembelus; species Mastacembelus armatus. The sequence goes on along the minus strand of NC_046647.1, from coordinate 9,243,720 downwards.
TTACAAAACACTGTTTTGCATCACGTGTTTTTGTTCAGACCATCACTCAGACTAGACTTGTGGTAGTCTCCACAGCCAAAATTGGACCATAAAACAGCCATCACACCTACAACTTCCCCTAAGCAATCAGGACTAGTCTCTGTGGTTGTCACAGTGGCTGACTTTCAAGTTCATTGTTTTAAATTCCCCCATTCATTGCGCATCATTTAGTTGCTAGACTGGGAGGGAGAGAGTGATGTAGGGAGAGAAAAGACATGCAAGGAGGAGGATGTTAGCAAGATTTTCTCCCCTTGGCTTAGCCTCTCTTCCTTGTCTTTCTGCTGCATTCCCTTGTCTTCACTCTGCAGTCTTTAACAGAAGAGGGCTTCAAGGAGAGGCTGGTCGAAGTCAGACAGGGATGGGCCTGAAAGAGGCATATTGTGAGGTCACATTCTTCCCAAATGCAGGCAGGAGCCAAGTCAGTAGCTGGCGGAATTACCCCCATGAATCATGCCCATTGTGATGCCTACCCAGGATGAGAACATGGAAAGGAATTAGGTATGGCAGAGCCTTATCAGCTTCCTATTCGGAACCAGTCTGCCACTCGGTGCAAGCAGCCTGGACAGCCTTTCCCATCCTTGCTCAGGCAGAGTGTCCATGAATGTGGAATTCCTCCACTGCCATGTGTTGTTACTTAAGGGTGTGCTGCAGCCAAGTTACTGCGCACTTTTCCATCCACGCCCGTCCTCCTGTCTGTGCACTTCCTTCCCTCCCATTTACCCAGAGATCTTTGTGGTAGGTCCTGGAGTTCAGGCAATATTAGGTTGCACCTCTTAAAACATGTCAGGCTTCGTGGTGAAAATTAAAGAATGGAAAAATGATGAAATGTAACATTTTGCTTAAGACCTTTTCACATTCAGGCTGGTAGAAAAAGGGGAGAAGATGAGACAAATGGAAACACATTTGACAGCTTTTATCATACCAAGCTTATTTTTCATGTAAGGTCCAATTTTTCCTTTTAAACAGCTCTTTGCAGAATGCATGTTAAATGCCATGTCTTGGGTGGCATCTTTGCTTTGAGATTGACCAGTTGTCTCACCAGTGAAGTGAAAAAGACATGACAATCAAAATATTTCTACAGCACAATTTGGGGGGGGGGGTTTAATATACCATTATTTCACCTCAACTATCCATTTGTATCCATTCATGAGAAACTCTGCTCACAGAAATCCCCTTGCTTTTGCTCTTTGTGTGATAAATTGTTACATGACATGACAAATTAAGCAAATTTCATTTCATTTCATTTCAACAGTGAAGGCATGCATGAATGAAAACAGTCAACAGAGGATAAATGAGTCTTTGCATGATAAACTATGCTGCCGTTGAGCCTTAAATGGCTAAAACTAAAGGTTTTAGCCCCCGGGAACTTGGTGATGAATGGTAAACAACCCTGAACCATTCTGAAGCTTGTATGAATGAGGTAGTATCAGCGAGACAGGAAAACTGACTGTGCCAGGAAGTCTCATGTCAGCAGTTTAAACTGACCATGAGAACAAAAGAGAAAGGTGGAAACAGCTATTCTTGCTGTGTGAATCTTGCCATACTTTATCTATTTGTGTGGTTGTATGTATGTTTCCATCAGCGGCAGGCAGGACAGGACAGGGTGTGGACAGGAGTAAACCCCTCCAGCCTCTTGTCCAAGTCCTCTCTGCCTGGAAAGGGCAGGCCGGGTGTGGCTGGCAGAGCTGTGAAGGGCCCCATGCCTCATAAGGGCATGACACAAGCACTGACTGCATACATCCAGGGAGTCAAGTCTTTGTCATAACACAGTTCTAGCGCAAAATAAAATAAACATGAGAGGGAGAAAGGAGAGGGTGGGGAGAGATAAGGACACGGAGGGAGTCAGTGGGAGCAGGTATGAGGGGGAAAAGTGGAGAGAAAAACTGTGTAAGACAAAGAAAGGGAGTGCTTGGAGAAAGGCTGTGCATGAAACAAAGCAACAAGCCCCCCCAAGTTGATTGCTATTGAGTAAGCCCTGAGTCCATTAGCCCAAATAAGATCCAGGTGCTGCCGGGGCTATGGTGGCTTTTTTCACTGGGGTGTAAACGACCTGCTCCTTTTCATGCTCCAACACGGGAGGCCGGGAAACAAGCCAGACAAGCGCCATGTCTCCTTGGGCTATTCCTCTCTCCTTCTCCCCTCCATCACCTGAGTTTCATCAGGAGTCCCATTGCTCCTCAAGACACATTCTTGTTCATCTGCTCCCTTTGACATCACCCGAAAAACACAGTTGCTCTCTGATCTGTGTGTGTGTGTGTGTTGAATGTGGGTGTCTTCTCTCTCTGTGTGAGACCTCCCTACATTAGCAGTTACAGTTCCCCTTCCCACAACAAAGGGGAGGAGGCTGAGCTCACATTAACTGCACTCTCTTCTTTAATGAGGAATAGGAGAAAGAGAAGGAAAAAGAATATTTGGCAGGAAAAAAGTGGAGGGATTTTTCAAAACAGCCACAGTGGATTTATTTGACAGAATGAGAAAGAGAGAGAGAGGGAGTCAAGAGACATTCTGGATGTGGACGCAAATATGTGTGCATGGAACCGCATTACACCCATGTTACCTCTCATTACCCCCAGATAAGCAGCAGTACACCACAGCTGGCTGCTGTCTCTCAGTAATGACCGCTATACTACAAATTAGTGGCTGTAGCCAAGCCCAGACCCTTTGGCTATTAGGCCTGGACTTTGCATCCTCTGGGTCTGTGTTTCACAACTGAGAAACAGGCTGGAGTGTTTGTCATTACATCCCAATTGAGGCCACTAGTCATTTAGGCCATAAAGTCACTCTTATTCTCAGAGTGGTGAAATGAATGTAATTGCATTACAGAAATCTGGCTGCAAAACATTATATAAGTATGATCCATTAGATATCTTTATTTGCCAGGTGCACATCTATAGGCCATGTGACTTGTTGACATTGGTACTAAGACACATACCTACACAAGCACACACACATGCACATACAGTGTAAATAATAGCAGATGGACATGGCAGAGGATTAATGCCAAGGGCACAGTGCAGCCTATAGTACGGTGGCCCCAAAATACAAAACATAACAGCAAAACAGAAAACAACATTTCACAAAACACAACAACAAATGAGTAAACACAAGGTAGGGACAACAGTTTTTGTTTGTGATTAGACAGAACCTAAGTCAATTCAGAGTTTTGCACCTTAGGGCCACTGTACTGCAGAAATAACTATGCACTTATGTAAGGTCACATAATTAATGCAGTCTTGTTGTTTGTGTATAAACAAAAGAGAGACATGATATTATTCAAGTGAGTACATTAGCAGTTTTGCAATGTATAAATCATTTCTTAGTCTTAATCGACTTAATCTTACTGACCTTTTAATCATTTCACATGTCCTTCATCAGCAGATAGACTCCTCCCAGTTGTCAATGAGTTGTACAGTAGATCCTGGTCTGCATTTTTGACTTGATAGGTGAGTTTCAAAGTTTGTTGTACTCCTTGAAACAGTGGCTGAAGAAACTTTTTTCTCTTTCAATTATGTATATATTGTTGTTGATGTTTCTATTGTGCCAAGTTGTGCCACTGTGCCAGAGTCAAATTCCTTGTGTGTCCAATCCTGATTCTGAGTTTCATTTATTAGCTGTTCTTGAGCTTTTGCTTGTTTCACATGGTCATAATCAGTGAATGTCTCCATTGTTTGTGAATATATGAGGAGAAAAACACAAAGCTGGTCTCAATTTACATCACGGTGCTGGACCCTCAAGACAGCCAACAGACAGTAAATAGATGCATACTGAGTACTCTGCAGCATGCTTTGCATGTATGCTCAGGTGACTGTATGTACAGTAGTATGGATCACTCCACCCTTCATTGTTGCCCTCATATTTCCATTCTTTCTTCTTAGAGTATATATTGTGCATGTCAAAACAAGAAGCTCAATCCTCACAGGTAATGATCCTTTGAGCTTCCTGTCCTTTGCAGTATTTGCACTGCAAGCTGCTGCTTGGTGTTCCTTGTTTACCACTGTTGCTTTCACCAGCGCTTCACCTCTAGTTCGTCCTTCCTTGTAAAACAGCGTTGTGTTGTAGCACAAGCTCTTTCTCTCCTGTGTCAACTCCCTGTGAGGGTGTCTGTGAAACATTCACTCAGCAGGGATACAAGCAGTTACGGGAGACTGCATTGGGGATAAACCAGGCAGAAAATCCACTCATCCCTGGGGTGACCATTAGATGTGATATGTTGACAAGATATGGGAATGGGTGGTGTTTGAGGTGAGGCGGTCTCATCAGAAGTTACAACTCGTAGTCCTGAGGATTTCAGCCTTGAAATACCATGACAAGGGAACAAAGCCAAAGCTCTGATCCTTAAGCGCCATAATGACTGGGTGCATGTCAGCCATAGGGACTGATGTCATGTACTGTATATTTGCAGTGTTTAGGTTTGGGATCCTCATGCTCTCAACTGAGCTCTATAGTAGAGCTGAGTACAATATCAAGCACTGCCTAAGGAGTGTCTGGAAACTGTCCAGCTTTATCGCTTGCACAGATAGGAAGGGTGTATCTACATGTAGATTTGTGAACACACTGAGTGAAATGTGTGATTGCAGTGTAGGGTGGAGATCACACAGGTAAAGCACAAGAATGTGGCATGAAAAACATACTTGTACGTGTTTGCTCATATTTACGTTTGTACATGTCACTGTCTCACTTGTGAGTTTGTCTAGCCCATTTATCTTCTACTGGAAGAAATGTTTCATCACTGAAAGCCAATGAGAGGTACTTGGCATAAACATACCAAGACACTAAATCCTAGTTCAAAAAGCATGAGATTATTTTTCTTCAGTAGAGAAATAGAAACATGGCTGGAAATATTTTCAGAAGGAATTTTGTGAACAGTTGAACAGTTGAAAACATGCAATGATGGAAATATGTAATGTTTAGGGTTTCAGTGCCCTGGTCAAAAAGAAGTTCAGCAGGGCTGAGGTATGCCAATGAGGCTTGACCCTGAGTGCTCCCATTGTGCTTGCTACATTATGACGCAAACAGACAGTAAATACATGGATTCAGTGAAAAATCAAACATGTATTGACAGGTCAAACATTTTGGCATATAAACATAGAATCACTACTGGCATGGCAATATCACCCCAGGGATGGGACTGGATAACAGTCACATGTGATTAATTTCCTTTAGGGTACTTTTAATTGCAAAGGAATGTTGTGTTGATGTCATTTCTTCAGTGTTCTCATGCTACATTACTTGGAGTTTTTCAAGAAGGACAAGTTGCTTTCACAATGCAGGATTTCAACATAGATGCAACTGCGTAGCAAGTTGGTAGTGCACATGGTAAGGCCACCTATGCAAGTGGAGTTTTGTTTTATAGACAATTTCACCTTGTGACTGTTTTGCCATTGTTAACATCAATTTGGGTGAAGTTGCTATGAGCTAAAACTAAAATCCTTTTGACTCTACTCTTCTCTACCCTACTCTGATCCACACTGGTCAGCTACAGGATTGTGCACTTACTGTATATTAACCACTTTTTATACTTTATTATGTTTGATTTGCACAGTAAAACACACTGTTCCCATGGCAACGGGGAAGCTCTACAGTGAAAGCCTTATTTGTGTGACGGATGATTTCCTCACCCTCTCTGGTTCACTGCCTTGGGTTGGACTCTCATGTTTGGTGGATTTGATGAGCAAACAGCAAATGTTCGCTGTGTTTTGGAAACAGTCCATTTCTGACCCAATTCTTTGGTCTACAGCATAAGCTAAAATGCCATATTAAAAACAGTATACTATAGTTGGTGTGACAGGGTCTTTGGAGATGTAATGTGACATTTTTGTTTTCATTGAGTGTATTCCTTTAATTTTCCAAAATACAGAATTCCCCTGCCCTGAGTCCATGGCACAGAAAGGTACCGTAGTATATTGATGCACACCACATAAGCCACAATTAAAACCATGTTTGCCATGATGCATAGTATCGTTGAAAGGAAATGTAAGACAACAAAGTATCAGATCTTATGCCCAAAGTGATGGTGGATTTCATATGCAACCATTAAAAATTAGAAATCAAACACAGATGACCAGCAGATTCACCACGGCATTTTGTTCTATTACAGTAATGAAAATGCATCATCTTGCTTAACTGTTCTTGAGGAATACAATATCATTAGCTGGAGGTTCTCAAGCAAACTACAGGGCATCTTTACAGTGGGACTGGTTGAATAAATCTGCTGTCTTGCAGTTCTCAGACTAAGTAGATTTTACGTGGTCTCTTTGATCTTCTTAGAGCACCTGCATCCGATGTCTCAGGGGAAATCCTTTAAAAGTCAGAGGCAAGTTTATGTGGCTCTCACAGAGACCTGCTTTCCCATCACTTTATTATCAAGTCTTTTAACTCCATCTGCAAGGCTGAAGCTCCTGAGCATGCTCCAAAGTATCGGCATGGGGAAATACCTAAAGACATAATAATCATTAAATGATTAAGCCAGGAAAGTGGGTATTGAATTATCCCATGTGCATTCAGTGTAAGTGCTGCAACTCTCAGAAGGCACCTGTGTTCTATCACGATGCCATTAGGGTCTAAAAAGATCCCGTCCAGGGTCTTGCTAACATCCTGTTTCTCCTCGCTGTGTATATGTTGTGTGAGGTTGTGTTCGGCTGCAATCCATGTGTACTGTATGTATATAAAGGGGAGGGGGGACACTAGGCTAAGTTGTTTTGTTTTAATCAGTTTCGCCTGTAATCACACTACTCAGAGCTGGCAGGCGATGAGACTGGAGATGGGCCCGATGTGGTTAAAATTACTTCCTGTTTCTCGGTCTCTCACTCTCCGTGGGCTGACTCATAGCTGGGGAGCGGCCGTGCATGTGAGTGTGAAGACCAGGGGAAGTGAGCTCACTGGTGGGCTGACCTGGCCCTCTTTGGGCCAAATCACTGCCCGCTAATTAACCACAGAGTTGCCCCTTCCCACCAGTGCCCAGCAGGGAGTCTGCTCACCACAGACACTAAGCCAAAACACTCAGTGGTCACTAGTATATTCAACTGCTCAGCACTTTTAAGCATCTACTGTATGGCAGATACAACACCATGGACACTGCTGAATCTCTCACTGATGTGCCCGATGCCTTCTCTCGACACTTTGAGTGACATCAGTTGTTTTCTTTGAGGTGATCTGGCTGTGGTCCTGGGATCATGTTGCCCATGTTTCCATGACAGTGTGTACCTTATGTTGTGTAATGTTTTCCAGATGAATAGGTGAAGCCAAACATACTACATTACACCAGCATCTGGTAGAATAATCTCCTACCACCTCCAAAATGCTTTCCTTGGATGCAGAAAGAAAGTGATGATCACAATTTACAACAATCGGCTTTGATTTCTGGAAATCTAGACCACCACCTTGTCTTGGCTGGCTGTGACTTATAAACTGGCAAGATGAGAGTCTGTGGATTGAAGCTAATAGGCTGAAGAACAGCCAAGCCCACCCACACCTGACAATCCAGTATTATCCCAAAAAAAAGGCAGGAATTAAGTGAACTGGGATTTGCTTTTTTTTTTTTAATTTTTACGCAGCTGAAAAGTCAAGATATCTATTTAACAACTCACAGCAGAGTATGAGGGATATTTCTGCTCTAACAGTAGTAAATGCTATATGTCTGGCTCATGAGGGAAGCAAAATGCTGATCAACACATAGTTTCCAGGAGAATAAATCCAACAAGGGCTCAGGGGGGATTCATGTAGTCAAGTAAACAGAAAATTTTCTTTTTGCATACTTTTTCTGGGTTGGAACAAGACCTTGACTAGACTCTCTTCTAGACTGATTCTTTTATTAGCATTACAGGAATGTACTTCATGTCACAAAGTGAGAAAAAGCACATACTTTATCTACTTTTCATAGGCACAGGTCATTTCAAATTAAGAATGAAAGTCAGAGTTTGTGATGTAACAACAGATGAGCAAACATTTAATGAGAGAGAATTAATTTTATGTTCTCCCTGTTTCTGTGACATTAATACTGATACATGTTTTAATAAAGACCAATTCAAAAGACATTAAAAATAAAATAATGTTTTTATAATCCCTTTGGATCTCCTTATGTGCATTTTAAAATAGAAACGTTGTGTAACTATCTATTTCAGCTGGAGAATCATACCGAATCATCATCGATATTGAGAATCATATGACAGCTTTTGACAGAAAGCGCATTGAAGCTTTGCATCATGGGATGTGTCATTAGTTGAGCAGCTGGCATGGCACTCTGTTGATGTAATATGACTGTCATTATCTTCCACACTCTTTGCCAAAGGAGGAATACCTTCTCAAATGTCAAGTCAGATCAGCTCTGTGGAAAACCACACTGACTATGAGAGCCAATTTGTCCACATTTGCAGTATGTGGCACCACACCAGCTCCAGTTACATTCACTGGTCTCCTGATTGGCCCTTATTAAGACAGCTATAATATGAACTAACTCTCTACAATCCCACTCATCATACAGATATTGCATTTTCTTTTCATTGTCAAATTCAATTGTTGGCCAGAGGAATAATTCAATTTCTGGCCTGTGCTGACTTCCACTTTCTGAACAAAGGACCAAAGCACTTTGCTTGCCAGGACAAATAAATGTACAGGAATTTGTCTTGGCACTGTTAGAATGGGACAGATGGACATTATAGAGTTTAACAGAACATACTGACAGACATACAGTTGAATAAGGACAACAGGACCTCACACACTGTGTTCAGGGATATGGAACACTTACTATGGACATCAGTATAGTGATATTTTTCAGAATAAACTGTCTGCACTACAGTTTGTTTTTAATTTATAGGTTCCTTTGAATGCAAGTGGCATGAGCTATTTCAGTGTACATAGCTTTCAAAACCCCCTGCAAATCCTGTACAGTGTTTTCTTTAACATGAAGAAGCTGTCTCTGTGCCATATGGATATTTTTTTCCCTTTGCAAACTGTTAGAAACTGCTTTCATTACAAGCTGTCATCTTTGTGTTTTAAAGTATTTCATACTGTATAGTTCTGCTTTGCCCAAGTGCAAAAACAGTGTGGTTGTGTGTGTATGTGTGCACTCAGGGGCGCTGATGATTATACTGTGCAGCCCTGAGGAATGATATTTATTGCATATAGGCATGAATATAGTCTCCTTTATCCAGAGGGCAGGGATGGGATCACTCTTAGAAGCATCCGGAACATACCTTTTTGTTGTGATTGGGCTGAGATTAAACTACTGAGGCTACAAACACAAATGTGGACCACATATGAATTAATGCAAACTACAACCATATGAAGCTGATGGCAGACAAATGAAAGAAAGAGAAAATAGACAATGACTGCAGGGTCTGTTGTAATTAGAAGCAGTGGACCTGCTGGAAATACCCCACTGAATTGATGAGATTGATTTTGTCTCCATCTGCACACATACACATCTATAAGTACACGCTTTTGCATGTGCAAATGCGCATGCGTATGTTGTATATGTGTGTGCACAGAGCTCCGGAGGATTTACTTTTCCTGGCACTTTTAAACAGTGAAGTGAAAGAAGAGCTTGTAGTCAGGCTTGTTTGCCAATAGCTGTTGCAATACTTCTCTCATGCAGGGTAAAAATTTGGGGTTGGGAATAAGAATCCAGTGTTACAGATATACAATAAGTAGGCAAGCCAGGAAGGTTTTTTTTTCTGCAAAACCAGCTCTGTATTTCTGGTTCTGTTCAATTCACTGAACAGTTTTAAGTGTTCGTCCATGTCCTAGGGAAATATATAACAGGTTTGGAGCATTTCTAAAATAAGGGCAAAACTATTTGGATTACTGTATTTTCTGGACTATAGGTCACACTGGGGTATAAATCGCTTTCAGCAAAAACAGCCTTGTTAAACACAAGAAAACGTATACAAGTAACTTTGGTGTATAAGTCTCAGGTCAAGCCAGAGGAGTAAAAAAGTGCGACTTATAGTCCAGAAAATACGGTAAATGTTTTGTGCAGCTATACCAAACTTACTGTGATTCCTTTTGTAACAGACAGATTTAAATCATCTCAAATGCATTTCTTTCTTTCTTAGAAGAGGAAGGAAAAGAATATGGGAATATAGGGCAGGGGTTGTAAGGAAAGCACTTTCAGAGGGAGAGCCCAGCCTTGATTTGACTTTTTGATCATTTTTGTAAAGGACACACAATTCTTGCTTAGGTTTATACATACAGTCAAGCTTTTAGTCTGCTTTCAATATTGTTCCACAGCAGCTGGCGAGCACACCTGGGTAAACACCATGCTCTAGCTCTTGTCCTGTTCGCTCTTACTGTCTCTGTGTAACCAGTCAAGATCACTGGCGGCTGCAGGGGCCTTTATTTGTCTTCATACTTCATTCTCCACACTGCTGGGCTTACAGGGATCAGATCCAACCACAGATCAATCTCAATTCACCAGCACTGTCCATCTAGATACCAGAGGGACACCACAACAAAAGGCCTGACCAGTTTCCCTCTTAATCCTCCTCGTGCAGAGCAAGCAGGACTCACAACAGTATGCATTACCTCAGGAGGCTGACATAGCCCAGCCCCTCCACTCTGGACTGGTGGGCTCATTTACATCCAGAATTTTGATTGTATCAACTCTGATGATGTCAGCCTGCTCTGCCACTAACAGCTTTCTGCCACTCTCTCCCAGTTTTCCCTCTCACTCTATATGTCAGTCCTGCCAGCAGATTAATCAATGGCTCCCCTCCACTCACTCATCATTTCCCCAGCAACAGGCACAAACTCACACTGCCAAGAGCAGGATATAGCCTATTAATGTCACACCTGACTGAAATTTACATTGTGTAAGCTGCACTCACCCACTCCAACTATTTGCTTCAGCAATTTATTTCGCATTATTGAAACAGCCTGCTCCTGCCCTGACCTTCCCTCAATTGCAGCATGGGCCTCCAGATGCTGGTGACTTAACCCCTCGCCTGTAAAACAAGAGTAAGAAAAACACCCTGGTTATGATGACTATATTGGTGGCCTTGTACTCCCAGAGAGCAGAGGCTTGGCTGAGGCTCACTGCGACTGCAGAAGGCCAGTGGGTATTAGTGGTTATTGTAAATTTCTTGGGGAGCCATTTAGTTTGGTATCAGACCAGTACGCCTTCACTGACCCTTCCCTCTGTACCCATTGCAGTCACCCCTGCTGTTCCCCCTCAGAGTGGGGAACTCTGTTTTAGGGGTTTGTAGATCTCACTGTTTATTTATGAGTATTTAAATGCCACAACACCCTGGCAAGTATTTTAATGGAGGTGAGACACTCCCATGTCGCACTACTCCCCTCAGTAAAGTTTTACAGCGTCCCACCACACTCTCTAGAGAGGCCAGGGGAAAGTGACGCCATAGCTTAGCAAAAAGTCAGAGGTATCTTGTGTGAGGTACCTTTGAAAGTGTGAAACTGTTGTTTGGGTAATTGCTTTTCATTCAAAGAAATGTAAATGCTACTGTCCCTCACGTGATGCTGTCCTCTCAACTTTTGCTAATCAACCCACACGGCAGTTGTGTCTGTCAGGCTTCACCACCACTGTAGCTAATGGATCCGTACTTTATCACATTGATTCTCCCTGTAAGGCCAGCCCTCCTGTCAACCCACCCACCTTTCCCCCTTCCTTCATATGGCCTTGATGAGATCCAGACCCTGTGTGGAAGCATATTAAAGTGGCCCAACAGTGTCAGCAGGAGATCTAAATGGAAGGCACTGAAATCTTTTGAACCTCTGTTACATTATAACAGTTCTAAACACATCCAGCTGGGTCCAAAGTTCAGGGAAGACATAAAAGCGCTGTTGCATGTTACCTTGGAGGATGATAATAGCCGAGCACCACTAAAACTACTAAGTCGGTCCACAATCAAAGGGCCTAGAGGAAGGACTCCCCGCACTTCTTGCTGGCTGCTAATGGCCTGTGTGTGTCAGAGACTACCTATCTGACAGCCATTATATCTCCTATAACACACGTTCAATGCATTGTAAAGGGAGGGAATGTTTTCAATGTTAGTGATTAAACTCCATTAACTTTGGGTTAATTAACATACAAGACTTGGAAGAGCAGTAATTATCCTGAACCAGCCTGGAAGTTCACCCTTTAAGCAACTTACAGTACACTGATCTTGATAGGGGGCCGCTCGTATCGTGACTTCATGGCTGCCAGACGTCTTTGTAGAATTGTTTTACAGGAGTTGGACTGCTGACATTGAAATAATGCTGATTCTGTCTATATCATAGAGGAGAGGATCTGGACGGACATAACAGATCGAGGCCAGACTGTATACAGTGTGTGTGTGTGTGTGTGTGTGTGTGTGTGTGTTCCTTGAGTTATGTGTTGGCTGTGGGAGCCTCTGTGGTGTTTCAACCACATACGATAAATATGAGCTTGTGGTGAGGCCGTGGTGCCCCAGGAATGCTCACATGTGGTCGAGCGCCTCTCACCACGATTGACAAAAGAGTTAGATGGCTTTTGGTCATGAAGATTCCTGGTGGGGAGAGCTACATAGGAGGCCATTTGACTTCAAGACTTGAGGCCGCAGTTGCCAATGCCAGTTTCCTTTCTGGCTCAAGTCTCTTACTAAAGCGTGTTATTTGTTTACTCCCAACTCTGACACAGCAAGCAATCACACTATTGTTTAGTAGCTGGCTAATCTTTGTTGGAGCCAAAAATGCACTTAATCACCAGTTACCAGCATCTGACAAACATGGAATGACATGGACGACAGCAGCATCGCCAAGATCAAGTGTAATTCTGTAGATGTCTTTCCATATTTATGTATACAACTCAGAAATACTCTTTCAGTCTCCATGAGATTATGGTTTACTCAGATCTAACAAGCTTTGCATGAAGTGTAATAAAGTAAGTACTTTAGGAATCTGAATGTAATTCCAAATGAAATAAGAGCCTAATAAATCTTAACTGCAAGGGAATTAATCAGTAAGATGTTTAAACCCTGAACCACCTAGACCAAGAAAACCCATAGACTGAAAACGCTCATCACCTCTCCGCACACACTCCTTAGTAGTTTTTTGTCTTCAGGTTCTTTGATGGAACTGGAAAGGACATGACCTGTCCTGACCAAACTAGACTTTAACATGTCCAAGCTCATCTCCTCAGTCATACTGGCCAATTGATTGTACAACAGAAACTGTTTTATAGCAACCTCCCTAACAAAAAGAAAAACATGCATCCTGATTGATGTTGCAGTAATTGGGGAGTCTGTTATTTTAATATCAATAGTCTAGAGAGAGAGCCAAAGTAATTTGTTACCTTCAGCAATAGTGCCAAAATATTTCTATGGATCTATTACTCATACTGTAACTGGACATTCACAAAATGATGCTTGATCCTTAAATAGCTTACTGAATACTGAGCTCATTATACGCTGGTGTAAATAATACACCAGCGGAATTTGAAAATTGTTTAACAGGCAACAATGAGAAAACAATTACTAAAGTGATTTAATTGGGTCAATTATGCTGCGGTCAACTATTAAATCGTTTTTCCAGCAAACATCAATAGTTTTAGGAATGCCAATATAAATCATGGAACTATGAAATGGCCTCTCCTTCCACACATCCGTCATCGGAGACCAATCTGTTGTCTCCCATAACTTCATGGCTGACAAAGGTCATTTGCCTGAGGCCCCAACAGAGACTATATCCTCTCTCTGGACAGATGCAGTGGCATAAGTGGGGCCCGGATGCCCCCCTCTCCTCCTGCTGACCTCTCCTTCTCTTCCAGAGTCTGAGAAAGGGTCCCAAGGTTGAGAAGGTCCTGGGGACTGGACACATTGCGGCATTAATTACACACTCAGTTACCATTCAGCCTAATGTTTGGCCTCCCCCCCCCCAGGGTTAACTCCTTCCTGACAAGCAGGGAAAGTAATGGGGCCTCTGTGACTCGTTTGCCAGCAGTCAACCAAGACAGCTCCTCTATGTCCTCTTCCTTAGCGCTGTACTCACTGACTGACAGCGGTTAAATGCTCCAGTCCCGAGTCACTGTGCACAGGGATCACATGCAGGGAGGAGGAGACAGAGATAATGGGAGGTGTGAGGCAGTGGGTGACAGGCGGGACACTTCATCCCATCAAAGGCTCTTTGCAGGTCGTCTTGTGCAAACAAAGAGGCTTTTTTGGAACGTTATCTATCAGAGGCTTCTCTTGCCGACATCCCCACTGCGCCCATGACTGCGAATGGCTGAGGAGGAAGAGAAGGAGAATAAAAGATACAGAAAGTTGAAAGAGTATGCACCGACAGGATATCCCCTGTGGTTAACAGAAAAGTAAACACGCTAGAAAGAGAGAGAAAGGAAGTCTACCTCTGTCACACAGACTTGAGGTGAGATGCTTGCAGATGTCCTTCGATGTATATAAGATTAGTTCCTGAGCTTTGGCAAGGCTGGCGTTCGTCTCCAAAGGCCCGCTGGCTGCAACTATAATCACAAGTGTCTCTGCCTATTGCTGAAGTAATCCGATTTCTGTTGACAGGGGCTATAGGCTGTAATCTGATAGGAGAGTGCTTATAATATCAAGGTTAGTGTTTCGTTTGATTAATTCATAGCCTACAGGGTCTGTGAGATAGAAGGAGAGCGCAGCATGAGATCATGACCCTGGAATTCTAAACAATAACCATCTGTGGTGAACTGTGCTAAGCTCGATCTGACTCTCAATCGCTGAATCACATTTCCTCTCTCACTTCCTTTTTCTCCGTCTTCCTTCTCGTCCCTCGTTCTCTCTCGCAAGATAACATGTTAAAACACACTCACATCTGGAATACACACAGACACCTGCAACAGCCATTTTGCAGCTAAATATGTCACGGCATGCATGCTGTTGAAAATAACTTCTAAGCCTGAGGCACATATCACCATAACACCTAAGCTAAAACAGAGTCTCTGTGAAACTCCTGTGTTCACAACCCCCCGAATGAATCATCTTATAGACTAGGTCAAAAATTGACCTTATTTACTTTCTATTTTAAAATATTTGTGTAATTTAACAGTTACTTAACTATAATCAGCTTAGTAGCAGTGTTACATCTGACAGGCAGTTCTCAGCTCCCTGTCATAGATTTAATGAATTGGTCCACTGCACTGTGCTGGAGAAATACTTCTATGTTTTACATGCTTGTATCCAACATTTTTAAAACATGGAAAGCCTGAAATAAATGAATTTCCTTTCTTTTGCTCCACAAAGAACTACATCTCTGTAAATGTCAGAGCTCTTCCAACATATAACTCCTTGTTAAGAAAAAGTGGCATGTTTTGTTCTCTTTCAGCTGGTTGCCACAGTTGTGGAAATGATAGATGAAGTGTTACTTTTTGGACTATTTTTAACTTTTCCAAACTAATGTTCAGACATCCCATCTGGACAGGGTTTAGGCGCAAGGCAGCCTAAGTTGCCGTTAGTTACAGTAACAGACACCCTGAGCCCTCCTCAGAAGTCAGAAACCAAACATTATACTTGTTTATGTGCCATGGCACAATGAGCACAGCTCGGTTAACCATTTTCAAAAGGTGGTTCGTGTCTGTTTTACACGCTTGGAAAGAGATGTGTTGAATGTACGTGATGATTTAAAAAAGCTGCGAACAGCCCCTTTCTGCTCATTAAAATTAAGTAGAGTTTCCATAAAGCTGAATAACTGTCTGATTATCGTTTGAGAGCATACAGTATTGTGTTTATGTTCAGGAAAATAGTCTTTCTGATACTTTTCTACCAGTCTTGTTATGTATTTCACAGGAATTGTAGCAACATGCTAAACAACAATAGAACTGAGAACGCCATACTACAGAAGTAAGGAAGAGTTACTATTTACACCATAAGGGTCAAGGGTACATTCAGCACGTTTGGATGTTTAACAATAACACATTTGTTGATCTCCACACATGTTGGCAAAATAATTCTCTTTGCCATTGTAGTAGATGGAAGACAATTTGTTATTACAGGATAGGTGACATTTGTTTCACTGTGTGGAGCTGTGGTGTAATGCAGTGATTTACTTGAGGGTGCGCTTCAGGTGGCCAAAATATTATTTTCCACATGGGTATAAAAAAATGTGAATAATAGTTTGTGTAGTGCAGGAAATAACTCCCTAATTAACTCCCTTGATGGCAAATTTTAAGCTTGAAGGACTGTAATTTAAGTCAGAGTTTTAAAAGCTATATTACATTATATGAAATCATTTTGGAATCATTTCAGTCTGTGACAGGGACACAACTGACTTGTGTTAGGGTTATTGGAAAGGCCAGATCTACACAGAGCAGGATGTCCCTATTTTATTTATTTAGCCACTTCATTTACAGATTTTTACAAAGCTCTATAGCCCACACCCAGACCCCAGAGGCTTTACTTTGACATTTGATTGACCAGGCCTTTCAGAGAAGGACTGTCTTAGTATCAGCATTAGGAATCTACTAATGTTTATGCTTTATGGGGTGTGGCAGGATGAGCATGTTCGGCTGAGATTCTTGCAGAGAAAGGGAGGTACACCCTGCCTCACGGCTAGAGTTGAATGTCAACTGTAGATACACTGGAGAACAATGCAGAAATAACACCGTCTACTGAAAAATATCCTCCTGCTTACAACTTGATGTGGCCCCACAGAGCTGCACTAAATTTCCTTTCTATTTCTTTTTTTACAGACTTACCACAAGGTCCACAAATAACTCTATATTGCATGTAATGTATTTATCAGGACAGGATTCTCACTTCATACCACTATTTTTGACTTTATAGTGTGAAAGGGCGTTCCCTTGACTATGGGTATACAGCGAACAATAACTGGAGTTACGTTTCCCTCTTTGCCCTCTCTTTGTGAGTCTCAAATAGCACATCGACCACAGAGAGTGCCTTAGGTTTTCAATTACACTCTCAGAGTGGTCCCCGATCACTTCCCCTGCCACAGGTGGAGGGATATATGTGGAGGGGCAAAACCTGGTGCTCCATTTAAGACATATGTGGGAAAAATTCACCCTGAGCTCTATTTGTTTGGAATGTTTTATGGTTACAGATGTGACTCCTACTGTGTCAGCATTACTTCGAACTAACAATGTCTCTGCTTGTCTAACCACTAATTACAGCAGCTGAGCTCCCCATCAGAAGTGGGGCTAATTAACACATAGCATATCCAAAAATACATTTGGCTGTCATTATGCTGCAATTCACACAATTGATTTTAAATCTAGAAATTGGTGCAATGGCCAGTGGTAATTTTCATGATATTTAGAAGCTTTGCAATACGTCAAACTATTCTTATCTTGACTCACTTCAAAAATGTCACCTAATCTGGAGCTTAAGCACTTTCAGTTTCTGCCACCTTGCAGTTGGCATTTGCCCGGGTGGCCCCATATTGCTTTTGGGGGGTCCTGAGGTACATAAAGTAATATTGCACCTATCCTTTTCTCATCTGTATTGCATGTGTTATTTGGGGGCCCGATAAGCCACCAAAGTAGAACACAAACTTCCTTCTCAAGGAGTTTTGTGTCCAAGAGAACAACAGAGGAAACAGAGCAAAAGACAGAGAGAAAGAGAGCAAGCACTGTATAGAGACTCAAAACCAGAGAACCATGTGGCTACACCATAAGACTCTGAAGGAGAAGCCCACACAGTAGGAACAACAGTGCAGTGAACATGATGGGAACACATGCACAGATTGAGCAGTTACAATAGAAAATCAGTAAAATACATCCATCCATCCATCCATCTTCTATACCTGATTTTTCCTGAAAGCCAGGGTCACGGGGATCTGCTGGAGCCTATCCCAGCTCCTATCCCAGCTCTCTCTCGGGTGAAAGGCAGGGGTACACCCTGGACAGGTCAGTAAAATACAATAAAATAAAAAGAAACCTCTGACAAGCATATCATGCTTAAAGCTGGCCAGCCTTCTTTGCAATATGTCATCTGTAAAGTTATATCCTGTAGTTCTGCCTGGTGGACAGGCAGAGTGTCTGCGGGGCCCCAAGTCCCAGCACTTGGAAGCCAATGCCAAAGTTTTACCTGGTCAAATATACAGAGAAGAGATTATTCCTTTGACTGAGATATCATTTTCACATTGCAGCTCAAAGCCTTTCTCTCATTTTAACAACTTGAAGGAATGTGTCATGAAGGATGATACACTGTAGTTACCATGTCCTGCATACATACATGATCTACAGTCAACTCAGTGGAGTAGTTCAACATGTCCCCCACACTTATTCATCTTTCCTTAAAAGCAATAGTTTGAGATTTGAGGAAATATACCTATTGGTATTCCTGTCAAGAATTAGATGAGACGTTTGATTGCGCTCTCATATCTATATGATAACTATGAAGTTATCATATGATCATGATCTTATGCTGCAGGTGGTTAATTTAGCTCAGCACAACCAGAAAACAGAAAGAAACTGTGAAACTTTGATTTTTATGAGCAGAATAAATACACAAAATGTAGTATGTTAATGAGTGAACTTTAGAAGTGATGATATATTAATTTTGTTGTGTTTGGACAGAGTCAGGAAAGCTTTTCCCCCATGTTTCCCATCTTTATACCAACCTAACCGATGTATGATGCTAGCTTGTACTGTTTACAGTAGAAGAAAGACAAGTGGTATCACCCTCATCTAATGCTGACCAAAATGTTGAATTATTAGATAGCTTATTATGGTGACTTAATTGAGTTAAGGCTCACTTTTGACATCCAGGTTAATTGTTTTTTATTAGCATTCAAATAGTCTCCTCCACTGGCAGTGGTACATTTCAGTTAATGCCACAAATCAAACCTTTTATTGTATTGTCAGGATCATCAGCAGAGTCAGAGAAAACAGTTTTCAGAAAGTGACCCCTTAAAAGGCTGCAATGCCCTTTGACCCCTTCCAATCTTCATCACAGGAAACGCACGGTCCTTGTGCTCATTAGCAGTTAGGATGTATTAGAAATTGGAAATTCAATTAGTGGTTTCAGTTTGTCATTGGGTAGCATTTCCTCTGTCTGAAAGCCAACCGGTCAGGCAGTGTGGTGTCTAACAGAGGAGTTTGAAATGGAAATGCTATTGTGGTCGTCCTCCACACCCTTCTAACATTAGTCGTAACCAAACCCACCCAGAAATAAAATTACCCAAATGCAAGGGGATTTTCAATTATGTTTTTTTCCTCGTTTCTGTCTTACACTTAGACACTTCTTTTTTGCAAGTGGAAAAGCAGCATACTGAAAGTCAGTCGCCCACTCACTCTGTCAGGACACTTGATTCCAATTAGATATTTTTCTTTGCTTTCTTGTTGTAGCCTGTCTGGACCTCCTCCTTTTATCCCTCCCTCTGCCCTCCCCACTAACTCCCTCACTGTTGAACTCTCCCCTCTTCTCTCCCATTTCCTCGCACATGTCCTCATTCTCTCAGCCTCTATCACAATATGTAGTTTTGTGAACCATAGTACCCTGCTTGGCTTTCATGTATTCTCTCATACGCAGATCTCTCACAGGCTGACATCCAGTGACCGATTTTAAACTGTCACGTCAACACAACAGATCAGGGCCGAAAACACTATGGCAAAGCTATTACAGCAGAACTGTTTCTATGATGACAGAGCAGGCATTTACAAAAGGCTTTAGAAGTTTCCAAACTGCTTTTGTTTGCTCCTAGGCAGTGAATATTTATTAACCTGTATGTCCATTTGACTTCAGCTCCGTGCTGTGAAGGTCCTCCTACACATTGACTAATGACAGCCTGTCCACAGAGTGCATACAATACATTTCACCCAGAGCGCAGTAGTCACATGCAATTCTTCATCCAAATTACTGTAATTAAAACATTCCACTATCCTCTATGTGTTGTATGTTCACGTGCTGTTGCTTCTTGTCCTGGCTTTCTTTTAATTCAGCAAATCCAATAGAGGTATTAGTTTCACAGTAGCTGAGATTTGCTGTATTTGGAAATCCTGTGACATTAATGGCATGAATTATTCTGCTGACTCATTACACACAGCCCTATGACACTGCCCAAATAGAAGAAAAATAAATCTCTGTGCTATTATTGCCTTAAGAAAGAAAGTCGGTAACATTTCTGCAAAGAAGAGAGTGTCAGTACACTGAAAAGCTTCTTGCTAAGTCCAGTTCTCCTTTGTTGCAAGCCAGAGACAGATGATTTAGTGTGCATCTCTTCAGCCTAAATTGTTTCCAAGCAGGGGGTTCCTCTGGAGTGTCCAGCCCATCACTTCACAACTGAGGCCTCAAGTTTCTGCTCCATGTTGCATAGAAGGTTGCAAGAGCCAAGCTATGTGTCAGCCACATTTATCATGTAATTGTATAACCCTGGAAAATTCTGTGTTATAGTTTGCAATTTCATGGCAAACCACAATAATAGAGTAATAAGATTATTTAGTATAGTTGATATTTTCAGAATTGCATCAGTGGTGTTTGAAGATGGAAAGCTTCCAATTGAATTTGCTATTGAGCTGGCAGAGTTGTGTTTCTGATTATGCAGTTGCTTGATGGCAGACTAAATTCATTTCCATTGGAAAAGCTGAGCACAGTCACCTCTGGTCATCCACCTCCAATTAGTCGTCATTCTGAATGGGATCCTGTTACTGATGGGCCAGCTGAGGTAGGGAGCTGTAATTAGGACTGCTACTCAGGGGAGAGATTAGGGCCAAAAACGCATGAAAGGGGAGGTATGGGAACACTTGGTCATCCTTCATCATCTTGAACGTACAGACTGCAGTATAGCTGAAAACTACTTACTGCTCACTCGAGGCTGAAACATTCAGCACATGGAAAAGAGCGATGGATGAAAACATACCCCCTGGTCAAGGAGAGAATACATTCAGTAAGTCAAAAAATCATCAGATTGCCTCCAAACCAAAAACACATCCACCTCATCCGGAAGATGATATCTAATGTTGTGCATGGTCTGGATGTAGATAGCAGATGGACCCCTATTATGTACTTTCCAGATGACAAGATTTACCCACAGATTCAAACTCTCAGTTGCACTGTAAAGCAACCTATGTTCAGAGAAATGACAATTGGAGGTTGGCAGGCGACATGATAAACAAATTAACTTCAGACTAAGATAACAGGGGAATAGTCTGTGGTCCTTTTTAAGATAAAAACCGAACATGCATGATACGCTGTAAATGTGCAGAGGAAATAGAAGTCAAAATTACAGTAATCTATACTATTTAAATCATTTTGCCTCTCTTCCTGTGTGGCTACAGAAAGATGAAATTCATGCCTAAAATTAGGAATGGTTAAACAATTGTGTTTACAATTAAATATAAATGTACTCCTGCAGCCATTTATGCAAATAACTGAAGCTACAAAGGAAATTAGAATTTTTCCAAGGCCTCTAAGATGTCTTTCAAGATTTCGGAAGTGCCAGCAGGTGGGATTTTCAATATCTGTGAATATAATCTAATCTAAATGAGGAACACATTCATTTAGTCAACCATTAGTTTACAATTGTTTGAAAATTTGCCCCAAGAGTCCTGTGTAGATGCACTTCAAGGAACGTAGAGGAAATGTTGCATTGACGGACGTGTCATCAGGGACCACACAGAATAATCCTTCATGACTCTTCAAGGCCAGAGCCATGCAGGCATGAAAGATCTCCAACTGGAAGGGAAGCCTTGCACCCTGCCTTTAAAAAAGCACTCCTTCTGCTTGAGTGTCTTCAAAATGGGACAGATGCAACAGGCCGAGACGACCTCTTGAAAAGGTCAAGGAAATACACAGGGACGCCTTGGTGTAGGGCGGGCTGGACCTTATTGGAGGTATCCATCATCCACTGAAGATGTTGGCACTTTACCAGAGACACATGCACATGCTCAAACATGCACAAAGAAATAACCCGTACACACACTTGTCTATCTTCTTTTCATGACAGGACGTCTCTAATGAATATGGCACTCAGAAGACCCTTGAGAGGAAGCAAGGCCACTCTCACTCCTACGGCTAACTCTGCAGGACACAGAGAGGCCCTCGCACGTCTGCACTTCACAAGATAACCAGATTGAAAAGCCATCCACAGACAAGCGTGTTCTGTCAAGGGCTGAGGGACATTTTTATGTTTCCCTGATGCTGTCTGTTGCAGACGTAGAAGGTCGGCTCTGAAGCAGTGCTTGTTCATGGCTATTACAGTCTCTGGTACAGTGATGGGGCCCTTTGGCTCAACAATACCCGCATTATCCTTCTCTGTCTCTGTCACTGTTCACCAGGCACTCTGTCTTGATATCCAACACACACTGTCAGTGTGTTATGGCCCCACTCAAGAGACTGTATAAATTCAGATTATGGAAGAATTATTCTGGTCTGTCTGGCAATTAAATACACTCATGTTTGTCTTTCCAGGGCAGCTATCCAAGGTCTCATCAACACCAGTCCCAGTCTGATCTAATTTTACCAAACACTTCCTTTTATCTGTGTTGACACATTTTTATCAGAAGAGGACTCATAGGACTGAAATACTTCATTCCACTCAGGCTTCTTCAAACCTTCAGTACAAAAACAATGGTATGGAGGATCTCAGTTGGTCTGTGTGGCTGCAATGGTAAACCGGTTCACAGTCTCACAGTCATCTGGAGTTTATGTTCTAAAAATGTATGTCTAAGTCATTTACATGTTATTTAATACTCATAGTATCTTATTACCTTGAGAGATGAAAAGTGAAGTTCTTCATTTTGACTCCTCTGCTGTAGAACGCTGTCTAGAGAGTGTAATGAGCAGCTGGCATTGGATAAAGCGCAGTGAAATCTATCATAGGGCCAAGTGGATATTCTGAAACATGGTGCAGGTTAACCATGGTCTCTGGGTGTGTAGAAGATACATGTTTATTTTGGAGTTGAGTGACAGGGAACACAACACTGAGACCCAGACTTCAGAGACAAGAGACGTCGCGTCAGAGCTCTCCCCACCACAGTGGCAGCCGCTAACGAAGGCTTACCTCTTCCAACAGTGCTGGTACTGCACACACGCCGTCGCACCGTCACCATCAGAGGAGACCCACCGCCCTACAGACGATGGCGCTTTGCCAGTGGAGAGGAGAGAGGGGGTTTTAAGTGCCTTGCCTGGCCTGGCCTCATCCAAAACACAGAGACCACTTAAAACACATTCCTGCTGCTATTTAACACAGCTCAACAGCTGGGGTCTTCCAAACTCAGAGAGGAGTTCAACTGCTTGGAGTCAGGCTCCCAGAGACTAACACAGTGTGGGGGGCAATGGGATTAAGCTATTACCTTAACACAGTAGATGAAAAATAAAACCAGGTAATTCCCCCAGGTCTCCTGCTGAGTTATGAGTTCCCACGTAGGAACATTACTAAACTTTTTTATATAACTTTCTTGTTTCTGGACACAATTAGTTATCATTGTCATCTCATTACAAAGGATGGAAGCTGTACGAACTGTGACATAAAACATTTGGATCATTCTGTGTTCTCCTTGACAAACATATAGAAAAACATTATCCATCTGCAGGTAATGTTTAGCAAGTTTGTATGTTTGCATTAATTAATTACAAACACAAAATTTCGAAGGGATGATGGCACCAGATGAAAAATTAAAGGATCCCCAATGTCACGAGGACATACATGCCTGAACCAGATTTCATGGTAATCAATCAAATAATTGATGTGATATTTCACTATGGACCAAGTGAAGGACTGACCGACCAACAGACAGACTGGCATTGCCATTCCTAGAGCCTTGTTGCTAGCATGACTGAACTAGTCAAAACATAAGGATGAAAATAACCTGAAGTTGGAGGCTGTTTTAGTTTGTAGAGTCATTGCTTTTGCTGTGACGATGATGCATGTCTGGAAACAGGACAGTTTTAGGTGCAACATCTAAAGAGCTGTTACTTTTGGCTAAATAGTTTTCTCAAAGACTAAATCATTCCTCTGGACCGGTTTTCTGCCGAAAAGACACTGATGCTCTATTTCTCTCTGGAACACTTTGAGTAAAACTCTGCATTATTCAGGGCTTGATGGGCTAAGGAAATGTTTTTATTCCTCCACAGATGCATGTAGACTTAAAATCTTCCAACATACACACAGTAACAGCAAGTTTAGACTGCAAATGATTGTGACTGTAAATGAATGCATACAGCACTTGCATGTGAACACACGTGAAGGCTTCAAACAGAACATTCCAGTGAAGCACCTCTATGGGTACTGTTACTTCACTTCCTTATAAAACATCTGCTCTCACTTTGTGGTTGATTATTATAGAGGCTCACTTGTAGTGTTGTGTCAGACAATTAAGTCACATGAGGACACACAGAGAGTACACAGTCTCCATCTTGTTAGGGAACCAATCTAATGATCTAAGGTGACCACAGGGTATTAATAGCCTGCAAAGTTGCTCACATGCGCTCATTGTAGATTAAACGGGTGAAGCAATCCTTTAGAGGAAGGCAAAAGAATCATTCGACCTTGATGTTAGGAAAAAAGGGGTAACTGAGGTCATTATCTAAAAAAAAAAAAAAAAAACAAAAGAGAAAGTCCCTCTGGTTAATCCGACAGAGTTTGTCGTTATTATGAGGACAGATAACACATGGGAACATGTGGAAAGAATCACAATCACAGACTCAAACACACGCGAGCACAGACACACGAACTTCCAGTCACAAAGGTTTTTGCGACAGACCTAACCATATACACCAGCAACTTTATATCCTCTTTTACCGCACAACTTGTCTGATGCACAGACAACCTCTTAGCTCTCTCTGTAAGATAACTTGTTATATACTGTATGGTCATTGCCACACACATACATAGACATAGTGGCCAGTTTTGTTTTTTTTTTTTATCCCCTACCCCACTGGAGCATGGACAGGCCAAAGCTCACTTTTCAAGAGGGGATGCTTTGAGTTCCAGAGGGGTGCACATGAAAGAGCAGCAGAATATAAAGGAGTGCCCAAGGATACACTGCAGCGCTCAATGTGAGGACAATTTAGCCCTGATGGAAAACCTGGATCAAAGGCCTGGCCTCCATAATTGCACATTCCCCAACAAACACTGTGCCATTTGAAGAGTGGGCCAGACCTCCGGACTCCTGAGACCTGTTCTGTGCACAGACACAGGCAGCCCCATTCCTTTCACCTTGCTATGTTCTCTATCTCAATGTCTTGCTAAAAGATTAGAGAAATGCTTTCATTCCAGAAGTGCTCACGATTTCTCTTTGAATGTCAAGATATGACCAAGGCTGAGGCAGACGGTCCTTAAAGTTTCCATTCTCTTTTTTTAAAGGTCACCAAGTCATGATTATTACCAAAGTAAGTCACAGTTTGCAATAACAAGACTAAACTCAGCGTCAGCAGATGCACTGTACTTGCAGTATATTCACATTGCTCTTTTGTAAGGTGTAAGGTTGGAATGTGCCAGAATCACCAAAATCTCCAATATAAGTTCCTGAATAATTCTAATGACTTTAGGATGATCTGTTTGAACAGGTGGGTTTATCTTTTTCTTTATCTTTACTGTGGAGGGCATAGCTTTCTGTGTCCTTACATGTAGGAGATGCTGGGGCAGGGAACTCTTTAAAAACCAAATGTTCCTTACTCCCTTGAGTCCTACCCGCAGGTTTAGTTTTTTTTGCATGCAGGTTCAGCCACCAGAATGCACTTTGAGAGGGTGTAAATCTTACTCGGATATCTTCACTGTGCTGCAGGTGGGAGACATCTGGATAATGTGGAATGTCTTGGCTTTGCTGCAAGGGAAAACATCAGTACAAAAAATATATATATATATCACTTCAAGCTGTAAATAGCACAAGTCAACTTTTTCTTCATTAGAATTTTTTCTTGTACGTTTCCGTGCGGAAGGATTGTGTTTTATATTGTTTTGTTGTAGGCTGTTTTGGTTGTTATCTTGTTGTAATACTGTATGATGTATGTTGTCATTCCTGTTTCGCTATTCGCTAACTTTTGGAAACGACGCACCAACGTTGGCAACAAGTCTCTCCTAACAGGGCACAGACGGCAGCAGAAAACCAGCGTGGTTGCACAGACACTGACAGCTCTGTCCATGAGAGCCTGTGAGTGCTTACTCCAGGACTTCTAATGGTTTTATGTTTCGTCTAGACTTTAATAAGTGGTTGTGTCTTCCTGAAAGCACACCCCAAATCTCCCCTGAAACTCCTATGGCGATGTTTTAGTAATAAAATACTAGATGCATGTGTTGTTGAGCTGGACTCAAATAAACATTCTCCTAATAGATCCACATGTGGTAAACCTACATAAAATGACTTGTCATCAGAAATATCACTCAGTAGTGTGTGTTTTTCTGTGTTTTACTACATCCATGCATAGACTTTGAAGAGGTTTTTATGAAGTAGAGATCAGACATAAAGAGCATAAGTTATTTCTTCAAAATGTTCTGCAAATTGTCTGCATGACACAGGTTTGGGATTTTTCAAATCAGGCTTATAACAATATTGATGTGCCTATTATTACGTGAGAATTAGTTATGGTCAGTCTAACCTTTCCAACTTTTCAACCAAAGTGCAAAAATACATAGTTCAGCCTCACCTTCATATGAAACTTCAGCTGTCCTATGAAGCCAAATCAAGTCAGTTTATACAAATACTATGTAAGACAGATTTCCCTTTTTTTTTTTGTTTGCCTGGATAGTTCTTTGCTGAACTGTGGTGGATGGATACATTCTAGTAGTTTCATATTGGTTTTATTACCACTACTGGGTTTTAAATTATGTGTTACAGAGTGTAGAGTGGAATTACATGATACAGCCTACAGCGTAACTCCACTTGTGCTCCTGCTACTGTAATGGTTTAGTATTATCCAATAATCGTCACTTGTTGCCATGGTGGATGTTTTTCAACAAAAATTTGTTTCACTGTTTCAGTACAGCTCTGGAAGAAGAACTATACAGAGTTTTGTGGAGTGCAAATGTTTGAGTACTTTTTTTTTCCTTCAGAGTTATTGGAAAATGGAAATAAATAGCTCAGATATCAGAGAGCCTGAAGA
Organism: Mastacembelus armatus; assembly: GCF_900324485.2. Classification (NCBI taxonomy): domain Eukaryota; kingdom Metazoa; phylum Chordata; class Actinopteri; order Synbranchiformes; family Mastacembelidae; genus Mastacembelus; species Mastacembelus armatus. The sequence goes on along the minus strand of NC_046647.1, from coordinate 9,216,733 downwards.
CCTACCATGTTAGAGATCAGATAAAAAGCTCTGACTCAAAATCAACCTTTAATTTGGGGTTATATCTAAGAGTTATATAAATTATATTTTCCACTATATTATGTCACATTTAATTCTGATTAGGTGTATTTCTGGCTCCTCTTCACAAATGTGTAATGAAGTGATCTGGTACTCTGGTGCAATTTCAATTCATGTATGGATATGTAGATAAAACAAAGCAAGTTAAGTACTGTGAGCTGTCACTGAAACCTTCCAACAGTAGTTTAGAAATTACTGGGGAACCTGAGTCAAGTCAAGTTAAGTAGCTTTTATTGTCATTTCAACAGTGGATAATGAAGCAAAACAACATTCCTCCAGGAATCGTGGTGCTACATAAAACCAGACAAACTACACAAGACTACACATATCTAATTATTACACTAAGAGCCCTAAGCTACATAGAAGTAGACAATGTAGAATACAGCACAGCACCAACTAGTGCAGAGCTTACCAGAGCTGTAGTGAGTAAGGTGCAATACAAAGTAGTGCAATATATTTATAATAGATGTGAGCAACACTGACACGCTAATAAGATCTGGACACACTAACACACACAAACACAGATAGACGCACACACACACACACACACACACACACACATATCTACCATCTGACCTGTGACCCAGTCCTATTATACCTGCTAACCAGATGGACCATCAGATAGCCCCTCTCTGTAAATGTATAAGTCCATTCAGTAATGACCTGTCATTAACCTGGGAGGATTTTCTCCAGTTGTCAGTGAAAAGCATTCGAGTGGGTCAGATTGAATTTCTCTTTTTTTCTGACATTCAAGTTCAAAGCTGTCGGTGGAAAAGCCCAAGAAAATTGCTTAATTTAAAACCTGGTTTGAGCATTTTTCCAAAGAACTGAAACATAATGATCATTTCTTTGCCTCTGAAAATCTTTGTGGGGAAAAGGGGGCCAGTGGGCAACTGAGTGTTTCCAAGTTTTTATTCCTTCTTGGCTTTAGTAAAGCCCGTTGAGGTGCTAATAACAAGATGCAGACTGTCCACAGACTCAGTTTTGACAAGTCCACAGTCTCCCTTTCACTCAGAAGGTAGATCACTGTAGAGATGAAAGCTGGGAGAGGGAAGGGGGAGGGCTTTGGTGTTAATCAGGTGCTGATTGGCAGCTTGGGAGCCTTCAAGAGGTTTGAAAGCCTGTAGAGGAAAGGACCATTATCCCCTAACACCACAGCTTTACCTTCTCATTATTGTTAGTGGTGCCACTAAAGATGTAGTTTTGAATTGTTGGCTGTTGATAGCCAAAGCTAAGTGTGCTTTTTGAAAAACGCTTTCTATCAGCATTCAGACAATATACCTTAAAATCCAATCCATTCAGTATTTTCAAAATCATATCTGACTCATCTAAACCAGACCTACGGAATATGTTTTCATATGCCAAATCAAATTATGCAGTTAAACGCAGACTAAACCTTAGTGGGGATCAAACTCTTTCATGCCCAAATAAAGCCCCTCTCCCATAAATATGTTCACAAGATCCTTTAGGAAATGGGACACAAGTTGGCTAATTGAAGGCTTGGTAGGGGTTAAACACTTCCTTCAACGTTTCAATCTGTCCATCCACATTGCTCCATGCCAGAACTAAAGCCTGGACCTACACTGAATGTGGGATTCCAACTGGGTCTTTCCATGCAACTATAGACAATACTGAAAGTCCACCATTTCCACTTCTGAAACACACAAACAAAAACCATCACTTGATGCAGTTACAAAAAAACATATATACAAAAATGTGACTGGTAAATCCTCACAGACCTGTTCCTCTTTGTGTCTAAGCTAATGTTATGCACAATGGAGTTCCAGCAGCGAATTTTCCTCTTTATCTTATTGGGGCCTCACAGTGATTGAAGCCTTGTCTCTTAAGTCTGCCCGTTTAACCTGAGGCCATCACAGGATATGGCGTGAACTACACATGCACATCACACTGCTTAGAGTTTAAGCTTTTCACACTGTTAGATAAAACTGATTGGTGCAGAGTTAGCGGAGTCATTCACACCTCTTTAAGTATCACCCACTTCATGTGTAAAATATGTGACAAGTCTCAGTGGTACCATATAAACAATCAAATAATGAAGATTTCTATCAAGATGCAACATAGTTTTCTCTTCCCTGCTACTTTGTCTCACAGTCTAGTCATTGTTCCTTTCTTCATTAGTCAAACATAGTTGTGCATTTGTAAATTACACATTGATTATCTTTCCACTAAGATGTTGTGAGATAGTGAAGATGCCTGAGAGGGGGGCTGTCACATATTTGCTGCTGTCTTTCAACACTAAATGTTGGGGTGTTTTCTGTCTTTGGCTGTTTGTTTAACCACTTATATGATTGGATTGCTCATTAATTCTCGTTCTGTCACAACCAAGCGTTAATCATTTTTAACTGTGCCTTTAAACTGCCACCCTCAACATCTGTCCCTAATGATTTAATGTTGACACATTACACAGTGAGTTATTTTTCTGCCACTGATATAGTCTGTTGCTTTGATGCAACAAAGCATAGTAATTCATTTGAACTAAATTAGCTTATAGCAAATTTGATATGATGAGGCTCGGCTGAGTGGTAAGCTATGTCTGGAAAGTCGAGTCACAAAATGTGTATTACATGTACATGTCATATGTACATATGTATATTATAGTTAAAGACAAATTAAAGGGCTGGTGTTTTTTGTTTTAAATGATAAAAATGTGTAGACTGCACAACGTTTGGTAGCAAATTGCTTTTTATTTGTACAAAACATAATAATAAGCCAAATTGCTTAGTGAGCCGTGAAAATCACCAATTTATTATTGTCACATAGCAAGATCCTTATCATTATTTCCACACCTCAGTCCTATTTATTTGGGTAAGCTTGCAACTGTGAATTAGCATGCACTAAAGAAATGCCAATCTTTTTCTTGTTTTTTCTTTTTTCCTTGAATTGCTTTCTGCATGTTTTATTGTGCTATGATTTCCAAACATTGTGGCCACTAGCCTCAATAACCACACGCCATCTGGCTGCTGGTCACCACACCTATAGGAAACACACCCACAGGACATGGCTTATGCCTCAAAATATTGAAAACATCATCTACATTCATGTTTTGGGTTAAGAAATATTTCAGTAGCCAAAAAAATCCATCAACTTATGTTAAACATTCAGAGGCTTTTGCAACTAAACTTCCAAAGAGTATAAACCATTAGCTTTCATATAACTGATGAAACAGTTTTTATTCAGCTATATACAGTTGGTACAGTACGCAGTGAAACAAAACAGAGTTCCCCAAGGAGACCAGATGCAACATAGACCAATACAAAAAGACACATAAATATCAACAATATCTAAATATCATACACTATCTCTAGAGTGCAGGTTACTGGAAACTGCGAATAGTCTGGACATAAAGTAGAAGCATATTGTAAACAGTATGAAAATGACAGTATGTACATACAGTGAGTGCGAACTGCACCCTTAGTCCCTATATCAGGACTTATTCTGGACGTATAACTGCAAATGTTTGTGGAAATATGCTTTTCTGTAGTATGCCAACTTTAAAACACAGGTGGAAGCTCACTCATTCAAAAGCCTTTTTATGGTCTATTGGGAAATTAGAGCTGTACACACACAGCCACAGACCATAAATGTCAGTTCTGTCTCCAAAAAAATATGTTCACAGTCAACTAATTTGCAATGGCATTTTCTAGGAAAGACAATGCTGCAATTACATTTCATTGTCGAATTGTTGAATGTTTCACCTCCTGCACCAGAACAGAACTCAGACAATGAACATAAATCAGACAGTAAACACATCTCCTCATACGTATTTGCCAAGGGTTGATGATGTGTAGTAAATAATGTTTATTTGTTCATTTGTAACTACTTTAAGCTTCAAATAAACATACGTGTTCCAGCTTTAGGGCTAGCATAGAAATGATTTGACACTGTGGAAGGATCTGGGCCAGCTGTGGTTCTGATCCAGCCGTTCACTTGTGTAGGTCCAGACAGATCAGTGTGAGGGAGGGTTTGCTGCTGTGAGGCTGCTCCACCTAATCCCAAGCTGCATTACTCAACCAGTTCAGTCAAACAACGCACAGACGTGGGGACTTCCCCTTTCCTCCAAAGACGTAGAGAAATACTGTATTGCCTCATGCACCACTGAGGTAATATAATTACTTCAACCAAATGCTGCAAAATCGAACCTGAATATTGTCTTAACTGTCCAGACCATGTATAAGAATATATGAGAAGGCCAATTTGTCCGAAGACGTTTTACAGCAAACGTTATCATATGTCTTGGATTATTGTTGCATCTAAATACGTCTCACGGTGCTATGTAACAAAATTTTCTCTGGTGGTAACATTAGTCTGCTGAGAGCTCTCCAACAGAGAGTATTACCTTGACTCCTGCCAAGAGATTTGAACAATGCTTTTAGTCATTTTCATGTTTTTCCCCCTAAAAGATACCAATCAATCCTTCTTAAGGGGAAATCCATCACATGGGTGTACAGCACTTACACAAGGTATTGTCTCTTGCACGCAACTCTAAAATTACTGCTATCCACTGTTACTGGCACTCTTTCAATACCTTCAGGGTATTAAGGGGTGTCATTTCTGAAAAGCCCAGAACCATGTGGGTAACAAGGTTCATATCTGTTGGAACATGGCTCATAAAAATCCATCTCTCATCATATACAGTTCATGGGGGGGGTAACTGCATGTAAATGCAGCTCTTTTAGTGCATGTTAGGGTTAATTATATGATGAAAGACGTGAGGAGTCACAGATCCTTATAGATGGTCTTTTCTATTCACAAATGTGACAGCAAAACGTTTGATTCATGTGTTAATGTATGTAATAAAGACACTTGCAGCTTAATTCCTCTTCAGTAGCAATAACAAGGAGAGGAGACTGTGTAAAAAGTGCACACTGGATCTGCACTGACATATTTCCCTAGATAGATAAATATGAACTTGAAACAAAGCAATGGGTCTATCTCTGAAAATAAACAGGGCCATATATTTCACTTGGAATAACAGAGATCAGCTGTATCAACACTGGTCCTCCTACAGCAGCCAGCCACCTCAAGTGAGAAACCATCAAGTCTGAGAACTGTCCTCTGAGTGCATTTGCAGAGACATGAGGCAAAGCCATTGTCATTCGGCTGAACGGGGTAATGAACTAATCAGGGTTTGATACCAAAGACTGCAGCTGGGTTTTAATAATCAGTCTCAGAAAATACAAACAGCAAATCTACTAACAGGTCCAGCTGAAGAGCATGTTGTGGCTGTTATGATTTGATGGTAGTATTATGTTAGTGAGGCCTGCCTAGCTTTTCTCTCACAAATAATCTGACTGCTGTTTGCACTGGCACAGCTGATTGTGTTCCCTTTGTTCAGCTGTCTGTGCACTCCCTGCCTTTTCCCCAGTTTGATAACATAATACTCTGAATCTGCTTCCAAAGGGTAATAAAAAGAAAAGGAGCCGCTATCTGCTCTTTGATTGAGCAACAGCCGATTTAAACACATCCAGTGAACCTGGAACAGTTTACCATCCAGTGTTTTCTCACTCTCATACATCCTGAAGACGTGGAGCATAGCAGGCTCTGAGAATTATTTTCTTTTTAAAGCAAAAGGCACCCTCAATGAGGTTCAGATTTGTTGATCTTTGGATGTAGAACTCTCATCATTTAATGAATACAGTGTCTTCTCTTCACGCCACTGCATGTTTTTTATAGTACAACAAAACTGTATTGGCCGCCAGAGCTACTATCTAAAAGTCTTTATTGGTGATGCCTTTAAGGAACACCTTAAAAACTGAGTTAATAACATTTGTTTGCATATCAAATAAAAATCATTTAGGATGTCACTCCATGGGTTTTCGCTACAGCCACACTAACATGTCTTAATTACACCTTAGACTGCAATAAAGTGCACAAAAACATGGGTAGCTAATGCATTTTTTGCAAGATTGCTGAGTAAATCTCTAGAAAATCTTTTCACTTTGAGGTATTTGTCATGTTCATCATCTCATCCTCCAACTCAGCTGGCAGCTTGTTCATGATCCAGCATGAGGTTGATGTGAAGACGTCTTTGCTTTTTCTCCTTGTACTGCTTTCTGCATTTATTATTGCATTAACTGTTTATTATGTGATTTTCCAACTTTGTGGCCAATAGCCTCAACAGCCACAGCCCAGCTGACTACTGGGTCACCACACCTATAGGAAACACACCCAGAGGACATGGTTTTTGCCTCAAATTACTGAAAATATTATCCACATCCATTTGTTTGGTAAACAAATATTTCACTGACCAAAAATATGCATCAACTATACTATAAAATATTTAGAGGATGTTACAAAAAAAAAAAAAGACAAAAGAAAATTTCTAGGTTTTTCTCTAATTCAGCGTTTTTTGCTGCTTCCGTATGTTAGTTATAGTTTCATGAAACAACTGATGCTGAAAAAAGATGTCCTGCTGTTACGCTGGGCCTGTTCTGTCAAGTTTGGACGCTTGCAAACTGTATTTAATTTGTTTGCCTTGCAATATCTGCTCTTGGAAGCTGAACTGTAACTTATGATTTAATGGTTAACTTTAGACACTTGGTTAACATTAGGGAAAGACTGTGGTCTTGGTTAAACGCAGAAAAAGTCAACACTGATTTTAAGCATGAGTAACCTTAACCTAAAGGTCTCGATGACTAGAATAAGGCATGTTTTGTCTACTTTGGAAGCGAGTAGTTAATGTGCACACATCCAGACTAAACACATACAGTAAGAAAAAGCACAAATATTCAACCTCTGGGATCTGCAACAACCCTCATACAAGCGTGACATGCTTAGTCACAGGCCCACAGGCTGTAGTCTGGGGGGATTCTGTGTTTTGTTTCAGTCATCAAAGCTATTGGGTTTAGAGTCTCGTCTCTCTGCCTATCACTCAGCAACACTCATGGCCACTTGGACCCTGAAATTTTACTCCTGGCTGCTCAGAGGAGAGGGTGGTGGGGCTGAAGAAATGTCTCCCCGGCCCTGCTCTGCACGGCCGGGGGTCACCCTGCCATTCTTCTGTTACACAAAAGACTGCTTCAAGTGCCTGTGTGACAATGACCTTTAGATCACTGGAGCGTAATGATTGCTGGTTAACGTGAATGCACTCTGTATTAATTGAGCCAGAATTAATATGAAATTTTTAGGGGTTTTTTTTATAAGTTGGCAGGGAATCTTGTTAGTGGCATCCAGTAACCGTGACTAAATGTTTATTTTTTTGTTAGTGTTAGAAATGAACAAGCTGATCCCAGACTGGCAGACTCAAACTCATTCTAAGCCTGTTAATGAGCACAACCTCTCACTTTTAACCCTAACGGCAAACATAATGTCTCTCACAAGCTCCTCATAATGAATGTGCACAAACCACACGTCGACAATAGCAGTGAAGCTTGATTTCACAAGACAAGCTTTTAACTTAGCACAAAGGAATGTCAGATGTGCTGACACAAAAGATTCTTCTTTTTTCCTCCTTGATTTACATAAAGAGTAATGCACCGAGGGAGATGAGACATTCAAGACATTTGCACACCACATTAAAATGCATTTACGGGTCCTGATATAGGTCAGAATGAAAAACATTATCAAATAAAAAATAATTAAAACAAGGTTTAGGATCTATGGTTCCCAGACTGTTGTTGTGTAGCCGTCTTTGTAAACACAGTTGGCTGCGGCTGTCAGTGAGTTAAGAAAACAGTGGGCCTCTTCTGCTGTGTCAACCTTGATTCAACGATCCTGTGAGACTTGCCAGGGGCTCGCTCTCTTTCAGCACAAGTCGACTCAGCCAGTGACAGACAGGGACCCTCGTGTCAAAACACTGCCTGCTTCTGCCAGCCCATAGGCAACCCCAGAGGAACGGTTGCTCCATCACATTCCACACTGTGCACACATTTATGTATACAGTACATTCTTGTGTATGACAACTGATAGCATATTAAATATCTCACATCACTGTAGGGCAATTTAGCAGGAAGCCTAGTCCACCATCATATATTATACTACATGATGATGGTATGAATGTTTATGAAAGTCCTCCATGCACTGTCCTCTATCTGATCTAAAGCCCTTATCTTTTAGCTTCTCTTTCCACAACTACTTTCACTTTAAAGATTAATTTGAACATTTTAAACCACTAAGTCATTCTAGCAGCATGTCTGGGCCTGGAATGCTTTGCCTTCTCTGCTTATTATCTTCACTTATCGATAGCTTAACATGATTTTCTCTCTGTTGCCTTTGCTGATGTTTGCTTTGGTGTATTGGACCATTTTGTGTGGAATAACCACAAAAAGAGAGAACCAGGCCCAGATGCCAGTTTGTTGCAAACTGACACCTCTTCAAAGAGCTGCAAGTCTGCCAACCATGCAGAGTTATTCTCTTTCTGACCTGAGTTCAAAAGGCAAGACTACTCTCACACTTAAAGCTGATTGGATGTTTAGCTTGACAGTATTATAAATGGAGAAATGGCATCATGTTTTAAGCTTTTAGACACTTCAGACGTCTATACTTGGCTTATTTCGAGAAAGCTCTTTTTGAAGCCCTTAGTCGTGTATTTGTTTTTTTTGTACTTGTGTACCCTGAAAGCAGCCAAGTGAATGTAACTTTGCTTTCACCCACTGGAACGCTCTGAGGTATAGGAAGAGGGAAATTATGAGCCTGGACATTCCCTCTTCTCACTTTTCATGATGTCTTGGATGCAGCACTGTTGTGCACAGAGTTTCCCTTGGCTTCGTGTGATGTGATAAAGTATTTATTTTTTTAATGTTCCTTTTACCCAGTATCACTGTTTACTGAGGTATTTTAATATATGACCAGAGAGTTATTTGTTATGTTCTCCTACGCCAAGAAAAAAAAGCAGCTCAACTACAATGTCTCAATGAGCCAAACTAATAATTTGGAAACGTATTACACACACACACACACACACACACACACACACAGTATTATATGTTGTCTGCATGACACCCACATTGCCTGCATGTTATTTGTCATCATGCTGTGTGGAAAATATTGCTCCCAGTGACAGCTTTATGACTACTTCACACAGTATATGGAGATGCATGGCCGAGAAAAAAAAAAAACAGATGGCAACAAAAGCCTCCTGTTGTCTATTAAACAAATCAGCCTTAGTGAAATCGAACCATCCTGAGGTTTACCATTGATTCTGTGTCGTTGTTTCTATTGTACAGACTGAACAGAGGTGACATTTCTTTTAACAAACTGTATTGAAAAATATCTGCTATGTCTACAATGCAGCATGTGGTTACAACGTATAACGACTGTAAGCTGTAGTCAGAAAAACTTGGCAGCATTTTATTCAGTTGATGATTTGTTTAATAGTTCACCTCTTTAATAGTTGTTTATCGTATTTGGTTGTCAAAAGTAAATTAAAACCAGGTTGTAATTGAATGAACAGCTTCATCAGTACCTTGGGAAACTATGTGTGGTAGCATTTCAGTGAAGGAACCCAAACACACACAATGCGTGGAAATTAGATAAAAAAGCAAGAGTTAAGAAGTTAAAATCAATATGTTCATATTATAAATAGTGTAGATTTGCCCCAAATGTGTTCTGCACAGAGTTTAGTGTTCTGTGCTGACTCTCAAGCTTGAGTTAAGGATCTAAAAACAAAAAGTTAGCAACTGGCTGGAAGCCAAATTTAGAAGAGCCAAATATTTACATCAGGTTGTAGCAAAGACCAATACCAGGTGCTAAAAGGAAGATGAATTTTGAACTGACATTCAACAGGTGAACACAAACACAACTTAAAATGAACACTGGTGTTACTGCATATTTGTTAGCTGTATAAATAAGCAACTGTTTACACAACAGTTTTACCATATCAAATTTACAGCATAGGGGATAATGTGTCAGTGTTCACAGCTTGCGTCTTCATAGTGTGATCTTTGGTCAGATCTGGTCTTATTATGTTCCCTCTGCTTTATACAGGGCTGAGCTAGAGAATTATTTCTTAAAAATTATATTTTAAATGTATAATTTTCATTCTTTCAGTATAGAAAAAAGAGGAGAAGTCAATTCCATCATTACAATTACTAAGTAATTTATGTCAGACCTTTTAAACTAACAGGACCTTCACAATGGGAATGAGAGTAGGCTCATTAGTTTAACATTAACAGGTAGGTGACATGCTCCAGTGAAGTGGACCCGTCCAATATTCAGTGTTGACATGTGTTGTATTGAGTTGTTCCCACATATCTCCATGTTCCTCACGTGACAGCGCCACTTTTGTTGCACACACACACACACACACCTGTAAACAACCTGAATATAGTCCTCCCTTTTTTAGTTGACACTGTAAATCTAATTGGCAGCATATTGACTCAATAAAATATAAAAATAAAAAATTCACAGAGCACACTTTTACTGAATTTAAATATCATATTGTTCATTTTTATTGACTTCCTACCACCATATACTAGTGTTTAACATCATATCATGCACTTACATCCAGTTTCCTGAAACAACACTGTGGCGTTCAATCTGCAAACTTACAAAAACAACATCAATTCAACCTGACTCGAGTGAGAAGATTGAACATGAACGCATATATCAGCTCATGAATGCCTGTTCCATCTCAGGCCTCATTCCTGATGTGTGATCACACATTCTGTATGTGTGTGTGGGAGAGCTGGTGGACTTTGTTTACTTTAGAGGAAAGTGAAATGCCGGGGTTGCCTATATTAAAACTGACAGGCCCATTTGGAAACAATCATCAAATGTGTCATGGAAAAACCGTTACGTCATGGTGCAAGGGACGCCAAGACATTGCCAACATCAATATTTTCCTGACTGGCCTTATGTACTTGTTCAGGTTTCTCTCGACGAATCTACAGGTAATTTTTTATGACAGTTTGCTATAAAAAGAATAACTGCCTCTCCTTACTCTGATCTACGGTGTAATGTGATCAACAAACAGGCACAAAAGAGAGGAAGAGTTTTATCAGTGTCACCTCCTCCAGATAGGATGTTCTGGTAATTAACTGCACTCACCTCAAGCAGGAGCCAATATCCTGTTTGAAGAGAGCACTGTTCTGACTCACTGATCCTGGGGATAACACACACACACTGGCCCTCCTAAATCTGGAAGACTGCTTCAAATGGTGTGATGGGCAAAGGATCTAATCTCCCCGCCTGAATAGTTTGCATCCTCCCACCTGAGCCATTGTCACACTGATCAATGATTTCGGTCGTAAACATTAGTCGGCATTCCAGCATGTCCAGACCAAATCTAATCAAAGACAGATTTGGCTCTCCATAGTGAAACTACTGTGCTAACTGTGACATATAACTCTGCATACACAAATGACTTAATCACGTGACTACAACTGAGCGGAGCTGTATGAGATCTGTTAGCCAGGTGGAAATGTTACACTGGTGACTAGTAGGCTAGTAGCCTAAGCAGGGATAATCTGATTTGTTTCACTGACTGCAGCCCTCTGTCCTCCCTTCAGAGGATCAAACACCTCCCCTGGCCATTAAGGATATGCAAGGACACACAGGGAGTGATGATCCATTCACAGGTTCTTAACCTGACACATGTGCACTCGCACTGAGTGCTGATCCGGGCATCTCTTATGACGCTGTTGATGTGAAACATAATCATCTAAATCCCAGTTCCCCAGTGTGACTGACATACACAGCACCACTTTGGGAATGAAAAAATGCAATAAAGGCAACCAGAATAAACATCAAATAAATGAGTCACAGTATGACCACAGCAATTAAGCCCAGTTTGAACTAATGAAAAATCAAAACATATGCTTTCAACCTAACCGTCTATAATCCAATTTTCACTTAACCTCCTGTGCACAAACCACACTGAGATACTTCTCCCATACACCACTCACATGAAAATACCATCACCTCACAGAATGGACTTTTGGATAAATGTTGAAAATAACAAAGCGGCCAACTTTAAGAGTGAAAAAAATATTTGTCTGAGTGACGATTGCAGATACCATCTGTAACACGTTCTGTAAAAGCGACTCCCATAAACACACCGTGTAAACACTGCAATAGTTTTAAAAGGGACGAACACCCATCTCCTCCTCAGATGTGCTTCTTCATCCCTCACATCTTTCACTCACACGCAGAGAGACCGACTACTATGTAAACTAATTCACTGTATTTCTTTATGCTTGCACAGCTCCGGCTTTCCCAGCATATTACTTTGAAGATATATAGTTCACCATAGATATTATCTGTTGATCATCATGGTGGCTCCACAGGAGCAGATAGATGAGTTGAACGTAGTTCCATTTCATGTATTCATTGTAAACCTGAATTACTGCAGTGGTAAAAGTACTCAGACCCCTTGTTTAATTTTACATTGTAAAAATACTCCATTACAAGTAAACATTTTGTATTTAAAATCCCACTTAGGTAAAAGGTACTGAAACACTATGACTAAGTTTGACCCTTTTGGGGTGTCTTTTTCATGTACCTGCCAAAAACTCACTGACATCTGAAACATAAAGGAGCCCCAAGGCTGTGATCAGCTCGTTAGTTTTTAACAATGGGTTGTTTTTTGTAGGTTTTGATTATTTTGATTTAGCTTATCAGAAAGGTAACTACAGATATCAGATAAAAAATCTAACTTTTAACTCTGAAATGTAAGAGAGTAGAAATAAAGTAGCACTAAATGAACATATTCAAGTAAAGTACAAGTATGTCAAAACTGTGATGGTGTACAGCAGTTCAAGTAAATATGCCAAGTTACAGTTCATCACTGTATCACTGTAAAGGACATTAGATCACTCAGCCTATTATACAGATTCTCTCTAGACCTTTTTATAACACCTACATGTTACATATTGGACATGTTTGGCTTCCAAACTAGTTGTAATGTTAGAAAATCATCCATTTTGTCAGTGACAAACCCCCCCCCCAGCAAATGAAAGTGAAAATAGCCTTCCAGTGTCAAACTGTGCTCATGCATCATTCGGCACAGTGCGGGTCAAACATTCAGGAGAAGCAGAAATAAACACAGCGGGTGGAGATTTTAAACTTGGTCCAATGAGTATCCCCCCATAGCTGTACCATGCAGGTACATTTTTGAAAAGGTGTTGGTGGCTGATGTACATGTAATTTCCACCACGCCCTGATACGGTACAGTAAATCCATCTTTACTTTGTCACACTCTGCTTTTTTCTTTTACTGTTGACTGTCCACAATAAAAGTCCTTGTTGAAGCAACACAGCTGCGTCAGTTTCGGTCATACAAGAAAGCAGGGTGAAATTATTCTGTGCTGTCTTTGGGAGCCAGACCATAATGACATTAATATAAATGGGATAACATTTAAAATAGAAGGCTGGTTGTTCTAAATCTTTGTAAGAGAAAGTGCACCGCAGGTTTCAGTAAAGGTAGGGGGAAGGGAATGTTCACTAAGCACCTAATCCACCACATTCTTGTTAGGGGTCTAAGTCTGAGTTCAGGCAGGCTTCAATGCCATGCATAGGAGGGGTTGCTGAGGTAATTGGATTGGAATACGGCATTGAGTGTCAGACAACAAAAGATATCCATCTCTCTCATGCCGGTGCAGCTCTTTTGTTGCTGGCTGGAATTTACTTGGTCATTCACTGCAAGCAGGATCAGGCCACCAGGACTGGCTCAGTCTGGTGGTCTCGTATGTGGGCCGGTGGAGTCACAGCGCCTGTGCAGCCTGTGTGTGAGGATGTGTGAACCACGGATCCCCCAAAGCCCAGGGGTCATTTGTGTGATCATTACCATAATCACATTAAGGCTGCAGGAGATTAGCACCATGGCCTCAGAGGAGAAACCCTCTGTGTGCTCCATGGCGACTACAAACCATGCTTATAGGGAACAGCGAACACGCTGCTTAGATATTTCAGTGGCATGACAGACAAACATGGGCAAAGTGGCAGTTTAATTGGAAGAACGGGATAAAGAGGCTTCCTTGTGCAACACCATTTTCTTTCCAAAGATGTTGACATAGTGCATCTTTCTTTTTAAAGTGTATGCACATTTACATTTTTGTAAAAGTGTAAAATAGTTCACTGAGATCATGTATCTCCTGCTGTCTTTGTACAGAAGTGCAGTACTACCACCACCTTCCCACACCTCAGTCATACCAACACAAGCACCACCTCTGTGGAGGTCATGAGGGTATAGCAGATTTAAACTCCATCCCCCCCTGCCAACCCTTCAACAGTCTGTACGCTAAGATTTTGCTTTTGCCATCAAGGCAAAAAAAAAAAAAAAATCTGCTTAGCTCCCCAGGGTTTAAATTTTTCTCCAATTAACCCTAATTACACAGAGACAGCATTTCAATGAGGCCTGCAACCTGAGATGTCTATCAGTTCAGCAACTGAGGCGAGTGGGGAGGAAGCCATACCTTTTCATCTTGAAGTTCAACCACAGGAAACGCTGCTTCTGAAAAGTGACAGCAGTGATTGAAGATCGTGCAAAGAACACTACGAAGCTTCCCTCCTCAAACGTGAAGAAACTTCACCCCTTGCTAGAAGTCTACCAGAAGAGTTCCTTCAAGACAAATACTTCAGGACATTTGCGGCTGATCCTGCAGAAGCTGACATTCAAATCTTTGTGTCACTGACACATCTAAAGATAAGATAAGCTGTTTGCTTTGCTGCTTCAGTGAAAACAATGAACTAGGCTTTGGTTGCATGTATGTTCTCTTACAAAAATTGTGAGAAAATGACAAACCTCTCTGCTTATCAGGGACAAACATAAAAGTGAGATGTGTGAAACCCTCATAAACGGCTATAAAGTGTGATGGTGAAACATTACATAGTTACTGATTGATACGCTCGTCTCTCTGTAATGCCACAGTTCCCAACAGTTTTTTCTTGATTGTGACCCACTGAATGACCTCTGTAATTGGTCCACACTAATCACTAACCACAGGGGCGAGGGGGGGGGGCCTTCCTCTCATATATATGTCTGTGTGTGTGTGTCGTCCTAGTCATTTATCCAGTTCACAGATTACCTTCTTGCAGAGATACACCTGGCTCCAATTGCCCTTCGACACCAAACACATACAAGGGGAAAAATATCTTTCGGCCTGTTTCTCTGTGGCCACATTAGCGAACTGAATGTTTAATCTATGAGTCTGATCAGCAGGGTTTTCATTCAGTCAATCTTGCCATTACACTTGGGCATAAACCAGACTGATTGTTTGAAACAGCATTTAAAAAGCATGACTTTCCTCAGGCAAACATCAAACCCACTGTCCTGCCACTCTGAGGACGCTGCTGTGTGCGTTCCCTAGGTCCTAACTGTTAAGCTGAGAAATATGCTGAAAACACTGTGATGGAACTTGCTCTTCATCCGAGGCTGACATTACACAAGGAAAGATGTCTATCATACCATGCATTTAACAAAACACCCTTGACTCACTTGCTGGCCTTGATGTGAGCTAATTTCGCAATCCAGATGATTTAGTGTGTTACCTCATTGAACAGAGGTGCAGGAGAGCAACACCAGGTGAACCCAGTCTACCTATGTATTATGCAGACACATTTATGTTAAGATAATAGTAGATATTGCAGTGAGTGTAATATGCAGCTGATGCAGGATGAAAGAAGATAAGATCTCTTAAAAGGGGGGACAGGTATTGCTAAAATGATACTTGTCACTGATAGTCAACATGACTGCAGGTCAGAGTTTATTTCGACTTTTATTTTTGCAGCATGTCAGAGTCCTTAGCGGAGTGTCAGTGGTGGAAAGTAACTGAATACATTTACTCAAGTACTCAGGTACAGTTTTGAAGTATTTTTATTTTTCTTGTCTTAAATTTCTGCTACTTCATACTTGGACTTCACTGCATTTCAGAGGAAAATATTGTACTTTTACTTCATTGATTTTATAACTTTAGGTACTTTCTGGAATCAGATGAATTAAACAGAATATAGTAAAATAATCCACAAACTACCAGCAGTATGTAAAGTACTTCAAATTATGTTTTAGTAAACATTAGCTCCACCTTTACCAGCTGCAAAATTAAACTGATGAACACAATAAATGTGACCCAACGATATAAATTACATTAAAACGAGACGTGCCATTGAGTACTTTTACTTCTTGCAGCCTATTTCAAGTATGTTTGGCAGAGTATTACTGCACTGTGGTGTGTGTACTTTTACTTCAATGGGATGTCAGTAGTCCTTCAGTGTGTGATGATCGTCACAAGGTGACAGGGGCGGGCTCACTGTGAGCAGCTCATGAATATGGAGGCTCCGCAGACACTCCCTCCTTGTTGAACTTGTGCAGCCAGCCCCGGATCGGACCAGCAGTCAGTCAGTCAGTCGGTCAGTCAGTCAGTCAGCAAGCAGTGGGCTCGGCTGCCGCATGGCTACTGTGTAAACTTTCTTCAACAAGTGGAAACTGTCGGACAACGAAGCAGGGCAGAGCTCCGGCGAAGTTCAGGGACTTACTAGGGAGAGGTCTTCTATGAACCGGGAACCTGTGCTCCGCTGATCCAAGTCTCGTTCCCCACTCGTGCATGTTTAGAGCAGAGGACAGCTCGGTGCCGTGTGTCGGCCAGACGACTAGTACAAACGAGTGGTAACAGCAGTCCGGAGGCATGATTTTGAGACGGGGCTCGGTCCTTGCTGCCCTTTTACTCTGCTTCCTAGCCAAGGTACGTGCACGACTGGAGGGAAAGCAGCGGGAAGGGTCACTCGGTTCGGGTGTCCTTTCGTCGCACGCGTGTCTAGTTGCGTGTGCGTGGTCTTGCTAACGGCGACCACGGCTCGTGCGGACCTGTGTCCACGGTGCACATGACGTGCGCTGACAAACGACGACACGGCCCGTGTAGTTTTAACGATACAAGCTGGTTTTTTCATAAATGAGGTCAAAGTTTTGCATTGCACTCACTGTGTGTGTGTCTTCAACAGGTGTCAGAGGGGTCTGGACAATTCGAGTTACAAATCTTATCGATGCACAATGTGAACGGAGAGCTGCTGAGCGGCGTGTGCTGCGACGACGCACGGAGCGCGCCGGATA
The DNA here is from genome assembly GCF_900324485.2 of Mastacembelus armatus. NCBI lineage: Eukaryota > Metazoa > Chordata > Actinopteri > Synbranchiformes > Mastacembelidae > Mastacembelus > Mastacembelus armatus. The sequence goes on along the minus strand of NC_046647.1, from coordinate 9,199,654 downwards.
GAAAATGCTCACGGGACGAGTGTGATACGTTTTTTAAAGTTTGCCTGAAGGAATACCAGTCGAGAGTTTCTGCTGCAGGGCCCTGCAGCTTCGGAATGGGATCTACGCCTGTCCTGGGAGGGAATACCTTTTCTTTCAAGAGCTCTGTGAGGAATGACAAATCCAGGATAGTTTTGCCCTTCAGCTTTGCCTGGCCGGTGAGTTGAAGAAACGGTCTGTGCTTCCTGACGCGCCTCTCCACACCAGACAAAGAGAGAAAGTGTGTGTTTGCAGGGCAGCTCTCTGCAATTACTGTCAGTCATTGTCGCCCCTATAGAAATCACAACAAACAGAGTTTGAGTTGGTAGTTTTGGTAGTTGGCGCTCTGAATTATCCTTTTGAAGACCCCCCCCCCTCCATTATCTGAGCCAATTAACCAGGTGTAGTTTATTTTCCATCAGACCTTCCCTGTGTTCTGTCAAAACAGCATTATTGTTAAAACTACTTCTGCTTTTTAGATCATCATAAATGTGTGTTCAGAAACTGCACTGATGGCACAGACATGCAGTGGGAAATGGAAAAGTGTGATGACCAACAATTAATTTCAACCCCAGTGCTCCTGTCAATATGAATTTAAGAAAGTGATCCATATTTGGTTTATTCTACTTTAAAAAGTCCAAGCCTCCTATTGGTCACTACTTTTTACAATGCATTTTTGAAATCGCCCTAGAAAGCATTTCCCAGGTTTGGCATGGTTCAACAAATAAAAAAAAAAACTGAGATAAAAAGTTGGGTGAGCTGCAATCTCAATGATTTCTTCTCCTCCCTGGCGGCTGCTCATGTTGCACAGTTCAGTGAAGTCCAGAGTGAAAACCCACTTTCTGGTTTCCTCAAGTGTCAGCTCTTCTTCAGAGTAAATAAATGGGCCTGACAGGCCTGTGGGAGTGTTGTAGCTCCGTGAGAGATATGATTTGCCATGCTGGAGCACATTTCGATGTAGTGAGAAAAAAAAAAAAAAAAAGCAGGACTCTGCACAGACTAACTGGCCCCACAGCTTGGCCTGAAAACTCCTCCACTGTGCCTGATGGGTGAAAGGCACAGTCGGCTGGTATGTGTGTGTCCAGTTACATCAAGGCTATTTTTACCTCAATCTCAATGGAGGTTCTTGTTGTAATTTTAAGCTTTGAGCACAATGATGCTTCAAACAACCAGAATAATGGAGGAATGTTTGTATTTTCCTTTTATATCAAAGTTTTTATTATGTCTGTCACCTGTGGGACAGAGCAGATTAAACTCATGTTTAACCTGGGATCTGAAAACTGGTGAAACAATGCTCTCAGCAGGTAGCCTGAAACTTGATATAGTCTTTTTTATTTTTTTTTATTTTTACTTGTTCACAACTTGGACAATGGAGCCTGACACTTTTTTTTTTAAGACAATGGTTTCTGTTTATGTTCACACTGTGGAAACATTAAGTTGGCATGAACGAATGAGGCAGATTAGTTTCATCTTACTGGTGGGAAATTATTCCTACTTGATAACAGCAGTTGTTGACATTGAAATGAGAATTGGTGCCATTTCAAGTTTTGAGGGCTCTGATGGCTTTGCACATGTCTCACATACTGATAATATGTATACTTCTCAGCAGCTGCATGGAAATACAAGAACTCACCCAAAAGTGATGTAGAAAAAAAAAATCTGTTTTATGATGTTTCTGCTTAACTTCTGTGCAGTTAGTGAATCAGCTAAGATCAAGTTTTGTTTTTTTTCTAAATCCAAGTATGCTGTAGGAAAGAGGAGGTTGGAGCAGACCAACTTGTTAGATTCTCTCGTCCTTTACTTGAATGCACATGAACAATCGTCAGGTTAGGTACGATATCACTCTTTGTCCTTCTCATCAGTTGATTGGCTGTTGTGGACAGATGGCAGTGTGGTGCAACTGGGTTGTTGGGTACTCCGAGTTCATGAAGCCCCCACCTACCCCCTTCATCCTCTCTTGTGAGCTGCATGAATTTGGCCTCTTGTCCAGACCGAGGGCTTTGTTTAAGTCACGCTCGGTTGGACCCCAGGTATTTCATCGCTTTAGCCTCGCCACCCACAGTAACTGCTGCACTTAATGAGGCACCACACATGTGCTTGGATCGGGCAGGGCAAGAGCCAGGCGTCCAGCTGGATGCCATCGGCTGGACATCAGTGTTTTAGAGCGACATATCGATTCAACCGGGGTCCGCCTCATGCTTTTAATCCACAGAGAAGTGAGGGCCCTCGCACTGTGTCAAGCAGGGACAATAGTGTGCCCTCACTGAGGATTACAGAGCATAATAGAGGCAGTGCAGCTGCAAAACCAGTGCAGGGCAAGCAACAGGAAGCAGTTGTAGTAGACTCAGCAGTGATGAAGCTGGCTCTCAGGCTAACTGTGACCTTGCCTCCTTTGTGGCCACCTCAGCATATTTACTGATGTTACTCCTCTGTACAAGGACAGAGATGAGGTTTTTTTAAGTGGACTGGATCAGTCCTTTAGAGGTTCTGTTCAGCTTTTATGAATATTACCTGCTCACCTGCCAACTACCTTCTTCTTGAGCAACTCCTTCGCTTTCATCTGAAAGCCTTAGTCGAGCTGACATCTTAATTATCCTCATATTTGACTTAATTACACCTATATTTTATAGGATCATTTTCCTCAGTCTTTCACATAACACAATCCTCGCTTCTCTTCTCTGACCTGTGACGTGTTGGCATCCCCATGATTGATTAGCTGACAAGTCAGAGCACCCTGAGAACTGAAATCAAGTGAGACGTAGAACAATGGCCATCTCAGCCTTGAGGCTAAGCACTGCTGGCAGCTGTGGGTATAATGACATGTTTGTTTTATTTGGTTTGCTCTGATGTGGCAAATTACTCAAGTGAAAGGGTGAAAAAGTTCTTTCTTTTTTCCTCTTCATCCCATCTTTTTTAACTTCACCCTATTTTCTCTTTTAACACTGTTTTTTTTATGTGTTGCTGTGTGTGGCAGTCTGATGTTACATAAATGGCTTCTGGTGTTTTGCTGCTTATCACAGTTGTTTCAGGCATACATTTAATTAGGATCACCTGTGCCCTGATTTTTAATGCCTGGTGACCCATGCATAACACAGATGACTGGCTGCTTGTTTAGTTAAATGCTTGATAAGACTTTTGTTCCTGGTCCTGGGTTCATGTTTTGATCTTGTTTGCCTTGTGAGAGATCCAAAATCTGTTCGTTGTCTTTTGTTTTAGTTGGCAGAAGGTGAGTTTCTTTGGTTGGGGTGAGGTTCTGTTGTATCCCAGGCTGACGTACCTTTTATTTAGTATATTAAATGATTTGTTAATTATACACAGTCTTTCTCTAACTCTTGTTATGATGAAAGTCTCTTAGTAAATAATGCATTCCTTCCTTCTTCCCAGTCCATCAGTGCAGTCAGGCTTTGAAGGCCAGTCTTTCCAAGACTGAGCTTGTGTTTTATGGCAAACAGGGTGTGTTAATTTGCAGTCCTAATCATTGGGTAGATCTCAGTTTGATACTGTTGAAGTGATTGACTCAGGAAAACTGATACAGAAGGTCAACATCCCATAGATCGAACTGTTTACATTTCATCTGTGCTGAGACGAGGCCTAGACCAGCCTAGTGTGCTGTGCCTTGCCTTTATTTAGACCTCTGTTATTCTGCGAGACATAGCTCTCTTTTTATTTTGTTAAATTTCCTTGTAATGATACATTAGATGGCTCTGTTTTCAGTCAAGGGTAAGATGAGTGACCTGTGTGTGTGTATTGGGAAAATTCCCCTACTGCAAGGAATCAGTAGTGTTCTTTGGCAGGTCAGTGGGCTTCGAACGGGAATGATCTTTATCACTAATGTTACTTGTCTGTTGGACGATATCTGCTTGGCCAGGAAAGATAAGAAGACATATAGCCACACTTATTGTACTTGGACGTGTGTGTGTGTGTGTGTTCATGTGTGTGTGTGTGTGTGTGTGTTCGTGTTCTATAGTTCAAAGAGAAGTTGTGAGTCAGCTGGGAGCCTGGGAAAAGTGAACCTGGCAGGCGGTTCCAAGCTGATAACTGCCAAAGAGTTATGGAGTGTTAGCGAATGAGGAGCTAGGCAGTATCTCACTTTCTGGAAGCAGTTTGGTCTGGACTAAAGAGCCTAATAATGCTGAGGCTACTTGTTAAATCAAGCCACTATGACAGTGCAGTTGTTGCGAAGTTAGGCATATGGCGACGGTGTGAGCGTGCCAGAACTTCCAGACAGTGATTGACTAGTCAACACTGTTATCAAGGTTTACACAGTTTAAATTAGGTTTTGTTGGTGGGACCTTAGTTGTGTTAATGTGTGACACATACAAGATCAGTCAGTGGTGATGATCAGCATGGTGCTGCAATAATTTCCATGTTGAGGCAAGTCCAAATCATGCAAGATATGGGTGTGTAGTCATGTTCTTAGAGGATTTGCATTTAAAGGAATAAGCCAATAACACATTAAACTTTGTTCCTCCTGACAACAGTCCACCACGAAGTGATTTAATATTTAATGATTTTTTTTTCCCACGCCATTAGTACCGACAAGTTTTGTGTGTAGCAGGTGACCCAGGCTTGTTGATATTTTCACTTGGCAGGGATCCATCAGTGCTCTAAACGTCGCCGCCTCTTAACTGATAATGTGTTGTTCAAATAGTTTGAGAGTTCACTACAGGGTGAATTAACTGTAGTAGTATGCAAATTCTGATACAAGGTAAATTTTCATTTATTCTTTCCCCTACATGCGGCATCTTGTATCAACCACGTCAATTTAATGACGTAAAGGTGACTCATTTTAAAGTTTCAAGAGGCGGATAACTTACTCAGTTCATGTGTGGCCTTTTAAAGTTCAAACTTTAACAATATTGTATTGTCCTTCCTGTTTTTAAGGATGAGCTCACCATTTGTCTTTTGCTGTGTCACACGTGGGATTTGTTTAAATAAACGTTCTCCAGGCATTAATGTCTCGAAAATACTGGGGACATGCAGTAAAAGCTGTTGTACTGATTCATTCATGTACTGTTGTATAGACCTGTAAAATGACTCCCTTAATGGGAAAGTGACATCAAAGCAATAAGATGATCCATGAGGAGCCAGGGGACCCGTGTGTTAATATAACACGCTGTAGGTTGGGCAGTACTACTGGATGATTAGCTATCACATTACCACTGACTCACTCGCCCATGTTCTGTATGATGCGATTGCAGCCAGCTGTGAGTCAGTAAGTACTGTAAAGCCTGTGTTTAGGGATGAGCACTGCATTTCAAATAATAGCTGGCCTGATTGCAGTGAAATGCTGGCATACGGTCAGACAAATGTCTACCAGAAAGATGGAAAGTTGAATGGCTGACAAAATAAGGTAAAGCCTTGAAGAAGAAGAAAAAAAAAAAAAAAAGAAAAAAGAAAGCTCTGGGCATGAGTCATACCCTTTCTTTCTTTCTGTGGGAAGTGAACAGGGGTTTTCCTTTGAGCAGGTTTGTTTACCATGAAGTCATCGTGGAGATGAGGGCCAAAGTGGCAATGCAGAATGTCTGAAACGCCTCTGAGCAGTGCTGCATGGGGCATCTGTGTGTTTGTGTGTGTGTGGAGACTAGAAGGATGTGTTTCTATTGGGCGCTTGAGAACTGTAGGCAGATTACGCTTTCTCACAGTCGCATACGTCCTCTCTGACTCTGTCATGTGCGCTCGTAGGCACATTGTTTGTTCTCTCATGACTGTGGCACAGGGCAGTGCGAATGTGTAAGCTGATATCGGTGTGAGCGCTACCGGCCCTGAATCAGACAAAGCGTTTTCAGGAGTGCTGAAATCAAGACAGGCTCTCCAGAGTGTAGCACTCATTCAGTCTTTCTCTCTGCCCCTTGCATTTTTTTTTTTTTCCTGTCTTCTCGCCCTCGCCAGCCATCACATACACTTCTTCTTTTCCCTCGGAGAGTTTCTGCCTGTCTTGATGTTGCATCGTGTTGAAGCACTTCAGCCTGGATTGTTCACAGCATTCATAGCGTTTTGTTAGAGGTTCATAAATTAGTATGAAATTGAAAATCCCATATACATCGCTAAACAAAACTGACTGTGTGCTTTCTCAGAGCATTGGAAATCATCCACTCACTTCTCTTGCCACATTTTATAAACATGTGGAAAAACTGTATTTGGGGGGAAAAACTGTTTCTAAAGAGTACAAGGTTACCCTGGCTGAGAGCAAGACATATTTTTGGCATTGCAGGGTGAAATATCCTTTTCTGTGTGCTGTATTTTTTTTTTGGGAGTTATTCTAGTCACTGCTGGTCTGTCTTTTGCAGTCCGGCATTATTTGGCCTGCTGGGGTGTCCAACTAGACCAGGTCGCTATGTCAGTCTTCCTAATTTTTGAGATGCAGATACCTCTCCCCCACTGCAGGCTTATCCTCAAAGTGAACAGTCAGCGACTTGTGTATTTTTTTTTTTTTTTCATCCCTTTGCTTATTTAAGTTCAAAGTTGACCGTTGATGAGGTTATAAAATGATTTGATTTATGTTATATTTAAGGAAGAAAACCTGTGCCTGCAAGTTAGTTGAATGGTTACCAACAAACAAGAGGTTGTCAAGTGTTTTGTGGTTCTTTGTACAACATCTATCACCTTATCACTGAATAGTAATGTTTATGATACAGTGCTCGTCAGTGATCCAGCTCTTGGCTAACGCCCCCTGTCTCTGTCTTCCTCAGAGGTCCTACACTTTGATAGTGGAAGCCTTGGACTTCAACAATGAAACCAGCGGTGAGTATTTGTTCATCTCCATCTTGTCTTTCTCTTCTCTTCCTAGTCCCTCCTCCCCCCAGGGACATCTGGGAGGAGTCGTGGCGTCGTGTTGAAGGTCAGAAAAGGAAATTCATTCTTCCTGAACACCGCCCTCAGACCTCTCCCCACATGGTCCTCTGTGTGTGTGTGTGTGTGTGTGTGTGTGTGTGTGTGTGTGTGTGTGTGTGTGTGTGTGTGTGTGTGTGTGTAAAATGTGATGACAGGTGCCTGTGAGGTGGGAGCGCAGGACAAGGAAGCACAGGATGTGTGGGTGGGGGCAAGTACAGCGAGGTAGAGTAGGAACAACGTGCAGAGAGGGCCCCCCTTACAAAAATGTTTTTATTTGGCCGATGACTGACAGGTGCTGCCAGTCAGGATTGGGAGGGGGGGTCACACTGTCTCACTGTCACTGAGGCATGAAACACAGAGTTCATCCAGTCCGGCGCCATGATCCGCCTGTACTGACAATGCAGGGGGCCGAGGCCTCTGAACTATGCTGTCCCATAGGTAAAATGACCTCTGGCACAGGTAGGGTGAGGACCACAGCCTCCGAGGTACTGCTGGGAGACTGTGGCTTTTCTCTCCATGATGGTGGGAAGGACACGGTGGTAACGTGCTGAATCTAAATTCTGGTAGCCAGGTTTAGTTTGTGCTGTAAAGTATGCTGAGGTTCCTGCTGGTTGGCAGCCAGATTGGCGACAGCATGGCAATCATGGGTTATCCCATGATTGTTTATGCAGGTCTGTTGGAGGTCAACATGATTTCAGTCTTTTCTGCTGTATTTGCCGCTCCCCAGAGAGCTATTAGGGCATTGGTGTGAAAAGCCTCCTGAATGTACACACTCAATGCTGGTTAGGCTCCTCTGAGCTCCACTAAGAATTTGCAAGCACTATTATTATTATTATTTTATTTTAATTTCTTCTCCAGATCACTTGTTCAGTTGGTCCATGTCCAGTGTTTGAGAAAAGTTGTCCCTTTTCATAGTTTAAAAGTTTTGATTTTGTCTTCACAGAATGTATTTGGTGCTTCAGCGTCACCTTTGGAAGCTTTACGAAGCTGATCTGATTTATGTTTAGCTCTGAGCCAGGCTGCAGGTAGAAAGGATGTGCTACTCCTGACACTGAAGGCCAGCAGTTGGTAGAGAAATGCCACACAGCTGAGCTCTGGATCCCAAACCACTGTGAAATGTTGTTGGGCACTGTGATTTCAGGACACACCACCCCATACGCACCACCACGCAGTAAATAAATGACAGCAGGCCATCCCCCACTGCATTGCATCATACTACACAGAGGAGCGATTCACCCAGCGGTCAGCCACCTCCGCTTGTGTGAGCGCAGTAAATAACAGCTCTGACACATTTTTCATTCTCTCCAAGGTGGAAGATTTGGATATTAAGTAGCGAGTGGTACATGTGCGAGTGAATGAGTGGTGCTAACGCACAGTGCTAGTGTTGTGTCTGAAGATTGGGCTGAGCATGTTTGCACAGTTTGAGGGTGTTTGCTGTGTGTGTGGAGCTCATTACGGCCCTTGGCTCTCAGGTCAGTCCTTGCCTGTTTGACAGACCCATGACCTCTTCACGTTTGACATGAAAATAAATCAGTTCCTCGGTCTGTGTTTTTTGTAGGTCTCGTTAAGTATTGCTCAAACACGACATTGGCCGGGCCTCTTGCTCCCCATTTAAAGTGTGGATACATTCTTGTGTGTGAAAAAGAGTTGACTCGAGACTTTTTGACTGCTTTTAGCACAAGAATGTATATGAGAAAAGCGGCCTGGAAAAAAGTGCTGATGGCACATTGGCAGCCTTCCCAGCAGTGACTGTGGCATTGGTGTCCTCACACTGTAATTTATGGTGGCTGCGGTTCTGTCCTCGCCTGAGCAGATGCAAAGGGTAGCATCTGAGACCAGTAATATCCTCAAGCTGTAAACCTGAGAAAACCAACCAGGGAGAGCTGCAGAGGGAGCGTGAGAAATAAAGCAGTTAGGAGTGCTTATTACAGACAGCCTTTTTTCCTTTCTGCATTTCCACCTTGTACTTTTCTTGCTCTTTAGCGCACATAGCTGCTTTAATTACATATAATCTGCTATCTAAGAGATCTTGTGCAATTTGTGTCATAATTTTTGGGGCATTTCTGGGCTCCCACTATATGATCATGGAGAGCATTGCAACTCCGAAGTGCGTAATGTCAGGATGCTGCTTCCTGCTTTTCTCTCCCTGGTTCAAACCTCTGAATACTAACTTGGCTGAGAAAACAAGATCAGTTTTGTTCATCATGTCAAAATTGCTGTTTTAGGTGCGGATGGGAAATTGATAGAGAAGGCCTTTCACTCTGGCATGATCAACCCCAGTCTGCACTGGCAGAAGCTGACTCACAATGGCCCTGTGGCCCAGTTTGAGTACCAGATCCGGGTCAGCTGTGATGAGCACTACTATGGCTTTGGCTGCAACAAGTTTTGTCGGCCCAGGGATGAGTTCTTCGGGCATTATACATGCGACTACAATGGAAACAAAACCTGTCTGGAAGGCTGGTCAGGACCTGACTGCAACACAGGTAAGCTGCTAAGATCACTGCCTGATGTCACTTTAATGGAAATACAGTTCAGAGGCAGCAGCTTGAGACAGTGTAATAAGTATGTAAGTAGCAGGATGACTGTAATCTGTGATTCATGCTGATACACTGTCTGGATGTTTTTTCATCTTTCTACCTAAAGAAAGACCTTCCATTGTCAAGGAATAAGCTTTTATCCCCAGGAAATCAGCCTAGGCAATTTTTTATTCAGAATTTTATTGTGTTTATTGGTAAACTTGTTTGTTGACACCTGTTGTTTCTCACAGGCTGAAATATTAAGAGTAGTAATTATATCATTTATTTGAATAAACCAAATATGCTCAATAATGGATCCAAGTTTAAATTGAGTTTCCAGGCAGTAATAGGATTTTCCTTTTCCTCTTCTAGCTATATGTCGACAAGGCTGCAGCACTGAACATGGATCATGTAAGGAGCCAGGTGGATGCAAGTAAGTGACTGAGGCTGCTCTGTATGATTTATTAGTCTGCTATCGATGATTTTACTGCATTTTTATTACGTTGAGATGTCAAACATAGTTTGTTGAAGTGTTGTTACATAGTGTGGAAACTGGTGCCAGAAGCCTGTCGTGTGGATTATTCAGACATGTTGGATCCAAGCACTAGTTCTGTCATGGCACGGGTCTCTCCCTGTATGTGCAGGGTTTTCTGGCCAGTACTCGGTATCCATACTCAGGCTTTAGCAGAGAAGCAGACTGAGCTGGCTGTAAATCTCTCGTGGTGCTTTGGACTGAAGCTGCCAATCTGGGGAAAGGAGAAAGCTCAACTGCCGTTTCCATGTTGGAAACGTAGTCTATGTGTTTGCCTCTAATGAGGCGAGTGTTATCACTCAAATCACATGTAACGTTCGGATGAGCCTTAAAGTGTACTGTTTGTATAGCTAATGGTTTCCTAGTGCTGTTTATGCACATAGCCAGGGGAAAAGCCCGACACAGATGGATATCAGAGCCGGGGCATTGTGTGCAATAACAGTTGTATCTCACCCTCATCCTGGAGAAGGGCACACACTGCCCAACTCTTCCCACAGCTCAGGCATTGGTTGCTTTCTTAGTTGTCTGATTTGGCTGTAAATCAAGCACAGGAAAAGTCAGGTTTTTTCATTTTCTGCAGCAGGTTTGTTGTTTTTCCCCAAGTGTTTGGCATCATCAGGTTTCTTGTAAGTGCTTGTGTGGCCACTGGCAGAACAAGAGGTTGAACTGCTTTAGTCTCTGCACAGGTGTGGCTATATTTAAAGCTCTGGGTTTATATGCACTCTGCCAACAAACTCTACAAGCAAGCTCTACTACTGTTGTATTGAGTGAGTAGTTTCCCATCATTGAGCTGCTGCAGTGTGTTCAACAACAGCAGTACATAGCAACATTGGCTGCAGGCTAGGGCAGCCTCTTTGTCACTAACTTTATGTCAGCTAATGAATCTCTGTGGGATTTTCTTTTAGCCTGGAGTTTCTAAATAACAGTGCACCTGAAGACCATTAGAAAATTGGTTTCAGAAGCATAAAGTGCACAGCCACATCATACAGATTCTTACGTCTGTGTGTCTGTGTGCTTCAGCACTTCTGAACAATGTAATGTCAGATTCCACAGTAATTTGGCTGTGCAACAACTGCAAATGACTTGAGATCCTGTTGGGGAATCATGGAAAGGAATAGCACACTTAAGAAAAGCCTCTTTAATCAAAGGCTGAGGTTTACTTAACTACTGTGTTTTTTTTTACAGTCCATCCGTTTTTTGGGGCTAATCAGTCGTCTCCCCCCCCCCCCCCCCATCCCCCCCCCCCCCAAACACCAGAGGGGCTTCCTGTTGCTAGACTCCACAGCCGCAACTATATCACCACTTTGCCACCTTTAAAGAGTAGTCTTATCAGTCAGGCTGGATTGCTGTCTTAATTCTGGAGCCCAAGGTAAAAACAGCAATATTATCTGTGCAATTGTGGACCTAGACATTTCAGTGGTCAGCAGGCGGCCTTCCCCTCCTTGGCCTTGGGGCACGAGCCTGGGCCCTGACTCATGGGAACCATGATGAGGAGTAGAACAGCTGAGAGGCCCTGCTCTATGCAAGAACGTCACTACTGCCAAGCCACAGGCACAGTGTTGTTGAAGGGAGCGTCTGGCCGCATGCTAATGTTAGCCATGATAAAGCTCCCATTGGAACTGTAATTTAGTGCTTTGTTGTTTTTTTTTTTTTTTTTTTTTTTTTTTTCTGTTTGGTTAAATGTTAAATACTCCTGTTTCCCTGTCCCCAAGTATTGTTTAAGAGCTGTTGCATAAACACCCTGCTACTTAAGATTCATTTGTGGTCTTTAGATGGAGGCCAGTTGTGAGAGCGGGAATACTGCCTCTTTGTTTCATTTGTGCTGCTCCACGCTGTATGCACTGATGTGAAGTTCATTAAGTTCAGATTATCTCTGTATAGCCTGTGAAGGAATTTGGAATAAAAAAAAGAGATTAAGATATTAGCATTTTCAGAAAACGCTGGGATTACCCAACCTCACTGCTGTTGTTGTGAATCTGCCTGTTTGATTTGCATGTGTTGTGTGTGTCTGGGTTGATTTCTGTCTTTTTAATTTATGTCCCACTTCTGAGGAAGCACAACTCTGTCATGTCTGTTTGCAGGTGTCTGTATGGCTGGCAGGGCCAGTATTGTGACAAGTGCATCCCCCACCCTGGCTGTGTACATGGCACCTGTGTGGAGCCCTGGCAGTGCCTGTGTGACACCAACTGGGGCGGACACCTCTGCGATAAAGGTTAATTCTTTTCTCTTATTCAGTTGCAGTCACGGTGGGAGTGGCCCACGTAGTGCCAAAACAAAAACTAAAGCTGTGTGAACTGCTTTCCCAGATCTGAACTACTGTGGCACTCACCAGCCATGCCTGAATGGAGGGACATGTATCAACACGGGACCTGACAAGTATCAGTGTACTTGTGCAGAGGGCTACTCTGGTGCCAACTGTGAGAGAGGTGAGTATCAGTGATGCTCAGTAACACAGCTTTTATCTATCTTTCTCCTTGCTCAGTGATTGTTAGGAAGTTTCAAAGGTCAGAAAATTTTAGAGATGAAGCACAGTTCACCTGTCATGAGGGTTTTTACACAGTAACCAGCTGTGTAAAAACTCTCATGACTTATGTTAAATGTTTTGTGTGGAGCTGTGGGGAAATTTTCTTAAGTCCAATGTCATCAAAGTTATCAACTTTAAATCCTTCACTCTCTCTATTATGGATTTGGGTTTGAAAGACCTTTGTGTTCAGAGCGCCTAGAAAAAGATACCATCAAGTTGTATTATGGGAAACATTGTATCCAATGAGTTTGATTCTTGAAAGGCACTAAATGTTCATTCAGTTCAATTCAATTTATTTGTATAGCACCAAATCACAATACAATCATCTCATGGCACTATACAGAAACCCAGCAAATCTCCTATGAGCAAGCACTTGGCAGCAGTGGAGAAAAGTCAGGATATCTCAGTCTGTGTTGCTTTGATGTCGACCGTTCTTTATCTGTTCCTCACAAGTGCCCCTACTCTGTGACATTCAGTACTAAATCACCTGACTGCTTAACTTTTAGGTCAGTGACTGAAGAAATTTAGGTTGCACTGGTTAAATCTTAATTTCATCCAGATCATAAATAAATAAAATGAAGTAGCTCCAGTAAGACAATCTTCATTTGAAAAAAATAAAATAAAATAAAAAAGATGAGGCTTACAAACTCATGCTTGCAGTTAAAAAGTGGAGTTGTTCTGGGCTCGCAGAGCTTGCAGATAAAAGGTCAGGTCAAAGGTGCCTTCAGTTTATAATCAGAGTTGGTGGGAACTCAGCAATAAGCTGGTTCCACTCCAGTGTGAGTGGCCTCCAAGTCAGGTAATCCACCGAGTTGATCTCCAGGGGCCGGTCATCCCTTCGCTCCTCGGGCACTTGAGACAGATGGGTGTGGTGCTAAGGTTCAGCTGCTGTGAACACTTACCGTGGAGATGATGGTTTCTCCTCATTAAATCTGAGCCTCTCAGGGTGCTGACAGCTTAACTGCAGAGATGTCAGGAAACTGTGCCCTTCGTAACAGGAGGGCTGCAGATCAGGGGATACACGGGAGTATTGGAACGCAGAGGCCTCAGGGTACAGAGCTGCATCCTCTTCCCTCCCTTCTCCCCTCAGCATACTAAGGGCTGTGATCAGTTCCAACCACCCAGATATTCGCTGTGTGAATCTTCATTTTTGATTCATTTGGAACCCACTCAACCTTAACTCATCCTTAGAGGAGAAAGTCCAGGGCTGAGACTCCCCCTCTCCTGTGCTCTCTCCCGCCACTCTCTCATCTTGTGCCGCGTCTCAGAAGAAGAATGGCGGGGAGTCAGAGGGAAGTCATGGTGCATTGGTCAGGTCAACTTAGCATGAAAGATGATTTCCTGGTGGTGTGGTCTGCCGGGCGGGATTTTGAGGGGGAGGAGGATACGGGGTAATTGGTGAAAAAGGAGTTGACTTGATGTGTTCTGCTGACAGTGGTCCCAGGCAGAGAAATCAGCCAAAAAGATGATCGTCCATAACAAGGCAGTGATTATGGTTTAATCACAAACTGTCATTAAATAAAAGATGGAATACCCAAGGATGCATTTTGAATTATTTACAAGAGTGTGCATGTGACCCCTTTACAAAACTGTCGTTCTCTCTTTCTAGCGGAACATGCCTGTCTGTCAAATCCGTGCTCTAATGGAGGGAGCTGCTCAGAAACCAGTCAAGGCTACGAATGTCAGTGTGCACTGGGCTGGAGCGGCCCCTCCTGCACTATTAGTAAGTTTGCACTCACTCTGCACCCTCGCAGAAAACATCATGCTCGATAACCAGAACTGACTGACTGACTCTTGCACAGATATTGACGACTGCTCTCCAAACCCCTGTAACCATGGAGGGACCTGCCAGGATCTGGTCAATGGTTACAAGTGTCACTGTCCTTCACAGTGGACAGGGAAGACATGTTTGATAGGTGCGGCACTTGAGCTCTTTCCCTTTTTCCACCACTTCACTGTCAACTGCACATGCAAATATCACTAACCCCTTCTCTTCCTTACTTAGATGCCAACGAATGTGAGAGCAAGCCTTGTGTCAATGCCAATTCATGCCGCAACCTCATTGGTGGATACTTCTGCGAGTGCGTCCCTGGCTGGGCTGGACAGAACTGTGACATCAGTGAGTTGAAGGCTGTCAGCTGCAGCTGTGTAACAGGACACCTATCCACCTCCTGCCTCCTTTAGGTTTTCCTTTCTCTTCATTCAGTACAGGCAGAATTGACGCTGTAACGTGAAGGCACAGAGCAAACAGCTGGACAAGTGCAGCCTTTTCCTGCATTGTAAATGAATCTGATGAATCTGCTGTATCATTATTAGCCCTGTGTGTGGCCAAGGCTATAGCGATTAGAGGTGGCTCAAAACAAACCCAGGACCAGTTTCACTTGGCAGCAGACAGAATTGCTCAATACTCTCTGTTGCACCGATTCTGCAGCCACATTATCCAACTCTTGAAGAGGCCTGTCTAGCTCCGACAGAGTTTTTAAATACCCTTACCATGGGAAACATAAAGCCTGCACTTGTTTTCAAAGACAGACTGTTTAGTCAAGCTGTTCAGAATTAATCCTCAGATTTGTTTTTCTGTGCAGATATAAACGACTGCAAGGACCAGTGCCAGAATGGGGGAACTTGCAAGGTACATGTTGGCTCAGAAGCCATTTAGTTTTGTGGTATCACTGCTTTGTTTGCCCACTTTTTTTTTTTTTGTTTGTTTTTTTTGTGTGTGTGCATGTTCTATGTTTTTTGTTGATGTACACTGGTTATATAAATAACTTTAGTAAACTGTTCTCTCCAAACCGAGAGAGGAATGGTAGAATTCCTTTCTGAAATTGAATCTGAGGGGAGTGGGTTCAGAGGGGTTTCTAAGGGAGGGACACAAAAGTTGCTTGACCACACTAGATTGAATTACCATAAACATTATTAAGTTGAGCCCATGCCAGGAAAATGTGTTGAAATAATTGCGGAGCTGTGATAATGTTTCTCCAAACTTGTCTCGGCCCTTCCCCCTCTCTATGCCTCACTCTTCATTCTGTTCCCGGGTTTGACAGTTATTGTTTGGGCCCCACCCTGTCAAAGCAGTTAATCAAATTTGTGGCTGCGGGAGGTTAACCCAGGTTCCTCTCCTTCTCAGGATTTGGTGAACGGCTATCGTTGCATGTGCCCCCCTGGCTTCACCGGAGAGCACTGCGAGAGAGATATTGACGAGTGTGCGAGCTCGCCATGTATGAATGGCGGACGCTGTCTGGACGAGGTCAACGGCTTCCGCTGCCTGTGTCTGGCTGGCTTCTCAGGAAACCTCTGCCAGGTGAGAACCTCCTCTAACCATGAATGCATCTCCCCTGCTATTATTTATCATCTTAAGGCCTCGGCCCCCCTCTAGTTCCCTTTCTGCCAGCATCATTGGAAAGTTTTTCTGCCCCACCCTCTTAAATGGCTGTTGTTCCACAGTCCGCCTTTTAAAAAGGGAGTGCTTTGTTGAAGCTGCTCCTGGCTACAGCTGGATGCATTCCTCAGTGCTGAAGCCCAGAATCAGAGGACGGCTCTTATGTCTCTGCCCTTTTTTTTTTTTTTTTTCCTCTCTCTTTCCAAGTGCTGTGCGTGTGTTGTTTCCTGGCACAGCCTGTAGGGAGGATGCTGTGGGTTTTGCTCTGTTTAGTGTAACAGAAACTATGTTGGCTATCAGTTTCACCGCTCTCTATTCAATACCTTTCTGCTCTAGCTGGATATTGATTACTGTTCGCCCAACCCATGTCACAACGGAGCACCCTGCTTCAACCTGGCCACTGACTACTACTGCGCTTGCCCAGAAGACTACGAGGGCAAAAACTGCTCTCACCTCAAAGACCACTGTCGCACCACTACATGTAAAGGTACGTCTCCTGCCTGCAAAAAGCACAAGCTTTTTATTCTTTATCTTTTTCCCAGTGTTTCTGAAAGGTAATCTGTGTAGCTTGCCATAGTAAAATGCTGATCAAGGCCAGGTCTTCGCCATTTGCCTGAGTAATTTGCCCACATTTTCCCCATTAGGGTAATACCTGTATTTTAGTGTTGTGCGCTGTATGTGCGCTGTATTTTAGTGTTGGGCTGAATGGAGCAGTTTTTCTTAAGTGTAGCTCCTTTGATAAATGCCCCCCCCCCATCTCATCTCCTCAGCAAAGCTTTTCCAATGACTCTCCCTCCTCTGAGCTCCCTGAAAATCTGGCAGAATGCTGATAGCACTGTGTGTGTTCTTACTAATGACTAGGTGGGCTACCTCTTCTTTTTTCCCCCTTGGTGAACATGCACATTTTTCTGTGTGTGTGTGTGTGTGTGTGTGTGTGTGTGTGTGTGTGTGTGTGTGTGTGTGTGTGTGTGTGTGTGTGTGTGTGTGTGTGTGTGTGTGTGTGTGTGTGTGTGTGTAATTGTGAGTGAGTGAGTGGACCAACCGCGGAGCGAGATACTAGATGGTGAGATTCTCTCTGCTCTTGGCAAAAGCTAAGTGATTACAGAGAAGCAAATTCACGCTGTGCTGCTAACCTGATCAGACAGGGGGAAAGGATAGGGATTTTAGTGCAGAATGAAAATGCTCTCTCAGAATTGCTTATAAAAGCACAACAGCTTACTGCTGGTTCTCCTTTTTTCCACATTCTTACACTGATACAGTTTTTCTCAGGGGATTTTAACTTGTTGGCATTATCTGTAAAGGCCTGTTATCTTGTAGATCTCTTCCTTTATCTCTTCCTCTGTATTATTAACTCTTTTTCCCTGTGTCATTTGCCAGTTATGTTGCTCCTCATCATTTGGAAGATACAAACGGCATTTTATGATTTGGTGCATGTCTTTTACCTTCATCTGTTGTTTCACCGTCTCTCTCCTCTCTGCAGTGATTGACAGCTGCACAGTTGCCGTGGCATCCAACAGCACGCCAGGAGGGGAGCGCTACATTTCGTCAAATGTGTGTGGACCTCACGGGCGCTGCAGGAGCCAGGCCGGAGGCCAGTTCAGTTGCGAGTGCCAAGAGGGCTTCAGAGGCACCTACTGCCATGAAAGTAAGCCCAGAATCCAGCTCCATTATACAGAATTCAGGGTACAGATCAAAATATTTCTGTCTGGCCCCAGCAGAATAAAAAAAACAATCTTTTTTCTGTTTAAATTTCAGACATCAACGACTGTGAGAGTAACCCATGCCGCAATGGAGGCACCTGCATTGACAAAGTCAGCGTGTACCAGTGCATCTGCGGTGATGGCTGGGAGGGTGACCACTGTGAGATCAGTGAGTAGCATCGTTTGTTTCAAAAACATGCATGCAACCAATGCATGTCTCAACGTGCTAAGTTTTGTGTTTGATACGTCACACATAAACCCGTCTCTGTCCAATGGTTTCTCCAGATATCGATGACTGCAGCACCAACCCCTGTCATAATGGAGGGACATGTCGGGATCTGGTGACTGATTTCTTCTGCGAGTGCAAGAATGGCTGGAAAGGAAAGACATGCCACTCCCGTAAGGGCCCTTTATTTATTTATTTATTTATTTTAAACCCTATCACACCCATGCAGTTAGTTTGTGCAGACTCAAAGTATGTGCTTATAGATGTATATAATTGCCCAATCTTCTGCTGTATGTGTTTGTTCATAATCACCTGAACGCTCAGCTTAAGCAACTAAAAAATTTGGAATGGTCCCTCCAGGCGAAAGTCAGTGCGATGAAGCCACATGCAACAATGGAGGCACCTGCCATGACGAGGGCGATACATTCCAGTGCAAGTGTTCCCCAGGGTGGGAGGGTACGACATGCAACATAGGTGAGGCACCCTGTTTGGTTTAATGTTTCATATTTACACACACAGTAGATGATTGCTTTGTGGGAGATCTGCGTCTTGTCTTTGAGATTAATCAGATCTGTCAGATCTGCAAGGTCCACAAACAGTTTTCATCCCTTCACTCTGTCAGCGCTCCCTCTCTTCCCATCTCCCCCCGGCCCATTTCTTCTATTCATGTGAGTGCTGACAGATATCCGCTTAAAATCCTGATTGCACTGACAATACACTTCAAAGTGGAATGCAGATTCCCTCACAGAAAACGGAAACCCGACCAAAAAAAGCCAAACCAGCAGCGGTCTCCTGTGACTGTTTAAGTTTGATGAGTGCACTGATAATCCTCTGTAATGTCGGGTAAAACTCACTGGCAAAACTAAACTTTTAATGTTCTGTCTTTTAGCCAAAAATTCCAGCTGTCTTCCAAACCCTTGTGAGAACGGAGGTACCTGTGTGGTGACTGGGGAGTCGTTCAAATGTGTCTGCAAGGAAGGCTGGGAGGGTCCCACATGCACCCAGAGTAAGTGATCGTCAAGGGGGAGAGGTGGAGAGTTGTTGCTGTTTAATGACAACAATCATCCTGCTGTCCAGTGCAAAGTTCTGTGTCTGATTTAAATCTGACTCTCTTCCTCTCTTGAGCTCTACCTTTTTTTTTCTGTCTCCTTCCTTTCTCATGAGAGGGGAGAAAGGGGTTCAGTGGAGACAGATGTCCCCACACCCGGCGCACTACATACAGCACTTTCTCCCATCTCATCGTTACAGTGCCATGTTGGCTTTTTTTTTTTTTTTTTTTTTCTAGCAAACATAGATTCACTGACGCGTGTAAAGGAGGGAGACACAGTTGGGAAGGGAATCTGGGTGTGGAGATGGTGGTGGTGGTGGGGGGATATTGGAACTCATTTTTTTTTAGAGTGACAGTCGACTTGGTTGTTTGCTGTGTTGTTAATAAGGTGTCCCAACACACCTCTGCTCACACAAGCTCAGACGTGCTCTTTTCCATGCACTAAACGCTCACACATGAAAGGGAGAGGGGGGGAAAAAAAACAATATGCTCACTACTTTCTGCCTCTCTCTCTCCCTCCCTTTGTTTTTCTCTTTCAGATACCAACGATTGCAGTCCCCACCCATGGTAAGTGGAAGCCAAACATTTCCTGAAGATTGAAACATGTAAACAGGCTGCTCCTCCTGTGCTGTAGTTTCTCACCTGCAGGCTTTCTCTCTCACTGTCTCTCTGCTGAGAACCTGGCATACACCCTTCCCCGTCATCCCTGAGGTGCAACCCTCTTGTTTAACCATTCACCACTGGAGTGCACTCCCACAGCCATGCGCACTTGTACAATGAAAAAAAACCAGTCTGATTGCCTTAGTTGCCTTTGACAAATTGTTATTGTAGGTTTAATGCTGAGAAAATTCCATCCTGAAATGGACTGATATCAAAGAATTGTGGATAGACGCCAGTCTGTAGAAAACCCCTGGGGGTATCTGGAGACACACTCTGACTTCTTCATTTTTTTCCCTCCTGCAGCTACAATAGCGGAACCTGTGTAGATGGGGATAACTGGTACCGCTGTGAGTGCGCCCCAGGCTTCGCAGGTCCAGACTGTCGGATCAGTGAGTATTAACCCCGTCTCTTCTCCTCCCTTGTGATCCCTGTTTGAGCTGTCAATAGGGCCAGGACAAGGGCTGCAGAGCAGTCTCAGTCGCTACAAAGGGAAGGTCTAGCTGGCCAATTATCTATGCATTGGGTTGTAGGCCAGGCTGAGCCATTTTGGTGTCACTCCTTTAGGCTGTACTGCTGTCCCCAGGGGAAACCAGCTTAGCAGGCCCATAGCCAATCAGCCATGCTCTCTGACACTGATTACACAGATTGTTTTCCCTCTTAAAGGCTTTCAGATGGCCACATTCTTTCCCATTGGAAACCCTTTGTTCTGCTAAGTCCAGCCTCTAGCTCCTGCATACCTGCTAACGATGCTGCTTTTAATGAAGCTGCATGGGGCAAAAATGTCCAGCGCTGATTTAAAGCATGTAGGCTTGTTCTTTATTAACCAGTGTGTATG
Organism: Mastacembelus armatus; assembly: GCF_900324485.2. NCBI lineage: Eukaryota > Metazoa > Chordata > Actinopteri > Synbranchiformes > Mastacembelidae > Mastacembelus > Mastacembelus armatus. The sequence goes on along the minus strand of NC_046647.1, from coordinate 9,179,382 downwards.
TGTATGTCCGGTTCAAATAACACCAGACCTTAGTGAATTTGGCCTAGGAAGTAGATGTGAGTGCCGACTGTTTAACATTTGTGTGCTATCTCACTGTGCTCTTTGTGCAATAAAGAAGTAATTTCTTAGCTCTCGCTCTTCCCCTGGCAGATATTAATGAGTGCCAGTCCTCTCCATGTGCCTTTGGCTCCACGTGTGTGGACGAGATCAACGGATATCGCTGCTTGTGTCCACCAGACAGGGCTGGACCCCACTGTCAAGAAGGTAAAAGTCTTGATGAGACGATAAAAGATAAATGCACATAACAAACTTAACATTTCTAACATGGTGGCTGTATTTAATGCAGTGACAAGAAAGTCTTGCTCTGTTAACGGACACGTCATGGCTGATGGAACCAAATGGGAAGAGGATTGCAACACTTGTCACTGTTCCAATGGGAAGGTTGTGTGCACAAAGGTATGTCTAAACAAACTAATTTGTAATAAAAATAAGTAATGGAAATCATTGTTTCCCAATGAGAAGGGGTGCAGAGGACAGACTGAAAGGCTACATAGGTAGTTGAATCTTTAGAGATCTCAGGTAGGGCCATGCCAGGCAACACAACAACACTGTGTCACAGGGTGGAGGTGGCTCGGGAGTGTCAAATTCTGTGCAGACATGATGCAGTTTGTTTTGGAAAAAAAACAAAACAAAAACACAATGGCACTGTTAGGCCAGGGTGTCAGATGCCAGTTCAAAATCTTCCATGTCACAGTGTTTGAAGATCGGGTGATATGCAGTAAAAGCCTGAAGTAGTGCTCTCAATATCATATTCATCTAACCCCTGGATAAACAATGGTGCCCCACTTATACAGCTGCCCTCAGGAAGAAAATGCATCATCGTGAGAAAATGATCTAGGGTTGTGAAGCCTAAACTACCATGTCTAAACAGTCTGACACAGAACAGTTATTTGAATTCCACAGTAGCCTGTGTATTGTATGTGGATTTCAGAAGCATATGTGTTGATGAGGAATAAACTGGTGTCATTGACCTCAATCTTTAAACTCCATTTTAGATTTTGAAGTTGGCTTGGTGCATAGATTTTTAAACAGCCATGGTTACAGCTGTAGAGGCCAGTATTGATATTGCAAACGTGCTGAGGTTTAGCAGATCGTCGATGCTTATGTAGGCATGGTATCATTTGCTAATTAACACTCAACGCAAAGTACAGCCGAGGCTGCTGGGAATGCCCTGGGTTTTGTGGGATGTTTGGTAATAAAGTGAAATTTTGACAAAGCAAAACGTTGATCTGCAAAATGAAAAGCTTCATTTTGGGGGTCAGGTGTTATAATTTGTCCAGATGAGACATAAGTTTGTTTGTGTGTGTGTGTGTGTGTGTGCCCACTAGATTTCATTCATCAAACACTTATGTTGTGATTCATCCTCTGGGAAAATTAATTTGGGCTAGTGTGGCATACAAAAATGCTTTAGTCCAGTCATTTAAAGAAAGGTCTGACACTGTCTCACTACTTTTTACCATTTCCAGATGTGGTGTGGCCCTGCATCATGCAAAGTGGGTGCCAAAGGTCGAGGTGGGTGCCCTTCAAATCAGATCTGCATCCCCATCAGGGAGGGCCACTGCTTTGTGAAGCCCTGCCCTGATTTAGGAGAGTGCTGGCGCTCCAATCCTCCCCCGGCTCCCACCAAATGCCACCCCAGCTCCAGTTACCAGGACAACAGCTGTGCCAACATCACCTTCACCTTCAACAAGGAGATCATGCCTCGAGTGAGTTACCTAAAGCACCAGGGACAGAGAGATTGAATTAAAGAGTTTCTGGGTCTTTTTTTATTTTTTTTTGACATTTCTCCACCACCACTCCTTAAAACAAACTGTAAAAGATCGAGTTCTCAGAAGTGCTCGACCATCAGTCCTGGGTAGGAGGTTTCTAGTCCAATGCTACTAAAAATGTAATTATGTATTTAAGTATGCTCCAAGAAGAAAAGTGATGCACAACGAGTTCACCCTTCTCTGTGTTTCTGAGAGTAAGGCATTCATGACCATGCAGCCCATGCCAATCACCCCTAAACCCAATCCCAGTGCAAGATTAATTTTAGGATCGTATGGATTTGAACTAAACAGGATCATTGGCGACACAGTCACCACACAGGATCATCACTCGCCAGTTGTCTAACAAGCATGACTGCAGATAGTGACAAGCATATGAGCCTGTTGTCTTCAATCTAACTAGATGGCCTGTTGAACTTTCTGCCAAAACCCAAGCTTACCTCCTCCTTTTTTTAATTTGTGATTGCCCTGTTTTTCCATGTGCATTAACACTTGTTTCATTTCTTCTTCCTGTCCAGGGCTTGACTGTGGAGGAAGTGTGTAAGCAGCTGAGACACTTGAATGTAGTGAAGAATTTCTCCTTGGAGCATTCTGTATCCATAACCTGTGACCCCTCATTCTCAGCCAGCAACGAGATCCATGTCTGCATTGTAAGTACCTCCTCCCACTCCCAGCCTGCCACATGTTTCTTAATGCCTACTCAAAAAAAAAATCCTAAATGATTTATATCCTGTAGCAGTAAGACATGCCGGAGGATTTAGGCTTGGTTGTTTTGTGTCATCATTGACAGTCAGTAAACAGGATCAGTGGCAGACAACATGGAGCTTAAACATAGACCATTAGATTTCAAACCTCACCTTCTTCTTGGTTCTTCTAGTCTACTGAGGACCATCGCTTGGACCAGAGCCCCATCAAAGAGATTACAGACAAGATAATTGACCTGGTTAGCAAACGCAATTGGAACAACACCATCATCTCCGCAATTGCAGAAGTGCGTGTGCCAAGTCCCAACAAAACTGGTATGAACCATCTTCAAACACTGCTTGTTTCCTATGAACTTTTCCAGACTTGTACACACTTGCATGTGTAGAAATAGGTGGGAGTTTTTTAAAAAAGATCGGATGAGATAGAGCCCAGCCCTGAACATGACAGCAACGCAGAGCACCAAAGACAAACGTGCATGTATGACAAATGGTTCCTAAGTCTCCCTCACAGCTTGGGCCACCCAGGTCTGCCATCTCATGGCTGCTGTAATGAAAGTTAAGAAGAATCTAGTCAGGCTTTCAATGGAAAGAGCAGAGCTGCTTGGCTATGTGGCCTCAGATTGGCTCATACTGTGAGACTGGCTGGACTCAGCATAAGACTCCCGCATGTGTCCACCATTCATCAACAGTATGACAGCAGACTGCCGCCATGGCCAAATAGAAGCAGCCTCCTCCCCTGTTCAGGGCGTAGAGGTCAGGTTGCACTGGTAAAAGCATGCTAATGGTTTAGCAAGCATGACAGAATAATAAAACCTATTGTGTGTTGTTTCACTTCGACCATTCTTCTACACTTGTGGCGTGTCTTTGACCTAGGATTGTCTTCTTTCTTCCATCAGACTACCTTGTGCCCCTTCTTAGCTCCATCTTCATTGTCATCTGGGTCCTCATGCTGGTTTCAATTTTGCTGTGGTGCATGCGCCGCCGGCGGAAACAGAGCAACCACAACGGGGCATCGGCCACCGGCTCTGAGGACAACACAACCAACAATGTACGGGAGCAGCTTAACCAGATCAAGAACCCTATAGAAAAGCATGTGGGTCTCACAGTGGCTATTAAAGACTATGAAAACAAGAACTCCCTCATTGCCAAAATAAGGACAAATCATCCCGAGGGGGATGAGGACGACAAGGAGAGGCACTTGCAGAAGGGCCGCTTTGCCAAACAGCCAGCATACACACTGGTGGAAAGGGATGAGAAGACTCCCATCTCTAATCCCAACTCCACATCCAAACATCCTAATTGGACTAATAAACAGGACAACAGAGACTTGGAGACAGCAAACAGCATAAACAGAATGGACTACATTGTATAGCAGACAGCTGTGTTGCTGTGCAACCGAGCCTTATGCCTTCACACCCCGGTGGTGGGTGAAACGGGGGAGCTCCGGCATGTGTAGTTAGCAAACGCTCATGTCAGTCGCGACCCCACAGTATTTTCCGATATTCCCCGTGTTAATTTAAGTTTTGACATGCTGGCTTACACTGGCAGTGACAGTTGCTTTGGTTGGCTGGAAACACAAGGCACTGGTATACATTTCACTGTTCTTTCAAAAGTGTCCTCTCATGCATTTCATCCCTTTTTTTTTTTTTTAATTTTTTATTCATTTAGTGGACACATGGAAGGGGGCTCCTGTTGTAATAGTTGTACAATGACTAAAACTACCCGACGTGTTCAACACTAGAGCTAATTATTTTTAGTATGTGTTTGAATTCTTTCTCGTTCCATTTGAGAAAGTGCCTTTTCAGCTTTAGACTTCAGCAACTGTCAAATGAGAAAAAAGATCAACTTTATTATTTATTTTTAATTTTGGGAGGGCGAGGGGGAGGGAGGGTTCAATGTCAGCAGTTGCTGCCAATATGAAGAATTTATGTGTCAATTTATAACATGTAGATATGTACATTTTTATTAATCATTGTGTATATTTGATTTATTAACTTAATAATCAAGAGCCTTAAGATATCATTCCTTTTTATTTATATGTTCTGTCTAGTTTGAAGGTTTTGATAGCTGTGGAAGCCTACCATTTCTTTCACTTAATTTTTTTTTTTCATCGCTTTCTATAAAAGCCAAATTGCAAGAAAACAAAGGATGGGCACTTTGGGCCTGAAAGATATACTTTTTTTTTTTTTTTGTTTTGTTTTTCTTTTCTTTTTCTTTTTTTCGCTCCCCCCCCTTTCATTTGACATTTCATTATTTGTTGCCAGGACCTTGATTGAAGGCAAGTGAGGTTAGGACAAGAGGGGTGGACATGGTGGCAGACATATTGCTTGCCATTAATGGATAAATACTTAAGGGAACAAGTATCCTTTAGCAGCTTCATTTGAACCCTGTGTCACAGCCTTTTAAAAACTGACATTTTTTTCAAAGGCTGTTAAAATCCACCAAATTGCAGATGGCAAGTAGTATCAATACAACACGGCAGAATTCCCACCTGCTTAGTCAGCGTAATATCATAAGCTAGTGCTGAGTACTTGAACAATACGGGGGCAATGGGAACACTGTAGAATCTGATAAACTGCCTTGCTCTGCAAGTCTGCTTTGTTTCTGTGCACATTTGTTTAAAAATGCGGCTCTTAAATATGTTTTATCTCATTTGTTAACCCTTTGAGATCATGGCAACATTTTGTCCTATTTTTGACTTTTGTTTTGAGAATTATGTGTTGATTTGGCAATATATTTTTGAAAGTCATATTTATTAAATATTTTGTATGAAAAGAGAATTAAAGTTGTTTTTGTTCTGGAGAACGAGTGAAGAGTCTGTCTGTGAAGCTAAAATATCAGAGTGCAGCTGTTGTGGGAACTGCTGCTGCTGGAGAGACATCATAGACTTCAGCAACATCTTTGTGCAAATGTGTTTATGGCTAATTACATTGTAGAAAACTACCCTTGTATTTAGTCAATTGTGGAGACAAAAATACCCATGCTCTTCATGATCCTCAGACAATTTTGCTCTTGTTTGTCTGGTTTAACTAAGCCCTTTCAATCTAGCTGATCTGAGAGACCCACAACATAGACTGGAACAGATGTACTCCTGTAAAATCTGTTTATAGGGACAAACACACAACTGTGGCGTTCTGACAGTCATCATCATGACAGGCATCATCTGGATATGTGATATCCAACTTAAATAGTTGCCTCAAACTCCCAACAGACAGTTGGTTCAGTACATATCTAATGAATAATAGACTAACAAATTGGGATGGATCACGTATTACCTATGATGTAGAAATAAAATAAGAGATTACCAGCACCACTTGAGAATGATTTTAGACATATTAAAGGCTTACAACACTGGTGTCTATTTCATTAATCCAACTTATTGTTTCTGTTGTGATAAGAACAAAATTGGCTCATGACTCACCTCAGGTTTTGCTCGATGCTACAAACAGAGGAGCACTGGTTCTTAGTAACTGTTTTTGGACAGACGTTCACTGTCAAACTGCTTTGACCATCAGCCAGTCTGGACTATGTGTGAGCGAAAAAATGCACAGAGACCTACATGTTGTTTCAGGCTGGCTGCCTTAGCCTGTTGGCAAACTTCCACAAAGATTCTGAGAGGTTTTTTTTTTCCTGGGAAAAAAACTTTAATTGATATCATAAAACGTCTTTCCAGTACAATAAAAATAAATCAGGGGTGAACTATTTAGGCAACATTATGTCAACAAGTGAAACATCTTTGGGCTTCTACAGAGATAGGAGTGACCATTGGCCTCGAGTTGCCCCTTGCTTTCTCTGGGCCTGGGCAAGGAGAGTGGCATGTACATCCTTGTCACGTGCTGAGGCAACAACAGCAGCTCCGTTTTAACGTGTGACGCTGCAGACGTCCTGCTATTCCCAAACAAAACCACTAATATTTCAAAGCTGCTCATGTTCCCTCACATACTTGTTTCAAATTCCATATAAAAGCTCTCAGATTTAAAGATACATTTCAGGTGCTTAGCAGCTTAATAGTGAGCAAATTGTATAAAAATGAACTCTAACTACAAAAATACATTTTTGAGAAGGGGGTGATGAAATAAATCTGGAAACAGCAATCAATCACAAAAGAGCTTCAGCGGGGAAACTGGACAGTTTTCAGACAAGTAGGAGCCAGTATTTCAGACTGAAAGCCATGACGTACTGCATGGCTCCTGCCTGTCTGAAATCCCCAATCTTCAACACAAAACCAAATCTAAACTCCAATTAAAGGTTTTTGACTTTCATTTGCAGTCCTCTCTTGACCACCACCACTTACGGGTGGAGGCAAAGTCTGTTTCAAGTATTTGACAAAGCGTAACTCAAACACTGTATCAATTGCCATCATGTGTTCAGCATTTTGTCTGTGTGTGTGTGTGTGTGTGTGTGTGTGTGTGTGGCTTGTATGTACAGTACATGTGAAAATAATAGATATTGTAAAGTGTAACACATGTACAAATGCAAGTCATCTGAAGAGACTGTATGGGGTAAACATGTAGCCTGACACAATATCATCTCCTTCTCTGTGGCGTCAGGCATCTTTACTGTAGCTTGTCTCTCCCCCTCAGGACCTCTTCAGTCGTCGTAATCTAGAGGTTCTGGGCACATTTTCACTCCCCTCCTCTCCGAGCGTGGATCTGGAACTAATAGAGGAGCCTGAGGATGCAGGCTTGACAGATAGGCCCCTCAGACTTGCGGCCAGCCTGTTTTGGTTTGTCTGTGCCGTGTTATTGCTTGTGAGGGGGAGCCTCTGGGCCCGTTTCCCTGGAGTAAGCAGCTCTACTTCCACTGTGGTTTTCTTGCACTCTGAGACTGGGAAAGCCTTGGACTCCACACTGGCTTCAACTGGAGGAAGGGGCAGCAGAGGAAGAAGGTCAGCCTTGAATGTTTGCGTGGAGCAATCAGTGGCGTGAGATTGCATTGTGGCTGAAGATCTTCCAGCGCATGTCCTCTTGGCTCTCTGTAGGCAAGGGTCTTCCCCCGCCTCGATCAGTTTGCACCTCTTGCTCTTGCTCTTGCTGGTTTCCTGACAAATTTCTTGTTGGCAGGAAACTACCAAGGCCCCGTTTGGGTTGGTGCCGTATGGAGGATGATTCACAGTCTGCTGCTCCTGGGTCAGGCTCTGCTTTTGAGTAGTCCCGACCTGAGACAAAGCTTCAGTTGAGCCACTCATGCAGGGCACCTTCTGATCTGTCTCTGGGAGAACCTTCTGACCACGGTTGGACACAGTCTCTTTTAGATTTGATCCTGACTGTCCTTCGCTGAATTCTCCTGTTTGGTCTTTTGGACAGGCTTTTTGGTCAATTTGCTGCTCCCTTGTACTGGAACCACAGAGCTCCTGCTGGACACCAGCTTGTTTGGCTCTGAAAAAGTTAAAAGGATAAGAGGATATGAGAAAGATACTTGTGTGTCCTCTCTGACTCATGGGGCTGGAAAGTTCTGCATTAGATTGTACTTACATCTTTTGAAGCACAGTCTTCTTTGTTTTTGTGGGGCTGTTTAAAGACTCTTGGGTTTCTCCCACTCTGGAAAAATATTCTGATCGGCTTTGTTCGCCCAGCTCAGTCTAGAGAGGACAAACACAATCGGTGTAAACAAAAAATATTATTCCTGGCATTCCCCAGAAAAGTTTGGCTCCACAGCAGACTGCTGTCATCACCTGGCATTGTTGGACATAAAAAAACAATCACTAGACTGCTGTAAAAATCATATTATAACAAAGACACTTAAAGACAAAATAAATCAATGTGATAAACAGATGTTTATATTAAGTTAAAATCTTCTGATGCCCCTGAATTCTAAGTCGTGCTGTCTCCTCACTATTTCAACTATGGCTAAGTTCAAGAAGACTATTTTCTATAATGCATTCACAGATACTGAGTAACAGCCCAGCTGGCACAGAATCCCCCACGTAATGCTGCTCAAAGCAACGACCTCAAAGGCTTCAGAAAATAATCACCAGCTTGTCATAGTGTTTCATAGTCTCCACTGTCTGAGGCCTGGAGTGATCTTACAGCCTGAGGCAGACTTACTAAACGGTGGAACCACTTTGACAAGTTATTACAGCAATTTGAAACAGGAAAAAAAAAAAAACAACAAAAAAAAAAAAAACACTCATTAATAAGATGACGGAGCAAGACAGAGGAAAATACAACTGAGGCATGGGAACGGAAAAATGCAAAAATGGCGTAATATGCTTTTGGTATAAGCCAGTTAGTGGAGGTAGCCTCTTGGTGAGTAGACTGCAGCAGTGTCACTGTTTTAAATACAGGGTAGAAAAATCAGAAATGAAAAAAATCCCTATATTCACTCTCATTTTCAAACTGTGACAGCATGACCAGCAAGGGCTTCATTTACCAATTCTTATTTTATCTAATATTGTCAGTATACACTTGATGCCCTGTAAATAGCACATTCAAATTTAGCTAAAAGGTTTTAATATGATCACATACTTTTAGGTTTTCTTAGTCCGGGGTTCATCAAAGTCATGAGGATTTGTCTTCTAGACACCAACAATTTATGACCCAAATGTCCTTGGACAGTTGTTAAGATGGTTCACACTGAATCAAAGCCTCGCCACTAGTGCAGCTAAAAACTCGATAGACTGTTGCAATGGGAAAATACAACAGAGAAAAGTTAAATCTTGGAACATTTAAACTTGTGGCCACTATGTTTATTTAATATCAGCCTTTTTTTTTTAGTTGATTACAATTTCATAATCTGGTTGTAAAATGATCAATATGCAGTCGCAGACAGAAAAAAGCCAATGTGGTGAGCTGTGGCATCCACACTTTCTATGAACGCACCGAAAAAAAAATAATTATTGTTCTCTCCTGCACGTCATGCTACCAATGACAACATATGGCCCGACACACAAGGCAGAAAGAGTAATTGTCCCAGCTGCAAGGGCACGCTGGGGCACTGTGGCTTTGTGTTGGATGTCGAGACCTAGCAGCTCTGGTCTGTGGTGGGGTGGACGAAATGAGGAGGGCAGGCATAGGGAGGGAGTGAAACGGCTGGGCAGAAAGGAAGTAGGCGGAGATGACAAGGAACCAGGGACAAGATACTACAGAATGAATAAGAAAGAGCGTTTAGACGAAGGCGCAACAAAAGAAGACGCAACCCCAGTGTCATAACGCCTGACCTCAACCGTCTCTCCAACATACCCACAAACACAAGAACCCTCACACAGGAAGTTCTCCACAGGCTGCCCTTTGTGTAGCGATGGAGTCATGCCTGAGTGTGGGCAGAAGTTCAGTCCTGACCCTCTGTTACTGTATACCCAGAGCTACAGCTAGCCGTCGACTCTGGTTTGCGACAGTGACACACATGCAAGCTTTGCCTACGCATTCACACACCCACCCCAACAGCAACAATTCTGAGAAAGTTGTGGGTGCCATCATTTGCATTGTAATGCCTTGATATGTATTCTCACTGCTTAATATGAATAAATGCTGTTTGAAAATGAACTTGAAAGAAAAATCAACAAGAAATCAATGGGAGGCTCTCTGGGAAAGTTAGTGCCTTTCTGTTCCTGTCGGCATGACTTCAAAAGAGCGCGAGACACCGAGAAGAAATAGAGAGAAATAACAGTGATGGAAAGGAAGAAACATGAAGAGAGGAAGAGGTGGGATTTACATAGCATGTAGACAGAGAAAGATAGAAAGTCAGACAGAGAGAGAGAGAGAGAGAGAGAGATGGTGCGGGAACTATTTTCACAGTGGTTTGGACATTCTGCAATAAGAGCAAAGAAAGAGAGAGTGGGAATGAGATGGAGCATAAATAACATAATTATCATAGGGTTTGTGCATACAACAGTTACTATTGTGTGGGAACAGAGGTGGCCTAATCTTGTCTGAGGTGATGCAAACTTGCTGTGGCTAGAGAGAGATCCATGAAAAAGGAGGTTTTGAAGGTGGTGAATTTGAACGTCTACCATCCCACCACCGCTACCATCTCTCCCTCAACAACAAGGACTTAACCCCTCCCCACCGCCAGCTAGTCTGCTCGCCCCCACACAAAGCTGCAAAACACTTCTCGTGATGCAACATGTAGAGCCTCCAAAACAACATGGCTCCACCATGGGAGCTGCGACAAGACAGCACATCTGGATGTCAGATAGTAGAGATAAGCCTGGCAAAAGGGCAGGGAGAGCACTGAGAATGAATCATTAGGTTTGAAAGGATATCAGCATAGAGTCTCATAGCTCGCACTTTTCTGAATGACTCCTGGAAAAAAAACTTCAAAAAGATAGCTAACTACAGGCTCCATAAAATTCAGGGAACGGAGTGTTTCTTCTTTGCCATCTAAGATACGGTAGGAGCACAGACAGCAAGATTAAGTTGATTATCTTTTAATGCAGCTGCACTGGAAAGTATCTTTGTTGATAGGGTCAAAGAGTCTCTTGAGTGGTATGAAATACTCCAGTGATGCACAGAATGACAAAACCTTTCTTGGAACAGTATGTGAAAACATTACCTGTTTAGTTTTCACATACTGGTTTTGCCCTTTATAACTGACATGTCTCTGTGCAAGAAAACAATTTTTTTTTGTTTTTTTGTATTTTTCAGTTTATCCAGTGGGCTTTCTAAGGATGCTGGTAAGTCGGAGAGTTAAACAGCTTTTTGCAAAAGTGTAGCCGAAATTAAAACATGAAAATTACCAGAAAGAAATCAAGATGACCAGTCAGAAAACAGGTCAGTAATCCTGTAAAGACAGTTATTTGCTCATCTGTCCTTAAATAATGTCAACTTGATTTGTTTGAATCCTTTAAACTACTTGAGTTATAAAAATTGAATTATTCATTTCACTGTGAAGCCTTTCAATCCTCTAATTGGCACCAAGAAACAACAATACTTTTTAGCTGTGTCAGAGCAGAAATATCTCCTGCAGAGATGTTCATGAAACTAGTCCACAAATTCCACACACCCTGCTCCCACTGAGGAACCATGCCCCATTTGTCTAAGCTCACCACATCTTCCCTGCAACTAAGTCAACAAACATGCATGGGCACATACTTGTCTAAAATAGGACAGTTCTTATCCCTGAACAATGATGAAAGTTTTTGGATCCACCCATGTGTAAGGATTAAGACAAGCTGTTAACTGTTTTTCACTTCATGCAAATCGATGAAAGCAGCTTAAGACAGAATGGAATGATGGGAGATGATCACGTACTGTAAGAGATTATAGCTGTGTTTTTGGCCTAGGTGGGGAGGAGATCAGCAGACACTGGATGCTTGGGAAAGTAGTGCTGCTAGCTGTAGCGAGCTGTGAAGAACAGAGGCGTGCTGAGGTCATGAGTAAACACACAGGCTTGTCCAGAGCTCAGAAGGGGGGGGGGCTGGAAACACATCTGCTCTGCCTTTGATCCAAACTTCTGCAGCCCAGCACGCCGCTCACCTCGGCTGCCCACTCTGTGCCTGACAAGAAAACAACGGCCACAGTCCTAAACACCCGGCTGTTCCTTCCCATGCTGCCCTCCTCACTGCTGGTGCTGACTCACAAAGGAGCAGCTTTTTATGAGGGATTCGAATCTTCAAATGTCAAGACAAAAAAAAAATAACATTGTCTGAGACATGCCTTTTGTTTGCTTCATGCAGACACAAGAGCTTAAGAGCAACGGTTCCTAGGTTATAGCAGACTGAGCATGACTACATTAATGTCACCTCCCAGATGTAGCAGATGTTTGGAATAATTTTGCTCAACGAATCCAGACATGGCAGTCACTTTTTAAAAGCCAAATCACTGTTGGTTTTTCAAAGAGTGCCTGAAGCCCTCTCCTCCCATTAGTTTGCAGTAATGGAATAAGGGGGGTTTGTGGGGAGACTGTATCTCTACCTTTCCAAAACTGCCAATCATGCCCACATCACACACACTCACATTTGCCAGTGAGAAAGTAAACAGGGGTTTGAACTTTTCTCTTAAGCTGTTTACACAATTTTTTTCACATTTTGTGCATAAAACACTATGAATGCCTTCTTTTAAACACTGTCTGACAGAAAGATCAGAACAACACTTTCACTTTTCAAAGTGTTTGCATGATATGTCATACAAAGCGGTTCAGCTCATTCCCTTACCTTAAATCTGCATCCAAATAAGCGTCAGCCTTCTTGAAGACGTTGCTAGCCTGCCTTACCAATTTTTTTTTTCCACTTAAGACGAGGGGAAACACCCTCTAAATGTAACATTGGCGAGCCCAACATTCATTCTCCTCTGGATTTCCCTAAGTCCTGAAATGAATATCTGGCTCATCAGCTGCTAGAAGCTCCGCTATGTCCACCTGCTAAGTGCTAACTTGTCGATCTGCTGTTTGGTGTGATGTATGTACAGTATGTTGGGGTTATTAAGAGCTTTTTGGTGAAAACATCTGCCTGCTCTGTGTGTTCTGTGTGAATGGACCAAAACTGTAAACTTGCAGGCATAAAACTAATACAATGTGCAGAAAGACAGTTGACAAACAATTCATAGAGCTTAGGGGATCTCCAGAGTCAGGTGAATATTCTTAGTGGGTATTCAGACTGGGATGTCTGCCATAAGTTAACTTTGTTTATATTCACATTGATAATTGAACTCTCCCTTGATGGTTAATATTGTTTCATATAAAGTGATCAATCAGCACCAAATAACAGCTGTACAAACTGTAGCCTCAATCCTAAAATGTAGATTCTAATACTGATTTTAAGTATCAAACATCTATAATGACTACAATCCTAGTTCCTTAACATGGTAGAAATGACTAAATCTCACCAACTCCTCTTAAGTGACCCAAAGATGAAAATATATTAATAAGAGCACAAAGTATACAACCATGATGTCACCATACTTTGCTCAAAGCATAACCCCCTGACCTTATGACAAGTGCTAATTTGATGAGTCTACATTTCCACTGCGGTTAAGGATTTTCATCCATCATAAGTCACAAAAACTGAATCCTAACAACACAACACAAAACCTACTTAAATAAAGGAAAAGTGGCATTATTAAGGACTAACAACTTTTGTGTTGTCAAGAGTTGTGGGATAAAAGACACCTTCTTCTGCATAAGATCAACTTTGACACAGAACCCCAAAGACCCTGTTATTTTTAAACAGCAACATTATTATGCTTTACATTCGCCGTGACTCACTGCATAAACTTTTTTCATTTCAATTTTCAACTTCCCTGGCAACGTTGAAACTGCAAAAACTCCCTACCTGACAAATTAGAACCAAGCGGCAGATGTAAACAAATAGTTTTGTCATGTGAACAACTTCAGCCTTGCTGTCTGGTATCTTTCCCTTACAAACCGCGCTCGAGGTTGGGCTAGTGAGAGCTCCACCACAAGACTCCCACCCTCCAATTCCCAGTGCTTGTACTGTATGAGCCCAGAGAACCACATCCTGAGGAGAGGAACGCAATCGACAGCAATGTCTCCTTGAACTGGAAAATTGGTTACACAATCTGAACTTTTCACTGACGACTGTGTTGCTCCACTAAAAATATTACAATCGTTGCTTTCATTGGAAGCCAAACTGTGGAGAGTGCAGAGACATTTCAAAGGGAGACAATAGCAAAAACCCCATAGAAAAACAGCAGGCCACTGATCATGCAATGTGATGGGAGAGATGTCTGTCCTTGATGTGAGTGCCAAGGTGAGCGGCTCCACCACTATTTCCCAGAATGCTCTGGTGAGTTTGTGATCAAATGAGCACTGGTCAAATGATAGCTGTCTGTAATTTCAATAGTCAAAAAAGAGCTACATCAGTAGATCTCATGACATGGGCAAGAGTACAACATTATAGAGACGCCATGGACACTTACAGGAAAATACACACTGATCCCAACTTTATCTGAGTGCAATCGATCAAGGGACATGTCATGTGACTGCAAACATCCACATTAAAAAACTCAAACCATGTAGATGTAACAGAATAATGACTGTTTTTGTAGTTGTCTTGGACCCTGAATGATGATGGAGAATATGATATATTAATTATGCATTATATTGATTTTAAAATATTTGTTTATACTCAAAGTGAGGCGGTTAAAGTGCTGACAAAACCAAGATGAATATTAGGTTCTGACAGTGTCAACATTGGCTGCAGTGCCACAATAAGCTTAGATAATTGTAGAAGTGGCTAGATTTTCTCAAGAGCTAAAATGTACAAAACAAGTTAGTAGAGAATCAGCATATATATAAAGTGAGAGCACAATTTGGCAACACATCCCTATAATAACACACAGAGCCATACGGGACTTTTTGCCAGGCGACTGGAAGAGGAAATGGAGGAGTATAAACAGCACTCACTGCGGCCAGGCTCGGGTTTCCATGGTGCGCTGAGGCATCCTCTGGACAGCTCACACATACAACATATCGTTCAGGAAACACACGCAAATCTGAAGGCAGGCAAAGAAACAACACAGACCATCATGGTTAATAATGTGGGCTCACCTCTAATTATGAGTCAGAGTCAGACAGAGGGAACTGTGGTGGAGGTTTGAATTTACATCTAGACACACCAAGTATTTACTATCCCTCTGACCACGGAGAAAATGGCAGTTTACAGATAACTGCTAAGTTTTATGAGCTGTGTAAACAGCATGAGATATTAGACTTCATATTAACAACGTCTCTTGGGAGTAATGACTGTTTCAACAGGATTCAGTGGTACAGACCATTTACAAAAATAATGCTACTGCATGTGTTATATTAAAAACACAAAACTATCTATAAGAATTGCAGACGAACTGAGCACAATATATGACCTCAAATTGGCCAGCCAATAATTGACCTATGGCCTGTGACATAACCTCAAGTATGTAAAGACCTTGCATAACAACAGAAATCCAAAATGTGTAACATTACTCTTCTGTATTCTCGTGTGTTTCCTGGCAGCATGCTTAATGGCAAACTTTTTCACTCATATTGTTTAAAATACACAGGTGTCATGAAACATAAGCCGTTATTTACCACCTCTGTGTTGTTTAACACAGAAATCAGAAAACCAGGATATCATATGTTTATTATAAACATTCCTGCATTCTTACGAATGATCATTTTAAAAGGTTTTTTGCCCAGTAGACCTAACAGGATTTGTATTAAAACTTATACTTTAAATGTGCAATTAAACAATCAGAATAACAACACTTTATAGGGTTTTATAGGGAAGCAGAATTTTTACATGACCACTATGTGCTGATAACTCAGTGGACAGAATTACACAACCTCTGACCTCAGGAGACTGGGTCTAATTTGATGTGTAATGGAGCTGCTGAGAGAATTCGTCATCTCAGTCTGCAGCAGTTCAGTGCTGTCTTAACATCCAGGCCCCCAGGGAGCAGATATTAACTTTACTGACAGGAAGAGAGCCATGTTGGTCCCATGAAAAGGTGGCCAAGGGTCACAGGCACTAGATGGGCCATGTAGATAGATTCTCACTACCCTCCATAGACAGTCCTCCACTCTTTCTCTCTCCCACTCTCAGTAGCCTCTCAAGGGAACCACTTAATGGCTGCCTGCTCTCAACAACATCCCGAGCAGGTAGGGACAGGACATAAAAACAAGTGAGGGGGAGAAAAACCAATATGCAGACCACAGATGATTTGCTCTTTCTGTGGGAAATTTGGCTAAGTATGAGCCATTGAGATTTCTGACTTGTTTAACTGGGAATTAATAATTGAAAACATATAGGCTACGTACCTCCATAGATCTGCTTGACAATACATCTGAGGTTCATGTGCCGCTTCAGAAAATTGGCCACCAGGTTGAAGTTTTTCCCTAGAAATAAACAAAACACAAATACAGTCAATAGTAGAAAAGTCAAAAGAGGAAAACAACAGAAACACA
The DNA here is from genome assembly GCF_900324485.2 of Mastacembelus armatus. NCBI lineage: Eukaryota > Metazoa > Chordata > Actinopteri > Synbranchiformes > Mastacembelidae > Mastacembelus > Mastacembelus armatus. The sequence goes on along the minus strand of NC_046647.1, from coordinate 9,163,010 downwards.
CCTAAGTAAAACTCTTCCACATGTGGCGACATTTCCAAATGTGGAAAGGTGCCACCACATACACCAGTGCTTTAGTTCCCAGCGGTGCAAGCTGGCAGTGTCGTCATTCCCCACTATGCTGATAGCATTTATTCAATTCACCATCGCAGCACAAGACAACAGCTGTTGGCAAATTATGCTTTGGTCATGTGAATGTGATTCAGACAGATAAAGTGGTTAATCAAAGGGCATATTATGCAAATATTTTTGATCCAAAATTAAGCTCTTAATGTGATGAGCTTCACAACTGGCACTCCATCACATAGTCTACTGTAGAAGTAGGTCAGACATACTGACTGCTGAAATAAACCCATGGAGCTTAACTTAAAGTGAACACATGTCTTAAAAACAAACTTGCATAGCTTTACTTCTAAAATCCAAAAGGCTTCAGCACACTATTGTCCTCTGACTCTGTCCTGCTTAAATGCATTTTGTCAATTCCCTGACACCTTTAATCTCATGCTGAGTCTAGGAGCACTACAAAAGCACTGGACTGGGAAACTACTTATTCTGCTTTCATTTAACTGACCTCCAAGTTCGGCACAAGCAGGGAAACCATAGCTTGAGCCTCTGCTCTATTTGCCATGGAATCCTTGTCACGGTATGTAAGCTGGACAGAAACAGTGGCCTGTTGCCTAATCCGGTAGGAATTTGTTGACTAAAAACAAGGATCTAGCTAACACGCTATCCAGTTGTTCTTTGTAAACAAGACAACAGTTCAGGGAAGCTGACAGAGCCTGCTCACCCTTTCCTACCATTTCCCTCTTCTTGATACAGTAATCGTAAAACTATTTTTGGATTTACTCACACATCACTATTCTTTTTTATTCTTATCTGGAATTGTCATATTACCGTTTCCGTGTGACAACCTCATTAACTTCTAACTACAGGCACATTTTAGCTTCAATTAAAGTATTACTCCCATAGTTTGAGAACATCCTGATCTTTTGCGCTCAAGGCTCTTTGAGAACTCCCTGGATAATGTCAAATATGCACATCAAGCTAAAAATGAGGCTCTCCATTTCTGAAAAGCAGACATTTTGAAACTGGGGAGGTTTTAACTCAACAGCACTGACAGACACTCATCAAGTACATTTGGAAAAACTCACAAAAGTCACTTTCACATACAACACAGCACTTCCCCCCCACAAATATGAAGGGAACATTTCACCTTTCTCTGTTAGCAGTACATCATCTCAGCACCAACACAGCCCATCTAATGAGTGTCTTCAAAAAGCAGCCGTTTCGTGTGTCTTTGGATAATGACATGCAATTACAGAGACAGTTTGGCACAAACCTGCCATAGGTTTACACTCAGGTCCACTAGGACTGATTAATGTCACTCTTTCTCTGTGTTGTGGAAAATTAGAAACCTGGGTCACTACTTTAGTGCACACAAATCATAACAGCAAAACAATACAAATGTAAATGGATAAGGAAATTAACAAATTATCGAAATAATCAGTCAGTCAAACTAAGGACGCATCCTAAACCCCATTAAAATTCTCAACTCAGTTGTTCTGAACTCAACTCCGAAGGCTATTTAGGGTTTTAAAGTACTGATACCTTGTTGCTATGATACTTAGCAATTCAAATAAATATTTTCTCTTATATATGTGACTGACTGTCACACCTTAGCACTTATGGGAATGTGTATGTGTAGGATCAGCTATTCTAAGGAATTTAGCCTACAGCAAAGTTCATGAGACAACGTTCGACAGCATAGATAAGATCTGTGCACACACTATACATATAAAATCTCTTAGAGACAGAAGGAAAACAAATCTCTAGACTTAACAGTTAAAAGGAAAATTGCCATGATTTGATTTCATGTGAGACTTGGCATCAGTTACAACAGTGTCTTTTTATGCACTTGCCATATATCTATTTTATAACACAGTCTGAAGCCTTAATTACTTACACTTTAGACTCATAATGAAGTCATGTCTCTTAAAAAGTTCCTGATACATAACATTTGAAGTAGGATTTCCCTAGATGTTACTTCAGGGTGGTAAGCTCTCACATGAAAGACACTCATCTTAACAGCTTTTCTTAGTTCAGTGATTGTTAATCTTGTTCCTCGGGCCTCATTATTTTTCATTGTAGCCACCTAATCAGGGGTTGACTTAATCCTGGGATACCAACTGAAAGCATTTATCTAGATGTGAGGGCAGAAAATCAGTGTAGCTCCAGAATTGGTCAGGTTGGGATTAAAATCCTACCTTGCATCAACAAGACCATGCTACAGGGGGCATGTGACAGTTTCAGCTGAATGACAAATACGGATTTATGGGAAAAATACATGGTTTTGTCATTTCACATCTTGATGAACTGGAGGATGCATATTAATGTATCGGCTGTTAAGAGTACCTTCCTTACTGAACTGTCTTACTGTCACTGTGTGGGATTTATGAAAGTTTGTTACTTTTATACCCGTTTATGTAGAATATCAAAGACTACAAATAAGCCAGTGGAGTGCTTCATTATTCCCAAAGGGAAATGCAGTAACACACATTATGGGTATGTTGAGCATATCTTTAGTTAACAATAGCAGTATTCCTCTATTGGAGAAAAAAAAACAAAATCAGACATTACTGTTGTTCTTTAAATAGCAAAGTGGTGGTCCTCTCTCTCCCATTCTGGATGTCTACCCAGAGAGGAATGCAGATCTGTATCTCTGTTTTGTTTTCTCTGCCCATTCTGGGTCCAGGAAGCAAACATCATTCATAGCACACTCATAGCATTCTATGTTTTTAGAAGCTTTGATTTAGTCCGTTACACTCTTTAGCCTCATGTCTAACTCCACAACTATTCTCATTGCTTTCCCTCGTGGGTTGAGCTTGCCAATTCCCAGGACAAATTTGACAGGAACGTCTGGACACAGATTTGGGAACCAGTGCAACACCATGGCCTGAGACATCAGCTGTTGCTCCAACTTCATAACGTCCTGCGCAGCGCAGCGTTGCTCTTGGCCATCTGCCCTGGTTCTCTCGTGCTAAGCTTACATTCATGTTTCTCTCTCACAAAGTTTGCTGGTGCCTCCTCTGGGAATGACTGGCCCCTTTCTGTGGCAACTGTGGCCCACAGTGGTGCAATACCCAAATCTGCAGAGTACAGATTTTAAACACTTTCATTTGTACTTCCTTCAAGAGAAGATGGTATTGCTTAATTGTTTTGAAACCCAATGCACAACAATATTATGACAGGTCAAATCAAACAGTAAACAAGCCAGCACGCCATGGTTTCAGAATTGTGGTAGATAATATTGTAACCGCTTGTATGGAGAGACTTCCACCATCTTGTAATATACCGCAGGACAAAAAAAAAGACTCCACAGAGTTGGTGCCAAGACTAGAATACTGTACTTTCAAAACACACACACACACACACACACACACACACACGCACACGCACACGCACACGCACACACACACATCCCTGCAGCTTTCACCGCTTCCTGGGAAAACAATGAGAGGAAAGTAAAGTCAACAAACCAAACGGCATCCAGAGTGACTAAGAGTGTAAAATGGAACAGAGAGGGGTGAGAGGCATTCAGAGCAGGGTCAAAGGTAAGCCCCAATGGAACAGACTTCATTAACTTCAGTCATATCCTGAGGAGATCATTAAAACAGCCATAGAAAACATAACTTTTTTTCTTCTTACCATCTGTATTCCTGGCAGCCAGTGCTGCTGTGGTACATGCAGGAAGCCTTAATCCTCCATATCAGAGCAGAAATGTTAGATTTATAAGTTGGACTCCCTCCCTCCCAGGGCGCTCTGATATGGAGGATTTGCTAGTTTCTAGAAGGCCCTGGCACTGCATTAGCCCAACCACAGTGGGTCGATGAGGTTTAAGAAATAATATTTCAGCATGTGTCTTCTCTCAGTGCATGTACATGCACTTATGTTACCTGGTAACTGCAGTAACATGACTATTTATGTAACCTATGCTCGATGTGAGTCAGACAGTTACATTTCACCTAGAGGAAACCAAGGAAAGATGGTAACTAGTTGATTAGCCTTGTATCCTAAATTGTTATATCCAAAGCCTGAGTGAAATGAAAGCCCTAATACCCTTCAGACACAACAAATGAATAAATAAGTCAACATAAACATGATTACCACAGACGAATAGAACCTTTTTTTTTTTCAAATTCTGGCTCAGGGGCACAATAAAGAGAAAAATGAGCAGCCTCAGTCAGTTAGTCTAAATGTGTCCAAGCAAAACTGAAAAACTCATCAGGCTGCAGTATTATATATCATTAATATGCTTAGCTTACACAGCTTCAAAAACATGGCACTGAGAAGGAGAGAAACCTGATTACCCACCAGCTGCATGTAAATGCAGGTTTTACAGTAACCTGGTTATTGCTATGCATGTAAAGGCATTCTCCAATTTCCTGTCGTTAACTTTCTAGTGTGCATGAAAATGTAGTGACTATGTCAGGAGAACTGCAATTCCCACGCAATCCCTTTATGAACAGGAGTTGAATCAGCAGGACAGTCAGACATCAGTGCCTGAGAATCCTGTTCTTTTGACATCTCTGCTTTGATGTGGACCCCCTCCCTCTGTCCTCAAGTGTGGGTGGAGAGATGGGGCTTAGAGCGAAAGAGAGGGGTGGAGTGGTGAAGGATGAGAGAGCATGAGGAAGTTACCCATATGTAAGTGGGGGCTTTCCTGGAAGGACATCACTCTCTGTGTGTAACTACGGCCGTAGCAGAGCGCACTGTGCCTTATCATCCTGCACAACGTCCACCTGAAACAATATTTGCACGAGTGTTCAATTTAACATTTGGGTGACCCCTTGATCGCAGTTACAAAATACGCCACAGCATGGTAGCTCAGGCCAACCCATAATGCAGCATGTGACTAAAGTGGTGGGGAGCATTTTGGAGCACAGAACAATTATCAAGGGAAAAAAATCTATTTCTCAGAAACATAATCTGCTGAGAGAAATTCAGTCACAATACAAAATGTCATGTTCAATAATCATTATATCTTAATTATCCCAAGAGGCCACAGATCTGTCAAAGCACTGCCACCGTTTATATTCAAGATAATTCAGAATGAGGAAGATGCAAACTGCTTATTTTGCATTAAGCTACTTTGGACTAATGTTGTGCAGAGCAGTTTGTGGACTTGAGTTATGTACTGTGCTGGCCCTTTAAAACTCAGATCAAGGTCTCATTGGAAGCAGGCTGTCTCTGCTTGAAGAATCCTCTATATATCTGCTACCATGTGTTTATAAATCAGAATACATGAATCATAGCACACATGGCTATTCTGTCTAGGTTTTACTACCAGTGTCTGATGATAAGAGGCAGATCATGAGGAAAAGAAGGAAATTCTGCATTGAACTAACTGAGGTTTTAAATTTTGTTATTTTTAAAATATATTAAATGATGCAAGGCACTGACCTTATACAAACAAAAGACCTGGAACACAATAATTAAAAGTTAAACTTTGTTGTTAGTATTGAGGAAATCGCAGGCAAGCCTTTCCTAACAACAAGGTAAATGTGACCAACACCTGTCCCCTGATAAAGCAGAGCTCACAACATAAACAGAAAATGACACAGGCCTATTTCTTTTAAAGTTATGCAAAGAGCAGAGAAAATGGATATCATCTAAAATGTTTCAGTAATTCCTGAAACAAGACATTTTGGTCAGGCTGAGCACTTAGCATGAGTTCAAGAGAGTGTGTGCTGTCTCCCACACCAGATTGTGGTAAAGTGGAAAGTCACATGAATGTGATCCGTGCTCAGGCTCAGGCTCAGGCTCAGGCCCTAATTATATAGGAAAAGAGTGTGGTGTGACAGCTATGGTGGGGATTGCGGTTATGTCCTACGAGACTGCAGCTGACCCTGCGGAGAAAGAGAAGGAGGGGAAGTGAGAAGGCATAAAGAGATGACATGAGGACCACAAAGAAAAGCAAACACAAAGAAAAAAAATCATAAAGGACAATAGAAAAAAAGAAAGAACAAAGAAAAAGGACACAGGCAAATGTGTGTGTATATATGTGCAATAATTGGGGTGGGGGTGTTAACAGTGGAGTCAGGCTGTCCTGTGTGCTGCCGAGTAAGGCCAGGGGCTTACAGGCAGGATTTAAAGTGCCACAGCAACACCACAAAGCACCAGGGGCAAGGGGGTTGCCCAGCAGGGGCCGGGGGGGGGGGGGGGGGGGCAAGGAGGGAGAGGGGCAGGCTGGCTGGAGCAGCTATGCTGATCAGGATCCATTTCCAGCCTGGGCCTTGGAATTCCTTTGTTCCTGTCACAGGTCTCCATTTCCCCCTCGCCTTAATCCCAGCCTCCCTCACGCCCAGTAACACAGAGCAGGGCAGGTAACTTGGCCACATGAATGCCTCTCTATTTACAGACCAGTCCCCACACAACAGCCGCCACATAAGTACTAAAAGCAATGAGAAGAAACAAGGTGGGTTAATACATGTCACTAAAAAAATACTTCTCTAATAGCAACCAGTCACAGTAGGAGGCTGGGATACATTGATTTCCCTGGGACAGATCCCCACCGCTCATAATTTATGTGTCTATACGTTGGTACATAAAAAATGGCACATTTTGACTGAACAGCTTTTCCAAATTTGATTTTAATGTGTTAGCTTGGGGCTGTAGGCCTTCAAAAAGCCATAGAGGCCAAACAAAACTAGACCCATCATGGAGCAGGGCAAAAATTAGCCTTCTCCCTTCTAGGATCTACACATACTCCGCATACTTCATTGTGAGGGAGATGGTCATTCGCTGTGAGGGAGATGGTCATTCGTAAACACATTCTCCAACAGTAAAGCTATCCAGCAATGCTTTTCTCACAATGGCCGTGGCCAGGCTGCCTTAAGCCCCCTTCATAGGGCTGCCAAGAAGAGTCAGTGGTACACTGTGCAGCACTCGCAAAGCCCTCTCCCACGGCTATTAGTGACCATTCATCTGGGGAGCCTGGGAAAATGCCTCTCCAGCCTGCAGTGGCCATGGGGAAACAGGCTGGCAGGTGTTCCCTCCCCATAAGCCCTGGCACCTGTGCAGGGAGAGGAAGACGGAACCAGCTCTGCCATGGGCTAAACAAGACTCTAGGTACCACTCTGCCAGGGCTCCTCTAACACTTCTGACTGGTAGGAAGAGGCTCAAACACCAGGCTGAATTATACCCAAGCTATGCCTCACATGCAGAGATCAATATGGACAGTAGACATTAGACATCTGGCAATGTGCTTTGGCAGTTTGAGATGGCATGTTAACTAAATCCGTGTAAAATGGGGCTTCTCAGTTTACACTTCACACATACACAAAATTATATACACCATTATGGAATATAAAATTAATACTAGATCAAGAGAAAATGAAAATCAACACACAACCAGCACAGAGTAAAAAAAGAGCTAATGTGAGAGAAAAGGTAAAAGTATACTAGTAATATCTGACAAACAAACAAACAATCTCTTGGTCAGTCAGTACATCGTGTTGTTTTCTGCAGTTTTCTGTAGTGCTGAGGCCTCTTCATGAAGATATGACACTCTTTTTGTTTGCCACAGCTGCCCACGTCCCTGCTGAAATATCCTATCAGATGACAAAAATGTATTCCTCAAAGTACAGATAACCTGCAATTACTCTGAGAAATTTGGGTGTGTTCAACACAACCTAACAGGGAGAATGTAAAAGTCCTCTCTCAAGCTCCCCTTCACTGGGCTTTTAACATCTAGCATCTCCTTTCTGCTTGTCCAAAGCCAAAATCTTTGGTGGGAAAAGTTCCCTCTGTTCATCTCTCTAAAAACATAAATAAATCACATCACTATGAGCTAATCACAAAGTCTCAAGCAGCCAGGGTAAAAAAAAAAAGGGGGGGGGGGGCTGGGTTTGACAGTTGGCCTCTACAGCTGAGATTTGAAGAAATGGCTTTGATTTATGTTGGCAGAAAGGATGGGATAAACCTCTGTCTGACATATTCAGTGGGTGCTATACACACTCATGCACCCAACACAGTATACATGCATAAATATAATAACCTATAGAGATAAGTCAGACACAAACACTTGCACTGAAGGGAGTTGGAATGTTAAAAGCTGTTGATGGCTCATTTGAAGTGCCAACAGCTGAGGCTGTTACACTGCTCTTACTGCTGCCTGTTGGCGGAAGCCCCTGTGATTTCACACTGGCACCAGCTCAAACACTGCCTCATACAAGACCCACAGTCCCCCTCCCATACTATGCTACACATAGCACCACACTCCAGCCGCCTATTCTTGGCCCAGACATCAGCACAGCCCAACCCGACACCTTTCCCTATATGCAAGAACATGCATGTGCACGTGTTTGAGCACATACATATGTCTCACTCCAGGATATCCAGATTAATTCTGCTCTCAAATAACATAATAACATAACACACACACACACACACACACACACACACACACATACACACATACACACAAAAACAGGTCTACAAGCAAGCAGAAGACCAGCTTCCACCCCCTGGACTGGAAAGTCCTGTGAGGATTAGCAGGTTAGCATTTGACCTGCTTACAGAATGGACAACCCCAATACTTAATACCCACCCCTTAATACCCAACCCCCTCACCCTCACCCCTCACCCTCCCTCACCCCCTCACAAGCCTATAGTCTGTCCTCCCCTTTTTATGGCTCCTGCCTGCCTGCTCACTTTTCACAGTCAGTCTCCACCTTTACTGCTCTGCTGCCTCCCTCACATGGGACAATGAAAAGACCAAGAATGTCATTACACTCACTTAAGACCTTTAATAGGGCGAGAGCACATGAACAGTATAGGCCCATTTAAGGCGCTATGTCTGTTCATGTCCTGAGAAGGGAAAATTCTCTGATATGGTACGGAGTCATGTTCCATTGGTTACATTCTTTTTGGCAAAGCTGCAATAAGCTTAATCATTTTTACATGCATATTTCACTGCTGAAATACTGATAGTCCCCTTGTTCGCGCAAAATAAATGTGTGCACAAAAATGTGTGTGTGGAGCCTCAGACTGTGGTCTTCATCATTAGAGATGTCTGTCTGTCGTCTGTCTATCAAGGGGAAAATGAGTCAGGCTTTTCAGTAACTTTACACTGTCAGCCTGTTCACACCTAGCCCAGGGGGGGACATATCTCTCCATTCCACTATCACTCCTTTAAATTCTCACAGGTCGTGAAGTGCATGAGTACCTGAGTGTGTGCACAATGATTTATGCAACCAGTATTTATACTGACTGTATGCTTAACAAGAAAATGATCCAAGTTGAGTAGCCTTTACACATGCAGCTGTGTATGAAAACAAATGCGCACATAAATAACGAACAGATGCAAAGTCTAAAGTAGAGGGGAGAGCTGCAGCCATAGGAAAATCTTTATGGGGCTGACTGCCCTGCAATCCCACTGACAGTCAGGCCTGCCTAGCTGAGTGAAGCTAGTTTGACTGCCCTTAACTGCTACCTGTAACAAGTCTGTCTGCCTTACAGCACAACAGCTGGGGGTTCATCTGAAGCTAGCCCTACAGTGCCTCAAAGGCATGTGTGTGAGTGGCAGGGGGAATGTACTTGCATTTTGATAACCAGGGGGACAAAGTCAGTTGTTTTTTTCACACTGATGCATAATTTTTCTCTCTGGCTGTACATGTATATACGTCAGGGCAACTGCTTTTGGTTAAATACAGTTGTGATAACACCACATTAAACACAATGTTAAGAAACAGCAGTTTTAATGGGCTTATCATCTTGCATGTACAAATGCAGTCATGAAATGCCAAGTCAAACAGTTCAACACAATATAAATCAGCTCTTGCCTCCACAGGTCACACCCTGGGTGTAGATAGCCACCATGTCCCAACTAGTTCTGTTGTCTTTCCACCCACTCTCTCCTCAAAAAGGTAGCCATGAAATGCTTCTAGACTATTTTATAACTCCATTCCATCCTGCTCAAAGGGCGCAGTGGCCCACCTCTACGCACACAGCCATATCTCTGCACTGATGTCCAAGTGAACAAATAATGGGTTTGAGATCACTGCCAACGCAAACCATTTTACTTATTCAAGAGACGATGATAGACACACCTAAGACAAGGAAGGGAGGACAAGGATGACTACATTCCAAAGGAATGAGTAATATTGAAAGCAATATAAAATAAACATAATGTGAACTCATTATCAAATAACTTAAATTAACACTCCAAGTAAACACATGGAGAAACGAACATTAAACACAATAATGGTTCATTAAGCAATACATTGTATCATGATAAATATTGGAATACTTGGCTGTAGTGTAGTGTAACAAGGGCTACAAGGTGATGTTACCTTTCACAAAAAAGGCTGAGGCAGGTGCCAGTTCCTTCTTCTGTTTGGGCTGCCTTCTGTTATGGAGAGACTCTGTGTACTGCTTAACCCTCTGATCAACAGCATCTCGAACGAGGGAAGTAACCTCCTAAAACAGCGTGCGGATGTTAGTACATGTTATTGAACTGCTGAGAGAAGAGCATTTTTATTTGATATCACCTACTTCATATACTAATCAAGAGCACAAGCAAATAAGAGGACAGTACAAGTGTCAACTGAAAGGCAACTCCGCAAGCAGGTAGGTGAAGCAGTGGAAACGGTTTTTCAACAATAAAAACCCCAAATAAGAAAAAACTGACAGCTCAAAGCCACTTCAGATTCCACGGTAATGCTGTCTTTCAAAAGGCCCCCCAACAGAGCAGAAGCTATATATTCAGTCACACACATATTCACACACACGCCCTTCTCCATGAGTCCGTACCTCGATATTATCCATAGTAAACCAGCTGGCATCCTCTTGGCCGCCCAGGGGCAAAATGTGGAGATCCACCAGCACAGCAAAGTTCCCACACTGTAACACAAAGAGGAAGGAGAGCCACAGGTTGCTGAGGGGCATTAAGTTCACAGACAACAAAGAAAATCAGAGTTTGCATGATTGACAGCGAGACAAACCACAACGACCCCCTATGTCCAACAAACATCACCCCAGGCCTCTCACGGCAGTGCCCTCCCTCCTGTTCCTGTGTCTAGCCACCTCTCTACAGAAAATGTTGCCCTGTCTGTCTCGTCAGATTTCCTCTCTCTCAGCACAAAAGCATTTTCTTGTTCTATGAGGTTTGTAATGCAGTCACTTCATCAGATGACAATAAGGTGCCCCTAAAGATGTACCACATAAATGAGGATTATCCTACTTTGTAACACATTGGTGATGAAACCCCTCAGATCTAGAGCACTCCAGAAGTCCTAAAACGTTTGAGTGCTGAAGAAAGCTGGAGAGAGGGCCGCAGAGTGGATTCCTAAAGCACTACGTTATTGTGTCTATGACAGTAAGCTACAAGGGATGGGGAGGCCAAAAATGCGGCCGCAGGTTAAGTTGCCATTACATCTTTCTCAGGCTAGCTTGATTACGGTTTACACATGAGTGCAAAAGCTGCCCGCTGCAACGAGCAAATGGATGTGGGTCTCGTGTGAACTTTGCCTCTCTGTGGACAAGCAAGTAATGGATGAACTGAGACCACCCACAACATGACACAGGAGAGCAACAAGTTCTGCTTTAAAATCCAGAATGCCAACGCAGCAAAAAGCATTCAACAAAATGGGGTAGCCAAAACAGAGCAGTATAAAGACAAATCTAGACATGGATTTTAGGGTCACAATGTAGAGCAGGAAAAGAGTGCATGCAAACAGAGGAGGTTATTCATTTAGTAATAGGAAATACTTATGCACACTAAAAGCTTTGTTTAAGCCAGGCTCATCCCATGGGCTGAAGTATTGCAGACAGAATGACTGAATTCTACAAGCCAGACTTGAGGGATGTTCCTACAGCCCCACACTCAGGATGACGTGAAACAAAGAATTAACGCAGTGTGTAGGGGAAGCCCCCTGCTACTTAGGTCCTAATTCTAGACACAAGTTTACACTCCTTAACTACAAACTCTCTACAGTTATCTCCTCCCTCCCAAAGGAAGGGCACTGTGAAAGTTTTATATACTGTTATAAAACTCAAGTTGGGCTGAGAAGCTTTTGTCAAATGGCATTCAAAGGAAACATACTGCCTCGGAGCAAATCCAGCTGCCAAATATTTTACATTATTGTTTCCCCATGAGAGCATTTTCCCTTCTCATTGTCTTTCTGAAAATTATAACTGAAGTAAAGCTGCTTCCTTGCTTCTGCTTTTAGTTCAAATAGAGGAAAAGGCGCCACCATAAGACCGATGGTTGAATGTTTCAGTCAGTCTCAGTCATTGCACTGTTCATGTGCAAAATATGTCATAATAAATAATGTGTGCCAACTTGTTTGTCATTGTATCCCGTCAAACGATGGGAAAGTAATGTTATTCTAAGTCTCTCTAAAACATTGCATTCATCCATGATCGTCTAACTAATCCTGTCATATCTCAAAATATGTGAGAACAAGATAAAGTACAAAAGTCCAAACATCTAGATGTGATCACAAATGCGTAATAGTACAAAACATAAGAGCAACCAGCACAAATTGTAGTTTCTTAAAAGCAAATAACTGCAGGGTTGTTGTACAAAAACATACTTTCCCAGACAAGAATGCCTGACCAGAACAGATCTGACTTGTGTCCCAGCTCACACAAAGTATAAAATGTGTGCATGCTGCCTGTCAGTAGCAGGTCTTCCCTAGAGATCAGTATTCTCTCCATCGTCTGCCCTTTGTCTCACATCAGTCCAAGGATGACTGGTGGCCTCAGATGACTGCCTCCAAAAATGTCCACTGTCTGAAAGCTTAGCAACAGAGGTTCAAGACCTTGTCAATCAAACCAGGGCCTGACTGGTAGATGAGCCCCACAGTGATTTCTTAGTGGTTGGACTATATACACACTTTGCATTTTGGTATCTGTATTTAACCCTTTACAGAAGTGTTTAAACTATACCACTATGAGTGACCCATTCACCAGGTGTAATAGCTCTCTGATGAATCATTCACTTATTATTAATTTTAATGTTTATTCATTGTCATGGTGATTTCTGAGGTGACAGTGAATGGTGCCGTGACACTGGAATGCATTCCAACAAGAGGTGCTCCTAATGCTCTGCTCCCTATGTGTGTGTTAATCCTGACAGATAACACAAGCTCAGTTTTCCAGGGTATACGGATCCAAATTACACAAGTGAATGTAAGCTCTAAAAAGTGACACATAAAGATTGATCGATTTCGATGAGTGCGGTCCTTACAGCACAATGAATGCCATAAAGTAGTTTTTGAGTGTCTGATTGAGTTTGTGGCTTGCGCTGAAAGCCAGACATCTAGAAATCCTTAGACTAACTTCTCTTTATCACATTATAGCAACAGACGAGACTCGATTGGGAAGGGGACATTAATGATAAACACTGGCTTTCCCCTTACACAAAAACAGCATGTGATTGCCTGAACTTCTCATAAATGGGGGATTTTGTCAGGAATGCAAACTAATGCAATCAGGCTAATGAGAAAATAATTCATTTGCCCAGCAAAACTGATGGCTTGCTCGAGGTGCAAATTCCCCACTAAAGTCAACATTTGAGGACAAGATGTGCTGTTAACGTTGCTGTGCGGTCCTTTGTGCTGACTACTGTCAATAAGACATAAAGCAATACAATCTAATTTTATACAAAGGTTCTGTTTACAGTTACATCATGTCTAAATGTGTTAACTTTGTCAAGAGTAACAAGTGGATGTGTAAGTTGAACTCTGCCATGAGCTATGACCTCCATTTATTGCAACTTAAAGCCCAGCTATGGCCCCTCTTCAGTAAGACCTCTGCAGGCAGCCTAATAGTTTGTACATGAAGTATAACAGAGACAAATTCCTTGTCCTCCTTGAGCAAAGCAACCTTAAAGTAATGAAAAAAGCCAGCATGCTCAGTCAGGGAGTGAAAACAGCAAAGGCACACTATTTCAAAGCAGTCATTTGAGTAAATACTACCATATATACACCCTGACAGTACCATAAGCAGGACCTTAAAGGCTTTCAATAGCCTGACATAATAATCTTGTATCAAATTCGTGAGCTATTCTATTTTGTGTGCCTTGCTTTAGCACTTTTAAGCTGATAGTCTGAACTGTCGCTGTTGTTGGAAAGAAAAAATTGAGGAGCCAGGTTCTAGAGGAAGTTACTCTTTTCATAAATGCTAAAGTGGGCCAGCACTGCTTTGTTCTCTGTCGTGCACAGGCTTTTAGAGTTATGAACAGAGGCTGAATGCTGAATGAGAGGTGGCGAGGAGAGCTACTTAATACCAAATCCTTTTTTGTGCCATCTTTTGTGTGCTGTCACATACTGAATGAATAGGACTGAGCCTTTATACAGGCTTTGCTCAACTTCTCTATTCCTAATTCTCCCCACTGCCAATCCCATTACATTTACCTGTAGTAAGAAAAGGATAATCAAAGATAAAAATATTAGAAACATGTGAGACTACTCACAATCCACAGCACACTGACAAAACTCCTTTATATATATATATTTTTTTATTGTCCATCTGTAAATAAACAAATCCTGACTCAAAGTCATTGAGTTTTTTTTCCTTTTCTGGTCTTTAGAACTCTGCTCTATATCAATCTCAGTTCCCAAAACACTCTCTACCTTCCCTTATCTCTCTCTCAGAACCAGCTCTCTATCCTCCTGCCTGTGCTGCTCCAACTTGGGCACGGGGCCCAAACTCTATGAACAGCTTCACCCGCCTCCCCACCTCGCTGCCCTTTGCCACTGCTATCGCAGCATATAAGAACCAGACCTTCTCGGACTGCACTTAGCTCAGAGGCTAACACTAACCAGCCACAGATGTTTACACTGGGAGAGAAGGGGCAGCAGATGCGATCTCACTCCATAAAACTTCTCCTATTTTCCCTTTGTCTCTCTCTTTTTCTGACTTTCTCCCTCTCTCTTTCTGCAAAGAACCCAGGGGAGCTCTTTAGATCTATGGGTGGGACAAACTTGCTCTCAGGCATTATTTACCTCATTCCCAGCTCTCTGTGTTGTCAGTCACCTGGTTCCCTCTTTAAAAAAAGGCACTTCTCTTTCCTAGTTTTTCAAACTGCCAAATACTGAGTGAAGCCTGAGACCTGAATATTAGTGAAGTGAATGTTATTTATAGAGACCGTGCAGAATTGTTTTGTGTGCAAAGCTCCCTTCATTCAGGTGAATGTTAGCACACCTGAGTCCTCTTTATTGGATAGTAAAAAAGAGACACAACCCAGGAGTGGAATTCCAGCAGCAAGAACAGACAGGAATATCTCCAGGTAACACTCGGCAAACAAAACTCAGTCAGTCACATCCTTGAGAAATTGGTAGATAGACAGAAATAGCAGGCTAAGAAATGTTGGCCTCATTAGGAAATGTGAATTCTCTACAGCAATGCAGGCTGGTGCTGAGATGAAAGGAGGTTTTTCTTTACCCATGTCACCTTCTCTTGTGAAAGATTTCCCAAGTTGGAAAGTGTCAAAATGTTTCCAATCAGACTGCCATGACTTTGTACAGAGGCATGATGTGTGGTCTGATATGAGCTCATCTGCAGTGACAACAACACTAAACAGCACATAAACCTCCGACAATAAACTGCTCTGTGATATATCAAAGTTTTTATTCTTAAAAAAACACTTTGGTCTCTGCCTAAACCAACTACATTAGATGGTTAGAAGTCAGCAGTGCATGTTTCTAATAGAAGGCAGATTGCAGGATTCTGCAGCAGTAATGTCCTGGCAGACAGCAAGCGCTTCAGTGGATCAGTGTTTTAACCTGCGGGCTCTTTTCAGGGGGTCTGAGAAGTGGCAGGTCACTATATAGTCTGACCCTATTTAAAAGCAGCATACCAGCACCTTCTGCTGTTCCACAGGCCAGGGAGGGAGCTACTTTGAAAATATTTTAGGAGAAAGGACTGTAAAACACACTGCTGAACAGCCTAGTAAACATAGCATAGGGTATCCAAGAACATAAATCATAACTGCTCTCTGTGAAAGACAGCAAATAAAGTTTGCAACATGTCTTTGTGAAAACAATGTCTCTGCAGATTTTTTTTCCTTTAATATTCTTAGAAGTTAATTAATTCATTAAAACCGTAATGGAAGTGGTGTTTGTTTTTGTGAAAGAGGAACCCAGGGTAGCGCCTTGAATGCTATTGTTTGGACTGATCCTTTCTAACATACTTGTTTGTGGTTAGTTTTTTAAGCATGGTAGAGGCTGTGTGCATTTTCTCAGGCAGAGTAACACAACAGTATCATTATGTGCCCAGTGGGAAGGAACCGTCCGTGAACCTCTAGGGTTTTACTCTCCCACAACCAAGTGAGGGGGATGGTGGGGTAGCCTGTATGCAAGCATGCATATGAAACAAATAAAGGGAATGAATGTAATATCTGGTCAACCAGGCACACATGGTATTACGGAGGATGTGAGAGATCAGTGCAAATGTCTGCAGCCTTCGTCCAAAACTCTCAATAAATGAAACATCAACAAAAGAAAGACGAGCGGCTTTCCATGCACTTAACAAAAACATCTGATGTGCATTATTCCTGACAGAGAATCAGACTGAGGATGAAAAACTTTTTTTTAATAGAACGAGTTTCCTTTGCTTGGTCCATTAGCAAAAGGCTCTCAGGGAGGGAGTTGGTTAAGATTTGCAAAAGGTGATCAGCAATTTCAGAAAACATGTTCTGAAGGATGAATAACCACCTCGGGATGTGAAGGTAAGACACGTGAAACGTGTAACTGCACTTCCCTCTAGTGGCCAAAGGATTTACAACTGAGAAGAGCAAAACAATGACTGAGAGCAACACAGAAGACCTAAAAACAGAATATTAATAGCATACATTTTGGAGAAACAAGCACATACTCCTGCATTGCATATTTTCCCCAAATACACAACAGCTTTTAACTTGTTTAACATAGGCCATGTTAACTCAAGCCATTTGCTAGAAGTACTGTGTGCAGCAGTTCTACTGTTGGGCAGCAACACAAACATAGTTGTTTATCATGAACACTGGCAATAAAAGCTGAAAAGCTTTAATCACATGCAGATTCATCTTATTCTTTAGTATCTTGTGTGCATTTTATGTGGAAAACATTTTGTTTAAAGTAATCATGAGGCTTTGTGGTCTATGAAAAGCACCCAAAAACTGCTCTGCCTAGTAAGAAAATATTTCCCAACATAAGGCATATGCACTAGTTCACAAGATACTGAAGAACCAAATTATGAAGTATTTAGATGGTAAATTTTTACTTGTGGACAGTACTGTTTTTTATTAGACCCATTTCCTTTATTAAGTATCTTCTAAAACTACCATAACTAGGTGTTAAACGCAGCACCGGGTTTTATAAGGTAACATGGGCAAGTCTGTTGCTGCAGAAAGTTCTGGGCAGATGTAATTTAAAATCTAAACTTTAAAGTCACACAGAACTTGACCAAAAACATCTAAACAGAGTAAGACATTAAATGGTGGGGTAAACACAACATTCAGGGTTATGTGTCTTTAAGCTTACATATAAAATCTCCCCTATGTGTTGTAATATAACAATACTAATAATTAATACTGTAATATACAGTAGGCCTATATTAATTTAATTCAATACTGTAATGCAGGGGTCTGTGTGTTGCACTTACCTTAATGACAAATTTGAGAGGAGCCATTGCAGCAAGCTTCGCAATCACTTAGTTCCACACATCTGTGGTTTCACCTGAAAAAAGTAGTACTTTAACATACTCTCTAATAGAGGTCGACCAGCTAATCGGTTGGAGATTAATCGGGCTGATTATTGCCATTTTGACCAGCAAAGAATCACATCACATCGGACAATCTCTGAGCTTATTAGGCCGATTAACAGGCAGGAGCATCCGCAGGCAGCCTGGTGTTGTTCTTGTGGAACACCTGTGACACAGCCCCTTGTGTCAATCAAACTGCCTTTCTACCAGACCTCAGTGGTTTGTGGACAAGTGGAGGCTTACTAACCTTTGGAAGGGTGAAATGAACATCATCATGGGAGAAAAGCCCTATGTATTAGGGATGCTCCAGCTCACCAAAAAAAATGTTAATAATAATAATAATGATAACCTTTTATTCACTAACAAAACTATTAATTTTGTGAACTTGTTTAGTTGACTTAGCTTCATACTTGCCAAGTAAAGAGCTAAAATAACAGATGCACTTGATAACTTTGGAGATAAAAAAGCAATGATGTGCAGTATTATAAAGCATTGCAATTATTCTTCTCCATAAACAAATGAAAGAAACCTTTCACACTAAACACAGTTAACTTCACTCCCATGTCTTATTTCCACATGAATAAGAGTTATCATGAACACCTCTGCCCATGATGCACCACTGTTAATTTAGTTTATATTGACATTTAGTTTATATCCCTCTCCTGCACCCCCACAGGTTTAGTTAAACAATATTCCGTTTTTACATAACAGCGTAACATTACGTTCATGTTAGTCTACTGTACAGGCTGGTGATGCTGTGTGTCTAGTGTAGTTAACACTGTCAGGTTAACACAAACTGTACAAACCTGGTCTGTGTGTCTTCATGTGTCAACACTGAAACTAAAGCATTTCTGTCATAACGTTACAAAAATGAGGGTTTAACGTTAATCGATCTTTTCTGTTTACACAACAAATTGTTTATCGCCCAGAAACAAATCTCCATATCTCAGCCATCATTAGCAAATGAATTATTAAAGACACAACAAACTCGTAAATGTGTCCGATTTAGCACTGTGTCCCTAAAGTTACAATAAAATTAACAAAATAAAAATCATACCGCCAACAGTTTCGAAAACCTACCGGAAATGGCGTGAAAGGGTCGTGCAGTTTGTAGTCCAAAGCCAGCAGGAAGTTTTCGGTGGATGTTTTTTGGTAAAACTACCTCGGAAACACTAAGTTATTCAGCTAAGCAACTCTACAGTCCCGTTACCCAGCCGAGTAACACAACTGTGGATTTTAAGGTAAACTATCTGTCTACACCGCCACCATTTCTTGCGAGACCAGCGACAGAAAGCGACTCCTAATCGCATAGGTCCCCACTAGGACCCAACGCGCTACCCGCTACCATGGAAACGAGATGCATATTGAAAAAGCCTGAATTAATGTCGATAAACTATGCTGTTAAATTGTATGTAGATATTATTTTTGTGATTATATGACTCAATATAAGTTCAAACTAACACCGGTTGATTTATTTTATAATGTCATTATAAAGGATATATTTTAAATTAGTTTAATATTGATCGGGCAATGCTGGAAGTCTCACTGTGAAAGTCGTAGGTGCTTACCATGGATGAAGATGGAATAGTACCGTTTTCTGTGTAAATAGTGTCCACAGTGATGGCTCGACGCGTGAAGAAAGCTCCCTCTGTTTGTACAGATCTACCGCTGGACACCGCTGATGTTTGTGCTAAGCTTCATTTGCTGAGGCAGCTCCTGGGCTCTTGTTTTGGTCCGACAGGTCGACTCAAACAAGTCCATAACAACATCGGGGGACACGTGGTTACCACCTCCACCTCCTCAGTTCTCCTCCCAGCCATTTCCTCCTCACAGCCTTTTGTCAATATGATCAAAACGTCCATCCTCAACCACGTATCGCGTTTTAGTGATTGTGGTCTGTTTGCCGCCGTGTTTTGTTTGGCACTGATTGAGCGAGCAAAGCGGTCTGCTCTCAGAGAAAGCGTGGCTGTCAAGGTGAACAGGCACCTGTTGGGTCTGTGCACCAGGTACTTACAGCGAGAAGACTGCGGTTGTAAAGTGAAGCTCGACTTCTGCAGCATCCACAACCTGATCACATTAGCTCGCAGTGTTATCTCGAGCAAACCGGCGTGTGTGTTGACAGAGTCAGAGACACTTCACCTCAGCAAGTTGGCTGTCCAGGCTTTTTTGCTCACGGTCCCTTGTGACAACCCGGGGACAGTCAGTCTTGGCAAGACAGTGACTGTGCCTGTGGAGGGTCATTCTGTGCTACACTCTGCAGTCTTTCCAGGTTTACTGCTGGGCATTACTGATGTCTTTTGCCTCAGCAAGGTCGATAACCTGAACTCAGCTCCACTGATTATGGTGTTGTTCAGTGCATCTCTTGCTGGAGATCTTTGTGAACTAGGAGATGGGACGATTGAGGTGCACCCAGGTGCAGACACCGATTCACAAATACTGGATCAGCTCCTGGAGCTCGGCAAACAGGCGGTCAAAGATGAGGTGAAGCTTTTTGTATGCCAAAAGGTCATACACCCAGTCCTACAGCAATACCTCAAGAGTCATGGTGTCGTTGTAATAGAGAGACTGGGAATCAGTCTCATGGATCCACTAATTGAGCTGACAGGTATGTCCTTTCCACATGGGCCCATTGGCAGATTTACCACTGCAAATTCATGTTGAGCAGATAAGTACCTACCTAACCACCCAAACCTTGTGGTAAAGGTCATTACACTCATATAACTACAACTGTAATTACTTTGTTAAAGTGATGTTCAGTATCTGCTGTTTTATATCTTATATCTATATATATATCTATATATATATATATCAATGTGATGTTTTCATATCTGTCTGTAAACAAATAGGTGCTCAACCTGTGGCAACATTGCATACCACAATCCCAGCCAAGGCCTATGGGAAGGTGAGAGGTCTCAGTATAAGGCAGTTTGGTTCCAACACTATGCTGCATTTACATCCTTATGCGGAGTCAGCAATATGCACAATGATCCTCTGCCACAGAAACGAGACAATGTTGAGTGAGCTGAAGGTAAGATTAAGTGTGGAGTGTTGGGACTGTACTGTTGGCTTCTGAGATTTAAGAAATATAGAGAGAGATGTGAAAGCTAAAATGTTTAACCATTATATTTTAGATTGAACTTATGACATGCAATGGGTCTCGCTCCTGCAGATTTACAGTCTTCACTGTATACTGTATTATTCAGTTAAGCAGAAATGATTAATAATTTATGGCCCTATGAAACTGAGAGCCTTTCGCAGATTCAGTTCTACTGCAGTACCTTTTATAAAACAGTCCATCAGCTGGCATCAGATATTTCTAAACATTTTAAAACACTTAAAAATACTTTTAGATGCATAAATTAGCTTGGAATGTCAATGTAACAGGAAACAAATATGACAGACGAACAGCTGTGTTAATTTCTAGCTCTGAATGTTAAAGGTGGTTTGCCAGAAGACAGAACATGTGCTAAGGCTCACCCTGAGGGAACCATTTGCATTACTTGGAGGCGGCTGCACTGAGACCCACTTAGCTGCATACATCAGACATGAGGTAAGATCGAAAATGTAGTACTAAACCAGTCAAATTTTATGAATATATTTAATATTATTTCATTTTTAATTGTGTTTTATTTGCATCTTAGAGCATGAATGAAGTCACAGAAATAGCATCGGCATTAGGGTGTTCCCAGACAGAGTACCTCATTGGCGTGGAAGGGTTCTGCTGCTCTCTGGAGTCTGTAGTCACAGCACTGGAGCACAACAATGGGAATTCTTTAGTTGATCTGACTCATGCTCACCACTGGACTCTCTCTGCAGATGTTATGAAAGAACAGATGGAGGATAGCTTTGCCTTCTGTGGCTGTGGACTGGTGCAAACTAGCTCAAGCAAAAAGTGGACTTATATAAACACTAAATACACAGAGTTTGCACCTGCACCATTGTCTAGAGACACTATTCTTCAGCCTTGTGTGCTGGACTCCTTCACAGCTAAACTCAATGCATTTCAAGTGGCTGTAGAAACTGCTAATCTTGCACTAGATGTAAGATATATAATTCAAGATGTGAACTAGAAAATATGCATTTTGTTTAGTGTGGGATTCTGGTTTGTGTTGATTAAAATAACAAATCAATTGTATTTGTAATTTTTCAAAGGCATCGTAGTCAGTGGACGTCTTGTTTATGCTCAGTTGCTGGAGATTTTCCTCTTTCTTCAGACTTATTTGTAAGCAATGATACAGATGCTGATTTCTACTGTATCAGCTTTTTGTGAATTTTGTAGGCTTTACAGCCCATCCACACAGTGCAGCATTTTTAATTCACCAGCAATCTCACCTACCCATCCAACCACTTTAACAGGACCTTTAAATGACTTAGAGGGTATACATATTTAATGAGTCAAATAGGAATTATGCAGGGCAAATTATCTGCCTTAACTATTACAAAATTTCTGTCTGGGAGGTGCTGCAGGTTTGCCCACATAACCTCGAAAACTACCAGCAACTGACTAATTTTCACCCAGACAATGGGTGAAACTAATGAGAAACTTTTTTAATTTTTTCACACTGTGCTACATCCAGAACCAGCATATTGCTGTAAAATAAACTCAATACCTAACAGATGTGAAATATCAAAGGCTTACCTTAAGCAATCAAATGTTCCACCAGGCAGTCACACACACCATGCCTAGTGAAAAAGGAGCTGTTTGTGTATGTGTCTGTGTATTTAGTTTACACAGTTTCTACTTTTAGTTGATATATAAAAAATATTTTTTTCTTGTCTCTTGTCACAGTCTTGCTAGGTGCAGTCACTTATTCTATCAGCGTCTTACTGTTCTGAAGCAGTTTGTATAGCTTGTGTTGTCTGTTATTGGTTTTTAGCTGCTCTTACAAGATGGCAGTTCTTTTTCTCTCAGAAAATGAAAGGAATCAAAGCTTTTCGTGACTTGGGATATTCTTTGAATTTCTCCTGGTAAAATCTGTAACAGAGGAGCAGAAGATAAGAGCTACCACACGCAAAAATAGCATATGAAGTAATTCTAGAGGTTTTGACAGATGAATACTCATGCACTACGTCGGGGCTGCTTAGCTTTTCATGAATGTTTTAGGCACCTGTGATGATAATAGGCTCTTGGTCCAATGAAACACAGGCTGAACACAGCTAACGACATGGCAGGAAAAGACCAGGTGGCCATAGCATAGCCACACCACTCCACGATCTCTCCTAAGTAGTTGGCACCAGACACATATTCAAACAGGCCTCCTGCCGGAGAATAAAAGGAAGGCCATTGGTCACTGAGCACAAAGTGGAAATATTGTTCATGTGTAATCTATGTTTACTACCTGTCGGAATCTTGTAAATGATTTCCCCAGGTTTCCTCAGGTTGCGGAGAATGTAGTCGCTGTGTATATTGATGGCCATGCCAACGTAAAACAGTAGTAAACCTAAAAGAAATTCTTAGTTGTATATTATGGAAAAGTAAATCCTTTTAAATGTTGACATTAAATGATGTGTACAAAACGCTTGCAGTTCTTCAAGGGTTTCATCAATTTAGGAAATGATGATTATTGCTCCTACCGGTCTTAAAGCGATAGTCAGCTGACCACTCATCATCAAAGTGGGCACAGTGCAGCAGGTAGTGTCCATGAAGGAAAGCATTCACGCAGCAGAACAATCCTGCTGCCAGCATCACATGCAGTGGGAAAGGTCTTCCTCTGGTCAGTAGGGAAAAGACAAATATCCTGTAGTAGGTGGAAAAAGGAGAATAATATTGGAAAATGTGTTTTACAACCAGGTGAAGGAAGTGTGTAAAATGACTTTGAGCTGAGTATTTAAGTACAGGCAAAAAAAAAAAAAAAGGCTTCACTGTTCATGGATGGTTATGAACACATTCCTCACAGTGTTAAATCTTCAAGAGTCTAACAGGATGTCTGCTTTTTCAAACTCTTATGACTCCATCTGGAAATGGATTTCTAATTTGGAACTTTTTTCACTTACAAAGTGTCTGAGAACATACAGTATAATATATAGTAACTATAGCTATAGTCATAAAATAATAAATTGGGCCAGTACAACTTTTTTTTTTTTAAGGTAATGGGCTGCAAGCATTATCTCATGCGTCACTGGTTAGGTTATCTCATCAAACCAGTTTGACAAGTAACATGTTCAAATAACACAAAACCAAAGAAAGAAAAACCTGTCCTGGTGGCAGTTTAACCTTTGCTTGTGTTTGGTAACTGAGACAGTACACCTTCATGCACACAACTTCTTTTATCATTTATCTCCTTCACACTTCCATTCACATACACATAAAACAGCACCAAACCAGGCTTCTGTATTTGTATTTACCTTTGAAAGTAGTGTATGCAAAAGGTCCCAAGCAGCAGGTACGTCCCCATACTGAAGGGTTTACCCGAGATGAGCAGTAAAAGTAGGGGGATCAGGAAAGCTGGCATCTCCTGGAGGAACCAGGCCACTTTGGCTGGTACTGTCCTCACTGTAGGTGAGAATCGCATGTGACGTCCATAGCTGGCCTGTGCCTTCCTGTGAAAGACTACGTGCAGAAGTCCCAGCACAATGAAGCCCAAGCTGAGATAGTTGACTAGGTCTCCAAAGCAGTACATCACGCAAGTCTGTGCCTCAGCGCTACCAGTGTTACCGTGATCCTTTCTTCTCAAACACCAAGTGTGTATAAAGTTAAAATGATCCTGGACAGCCTCTGACTCCTCCCAACTGAAACAAGAGAGCACTACCTTTTTTAATCATGTGTGTACAAACAATAATTATCAGTTCCATCTCAAGAAATAAGAGCTGATGTTAAATTCCTGAATTTCCCAAAAGTACAGCATGATTGAGCTTAATTATATAGAGAATCATAATCAGCAGGAAGTCAGCTGCTAGAAATTTGTTCCGGTCTGAATTCTTCTAAAGTCCCTTGCTGCACACCTCATCTGCTTGTGCATTCTGTTTACAGACACACACAGCAACATCTGCATTAATCTCAAATAACGCAGCTGTTTCTTACATTTTACTATAAGTATATGACTAAAGATGGTGACGCTTTGACTTTAATAGGGTTCTGCTCGTTCTAAAAGAGTGGATGGTACCTCAGGGAGAAACTCAATCATTTTACAATAAGTTCATCAATGTGATTGTCTTCTCCTAATGATTTACTAAAAACATTATTGATAAACTGATGTTTCTGAAATAACCTCCATTTTGTGAACTGTGCATAATACCAGAATTAAACTACACTGTTAACCCAAAAGTTGTTTCTATGCAAACAGTTTGAGTAAATGTCACTTAAAAAAATTTGTTTTATCGCATTATTACTATTTATTACTTAAATAGTATGAGTATATGAGACAATCACTAGGTGTACTCATTTTTGTAAGTTTAACAAACTTAAACTATCAAGTTTTACCCACGGCCACACCCCTGTTTTCATTCAGTTGGTTCAAGACTCAAGACTAGTCTGGGCTTGCTTCTTGGTGGATCCCGAGAAAATATCTTTTTTCTTATTTTCAAGAAGTAAATTGGGTCTTATCTGCAATTTACCTCCTCCTTTGATGAACATGTTTTCTGCCTGGGAGTTATCTGCAGTAACATGCTGTTGAAAAAAATGTAATTTGCATTTTTCAGTTTTTCATGAGTTTGGACTATTGTAATCAGCAGTTGACTGCAGTTAAGAAGATGCCATTTTCTTGGTGAACTTGGTGAGTTGTTTTCTATGTTCAAGTATTACAAATTAGAAACCACTGAAATGTTTCTAGTTAGTTAACTCCAGCATACAAACAGTAGCTCTCAACTTATGTTGTTCCACATAAGATTTGGCAACAATAGTTAAAAAAAAAACAAACAAATGATTCTTTTTTTAGAACGAACATGGACATCACTTTTGCCCTTAGAAGAGATGAGGATATAAAGGATGAGCCTGACATTAGCCAGATGGTCCGACGCTGGCCAGCCCTTTTCACAGAAAGCCAGGTTTGTGGAAGTTTCCTTTGAATATGTGTTTTTTCTTACATACAATAGATACTTGGACAACATGTTCAGAGAGGTTCATTTGTGTTATAAGTAACTTTGCCTGTATGACAAAATTTGGCTTGTTTTGCATTTTTCAGGTTTACTTGGAGTTTAACAGGGTTGTTGGAAGAAACCTTTAAGAGGAATTCTTTGGTGTGCTTGATGGCTTGTGTCCAAGCTTGATGGAAATTTTCAAGATGAAGACAGGTCACATAGGACCTACTACTAGTTGGGTATTTCAAAGTGATTGTGAGAGAAAACATCTGCAGCAAAAAGGAAGAATATACTGTAGTGACTGGTGGGAAAAAAAACACACAAAACATTTTGATAATTTGATAACCAGTTCTTACTGTTTTTGGTTTAAAGCTTGTGTTTGAAAACTGGTTTTAGATCTCATAGTTCACGAAGAGCATCATTATCAATATTTGTTGCTTTGTTGTGTTTCAATAAAATTGAAAAAAAATGTACTGCGTTGTATGGTCATTGAATTGGAAGTTTCCTATCCCATTTATTTTAATACAAATATAGTTTTAAGTGTATTTGACTTAAAATATTAAGTTTTCACTATTTTGCATTAAAGTTGACTCTACTTAAATTAATTTTTGACTGTAGATTACTTAAACCATTTAAGTGTATATGACTTAAAAATATTACGTTCCGACTGTTTTGCATTTAAGTTGACTATACTTAAATTAACTTTTTTGACTGTCGATTACTTAAACCATTTGAGGCAAGTGATTGCCTCAAATGGTTTAAGTACAATCAACTTATCTGGGTTTACAGTGTAGTTGTGTTTGACAAACATGTATGAAGTCACCAACTTCTCAGCTACAATATTTTTTAACTTTAGCTTGCAGCTCTCAAAGGTGTTGATTCAGCTTTGCTGTTCCAAAAACTGAACATGATAATTTTGATGAAGGTATCTATGTCACCATCATTTTATTAGACTGTATCAATTTTCGATAGGTGTAACTAATATACTAATAAAAGCCACAGCTAAGAGTGTTCTTGTTGTATATACAACATCATCTGGACAGTTTCAGCTCCTTAACTAAAGGAACGGTGTTGATTTTACTATACTGCTCCAATCACTTGGCTCCCTCTGCAGGTGGCATGCCTAAATGTAAACTGAAGCTGGGTAAACATAGTCATAGATATTAATTCTATCCAGGGTGTCTGCATAAGTGGCTCAACAGTGTGCAAAATAAAAGTGATGAATCCATACCAAGTCAGTATTTTGTGTGACTGTAAATACACAAAGAACAAGACACCAGAACAAGGGGCTTTTCATTACATTTTACTTGTTTTGTAACATGAATCCTCGGCCTTATTTGAAGAGCCTTCTGGGATGCTTTGTCAGTGGAACCTGAGATCAAAAAAACTCCATTTAGGGAGTAGTTAAGTAGTATATTTTAGGTTTGTGAAGTGTAAGTTCCCATTATTTAAGCAAGAAAAAAAACTTATAATATAAAAACCATTTCAAAAAAAGATCAACAAAGATCCAGAAACAGAAAATGAACAGTGTTGAGGTTCAGCCTTTTGTCTCTCTCTACAGGAATGAGGTGAGGTGGAGAAAACAGAACACCACCCCCTGCTGGAGAAAGAAGGTAACAGTTGGTGCCATTTAGACCAACACATGAGGGACAGGTCACACATCTGTGGAGTGCTGGGTGAGCTGGAGATAAGGGGGAGGATACATGTGGAAAAACAAAAACTCAAAAGTACAAATTCTAAAATAAGACTAAAAGTGAAAATATGCCCTATATGTATATGTGCAACAGTGATAAAAGGCACAAGAGCACAGTGTGTCATGCTTTCCTAGTTTCCCTTAAATTAATGTCAGAGGTCAAGTGAGTCTGGGGATTCATCTTTCAGTCTGTGCCCACTTGGTTCACCAGATCTTGTAGCTTAATGCCAAGTGCGAAGCCTCTTATGGTGGTGAAAGAGAAGGACCAATGTTAAAGGACTGGATCATTTCAAAGGTAATACTTGCTTTCAGCAGCAAAAGTCAGTCAGTGATGGACAATGTTCAAATCTCAAACAACAGGAAAGTATAGATGTGTGCAGCCTAAATCATAATGTCACTGAAAACCTATACTGCCACTGTGAATCATCAGATTATTCAGGTTTTGTTTTGCAGTGAGCAACATTTTTAGATTTCTAGACCTTCAGCGAAGCATCATGACTTTATTCTGATCTTAAAGCTGATTGTGTTTTAGCCAATTGTTAAACGATGCTCTTATTGCCTTAGGAGTCATTTTGAAGTGAATTTGCATACACTGAGAACCAACAAACCTAATAACTACCTAGTGTATCATACTGTATATCTATTATACAGTAACATACTACCTAGGCATTAACCAATTCACTACTTTGTTCAGCCCAAAACAAAAGCTTTGTTGTTCTTACAAAACTGGATGTGTAACAAAAAAAATCAAAAACAGTCCATCAAAAAAAGAAAAAATACTTTGCTCAAGTCACCTATACTGACAATTCAACAACTACAAAGATTCAAGGTGGCAGTGTAAACAAAGACTAGAGGTTTCAGTGTTGAAGTCATTTACACAATATCCAGCTTTGATTACATGTTTGTAGCACCCAAATCTGCAGTGTGGCCCCAGTAAAATACATCTGTAATGCAACAAGCATAAAATTGGAATCTGGGAGCAGTGTCACACACTGATTGCACACTAATTTTAACGGGGCAAAGCATGGTGCTGGTTTTAGAGCTAAACTGACAACACTGCTTTTGTTGAAACCTGAACACTACTTGCGTAAATAACCATCACAACTAAAAAAACAAAAAACAAACAAACAAACAAACAAAAAAAACTAGGGAATAACATATGAAAAAGATAATATTTAATAAACTAATAATAGAGTAATCATGTATTTGGTTTTGTACAGGGGGTTAACGAGCTTTGTAGAGCGCAGCCCTTTGTTAACAATTACAACATATGTTGAGCAATGGTAGTAATTATCTATGACACCATTTTCAAAATTTAAGTTGTATGTAGCTTAAAGCAGTCAGTGAAAACACTCATAGCATCTTCATCTGGCAACATTTCAGCATTATCCATTAATATCTGCACCTTTATTTTCATTCCTTTTCTGAGGCAAATTACATGAGTCCAAATGTAAAGATTGTGTTATTACAACTCAAATCTATTGTTTGTCATGAAAACAGTAAGGGGACTAATAGGACAACCATAGTCCTTACAAAAATGCAAATAAGTTTTCCCCTCCCAACATTTATTCCAAGCCTAACTGAACCTCCTCAAACCATTCGCTCCTACATAATCTTAAAACTGCACTTCAAGCAAAAATGTTTCAACCAAAAGCTCTGACACA
Source organism: Mastacembelus armatus (assembly GCF_900324485.2). Taxonomy (NCBI): domain Eukaryota; kingdom Metazoa; phylum Chordata; class Actinopteri; order Synbranchiformes; family Mastacembelidae; genus Mastacembelus; species Mastacembelus armatus. Next base: position 9,133,892 of record NC_046647.1, on the reverse strand, counting down.
CTTCAAATTGAGAGGAGGGTGGAGAAAGGCGAAGAGCTGAGGGAGAGACAGAGAGACTATATTGGCTTTGACTGTCTAGGTCTAGGTCCTTCCTGCAAATAGTGGGTGTAAGTGGGAGTAAGGTGAGGGGGGAGGGTGTCTGGGTCAGGTTATGGCGACAGATAATAAGGACAGGGCAGCAGTGCTGCAGTGGCCCCCCTGTGAAAGTCGACCTCAATGAACGACGAGTGCCCCGGCAGCGTAACTCACAGAGCTGTCCTGCCAGTTCCTGCACTCACTCGACTGGGCATAGTTTAGGAAAGTGAAGTTCATTTCTAAACCAGACTTCCTCAGCTCAGCCACAGCCTGCAAAACAGTAACATCCATTCAGTTACTGATTCAAACCATACCGCATACTAAGAGGGTTGACCCTCAGAGAGTGTAAGGATAGTGTCTCATTTTCATTTGCTAAACAAGCGCCCCAAAACAGTGATTGTCCCATCATATCTTTCAACAGGCCAGACCCATCAAGCTTACTACCAACTGTTACAAAACCAAAGATTATTAACAGCATTAAGAGTGTGGGTTTACAGATTAAAATGACTCTGATCTCTTATCAGAATTAATATCCCATTACTGTTCTGCTCTACTGTACAATCCTGTTTCGTAATTTTCATGTACAGATCACCAAGTGGTGAGGATGCTGTTTCTTTATTTGGGATGTGCAGCTTTAGCTGACCTGCCTTTATCACATCTACACGAAGTTAAATACTGACACACCTGGTGAGTCTGTTCTGCTGTGATACTTACATTTAGCAGCACTCCAATTGGATGACGACCACAGATGGTGTTGCGGTACTTCTTCAAGTAATTGGTGAAAGACATGGGATCCAGCTGCTCTATAATGCCCATCCCCTTCAAAAGTAAAGAAAAAAAAAGTGTAACTGAAGCCTTAAGACTTTTATGCGATATGATGATATGAGTTATGATGATACAGTTCATTTTATGATTGGTTAAAAAGGTTTTTTCCCCACACTGTACTAAAACAGCTGTAACTCCTGTATGCCCTATGTTCAAGAAAAACGTCATGAGCACAACTGAAGAAAGATTGTAGGTGAAATAAGTAATCACAGTGAATGCAGAAGGTTTTCAAAATACTACTGGCTCATCAAGACATTAATGTCTATTTAATATAGATTTCAGTTCCATGACAGTTATGGATGTGGCTGATGGTAATGAAAATGTTTTGTTTATATATATGTATTTTTTTTTTTTTTCTCCATAAGCGATTTCACACTTGAATCTCAATGGTTACCATTTTATCAAGATGCTCAATAGACCTGTAGATCTCCCCTTGAGATTCATCGTAGTATGTGTAGCGGAACCGCTGACCTTCACAGGACAGATGGGCATCAGTATAAAGCATGGATACAGTCATGATGCATTTATGACATTTAGGTCTGAACTACCCAGAGATCACAAACCTTTACATTTAATGACAGGATAACCTACCCCAGTGGCAGAAGTCAGATGAGATGATAAAAAGATTGGAAGGGTCTGCCAGGTACTTGCTGAGTAGCTTCCCATATTCCTGCTCCTTAGATTCACTCAGGGCACCCACGAGCACAGGGACAATGCTAAACTCATCTTTGTGGCTGCAACGTGACATTTTTGAAATTAACAACTTTAAATCAATAACTGCACATTGCTGTTGAATAGGCATGGATAGAAATAAGCTACACCAATACAGTTAAAGCACCCATCAACTCTTCTGAAGAAAATGTGTTAAGCTCATGCAAACGAGCCACTTCATCCCACCTGATCCCTGCTTTTCTGAACCAAGAAAATGTCAAGATAATAGAAGGCTGCATTAGTTATTCATGTCATACTTTGAAAGTGTCCCTGCATCAGTGTTGCTTTGGCAATGAAAAAAAGAACAAATCTAATGTTCACACTTTATAAATAACTGTTAAGAAAGAGCTTCAACCTTCTGTAGTAAAACGACCATTGCTCCTGTGTACATTACCTCTCCATGGCTTTAGCAGTGTAAGGCAAGTGCATTTCAATACTGTGCTCATCTTCATCTGTCTGTAGACTCATCCGCTCAAACAACCCAGTTTTCCAGAGATCAGCATAAACTGCAAAACAGAATTGAGTTTCAGTTTAATTGGTGCATGTTTGACCAAGAACACCCCTACTGATTAAGAATTTTTGGAGTTCATTTAACCTGGGAATCCTGACAAGTGCCTTGCAAAACAAAACCTGTCTGGTGCCTGGAGGGTGACTAAAAGGGAATCACCTTCCAGGACTGCTTGATGGTCCACTTGTTAACACTCTGTTCAGGCTATACTACAAGCTCTCTGCTTGCTTTACTTTTTCCTGTTAGATAAGGTGCTCGAGAATATCTGAAGAAATGCGCTCTCTTGAGTTTTCTGGCACGAAACATGCATTAATTTCAAAATTTAACAAGCCTAATGTGCAATCCAGACAGTGGTTATGTTACTCCCACACATCATCCTTTAAATACCCTCTAAATAATTAAAACAGTTAATTTGTTAACACGTGTAACTGAGTGACAAACAAACACACATAAAGGAGAAATTACAATGTCATGAGTGAAAACAGTGAATACCCTTCTCATCGATTCTCAGGTCATAGAGAGGTGTTCTATAGATGTCTGCAGGTGACAGGGCACAGCGAGAGAGGGGCACATGGTGAGAAGGTCCCAGGATGAACACCCTACGACTGAAGGACAACAGGACTTTATCTGTGCTGTACTATCCAAATTAAAATCTGTAGAGAGCGATGTACAATAAGAATACAAGGGATTTTCTTGAATATTTTACCGAAATAGGAAACTGAATGACTTACGTAATAGAGGGATCAACCTGCTTATAGGCATGTGCTGCACAAGCACCACAGTAGGTATAACCAGCATGCCTGCAAACAAAAGTCAAATTACAATCAAATGCCATCACAGGTACCATTTGACAGGTTAAGGAATGCTTCTCCCAACTGTGTGCTTACGGTGCTATGATGGCTCTAGCAGGTCTGATGGTGGACTGTGCTTGGGACAGCCAGCCCTCTAGTTGTGCATTCAGCTGGGATCCTGAACAGAGAGAATTGGAAACAAAAAACAAAATAATTACAGATTCATTTGACTCCTAAGCACCGGATTACAGGAAAGTCACCAACTTGCACTGCTCTCTTTGTGCTTTCCTGTAAATAAAACCAAAAACATAAACCGTCTGATCAAGATAAACAAAATTTGATAGATTCAGGAAAGCTACAAGCAATATGTCACTATAACAATCCCGTTACGGTGAATCCCAAATGTGGCCAGAGTGGCTAATTTAACCTTCTCAGTAAGTGTTATGTTATTTTGGGTGAGAAATGGAGACAAACTAGAATAAGCTTTATTATATCTACTGCATAATCCATACACATAACAATCCATCTCTGATTCTATTTAATACAGCTCTTGACAATGTTTTATAATCTACTAAACCTTTCAGTAAAACACTTTCAGAGTTAGTCGACTGGAACATGTGTCCAAGTTGATCCAAGTTAAACAGTAATAATAAAAGTACCGTTGCTGACTATACACTACCAGTGTCTACAGCTGCTAACGTTATTTCAACATCAATCAAGTCTGACTTATATAATTAAGTCTGTCTGAAACAAACCGGTATAACAGGTTTGTAAAAGATATCGGTTGTATATTATAGTTCATACTCAATATAAACTATCGATTATGTTTAACTTCTGTGCTGTTGTTACCAACAGTGCAGTAGAGCAGAGGATAAACAGGCCTGCAAGGTTTAACAGAAAGAAACTAAGTTATCTGCTAGCTAGTGAAATGGGGGAAGGGGTGCAACATGAGCCTTCAGTTTTCTGCCCTGCCCTACCTGATCTTTTGTTCCAGGGCGAGAAACATTAACGCACTTCATTTTGTCGACGCAGGGTCGTGTAATAACAAAAGCACAGAAATACCAACATCTTAAGCGAAAAATAGTCGCTGACAGGCTGTGTCGGGGACGGGGGGGGGGTTGTATTATCGAGCTATAAAGCAGACAGGCCGAGAAGTTGTGAAATATTAGCCAGGTAAGCCAGTGCTGAGTTCATAACTGTGATTGCTTGTCAGAACTGCTGAGCAGGAGATGTTTGTTTGTTTTGAAACATTTCAATGGACCATCCGAGGAGGAGGTGCTGACTAAGCTCAGACCAGCCGAGCACGAAACGGGATAACACCAGCTAAATGTTAGCTAGCCGACTTCTGCTGAGCTGGATTAGCGTTACAGCCCCAATGTTAGCTCCCATCCTTCGCCGTGGTATGAATCTGACTGTTTTCTCCTTCGATAGTAGGAAGGCTGTATACAATCGGTAAATGCGATGAAGCCCAGTGTCATGAGAAAAAAAACAGCCAGCTAGCATCCAGTGAGTGTGCTAGAGTGTGCTAACGCTGACGGTGCTGACAGTTACCCGAAGCAGAGTACCAGCTCCCGGCGTGACTTGCTTCTCTGCACACCACTCGGTTCGACATCTTGGTTCCCAAGCCGCCTATCTTGGTTTCCTTAACACTTGTCAGACGAAAAAAAAATTAAAACAACAAATGCCGGTGCTTGAAAAAAACAAAACAACGCCTGTTAGCTAAGTTGCTGGTAAAGACAAAGGGTCCTGGGCTAACAGGCTAACAGGCTCCGTGGTCCAGCTGGCAGTTGGGCTGTTACCGGTCGATAAGTTAGCCGGAGCGAGTAGCTAACGTCACTTTGTTAGACAGTCCGGCGAAATTATCATGGAAAACTTGGAAAGGAACAAATCGCCAGATCTCTATAATGTGCCGCTATAGAAGAGCCAGAGCAGCATTACCAAAACCAAGAGCTGTCACAGCCGAAATCTGAGGATTACTGTTTAGTCTGTCAAGACAGCTGAAACAGCTACCACCGTGACGTCAAAGCATTTTGATTGGTTGGCTGATTAACCAGCATAAAGTGATTGGTGGAACGGTCCAGGAGGCGGGTCCATCACTAAAATGGTTGTTTGATTATAAAATTGCTCTGTCCGTCAGGAGAGCGGGTATGGCGTGATCGTGGGAGCAGGTGACACCAGTCTTGAGTCCTTAGACTCGATTAAACCCCTTCTGAGTTCATTGTATGTGCTCAGGTTAAGTTGCAGTAGCCCCAGTTCATGTGAGTGCCAGGTCTGCTCAGTCTAAACACCAACAATGTATAATCCCAGGAGGAATACCCTATTCTAACCATTCAGTTTAGAAATTTTACCTCCAGAATAAAAGCATGCAGCTCATGTTTAGTGCTGTTCTATAAAATACAACCTATTCTAATCAGATATTTGGACCTGTAATAACACCTTACTAACACTTAGCCCTCAGTGCTTTTAGTAAGAATACATTTTACGACAGGCCCTTAAAATGAATTGTGGCATAACATGTACTGAAAGATAAAGTGTACAATGTGTAGTTTATTATGGCGGACGACTTTATTCTGAACACTCAACCGGAAATCATCTTCTTTGTTTTTAGCACAGGAACGGAACAGGAGGGCGGGGACTGCTAACAAGCTTATACACGAGAAAGCGGAAGCTAGCGTGTGGAAATGTTTGGGTAGCGACGAGCTATCCGTTTTCTTGTGATATATGTGGCTAAAGGATTGTTTTATGAATCACAGATTGCGGATTGAGCCTGTTAGAAATGCTTTTCAAAAGCTAAACTTCACCGTATCCTCTTTCACAAGTGGCTAACTCGGAGTTACAAGGAGACAGCAACGTCGACGTGAGAGTAATGTCGGCCAAAATAAACGCCACCAAAAGCAAAGACAGCGCTGAAGTTATTAAAAACTACCACAAGCAGGCGTTTGAGTGTATATCGAAGGCATTAAGGATCGACGAAGACGACACAGGTTGGTTTTGTGCTGTGAGGTGTTAGCTGATGTTAGCTGATGTTAGCAATAAACAGCACCTCCTCTCTGATTGACAGGGGAGAAGGAGGAGGCTGTGCAGTGGTACAAGAGGGGCATTGCTGAACTTGAGAGGGGTATTGCAGTAGAGATCACGGGAAAGGGTAATATGCCAACCAACAACCATTTGTACATGCTGTGTTTTAGCTCTTTGGCCTGATGCTCAGTGTTTTGTTAGCAGGCGATCAGGATGAGCGAGCAAAGAGACTTCAGAATAAAATGGTCCACAATCTCACCATGGCAAGAGACAGGCTCGCCCTTTTAGGTGAGTGACAGCTCGGGTCACCTGTTGTCCTAGAGTCTAGTTTCTGCATCTGGTTTTAAGCAGAACATCGATGCTGAGGATAAGTGCTGTTCTTGGTCACAGAGGCAACACTGGCATCTAAAAGGAGTAGTGATCCCCAGAAGATCTCCCAACGTGTCCCCCCACAACCAAGACCTGTTCCTAAGAGCCAGCCTGCAGTACGTGGTGTCTCCTCTAACATCAGGCCCTCAGCTTCTTTCAGAACTGCATTGAGATCCACTGACCCAAAGGTGATTTTTTTTTTTTTTTTTTTTTTTTTTAATTATATGTCCAGATGTATGTGAATTTAAGATGCCCCAGAAGCTGGGTTAAGGTAACTGGACGAGTTTTTAGGTGGAAACGTTTCACCACTAATCCGAGTGTCTTCTTCGGTCTAAGGAAAAGCTGCTAGGAAACTCAGACTTATCTTTCAGGTTGGTTTCACTCCACCCCTTAGCCTGAATAGGCTTGTTAAGGTGAACCGTGGAAGAGAGCAGAATTGAGGGTCATAATAGTACACAATGGTCGACTCTTGACCCCTCTGATCCAAAAACTGGGTGTCAAGTCTGCCCCCCCCCCCTGCAGGACATGTTACTGCATTGCTCCTCTTTTGTTTTGGTGTCTGGTCTTTAGGGAAAACCAGTCTCTGTCCCAGTGTGTTGGTGGGTTTGAAGTGAACTGGTATGTGATGTTTCCCAAAGATCCTTCTAAGCCTCTCTGAAACACCTGCTACATTGCGGTGAAATGTTTTGAAGTAAAAACTAGAAGTCCAGTTGCCTTGACTCAGCTTCTAAATAACTTCACCTGGACGACTGAGAATCTTCAGATTTTAAGATGCGTACTTCTGACAGAGTATGTAATTCTTTCTGGGTATGTTTGTTCCCACCTAGGTGACACCACGGGTGGGAAAAGCTCAAAATGGAAAACCTGCAGCAGTGAAGCAGCCACCAAAGAGAGAAATGAAGAACTTCAAAAATGTGGACAGCAAACTGGCAAACTTGATTCTGAATGAAATTGTTGACAGGTATTTAGAATTACTATTGTACATTTTCCTTGTCACTGACATACAATTTTAAAGTGGCATGTTCTGTCCATTGCAGTGGGGCATCTGTGTCCTTTGAAGACATTGCAGGACAGGATCTGGCCAAGCAAGCACTCCAAGAGATTGTCATCCTTCCTGCCCTAAGACCAGAGGTTAACACTTATAAACACAGTCACAGCTGGTCATATTTATGCTTTTTCCAGTACACATATACCATAATGCTTTTCTACATTTTGACATTCAGCTGTTCACTGGCCTGAGAGCTCCAGCACGTGGCTTGCTTTTATTTGGCCCTCCTGGAAATGGGAAAACCATGCTGGTAGGTTAAATGTTTTTTCTAACGCAATAAACTAATTCACTCAGATATAACTGTGCATCTCCATTTGTATGTAGCTGCTGTTAGCGCCCCAGTATTATCAGATGAATCTCACACTTTATTTCCTCATACAAGGCCAAAGCAGTTGCAGCGGAGTCAAATGCCACTTTTTTCAACATAAGTGCTGCCAGTTTGACGTCTAAATATGTAAGACAACACTTCAGTTCAGTAACTCCACACTTAAATGTGAAGTTTTTCCTTTTTTTTTTTTTTTTAAACATTTCTGGGCAACTCCTTCACAGGTGGGAGAAGGCGAGAAGCTTGTACGAGCTCTGTTTGCAGTAGCCAGAGAATTGCAACCTTCTGTCATCTTCATTGGTTTGTATTAAATAGTTATGCCTTAAACACCTATTTTTATCCCACAAATCTCAATTGTGAAATAAATCTCTGATTGTCTTTTTATTTGACACTCAGATGAAGTGGACAGCTTGCTTTGCGAGAGGAGGGAGGGAGAGCACGATGCCTCTCGTCGTTTAAAAACCGAGTTCCTCGTTGAGTTTGATGGGGTAAGAGCTGGAGAAGCCTCTGAAATTGGGTCATGAACCCAGATCGTGCACTAGTGTTGTTAACACGCCTTATTGGTTTCAGGTGCAGTCAGGAGGGGATGACAGGGTGCTTGTAATGGGAGCGACAAACAGACCTCAGGAACTGGATGAAGCTGTCCTAAGGTTTTTGTTTTTTGGGGGGGGGTTTTTTACAATCATACTTGCACATAATACAGTAATACAGTTGTCACCCACTGTTTTTCTTTTATATTTACATTACAGGCGATTTGCCAAAAGGGTTTATGTGACATTGCCAGACGAAAAGGTATTCACTGTTAAAAATCTGTCCCATTTCATACATTTTGGTGGTCTGTTGTTAGCTTTAAAATAGAAAATGTGCAATTTTTTTTTTTATATAATTAAGTGATAGTATAAAACTCTTGTTCCTCCAGACAAGATTCACACTACTGAAAAATCTTTTGGGAAAGCATGGGAATCCACTGAGCAAAAGTGAGCTGTCCTATCTTGCAAAGTGAGTTTCATAGTCATTAGCCATACAACTGCTATAGAAGTATTTTCATTTGAACCTATATTAATCCTGGATATATAATGTTACAGAGCAACTGCAGGATATTCAGGGAGTGATCTCACATCATTGGCCAAGGATGCTGCACTCGGGCCAATTCGAGGTTAGACCAGTTTGTCACATCATTATGCCAAACACATACTCATACGCTGGTTTCAGTAATGGGCTTGGTCTGCTTGACTGTGATGCAAAATCTCTCTTATAGAATTAGGACCAGACCAGGTCCGGAGTATGGCTGTGAATGAGGTGAGATGCTGTGAAAGTAGTCACAAAGCTACAGAAATATATGTTATCTCCATTTACTACTATGTAAAAGTACTTCTCTGTACAGTTACACTTTCTGTGCACATTCACAGATGCGTAACATCAAGATGAAAGACTTCGAGGATTCCCTGAAGCGCATTAAGCCCAGTGTTAGCCCAGCCACTCTCAACGTGTATACCAAATGGAACAAAGATTATGGCGACACAACAGCTTTTTGAAGGTGCATTTCCATTTTTAAAGAACTGGACTGAAACAGAAAATAAAATAGAAGTTTCCTGTGTTTTACAAGAGGTACAAGATGTCATTAGCATTATGTAAAACAAAAACCTGGAAGAAACCTTTTGTAGGTTGGTAAAGCTAAACAGGAATAATGAATAAATATTATGACACTTGGAAGTATTGTGGGTATATTTCCTGTTTTATGGAAAGGCTTCATTAATAGGATTCTTATGAGTTTCTTTAGTGTATTATTATACTTCTAAAACACTGCATTATTTATTAAGAATGTCCTGCAAAGTTGCAAGTGTTTTCTCTCTTGCATAGACAGCAGGTTTCTGTAAATCCTGACCTAGTCTTTTACACTTCCATTGTCTACCTGATTTATTGATATATTGAAAGTACTGATCACCAAGTGCTTTCTGTATTCTGTATTAATGCAAGAGCAAAGATCATTGGGAAAAAAATCTGTCACATTGGTGCTTTGGAATTATAAGAAAGTGTTACAATTTGCACTTAGAACTTATAGATATGTCTTTCAAAGTATGAATGAATTATTGTATGAATTCATATTCATTCTCCAAAAATTAAGCACTTAGTTGAAAAGTATTTTATTGAGCAGAATCATGATTTCTAACTTTCCTCATATATTAATAAATACATTTATTAAGTTTCTCCAGGTTTATTTTTTGATTGGTGACCAGTTTTACTGTCTTGTTTTGAGGTATCTAATAAAACAAACACTGCAAGAGCCCAGGGGTACGTTTGATTTTTGTTTTTTTGTTTTTCTTTCCATTAAGAAAAAAAATCAGTTCCTAAACAATAAAAAGTGCCTTAAAATATTCCTGTAAAAGATTTGGAAATACTCAAGGTTCAAAAGTTCAATTATAACCGGCACTCTTGTAGGTAGATGGTGCTGCAGTTCTGTTTTTGCCCAATCCAATGAGTATTTCCTGTGGCTTCAAGCTGCAAGTTTTTGTGCAGTAACCACAGACTTGTGGAATGCAGTTTGGTGCTGCGGTGTCTTTACGAACATAAAAAGTAGGTGCTTTGGAGAGAAGGTCACATCATTGATAAGTGACGTTACATTATCTAGCTCTGTGGTCAAGACCCCAGTAAGCAGCCACCATCTTAATAACAAGGCCACACACGCTGCGGTCACCAGCGGTTTTGGCATGGTTCATTCAAGCTTAGAAAATGTTTGTGGTCAGTCATAGGTCTTTAATTCAATGCACTTAAAAAATGTAACTTAAATCCCACCTCTGTCCCAAAGGGCCTTCATATGGTCAGCCAGCATGGAGTTGCCTGAGGTTTCTGTGGCCCTGCAGCTGCTTCATCTGTGCCTGCAGATGTTCAAAGACAAACATTTTCTGTAGTTAATAAGTTTTTCAAGCATGTTCCCTGAGTTTAATTTGAAGTCTACTTGAAGTTATAATGACATTTCTTGTCATTATAACTTGAAAAAAAATAGCTCAACATGCAAAACACTCACTCCCAGAACTACAACCACACCTAGGACTACTCTCTTTCCCTCAGGGGAGAGATGTTGGATGGAGTGTGTTTTTTAACTTGCCACGACTGAAGAGCTTCTTTCATCATGCCAGACAGGAATGGAGAGTGTTAGGGGTTAGTCTTTTTTTTTTTTTTTCTGTTTCTATTCTACACTGAGAGCATTCTGCACTGTAAACAAACGGTCTTTATAAGAGACTATTTAGTCATGTTATACTCCCACCTTTCAATTTACTTGTTTTCGTTTAAAATAAACGCTTACAGGTTGTAAATTTAGGTAATTACCTCATATCAACATTCTTATAAGTAATTTCTTTTGAAAATATCCTGTAATTACAGTGGAAAGAAATGATCATGTGTACATGATGTGCTGTAAATTTTCCAGCTGACAGTTGACGGAGATTTATTGAGGTGGCTTAACCCTTGCAAATGATTGACAGCTTCCTTTTTTCGGTTGCGCGTCAGAGGCCTGCACCTCCACACTGGCTCATTGATGCTTTGGGCACTACATCCACTCAAGAGAAAACAGAATAGGTGATCATTTGATACCTCCAATGAAATAGCCCACCCTGTAGAGAGTAGAATAATAGTCAACACAGTGAGGACCTCTGACTGACTGTGCAAACAGTCTGTGAGTGTTTCTTCAAGTGGCCCAGTATGAAAACACCATGTGAATGGAAGAGTCTCTTACAGTAAACGCATGTCTTCCTTTTAGCAGAGATTATTCTTTGAGTATGTGGAGATAATTATAAACCAGACATTAAACACTAAAAGAATATAAATCATTGCACTGACTATGTGTAGTACCGTGTTGGAGAGTTGCCCTGAGTGAAAGTGTTTTTAAGAAGAGCCCGATTGTAAATTGTTTAGCCCTTGGAAACGGATTTCCTTCAAATTCTGAGACTTGGCCCGTTTATCACCCTTGGTTTAAAGATGTGGTTCAGAGCTTACACAGTGAAAAGCCTTCAGGGCTGAGTTCTGTCCAACTGGCTGCTACTGTTCCACCAGCCAGCACACCCAAAACATAACTCCATTTACCACAGGAGTGTTATCTTTCTCTCTCCTGGGAGGCTAGCAGTAAAGTCTAATCTCATATCCATTGGCAATTCAGTCTTTTATGAGCAAAGTTATTTTTCTTACTCGTTTATTTTTGGTATGTGTGTTGGTGGGTGTGTGACAGCAGAATAAAGACGTTGGTATATAGATACGTACATGTATATACAGATGTGAAAAAGACAAACATCCGTTTGTCTCTTTACAGAGATCAGCCTTAATATTTAGGAAACTGTTGAGCTAGATCTCCTGAAGTTTACACTTTAAAATGGCCTAAAGAATAGTTTGAAAAAATATTTTAAATGTTTACAAAATGCACCCATGCACTTTCCTAACCAGGGGTAAAGATCAATACCACCCTCATGTCTGCATGGTAAATATGAGGCTACTTCTCAACAGCTGGTTAGCTAGGCTTAGCATAAAAACTAGAGAAAGTGAAACGCAACCAGCCAGGTTCTGTTCATTATACATGATTCGTTTAAACCATACAAAATCTGGAGTGTAGAAACTACACTGTGATTATATGAAGGTTGGCAGAATCAGTTTTGATCAGGACTAGTTGCCAGTTTCCAACCAGCACATGACCCTCAATAAAAGCTGTTGTTATTTTTACATGACATTTTTTTTACTTAAGCCAAGCTGAATTACAGTAAATGGTCTAATCAGAGTGGTTTCAATCTTCTCATTTCCCAAACTTCAAACAGTTTGTTTTAGCTGTTGTTTGCACTCTAAAATCTAAAATCATGGACGTTATATTTCAGATGAAGTCAGCAGAATTTCTTTGTTTTATGATTTTACTAAGTGCTTATTGGACAATGCTATCTAATTTTAAATCTAAATGATATATTAGATAGGCTATATTAAATAGGAGAACAAAAAGAACAATTGTCCAAGTCTTCAGGGGCCACGGGGAGGTGTTTGTTTTTGCTGTAGATTTGTATTCATGGGAAGAGTTTACAGTAACCCTCTGTCTGTGGTAAGGTTAGTAATAGCTGCTCTTACAGTCTCACTATCTAATTTGGTGTGCTGCACCTTTTTTACAAGGTGTAGAATAGAAACAGCCTGTGAAAAAACATGGTTAGGTTTTTGAATGTGTGTAGATGACTGACCAACAGAGCGAGTGGATTGTTTGAGTCCATTGTGGATGTTGAAGAACTGTTTGTTTTTTGTTTAATCTGTCAGAGCAGACCTATCTTGCATCTGCATGCCTTAGAGTGAGCCAAGTTAAGCTAATCTATTTTATCTCCTACAGCTGCCTGCAGCCACAAAGCCGTAAAAGACATTGGTGGACAGAGGGGAGCAAACTCCGTCATGTCTGCACATGACCTGCAAAGCCATTTATCTCAGTAACCCCTGTGCAGTGATCAGGAGCCAAGACTTCATAGAAACTGTGTAAGTGTAGAAGAGTCAGTGCAGCTTGACAACACATCTCTATAAAGGTCTGTTTTTAGTTTCACATCTGGATAGCCCTCTACACTGGCTAGTCTCTATGAAAAAGCTAAATGAGACTACATGCATCTAACTCAGTCCTTTAAGTGGACAAATAGCATCTTCAGGTGATGCTAAGGATACATATATAGAATTTGGACTGAGGTGGACATGTCGAGACGTGGGTTTGATGCTGTGAAGGGTGAAGAGACTATGCTGAGGGGGACGGTGCAGTGTCAGGGTGAGTTGCAGGCTGCCCTGCGGTGCATTCCTTCAGCTTATGTGCAGCCAAAACACTTGATGAAAAGTGAAAGTGGAGAAAGGAACAAGCATTTTCACAATAATAATGCTGTGTCTATCTGTCACACCACCTTTCCCACTCCCCTTTTCTTCATATTTTTATCTCCTTTTGTGACCCTTCCCCTCGAGTCTTTCATGTGAAGACAAGTGTGGTGGTTCAGTTCCACCTCTGACCACAGTGAGACAACCAACCCACTCACATCTCACCCTACTTGTGAGAACACAGACTTTAGAGTGCAGGATTAAGTCTAATGTTTAAAGAAGAAAGAAACAGTCTAATGATAATTATATTATATATTATAGATGATGACAATCTATTATCGTTGTCAGATGTAGAGTGATGAGGAATTAGAGCAGCAATGAACACACACAGCTCTTAATTATTACCATTTTACAGCTATGTCTCCTTAGAGGACTAGAAGGCCAGATTGGGTGACTGAAGGTATCTGACTAGATATTGAGGCAGTGATCAGTCCTAAACTACCACTAAAACAAATCGAATAGTTCAGCTCTATGAGGATGTAAACAAAGTAGTGGACAAACTGAAGTTCTGACCCAATGATAGTGTGAACTGAAAAGTCAGTTGCTAGTTACATTTCATGGCAATCCTTCATGAAAAGTCAAGAGTTCACCAAGTCAGTACTATGCATGTATACAGACAGGACAAAGGCAGCGGATTAACCAACCAACACAGCAAATGTGATCTTTTATGAATATTAAAAATCAGGACCACAAAACACACACTCCTCTCTTATCCAAACAGTCTTTTGTTTGTGGTGAAATAGGTATGTGCAAGGATCAAAGCAATTAAATGTGGGCCTTTTGAGTATAATTTGTTTTGGCAGGTATTGAAAGAGTCAAACAGAACACACATTCCTGCTTTGGCATTTGTAATGCACCAGAAAGAACTGAAGCAGTTTACAGAATCACAGATTTGCAGATCTGAACATGTTGGCATGCAGACTGCTAGCCTCCTTCAGCGAATAAAACATGCGAAGGCAGCTTATTTACAGAGGTGAAATGTGACGTGTAATGTGAATTCAGTCCCATTAAACAAACTTCAGCAAATCTGACGAGTCAAAAAGTCAAAGAAACTCAAACATTTTACACAGTGTATCCTTCATGATGGAAGTCAATTTGATTGTGGTCACTGGTAAATGTCATATACCTGTTTATCATGAGTAGTGTAACAAGCACATCAAACTCTATCAAAGAAATCCTGGTGAAATGAGCCGACAGAGAGTTTTAGTTTCAGCAGGATGTTTCAAAGCAGACTGTCTTGGCCATAAGCCCAGGAACAGGCCTGGAGCCCTTTCATCTCTCTGTGTCCTACAGCGTCTCACACTGTCTCACAGCACTACTCACAACACACACTCATCACGTTTTCTGTGGCATTTTGTAGATCTTTACTTTATGGTAACCTGTGTCACTTTGTAGCTCTGTGGGGTAACTTGAAGTGTTCAAAAAGATCCAATCCATGACTCTGTCATCATATCAAATTTCTGGCAACATCGATTTGAAGAACACTATAACTCTGTGTTTATATTGCCGGGACTGACTGCCATAAAAAACATATTGGATCCGGCTCTGTCCTTAAATCTGGGCCTTGAATGTTTACATGTTGTCCAGGAGCGCTTGGTCAAGGAGCAGACCTTGACCTCTGTCATGTGACCTGTAAAACAGATGTCACTTTATTTACAGCATAGAGCCTCTGCTTGGGGGGCAGGGGGTGATGGAGAATGAGGTCACTGGCGATAATGTTTTGGAAATATAACACATGAACTTTCATGCAACTCCCTGAAACTCCTGAACTTTGCTGCACTGGATAAGTCATGAAGAAACCTGACCTTAAACATACTGTAGATGTTACTGAGGAGAAATATAGGTGGGCTCAGACACAGGAAGAGCTGGGTCTGGAAATGACTTTCAAGTTGATGCCAACTGAGAAGCCATGTTATATGGAGCAGAAAGAAACCCAGAGTAAGTAAATGATAACTGCAGTGATTATTAGATGTTTTAGATGGTGATTTTGATGTATCATAGGGTAGCACGGCACCACGGGTTATAAAGTTTAATTTGCACCACTGCAGCATCCTGTGTAAATCACCGTATAATTTAACCATGAATGAACCACTGAAATGTGCCAAGTGGAACTAATGATAACTGGCATCGTACTGCAACAAAGCCCCAGAGATTGTTGCCACAGCATATAAAAGCACAACAGATGTGTCATGTGTGTCTGTTTGCTGTGAGCATGAGCATATTCACATTATTATAAACATTGGAACTATGTGACGGGGTTGCTTACAGTGAATTGTGACCTGAATCTGCATTTAACTTTATTGAGCTCTTTTTTTTTTTTAGCAGTCCGGCCCCAAAATATTATTGATCAGTCCACCTACACTACTCTCACAGCGTTGTGGTCGGATGCAGCAGGAAAAAGCTCAAATACTCACTATACGTTACCTTCTCAGTACTGAAGGCACAGACACAGCAAGCATGCAGCTGGTAAACACCGTGGCACATTAAGCAAAAGAGCTAGAGGTTTCCCTCGGGAGGGTGAATATTAGGCACACATTTGCCAAGGTGTCCAGACACATTACTGCTTGATTATAATGTTTGTTAGTAACAGCTGGACGTATTAACAAGCAACTGTTTGCTGTCAAGTGGCCAAAAATCCGTTATTGCTCCTTTAAGAAACTGCTGCAGCTCCTTGGCTCCAATTTCAACCAAACTGCTGTGTTTGTCAATGTGCTGCTAGCATGCGTTCAATGTGTGCCATGCTGGGAGAGAGGAAGAGATTAAGTTACTAACTGTCATGAGTTTAATACCTGGGCTGAAGTGACAGAAGGAGGCATTATTTATGGGGTACAACAGATTGGGCTCCCCGAGGGATGTCTAAATTTATTATATCCTTCATCACTCATATTTCAGCACTCTGATTTATGACGGCTTCGATTCTATGCTTTGTTACTTTTGTAACGAGAGAGGGGAGGTAAGAACAATATCTAAATTATTTACTGACTAAACTGCTCTATCAGGGACAAACACTGTTAATATAAGACTTTATGTGACTGGTAATTTAAGTGGAAGCCCAGTCTTGCCAGGTGTTCTACAGCTGGGCGTTGAATGTTTAACTGAGTCACTATATATGGACAGTCTGGTATGTTGTCCAGGTGGTCAGGAAAACCTTTCCTTTTAAGTAAGACCAGGATTCAGAAGGTTGAAGCTTTACATATGGAAATGAACAAGAGAAAGTAACTCAAAAGACCTTTAAGAACTTGTTTCGCTCCATCTGAAGTGTGGCCTTCTGTACTCATTTACCACCTGCCTACATGCACCTGACTCGTACATATTTCTGTACATTAGACAAATAAAATGTCATCTGGTAATAACAAGAAGTAACAATGCACCTTTACATTTCAGCTTACATGTGAATAAAACACCACAGCCTACATACTGTACTGTATAATATTCCATAATTACAATTACAATGTGAATAACTAGTGCTGGATTTTTTTGTAAATGTTATGAAATGTAGGCTGGTCCAGGTTAGACTACACATACTTTCATGAATTCTGTACATCTTTTTTTGTGATCATTTCTAAATTGTTTTAAACTGCTCTGTATTCCTCTAATATCTACTTCTGTCACTGCAATGACCTAATTTCCTCACAGTCAATAACACAGAAGGTAAAATTGGGTTTTCCATGATGCAACACATCATTGATTTGTAAAGAGCATGTCAAATATTTTGATAAGGGACCCTGAGCAGTCTAAAAGAATAATCCGATAATTTGGGAATGTCCTGATCACATTAAACACAGTTACACACCCTCAGTACAACCACAGTCTGACCTGCTGGTCACTGAGCAGCTCCACTGGAACACTGCTGTTACACTTGCTGAACCCAGATTTAATCCTGCTGGTATGGGGCTTTGAACCAGCAGCCGTTGTTAATTTGCTTCCATGTTCAGAATTACATGTGAAGATTAATACCACTTTTTGTGTCTGTAGTGTAAATATGAAACTATCTTAGCTTAGCATACAGACTGGAAATTGGGAAATACATTTTGGCTATGCACAGTCACTTCCTGTGTTATCTTGTCTGCTTATATGAAAACAGAGTCAAGCTGTTTTTATGCTAAGATGAGCTAATAGGCGACAGACATTATTGTAGTACGTATCAAGTAATTCTCAAAAAAAAAAGAAAATGATCCCAGTTAATCTATACACCTAAACCACCTAAAGTGATGATCTTGAGTAACAACCTAATTGTGTCAAGGAGTATTTCCCTTTGTTCATTATTCCTTCTTAATTAGGCCCAAGCAGGCATGTGTCATGGGTCAGCAGGTGTGAGAACTGTGTCATCTTTAAGGATAACAAGTTTTTACTGAGGCGGGGGATAATGGTGTGGCCCCTGAACCTTCTGTCACACACGGGTCAACACACTGACCCTGATGGGGTTTCAGGACAGTTAAGAACATCTGTCCTGTTAGCAGGGTCACATGTTTTTAGGAGATTTTAAATGTTTGTTTGATGTAACTTTAATCCTGACTGACAGCTTCAAGCTCATTTGCACCAGTGGGCTCCTCTTTGAATATATACCCATATATATATATATATATATATATATACACATACACATACACATACACAAAGAGATCTGCAGTATTGTAAGGGTGAGTGTAAGGCTCCTGCAGCTGCGGCTCCTCAGAGAAGCTGGGTCACTAATCTCCTCCTCTCTTGAGGAGAGTATCCAGGGTCTGAGCACAAACATTTCACTCAGACAAAGAAGCTGATGCAAAGAACTATCTAAAATCTCTCCACAGTGCTCAGGGGTGCCAGCAACTCCAGGTAAGACAGCATGGAAGAAGAAGCCACAGTCTGTCAGATAAAGAGCTGGCCAGGCAGAAAAAGACCCTTGAAAATCTCTGGAGGTTTGAGTGTGTGCTTCAGTTTTCCTCTGAAAAATATCCATCCTATTGCATGCATATCCCAAGAGGATGCAGAATTTTATTTGCGGATTTTACATTTCCGCATCCGTGTTTTGGCAAAATATCCCCTTGATTCACATCTAATGTGAAAACCCCTTCAGAGAAGGCGTACATTCAACACTAAATGAGCCCTAGTTACATAGGTTACCTGTTTAAACAAACAGACTGGAGGAGAAACTGCAAACTGGATCCTGTTCCCAAGCCAAATGTTTGCATGTGGTTCAGCACCACAAATCCTGAGCCAATCCACATCAGCTAACAGAGAGACTGTGTTCACTTGCTTTTAAATGCATACTGAACCATTTATCTATTATTTTCCTGGAAGGTTTATTATGCAGTTTTGTCCAAAAATACTTCTAACAATAAAGCAGACTAATTTCCCCTTAATATAACAGCCAAAGATAAGACCAGTAGTATAAAGTGCTCCTTTCATAAAGTTCACCTAAACAGCAAAATTAAAGCTCTGTAACACCATGCAGAGTGATTATATTTTCAACAGCAATCTCTGTGGCTGCAGGTTTGCCTTGTCAGGCCGGGGCAGAGGACTGTTTTGGTGCAAGAAGAAAGATGAAAAACAGTCCAGTCTTTGTGGTTAAGTCACTGCATGAACTGTGGACACCTTTGCCTTACAAGGAGTATTTCACAAATCTCAAGCTGTGCCATGAAACTGTGGAGAAAAGTCCAAATCAGCTGCCCCATCAATCCGTTCCTGTGATTCCTATAGAATTCTTACTTGCAGCCCAATTCATATGTTGTATCAAGCTCACATATTAATACCAAAAGCTGTCCTCTGGTGAATAACAATGAATTCTTCACTTCTGTGCACTGATATTTGCCCTATGACTGTCAAACCCTTTGAGGAGGAGGAGGTATGAACCTGTCAGGCGAGCAGGCAGATGTGGTTAATAGGGTTTTACTGGATATGTGCCCTCTTCACCTGTAGGCCAGCTGGATGCTCCTTTAAATGAGCTGTCCTGTTTCTGAAAATAACCAAATGTCCCTCTACTATGTTTCTTCAGTTTTTACTTATTCCTTTTGGTTTACACTAAATCATCTGATATGTCCACTGACACAGAGCAGATTTAAGATACTTGTTAACATTACTGTCACAGGTCTGTTTTTCTTCTTGCAGCAAAACAGTCCTCTGGCAGTGGCTTGACAAAGAAAGCCTGCAGCCGCACAGCTTGTTCTCCATTTTTACAAACAACATATATAAAAGACCAGATTCTGGCAAATCTTTGCCAAGATTTCACATCTTTGAACAGTTGTGAAGCACAAGGATGTATAGAAATGTGTGTTGCTTTGGACGACACTCTGTGCAGAATCGTGCACGGATTGACCGAAAAAATGACAGGGAAGCCATTTATCTCCGTACAGTGTAGAGCCTTCATACAAGCACTCCCTGTGTCGCTTATTTAGTGACAGGGAGAGAGAAAGTCTGTAGACCCGTATTGGTCTCTTGACTTGGTGTACTTCTTCTGTGAAGAGAGGCTTTGTTGCCCTTGGACAGCTTGTAGCTTTTAACCCACACCTCCATAATAGTATCTGTGTCTGTGATTTTCCATTTGGAAAATTGTGAGCTTTTAACCTCACAGAGAGAGAAGGGGAGGGAGAGACAGAGTAATCATCATAAGTCTAATGATACAGTGGTTTACTGTGGCTGCACTGTGATCGCCAAGCTTCTCAAAGCATACAGGCAACAGTGAAGCTGAGTTTGGTGTCTTGCTGCAATGTGCTGTGTGCTAACACCTGGGCGTTGTACAGCGTAGTGTGTGTCTTTTCAGGAATCCTCACATGTAAAAATATATACAGATTCATTTTGGCCCAACACAGATTCAGTGTTCAGGTGACTGCATACTGATTACAAGACCTGGCCCTAATACCGATTAACACTGGTTCTCTTGACCTTACCACCAACTGAATGCAGATTCCTCCTTGGCCCTTGGCCTGCTAGTTTAGCCACAGTGTAATCTCAGTAGCAGATGTCCTCAGCACTGACAGCACAGCAAAGTGCCGCTCACTTGCTGCTGGGTGAGCTAATCTTCTCACTTTCACTGCCACTCCTAACTGCTGTAGGTGCGATCAGCATTCATTAAAATGATATTAACAACAATGCCATGACGTCACATTAGAAACAATACAACCTGTCAGGCAGCATAGCACATTAACATCTGACATTATCAGCCATGAGCTTTGTCAAGTTTGCTTCTAAATCAAATAATCTGTGTCACTGTGGGCTGCACACGCACGGATCACCGCAGAGCTGAAGCTGTGCTGTGTGGCATCTCTGGCTGGAGCTGAGTGTTCAGTGTTTTCTCTTAAATGGATTCAGAGGTCCACTCTCCTCACGGCTCCATCTCGGACTCTCTGGACCAGCTATGAGAGACTGGAAGAAAAGGTTTGATGAGAAGGACCCAAAAGCACAGAGGCATCTGGCTGCAGCAGCAGTTTGTCCCCTGACATCCCGAGGGCCAGCAGAGTGGCTCTGTGGTGCACAGAGGAGGAGGGGAACAAGGTGTACTCTGTGATCTAAACATGGGCTCAAAGGGGTGGTTCAGGTTACCCCTTTGGTATGTGGGTAGGTGTGTTTCGAGGAGAAGAAAGGTGAAGGAAGGAAAACTGTAAATTCACAATGGACAAAAGGGTTTTAATCAGTAAAATTGCACCAACATGTGTTCCCACAGTTCCCCAAAATCTGCTATGGCTTAGCATGCCTTCATTGTTTCGTACTATAACTCTATAAATCATACTGGAGGGTACCACATGCTCCAGCAGTGCCAGATGCTGTCATGATGACGTCAGAGCACAGTGGACTTGTCAGTGCACACATTATCTCACCCTGATGTAATTAGACAGTATGATTCCTCTGGCTTTAGTGTACATTAAGAAGAATATGCTTTACGTTTTAGCCAGGTGCAGTCACACTGGCAGGACTAAAGTCATCACCTGCATGACCCTTTCTAAATGGAAGTGATTAGTGAAAACTAGAACATGTCTCTGGAGAGGAGGTGCCAGTTCATGCTCGCTGGTGTAGGATTTATGTTCAAAAAACAAAGGGGTTATTTGAATGACTGTAAATTGTTGCCAGAGCACATGGACTGTTTCCACAATCGGACAACATAAAGTGACAAGATGTGTCTCCGTGTTGGTCTGTAGGGTCTCTATTTCAACATACATTGCTAGTGGAGAGAGTTAAATGAAAAGACTCATAACTGTACAGTAAATAAAAAAGCGACGGCTGTAGCCTGTTAATTTAGCTTTTGCACAAATCCTGGAAACACAAAGAAGCACCTAGGCTGGTTCAAACTGCACCTTCAGTACCCTTTAAGGTCTAAGCTAAAACTAATTGCGTTGTGCTCTAAAAGGTGTTGACGTCATTTGAAAGAATGTTTTTTATGACCATATTAACATGACATACTCTTCTAAACTTGCACCTGCATTTTGATAAATTGTTAAGCAATGGTGAAAGTTTGGTCTCTGCTGAGGGCCATAATATGTCCTTAATTCATTTAAGCTTAATGAAACATATTTCCATTAGTGCACCAGCTGACCAGACATTTCCCTCCTTGCTAGGATTTTTACCCAAAAACTATCTGCTTAAATGTTAAGACATAGATAGGATTACAGCTGCAATCACTTAGACAGTGAGTGGTGAGGTATTAGTGACTAAGCTGGATTTACAATGCACTAACTGGCCATCCCTGCCGGTGTAACACAGCGTTTGGTCCGAAAAGCAGAAGAAAGCAGAGCTGCTATAGAGAACAGTAGAGATTCATGCCTTGGCATCGAAACTCAGGCCATGGAAATAACGCTGAAGGGATTTCCTCTGAAGGTAGTGAATATTCCATGGAGGAATAACAACCTCAGTACTCTGCGGACAGACACCCCTCTGTCCGAACAAGGAGAGATCATCATTGGCGTCTACTTGTTAATGATGGGTAAGTCAACCGTCTCACTGGAAACTCCTAAAACTTGAAATGTAGGGTTGCCGTGTTTCATTTTGTATATTTTGTGTATACTTCACAGTGACAGCTCAAACATTGACATATAATTTCAGGAGCAATCACTGAAGACAAAACAAAACAAAAACAAAAAACTCAAACCTGTTCTGTCTTCCATGACTCTGTACTGAAACAAATATACCTCCGAAAGAAATTGTTTTAGGTCAAATATTGCAAGAAAGAGTGACACGTTATTTAAGAGTAGACCTCAAAACAACTGTTGTCTCTTAAGTTTCCAAAGGCCAGTCCACCACTGACACCGACAATTTGGTTTGAGTTGGTAACAGTGTTTGTCTGTGGGTCCATTTCTATGAATGCAGTTGAGGGATTTTGTGCAGCACAAGACTAAGTTATAAAACAAAGGCTTTTGGCCACAATTATCAAATAACAGAAAGAAAATGATTTAATTCTGATCCTTCTCTTCTCTCTCCACTGTTCTAGTTTCTGTTACATTATTATTCATTTTCACATTGTACTCAACTCTACTGCAATATGTACTACACTATAGAGGTCTGTGCTATACTGTGATGTACTGTACTGTCAATGCTGTCCCATCTAGTAACTGAATGTACTGTTTGTCTCTCTGTCTGTAGGATGGTTGTCCTGGTTTGGAAACAGTTTAGTGATGTTTGTCCTGTACAGACAGCGGTCGTCATTTCAGCCAACAGACTTCCTCACTTTAAGTCTCGCCATCTCTGATGCCAGCATCTCAGTATTTGGCTACTCCAGAGGGATCCTAGAAATATTCAACATCTTCAAGGATGACGGATATTTGATCACTTGGATCTGGACCTGCCAGGTAAAAGCCTCACCAAGACAGCTCTTATTAAAAATAACATTTAGACTACAATTAGTGAAATCCCAGGAGCATTTCTTTGAAAGCAATGACTGTGCAGAGGGAAAACGTGCATATGCAACTGTTGTCCTCCCAATCCCAATTAATGAAGTACATTAAAAGAATCTGTGGAAGTCTTACAGTAAAGTAGGTATTTGTGTGAGCGTGTATGTGTATGTGCATGAGATTATGCTAGTAGCCACGTGGGCGGGAGGTTAAATCTGTAATAAGATTATCACAGTAGAGGCCTTGAAATGGGTGAACTATTTGAACAGCATAGTACCTGTCAACAACAGGGAACAAATACAAGCAGCGGGGGGGGGGCATTTGTTGCTCTTATCGTTCTAAATTAAGACATTTATATAAAAAGATTAGTTGTTTGTAATTTCCAACATTTCTGTGTTTTCCTCCTCCCAAAGCCAAAGCTTGAAATGAAATAGTTGTCATGCTTGGAATTCATCCAGGATATTTTTCTTGCTCAAGGCCAGCTGTGGTAGAAGCTGTGCTAGCGGTGCCACAGCGACTGAACTCTCTGAGGAATCATACAAAAACAAGCCGGTCTAACCCAAACACTTTCAGCCTTCGACGCATTAACTACTACTAGAAGTCCGAGTTAGACAGGTCTGCTGCTCTTATAGGCTTCAGTGCAGCCACACAGATGACCTCAGCTCCCAGATATTCAATATCAGCTTTTTAGGTGAAGGAGAAATATTGGGATTGTAGCGCACCCCTGTCATTTGACCTTCCCCTGAGAGGAGGAACGCCAGAGGTAAATAAGGGAAAAGTAAGAAGAGACAGAAACAGAGGGAAAGAACAGAAAGGTGAGGGAGACAGGCATGCAAGAAGCATTAGGAGATTACTGCATGGTGCATGATGGGACACGAACAGTTGCAAGATGGGCCCTGTGTGTTGAACCCTATGGGACAGGACATTATTGAATATGACAGACCTTCATGGGACCCTTTGATGTAACAAAGGGGAATACAGATATGAGATTGTCAAAGCAAAGCAAGTTAATCTATTACTGATGTGATATTTGTTCTGTCAAATGGAATTCACAATGTATATTCTTGTGAGCTGAGGCAGATACTGCAAGATGAGCTGAGAGGATCAAATCACAGACCTCCAAGAAGCCACTACCTTCATGCACATGGCCCTGAAGTCATATGAAAACAGCAAATGTACAATGTACCAGTTCTAAATTAAAATCATACCGGCCTAGACATTGACAGTGTAGTAATCAGCCAAATGTGAGCATGAAAAAACGTGATGACCGACAGTAATAGGATTAGGACTAAGGAAGATAAAGAAAGTAATCAGTGAGAGACCTCAACTGATCCATGTCACCTGGAAATGGCACAGCAGGGGACTGGGTGTCACACAGTTGGAGTCAGTCTGAAGCCCAGTGATATAAGTCCCTTTAAGAAAAGCTGTGCTTAAAAGATGGCCTTCTCTATCAATGGATGTGGAATACTAGAACACTTCATGGTTTGATGTATTACTCAGACACCTAACTTTTTTTTTTTTTTTTTTTTTAAAAAGCCTGCGGCCTGCATCAAAAAAAGGATGTGCACTCTGTCTGGAGCACATTGGCCAAAAGGCAGAAAGAACTGTTCATCTGTAACGTCTCTATCAGATAAAGTGTAAAGCAAAATGAACGAAAAAGAGAAGGGTCTGGAACAATTAGGCAGAAAATGGATACACACCCTGAGGCTTCACTGACAACTTTAAAGACATTTTAAAGCACAATTTACCAACCCCTCTCTCTACCTCCTTCCAGGTAGATGGTTTCTTCACACTGCTCTTTGGCCTTGCAAGCATCAACACTTTGACAGTCATCAGCGTCACCAGATACATCAAGGGATGTCATCCAAACAAAGGTCAGACCTAACCTCCCTAAATTGAAGTGACAGAACATAAAGAAAGCTTCAGATCAGTATCTCTGCCTTCCTGCATTACAGCCAATCGTATCTGTCACTGAAAGTGTGTTTTTCAGTGCTAATGAAACCTTATTACGACTTCAGCTGTGGAAATGACTGCAACCTGTCTCCAGCTATTATATTTACACTTCTCCAACGTGTCATTAAGTTAATTTAAGGTGACATATTTTCTATTTTCAGGTGTAACTGATGCTGAAGAATGTCTTAATTACACAGGAACAGGGTTGGGCAACTGCCTCTGTTGTCAGTGTGATTGTTTTTACTGTGTTTAAGGTTTTTTAGTGAACATGAGCAATATAAACCTGTTTTATTTTGTTTGTTTGTTTTTTTTTTACATTTGAGGTTAAATTGTGGTGGTGCATGTAGGATATCATTAGCTGGATTGATTTTCTGAGCTGCCATTACAGAAAACTGCTCCTGACATGAATCTAGACACAGTAATGCAAAATAAACAAATATATTTAGTCCAGTAAAAACTTTAGGTATGCTTGTGCAAGTAAGCAGCAATAACTATTCATCCAGCCAGTAACCCATAGCAATAAATGTATTATATACAGTATTGCCGGTCCTGTTTTGGAAACTATACTGCACCTACTGTATGGTATCGTGATATAAAATATTTGAGCGTTGCTCAGAAATAGAGCAGACCTTCCCCTGAATATAACTTTGTGTTTTTTCAACAGAGGTCCTTTTCATTCGAAGATGTTTGCAAAGGCTGTTAATATGAGAAAAGACCTCATTGTTCAATAAATGTCACAATCTTGACATTCATAACAAGTCAAGAATGCTGGATCTTTAAGTGCCTCTCACTTTTTCTGTCCCAAATTCATAACATTTAACCTTTATAACAGCACACAGTTCTCCAGCTGTTTTGCAGATATGGAAACATTATGCTTCAGTGTATTATTGTTATTTCTATATTTTTACAGCACACTGTATCAGCACAAACACTATTGCTGTTGCACTCATCTCTATTTGGACTGGAGCAGTGTTTTGGTCTGTTGCTCCACTGCTGGGCTGGGGTAGCTACACAGGTCTGTCCACACACACACTCAACAAATAAGAATTAAGCAACATAATCCTTATTATGAGCCATAATCTATTCTATGATTCGCTAGATCGAGGTTATGGCACTTGTGAGGTGGACTGGTCCAAAGCCAATTACTCCACCATCTACAAGTCCTACATCATCTCCATCCTCATCTTCTGCTTCTTCATCCCCGTGATGATCATGCTCTTCTCCTACATCTCCATTATCAACACAGTGAAAAGCACTAACGCCATGTCAGCTGACGGGTTCCTCACTGCCCGTCAAAGGAAGGTGGAGAGGGACGTCACAAGGGTATACAACTGGGAGAGAAAAGTTATTTCTGTGGTTTCTATTCGAAAGACATGGTTGCAAAAAAGTAAAATGAGACTCTTAAAACTCTACTTTAAAGTGCCCTCTCAGCAATAAACCTCCTCTGATGTAATGCCACTCCTGACAATTGTTCCCTTATGTTTCCCTCTAGATTTCCATTGTAATCTGCACAGCTTTCATCATGGCCTGGTCGCCATATGCTGTGGTATCTATGTGGTCAGCCTGGGGCTTCCATGTGCCAAGCACAACGAGCATCGTCACCCGTCTCTTCGCCAAGTCTGCCAGCTTCTACAATCCGCTCATCTACTTCAGCATGAGCTCCAAATTCCGAAAGGGCATCTCTGCACTGCTGCCATGTACACAAGAGTGTAAGGATGTGGTGCGTCTGCAGCACTTTAAAAACATCAAACCCAAGGCTGAGGCCCCATCACCGCCTGCGCTTCCTGTTCAGAAGCTTAAGGCAAAAGACACCGCAGGAGAGCCGAACCAGTCCAATCGTGACAGAGACTCAGGGGTCAGCAGCCCTCCTCAAACTCCTCCATCTGACACGCTGGAGGTCTTCCACATCAACTTGCCGTCACACATCGAAACATCAGAGTACTGGTGTGACAGGCTCTGAAGACTGCTCCCATTTGAACCAATACTTGAATTACAGGGGGAGATTGAAAGTATTTTTTTTTACTTTTTGGTCTTACCCATGTCAAAGTTTATGTGTAACCAATATTAATAATAAATTAATTTCTAAATCTCAGCTGGGATTTCACATCTGTTGGAAAGAGTTTTCAATTCCACTCCCGTTTATGGCCACATAGAAATACAATGCCTGAATCTCAACATGTGTCCAGCTGATGAAATGTCCAGTCAGTAACATATTGAGAAAAAAGATGTGCAAAAACATCTGGAAACACTGAAGTATCCTGAGCTGAGGCATGTGACGGAGTAGTAGTCTGCCATTTCCCCTGCTGTCCTGCCATCAGAGCTGCCATATATCCCACATTCCCCAGAAGATGCTCCACTAAGGACTCTCAACTACCTATAACCTAATGTGTCATTCACATCTTCATCCATCAATGCATCATCATGCAACTAAAAGCAAATCGCCAAAGGAAATGTTTTCATTAAAAGAAGCAGAGTGGCTCAGAAAACTGAGGAAAAGGTCCTGATGAATTAGAACATCTCCCTGTTGACAGGCTTTCAGATTAATGGCACTGCTGAAACAGAAATAAGCGAGCCTGAAATAACTCCGAATCTATCTTTTTCTGGCAACATCAATGGGCAGTTATCTACTTGAGCCATGAATGTGCAATCTTAAAAAAGTTCCAGAGGTGGTTTCTGCAAAGACCATAATCACAGGAACAATGAGGTTTTTTATAGCAGCCATTAAGACCTTTGAATCAGAAAGGCAGGCACTTCAGAAAAATCATTCATTTTGTGCGCAATAGCAGCAGCTTGCGTGCCAATCTGCATAAACCAACAAGCTCTCCTTGTTAGAGTAGCTGAGGTTGACACAGGATTTTGTGTGTGTGCGTGTGTGTGTGTGTTTGTTTTGGGAGGGGCTGTGATTCTGGGCTGCACATGTACTGTAGACCACAACAACAAACAAAAGCCACAAAGCGCAAAGTGATACCGGTTATGACTTTGTCTGTTCTTTAAACAGGTGTTTATTAGGAGGAGGAGGAGCGAAGACATAGTCTCCCCATTGGGTTGTTGTTGGGGTGAGTGATTTGGATAGATAACCAGAATTACAGCTCGTTTTTTCTTTCTTACACAAAGAACAGTGCCAAGTTAAAAAAAAAAATCTCCCATGTTAAGCCATGAAAATACGTGTTGGCTGCGTCTGTCTCACCTGCGACACAAACAAAAAGATGCTTGCACTTAATGCTACAGGGGTCCAACTCCGCGCATCCTCTCCTGCTGGCCCCGGGTTAATCATCTGACGAGCTGGGAGCCTGAAGTGGGACGGGCAATGAGGGGAGACTCTGGCCCCGTCCCGTCCCGCACTTTTAATGAGCCCTACGATCACACAGGAGTAAAAGTGCAGGTGGAGCAGCTCAGCGCTCGCACACACGCCAGTCGGTCCGAACTGCTCGTCAATGAAAGAGTAAAGACGGGGGGGAAACCGCGCAGGGAATTTCTTCTTGTAGCGCCTGGAGGATTATTTTACCTTCTCAGGTAAGTTCAGCCTCACTGCTCTACACAGAGGTGAGGATTTTAAACACAGCGCTACCAAAAAGCTCCACATGTGAACAGGGGACTTTTTCTGCTGCGTGGCGCGTATGAATTGTCCGCTTTTTATATAATGCGCAATTGCGCGCAGTTGATGTCATTTTGCCTTTAAGCGCTTTTTGATTTCAGATTTCAGATTTGAATCAACACTACACGAAGTTTTTGCGGTTGTACATTATTATTTATACATATATTTTCTTACCTTTTCAGTTTATGAGCATTTCAGCTGAGTGTGTGAGATTTGACAGATTTATCCAAACAGCACACTCCGGCTTATATTCAGCGTGTGTTCAACATTTGTTTATCCCCCCCCCCCCCCCCCCCCCCCCCCTTTGTTTAGTAAACAGATGTGTTTACTCTGGTGAGATTTTTTTTAATTAAGTCGTGTCATAGACATGCATATTATAGGCTACTTCTCATTGGTGATAAAAAATAATGATCTGTGGAAAATCGCTCAGCTTTTTTTCGATCAGGACGCCAAAGGCTTTGTATTTTCAAAATGACTCTTTTTTTCCAGTGTAACAAGCAGCAAGCCTGCCTAAGGGAAATTCTTCAGCTTTTGTTTTATTTTCCTGTACATCATGTTTGACATTTCTGCGGCCGATTAAGCACAGGTGGTCTCTATACAATCTGTCCAGCAGCAGACTACAGGCTCTGGCTTGCACTTATACCGGAGCCAAGAATTAAAGTAATTCAGTGTGTTCAGTGCTCGGTAAACAAATATCCCGGCAACAGCAGCCCCAAAAACTACAGAAAAGACCGTGCAGAGACTTGTTAAGTTTTCCTGTGTCTCATCTCTCTTGTCTTTCTTTAGCTGGCCTGCTGCTGCAACACTTGGCACATCTAACAGGCTTATAGTTCAGTTCTGACACCTTTAAACGCCATGTCAGTACTGTGTGTGTGTGTGTGTTGTCTAATGTCAGGCAGGCCATCACTCAGGAACACTATAAAACAAAGCCCTCAGCTGCTTATGACACTCAAATAAACCTGTTTCCTTTATGCGTTATTGCATTTGCACTGAGCCTCTAGACAAGGAATGCAGTGCTGCTGAAAAGGGGAAAGTCATTGTGTTGTGGTATGAAGTTTCATGGCCTTAAAGTTTACCTTTCATTACATTATCAGGGCTTATCAACAACTTCCTTCGAGCACTTGTGAAACCATGATGCCCCAGTCACAGGTGTGTGTGGTCTGCCCGTGCTCTGAGAACCCATCCTTTGAAACAGGCACAGAGAGCTACTGTACTTCCTGTTTGCATTAGAGCCTGTGCGTGACACTCCTGCCAGGTGTGATTTTCACCCTGCCTTATCAGATGGCTCGTCCTTATGCACTACAAATAGTTGTCACTTTGCCTACAGGGCCTTGAAATGTTCATTTTACTGCAACAGCAGACCAACAATCTGCTAAACATCTTAGCGTTGTGTAATCAACATTGTGTTGTGCATGTAATCCACATAGTAGTGAGAATTTCACACCAAGCTGGATTGAGCTTTGATTCCTGAAAACAGTGTGACCTGTCTGAGCTGCTGGGTTTTCTAGTGACACAGACTTTTATCTTTTTCAGTGGCTGAGAAAATCACTTTGCTTATTTTCAGCATGACTGTATGGATGCAGTTTCTCACAGTTAATTGGGACCATGTGGATGCTTTGTTTGATTTGGATCCCCACCCTGCTCAAAATAAGATGCTGGAGATGCTGAGTTATGGTGGAGAATATAGTTAATATGGCCACAAAGACAAACTGAAGCTGGGCTATAGGTACAGGTAAACACATGCCTTATCGAAAATTTAACACAAAGTTAAGTGTATGCAAATATACAACACCCACACCGTGTGAGACCCCACCCTGTTTGTGACTGAGGGTGGTGGTAAGTGTTGAACCTGAACGCACTCACGTACCGTGACATTCTTCAAAGCTATCTAAGCATGTGGTAAGATATGCAGGGTCACTGTTTATTTTATATCCTTTAGTTGAATGTGTGTGTGTGCACTTGTATGTGTAATCAAGGTTCATACCATGGGAATGAGGAAAATGAGGAGATTTTGGTTAAGTTATAATTAGGCTTTAGTTGTGATGGTTAAGAACTCAGAGAATGGGGCCAGGCAGTGCATTATATTAGTGACTGTCCCCACAGAGAATTTGTACAAATGTGTCTGTAAGAGAGGAAGAGACCTCAAGTCCCCTCACAGTCAATTATCTACTACAGAAGACTTACACAGTGTCTGTCCAGGGGGATCATCTGCCCTTTCATTGATGGGAGAAGGAGGCATTTAGAGGCTCATGCTGAAAAACACAAATTAAAGAGGCCATTTTTTGCTTTTTAAATTTTTTTATACAATGACATCATGCCTTTAATTAAAGGTTAATGAACAAAGTCCTGTGTTGGATAATTTGCATGCTGGAAGTAGCACTACATTGGGCTGTTTGCAGCTTAGTTTTCCTCGTACAAGGCAGATTAGATTTATACTTTCTTTTATCCTGTGTAACATGCTGACCCACCTCTCCTATACTGCACATTTGTTTTTCCCGTACTATAGATGTACATATCTGTCCCAGCTTGTTCCCAGCTCCAGCTTTCTTCCCCCGCAAGGACAAATTGTAGCCCTGATTGTGCAGCAGTGCTTTACCTGCCTGTCAAAGCACAACACCGTGGAAAAATCAAGTCACTGCTCATGATTGTTAGAAAAAAATGCAGCTGCATTAGGGAAAGTCCCATCACTGCCAACAGCAGCTATTTTAATTTTTACTTCAATATGATATGTTTGTGGTGTGCATTCACTCTAAAGTTACCTTCATTACATGTAAAATACAATGCTTCAGTACATAACAAGCACCTCATACACAACATATGTAGAAGCTACAATAGTAAACTGTCCAGGGAAATGGCTGATAGAGGTAACACCTAAATCGCCTGATAATTCAGATACTGCATATTTAGGTTTAACAGACTGGCTTGACTCATATGAGATCAAGATGTAGCACAGGATGCTTTTGTTTTGGAATCAGTTGATGATTTCCTACAGAGTTGTTAAGGAATAGTTTGGATATTTTGGGGAAAGGTTTTCACTCTGTTGCAGAGAATTTAATGAAATTATACTATTCTCATTTTTGCATAATAAATATGTAGGAAAAGGCAGCTTCAAATACATTGTGGGAGTTTAGTTTGGCTTAGCTTAGCATAAAGACTGTAAACACTGAGACAATATCTTTATATTTATTGTTCAGACATGGTAGTATTATCTAAATTTAAAAAGAAAGTGCAGCAGTAGCTGTATTGAGGTGGGGATGTTTCCCACCCAAAATTTGTTCTCATTTATTCCTATATGGCAATCGTCCTCTTCTTGGATAATATATTTTTATACTGTGCTTTCAATAGCATTACTTCATATTACTAAGATACACATGTATGATCACATGTTCCCACTTATTGGCATGTGGCAGCAGTGAAAGACATGACGCCACCCTTTGGGGAAGTAAAGCATTCCTCTATTAATAAGAAGGCCTCAGTCAGCAGCTCCTCAGTCAGGAGCTTCATCCCACTGCTTTGCCACAGCACAGGGACTGTGGTGACTCTCGCGTGGAGTTTATCCTCCACCCTGTGAATTAAGACTTTCTCTGTCAGTCTGTCTTATTTTAGACTCTGCTGCTCTGCAGTGACGTCTTGATGACCCACTTCTGTTCTTGTTAACGCAGGCTTTGATTGAGATTAATGTCTTTATATGTGTATAACTCTTGAGTTTGAATGACAGACACAGAAAGAAATGTTCTGCGACCAGATTTTATTTCAAACAGGGACCCAGCTTCATGTGGTTGTTGTTGTCAAACAGAGACGCCATCTGATTCAACACAGTTCTCCATTCCTTATGCATTAAATTATGTCTGCATGCTCTCTCATTGAGCCTGACTCCATAGATTCTAGTGGGAGTTTTATCCTAGAGCCCAGATGTTCGCTGTGGAGCTTCTGATTGACTAATTCTCTCACCCTTTTATAACTTGAATAGTTGGAATAAGAAACACTGACCAAAGTTTGAGGGCAGTCCTTAGATTCCTTAGATGTAGGTGCAAAAACACAAGTTACAACAAATGTTTGCAACATGTTTCATTAGTCACGATGACTTTATGGATGTTGGATGAGTCATTCAGCTCTCGGTGTAGTTCCAGTCCCAAGTCTGTGTGGATTTTATCCAAAACTCTCTGCAAAGTGTATCTTATTGCCACAGTCTTGCTCTGTGTTGTTTCCTGCTGACACCGCAGCACTTGTACTCGTCAAACTCACAAATGTTGACTGAAGTGCCAAAAGTTATTTTCAGGGTTTAGGCAGGAAGCAGGAAATGAGTGTCAGAGGATATTCACAAAATTTTGCTGTTTCTCCTGTTTCTCTAAGGGTGGAAGGTAATACAAGGACACCTGGTTGACCTGCTGAACCAACACATCACCCATCATGATCAGAGCATCACTCACTGCTATTTGCCTCGGTAAGCAACCCATCTGTCTTTCAGCAGGAGTGAAATACATCATCTCTCACTACAGCGTTTCATTACTGTGGTTGCTCTCACTGAGAATCTGTTTTCTGTACGTTGACACAATAAAGATTTAGTGCTATCCATCAAAGGCTTCTTGTGTGTACAGAAAAAACACTGATGATTATATTACTTTGTGTGCTAACGCCCTCTGCCTCGCCCACAGCGTACCTCCTGTCCTGTGCTTGCTGGGCCAAGCCTGACGGATCAAAGAACAAGAAACCAAAGCAAGGTAGACATCATCAACAAGCAAGCCTGTAATCTCTGTCAGTCCCAGTGTTATTGTCTCCACTGACTCTCTCCACTGCTGTCGGTTCTCATTCATAAAATCATTCCATCGTGCACAAATGTACAATGCTGCTTTTAGGCTACAAAAAATAATGTTATGTAAACGCCACAGAACGATGGTTGAGTAAAGTCCACTGCAATAATTAATACCAGTTAGAGGTACTGTACAGTAATTTATCTTAAAACTGGGCTTAAGTTAAGAAAAGTAAAAGGTCTCTACATATAATCATTGTTTCAACAGCATTTTACTACTTTACTTCTAATGTGAAACATTAAGTGTTTAAATCTAGTTGCATTATCAATTATCTGTTGTTACTTTAATGGATGATTTATCCACCTTGAAGCGTGAATAAAAAGCCTTAATCATAAATCTTAAAGCCCAAAGTGATGTGTGATTGAATTGTTTCATCAGACCAGATACTTAAATATTCCTTTAACACAGGACGTCATATAGGACGAAGAAAAACAACAAATTCTAATATTTGGAGGCATTTTTGTTTGAACAATAACTTAATACTAAAATAAAAACAAAATAATCAGTATAGTTATAGATTGTTTTCTGGTCAACTAAATAATCAATTAATTGACTAACGGCTTCAGCTCTCTAAACATGCTGCTGAAACAGTGGCTTTATAGAACCCTAATATCTGAATAATACCTAACTCGATCTGTCTTGAACCACTGTGCTCTACTTCCTGTTCCGTTTGCAGTTGTTCCAGACATAGGGTGTGACGTCAGAGCGGGAAAGATCAACCTCCCAGAGTTCATAGTTAAATGTCCTGCACACTGTAAGGAGACAAAGCAGCAGGTCTATGGGACCAGCGTGTTCGCCTCCATCTCCAGCATCTGCAACGCAGCCATCCACAGGTGACCAGCGAAGTGACGAATGCAAAAGAAACCTCGGTGTGAGCTCTTTATGGTGGTCGGGGTGGTCATTTAACAGTTACATCCTATGAAAATCTTTTTGTCCACAGTGGCGTCATCACTAACTCAGGAGGAAAGGTGATAGTCAGGAAGATGGCCGGGCAGAGCGCCTACAAAGGCAGCAATTCCAACGGGGTGCGCTCTCTGTCTCTACCTAAGTGGAGAGAGTCTTTTCTCGTCTCAGGTATTAATGATGATGTAAGTGATGTTAAGCACAGTTTTTTAGTATTAGCCTTCCAGTCAACAGCTCTTATCATTGCGTTTCAGTGGGGAAGCCCAAGAAAGGAGTGATCTACCCATCTACTCTGGACTTCGTCCCTTCAAGACCAACTTATGTGAAAACAAGTGAGAGGAGGGTTATTTTATGAATATAAATTTATGAGTGGACTGACATATGCTTATTGTTTCTCAGGACTTGGACAATACAATTCTTACCCAGTAAGCACTGAACCGAGATTTGGTTTCTTATAAGCTGAGCAACATTTGGTTAAAATGTGAATGTTGTTTAGATATGTCATCTGTTATTTTACTGGCACTCACTACGTCTTAGCATATAATTAGGACTGTGTTGAAATATAGTGCACTGCCATGCTATCTAGACCCAGACATCTAGACGTCTGTTGGCCTACAAATCATCAGATCAGCCCTCGACTTTGTCATGCTGAACTTCACCCAGGCTGAATGAGGAGCTGGAGCACTGCGTCTGCTGAAGAATGCCAAGAATTTATTACAACACTGAAGTTACTCTAGATGCTCTTCCATCTCCATCCATCCATCTCCTTACAGGGCAAGAGGAGGACAAATCACCTGCGGTCACAACGGTGATGCCTACGACAGCAGCACTTAAACCCACCACAACCACAACTCCCAAAACCACCACCACCACCACCACCACACTGGCTCCCACCACCACCACCACACTGGCTCCCACCACCACTGCACCTCCACCATCACCAACTACTGCCAAGGCTCGAGCTGCTGTTCATAAAGTCAGGGATGCAGGTGATTAAAACGAACGCGCGCTTGAAATGGATCATATTTTGACACACATACATGTACAAAAAGCTCACTTTCTTCTAAATCAGCGGATCTGTGTACGTTACGTGGAGGATTGTGTATTTACTTGGATGCAGGATGTTGCTAATGATCCAGTAAAACCAATCCACACGGATGATCCGCTGCAGCCAGTGTGCCGCTGAACTGATGTCAAACTAACATTAGCAGCTTGTAACTAGAATCTCTCTTTTTCCCCAAAACACGCTTTCATTTGTTAAACTGAGTGATGAAGACAAACAACTCCAGCTGATGATTACAAGTCACAGCTTCAATTACAACAAATTACAACTGGCCTGTAATGAAGATAGTATAATGCTGTTCAGATGCTTGACTGACTGACTTAACAGTACACTTGATCACCAGACCTTTCATCATTGTTATTTAATGAAAACATTATCAGACGGTAATCACTGTGAGTCATCCGCCCCGTTTTTGGATAGAAATGCAGCTACACTGACTAGACAATGCGGCGGTATCTTAAGGTATGTGTGTAAATGAGATGGGCTGTGTGCCTCACGGCCTCCCAGCCATTTCTTTATCCTTCATCTTCTGTAACATTATCTCTCTCCCCTCCATATTGGCACCGCATTTGTCTTTCTTCTATCCAGGCAGCAGTCACCCGTACCTTGCCTCTGCGGCAGGCGCAAGTTCAAGTAAGTGAAGCAAACTAACAGGGGTCAACGTTGGTTTTCTTTACTTTTTTTTTTGTTTGTTTTGTTAGTTTTTATTTTTTGGTGGCATGAGGCAGTGTGGTGATGTTGCTTAACAATAGGGTTGTGCAGGAATTCGGGTTTATATCAAGCATGGGATGGTTGTTTCACAGGAATCTTCTGAATACATTATGCGTCACGATTAATCAGTTGTTTTGTTCATTTCACAGCAAGTTTGTCATTATCAATGGCACAACTTGTATTTTTTAATAAGGGAAATAGGTTCAGTTCTCGTTTTAAGCAGCGCAAAACCATAAGACCATGACCTGAATTAAGGTTTGAAAACCCAAACTGCTTTGCTATTTTTTGTAGATAATTTGCTTGCAAACAAAGATTTTTGTCTAAATTTGCCCACACTGTGTTATTGGTATAGGACAGTCACAGTATGGTCAAGTGAAGAGTCCCAGCCAAGGTATGTCAATACTCTCACTCATTCTGCAGTTCTTGGAAAGTCTTTTACACCACATACAACAATTTAAGTTGAACTAAACCATGATATTTCTTCGAAGTACTCAGAGGAAGTGCCTATCCCAATAGATTCCCACAGCGTGCCAGCACAGGTAAACCAAGCTTTGATGTCTTTTTTCCATTCTGCCTTTGGATATCCAGAAATTGTCTCCATGTTTGCTCTGTCTTTCTTTGATTTCCTCTTTTGCTTCTGTACTGATATACATTAACTCTGCATGGTGTCTCTGTTGTCTATGTGCACAGCTGCTTTAAAAGACTTTTACTAGTCTGCTAACACACAGGGCCGGACCACAATGTTCTGGAAAAGCCTACTTCCTCTGCTACTGTCTTTCAACTAAAACATCACTATATCCACTCTGTATTAGTCCTTCTCTTGAAAATAATGTAGCATGTAGCACTGACACAGTGATAGGGTAACCTTTGCACAATATGGACGGGTAGAAAACCACCCAGGACAAAGGGGTTATTTTGATCCATTAGAGGCTCACTCTGGCTCAGTTTTTACCCCAGAGGTTTTTATTGTGCAATCACCATCTTATTATAGGCTGCTAAGATTTAGTAAGCACCACCAAACACAGTGGCTAATTGTGATGTTATTAGTTTTATTTAATCACAAAGTACTAGACAAGTTAATATTTTGACCTGATGTTGGATCTAAATGAAAAATATATTAGAATATATGGACCCATGTATCCATTAATATCTGGACTTTTGTGGCAATCCACCCAAGGGTTGTTGAGACATTACACTATAAGGTAATGCCAATCAACAGTCAGGGACTATGATTGTATGTGCAGAATTTCATGGCAAGTTGATCAGATTAAGTAAGCGGTGGACCATCATCACCATCTGAGACATTTTTCAGTACATATGGAGATACTGCAGTAATACAGTTACCATTTTTGTGTGTGGTCATTAAACCTATGTAGAATTAACTGTGTAAGGAGAATCTCCAGCCTCTTACTTTTATAGCTGGTTATATTTGCTGTACAGATCTGATTAAGTTGAGTTTAGTTCTAGATACGCTCATGATCACCAGTGAACTGTTTTGGCTGCCATTATTGTGACATGATCACCATACAATAGATGTTATATTAGTCTTCTGTCTATCAGCAGATAAGCTAATGAATGTTATTTCATGATATCCATGTATCCCAATTTTGGTCCCAGGCCAGCGCAGACCAGAGGCAGGGCCGGCTATCAGGAGACAGCCACCCTCTCCAGTTGGCCCAGGTCAGCCTCATCATTAACACACACACGCACGCACGCACGCACGCACGCACGCACACACACACACACACAGTAGGTAAATAAGGTGGGACTGACAGGGGATGTGGGTCAAGTCAAGGGGAAGGAGGGTATGAGTAGCTGTAGATGGTGTAAGCCTGGCCGTCATGTCCTGAGCCCTAAGCCATAAGCTGTGATCTTCACCCTTCACCTCCAGGGTCACCACTAATCTACCCCGTCAAGCATCTCAGCTGGCATTCCTTTCATGATAACTGATGTTCTGTGTCATCAGGTCCATCGGCTTATTGATGTTTTCATTTTCATAGATAAAAAGAGACAAATTAAGCTGAGTTAAGGTCTGTAAATAAGCTCAGCATATATCCTTTTGTTTTTCATATCATGCTGCGTGCAAAATGCTTTCAGCTTCACTCAAAGCAAAACAGCTGGGCTGCATTTGTGGATGGAGCCCCAGGCCTGAAGCTCTCTTCTGCTCCCCTTCTCCTCTGTCTTTCTCACTGCTACAAACAGCTTTTAACAGGGTTCAGCCGGCCCCACCCGACCGGACTCCAACCATGAGCCAGTCCAACCCGGGTAAGTATCTCCAGACCCAGAGAGTCCTCAAACTGCACAAGGAGACACGCTGTCACAGAGAAGTAGATGGGTTTGATCAAATAGTGCAATAAGTGGGGCAATAAAAAACACTGGTTTAATGTTTTTAAAACAGCACTAATGTTTAACTCCTGCGGGATGCTGTGGTTCAATGCATGGTCACTTCTCTATAAACAACAGGCAGGAACACAATGAGATACTTAAAGTTTACAGTACCCGGCATGAAAAAATGAGCGATGACTATGTCGATATACCTCAAACACGAACAGCGATGTAACGACACTGTTCTCAATTCATCCTGTGCCACATCTCGATGTCTGAGACAGTAGCACACTCTCAACTTTCTCTTTTAGATAAGACCATGATGAGAAAAGCACTCTGTCAGTACTGTAATAAGATCTTATGACAGATCCCATCTGGTCTGGCCTCTCCTCCTCTCTTGTAAATGCTTGTGGAGAGGGGGCGAAAGATGAAAGCAACAGCACCAAGTGGCCCAGTGTGGCTCCCCAAAAGACCTATGACCCGCTCCATAGCGCCATATGAACTGGGTCCACTCTCCAGCTTGCCAAGAATAGAAAGCTTTCGCCCATTCAAACCAGCTGAGGTTTGGCTCACTGAGGAATGCACTTCTGCTTTTGCTTCTGTGGTATGCAAAACCATGGATCCCTAAAATAAGTCAAGGCTATAGTCATTTAAATGATGATCGTATCATTTCTAAAATTCAGTCTAAGATGTTTCAAGCCGGTACATCATTTATCTGACTATGCTGTTGGAGAGAGCAGCTATTAAGATGTGCAGTTTATGGATAATAATTTGATAGCTTATTGATCACCTCAGGGAAATTCTTTATGCCTGGGGTCAAAGGTCAGGAGCAACTCCACAGCAGTACCCCCGGAGGCAGCAGGGATTCAGTGTCTTTCTCAAGGCCAATGCTGGAGTTCTGAACTCTGATTTATGAGTTAAGGGGTTGCCACTAAACAGGTGTTCAAAGTTATTGCTCAGCTTTCTGGAAATGTTACAATCTAGTTTGGCTTTGCATTTGGAATGAAATATGCTGACTTGACAACCACAAAATTCATGAAAACCCTCTGTCATAGGTCAGGATTCTGTTCGTTGGCTTTCTGTGTTGCTGTAAAATGCTATTTTGGTTTAAGACCGCCAGAGAAACGGCACATTACCATCACTCCTACAGACATATATTAGACAGAGTTTCAACAAGGTGAAGATTGTTATTCCTGATCCCTCTCTGACTTTGAGGCTACAATGACCAGTGAAGTGGCTGTGATCAGGAAAGCTAACCTCAATCCTTTTAAAGCACCTGATTCATCAGAAAAAACAACACTGCTGTCTGCAGTGTAGCGTCATGCCTTTGACCAGCAGCAGATTAGGGTAATCTCTGCGTCCTACTATCTACACTGTCCCTGGTTTGACACCAACTTTAGAATAATACTGCCATGCCTCACTGGGTTGCTGGCTGGGCTCTCCCAGTCTGTCCCAGTCTACAAAGTCCCTGCTCACTAGATGCCACTGGATGGGAACCTCAGAGCCCGGGCTGTGTGTTTGTGTAAGCTGCCCATCCACAGCAGGGAGGGGTTAACTGGTTAACTAAAGGCACCGTTATGGTTTTGCTCAGCTGTTTGTGGATCCACTGTTCAATCACAAATGAATGAACGTCTTCACGAGAATCTGCATGTCTTTGCCACGTTATACGTTAAAACTGTGAGTCTTTGTGAACAAACTGATGCCAGAAGCAGAAGCCAGGAAAGAGAAAAAATGAGAAACACATTTCAGACACACACAGCATCGTCTGTCTGTCTGTCGTGCAGGTAGAAGGAGAAGTTAAACTGCTGTGTCTAGTGTCTGACTCAAGGCTGAACATCTTGTATATATCCCACTAAATTATGTGGCAGCTATAATGGAGGTCATAAGCAAGGCCTGCTTCTCCTGAATGCAGCTTTCTAATCTTTCCCTGCGCAGCTTTTCCCAGACGGGACTGGGCGCCCCACTCCTTTACTCGGCCTGATTGGTTTCCTGGAGCTAGACGACCAGCAGGTACCAGACATCTGCTCACCTTACATCAGCGACTCTTAACTGTTTCATTTATTTAGCCCAGACCAACTTTAAGGGCTTTACAAATATCATTTAGCATTCTCACTTATAACCAGAAACAGGTGGGAAAGAGATTGAGTAAGAGTCTTTGGTGATCGATACATTTGAAGAGCTACTTCAGATAAATTATAAGACAAATTGTAAGGTGCGTTATAAATGAAATTTATTTCTCGCCCCAACACTGAGCATCCTAAACGTAACTCTGCTGTACATTCAGATGTTGGTTACGCAGTTCCAGAGTCGGGATACGCATGGAGTGAGACGGACACACCTGAGATCACAGGTAAGTCAACCTCCCTGTGGAGGAACAACGTGACCATTCGGTGTGTTCTGCTCCCTCTGAAGCCGTTTGCATGTGCATGTTTGTGTGAGTATCTGGGGAACTGGTTCCATGTGTAAGTACACCCAGTGTCTCTCTTGTGTTTACATGCCCTCTGCCTGCCATATGAGATACTTGTGTGGACTGTGGAAGGAACGAGCATAGGGCAGGTTTAATGTTGGTGCATGTGTGAGAGGAACACTGTGAGGTGATAATTCAGCAAAAAAAAAACCATTGTTTTCACTGGTCTGGGATTGGTTGAGGAGAATATGTGACCAATCTCAACCGTGGAAATGTTTACTTTTCTCTCTCAACTTATTTTGGGCAAACTAACAGATTTGAAAACATCCCCTTCTAGCTCGGGATCACAGGCCTGATACCTCAGAGTATGAGCGCTGGTATTATAACTTTGGACAGTACCGTAAGTGTTTTTCTATTCTCTTTACTGGGGACTAACACGGCTTGGGGTTCAGGTTTTATATCGTCATACGTCCAGATTGTGGTTCTGTAGATGTAAAACCCGTTTGACTGTTTTCTCTCAGTGACAACACGTCTCCCAACCTCCCTGGCTTGACCACACTCTGACACAGAAATAGTTTTATTTCTTTCTCATTGCATTTAGTGTTTATATGAAATGGGTTGTGTTGTCATTTTGACTTCTGACCCAATTCCATTATAGGTAAGGTAAAGTCACATAACAATAAGAAGGAATGGAAATGATTTCTATGTGCGAGCTGAGAACTGGGCCATGACACCTAGAGGAATGGTAACATGCCAATATGCTTGTTTATCCATGCTTCTGGTCTAAGCTAATCAGCTCCTGGCTCTAGCTCCCTGTTTGACACACAGATGTGAGAGTGGTATTGATCTTCTCACCTAATGCAGATGTCAAACTGTTGCTTTAAGTGCTTCACAGGGATGACACATTTGATTTGTTTGTGTCACGGCCTTTGTTACTAAAAAACACAAACCACTTGCAATATGGTCCACTGACAAGACACAAAAG
The DNA here is from genome assembly GCF_900324485.2 of Mastacembelus armatus. Lineage (NCBI taxonomy): Eukaryota > Metazoa > Chordata > Actinopteri > Synbranchiformes > Mastacembelidae > Mastacembelus > Mastacembelus armatus. The sequence continues at coordinate 9,091,807 of NC_046647.1, read as the reverse complement.
CCCTCGCCCGATTACAGGCCACGGTGTTTGATGACACAGCCGAGCCCTGGAATCTAAGAAGGGACACAGTTTGGAAAACCAAGGGGCCGAGCCAATTCCAGTGCGCACCACAGAAATACCACCACACACCCAACCAAATGAAACATGGAGCAGATGGGAGCAGGGTGTAATACTATGGTGTGTTCACAGTTGTTTCACATGTGTCATGTGTCACAGTCTGTCATCACCGATGATGTCTTTACTTTAGCGCCTCGATCCACTGACTCGGACGGCAGCCGTAAGATGCCACTGGATACAGCCCATACTAGAGGTGAGCAGTGGTTACCATGGCTACAGACATCACCAGGAAGGCATCACCTCAGACATTTTTCATATAGCATCTACAAAAAAGTCCTACTGTTTTCTGACGATTTACTCTTCCATTCAGTAAATCGTGACTTAACAATCCTAACAGCTGCTTAGCTTTCTAGTTATGACACAAGAGACACAGTAGTTTCCAGTTATAACAAAGGAATCAACCTTTTTGTGAGTGGGTGTTGTCAATTACTCGCTGCTTGCTGCTTTGTGGCAGACATATGTTAACGCTCAGCTTGTATAATATTATCTATGCAGCGGAGCCGGTGGATGCCTGGAAGCCAGAAGTAAACCTTTATGAAACAGGTAAGTCAGCTTGCACTGCAGAATACTTTATGCCTCTTTCTGCCACTTTGCCAGTAATTTCAGACTGTAAGTACAAACCAAACCAAGGCTATACAAAGAAAAGGATCTGGGTTTCTGCTCAGCCTGTAATTGAAGGGATTTGGAGTCAGCGTTAAATGCTATGGTTGCTTGATGATACAATCAGTTCCTGTTTGGCACAGTTTTTGCCACAACAAAAACTGGTTAACTTTGGAGATTTCTGGAAAGTGAGCAGCTGAACACACGATAGGGCCAGAGGAAATTTTGACATCAGACATTTTCTCTTAAGCAAAAGACTAAGAATTTCAGAAGGATGTATTTTTTGAATTTCTTTACTGAATTGTCCTGAGGGTACTGAGAGGGTAATGATTTCTTAATTTTCAGGCTTCAACATAAGAGAGCCAGAACCTGTGCCCAGAGCACCTGAGCCTGTGTCGCAGGGAGACCCAAGTACGTCCCGATTATTTCTTTACACATCAGTATTGTAGAATTTATATTTGATCACTGCATCTTTTAAATTCTAAAGTATCAATGGAGAGTCACTTTTAATGTCTGCAACAACCATTCTTTGAATTGTATTAAATTGCAATAAATTGCATTAAATTGCAGGTAGCTGGTGCTATATTTCTACAGCAGCTGTCAGGGCATGGAGCCACTGGCATGTGCTGATAAAAACGTTGCTTTAAATTGCTACCAATGATTAAAAACTCTAGAGGCCTGTTTTTGCTAATGCTGCTGCAGGGCATCAAAGCTGAAAATCTCCACACAATATGACTTGAGCTAAACACAAATGTGTTACCAAAGATTGTGTCTGCTGTAACTGGGAGACGTGTCCTTGTGCAGACTGTAAGGTGGACCTGGCCTTCCTGATGGACGGCAGCTGGAGCATTGGGAAACGACGCTTTAAGATACAGAAGGACTTCCTGGCTGAGGTGGCTCAGGCCATCAACGTGGGTGTGGCTGGTCCCATGATGGGCATCATCCAATATGGGTAACCTCATCGTACTTGTTGTGGTATTATGCACCATTATAAATAAGAAAACATAACGTTATCGCTTGTGATTTTGTCTGAAGGGATGACCATGTGACAGAGATCAATCTGAAGACGTACTCCAGCTCCAAAGAGGTGAAGTCAGCCATAGATAAGATTGTACAGAAGGGAGGCCTCTCCAATGTGGGTGAGTGACCTGCTGTTGGCTGCCTGAGACAGTGAATGCCTACAAACATAAGTGTGAAAGTGAAAGGGGAGGGGCAATTATTGCGTGGTTTACTACCCAGGCACATTTTCAAATGCAAGGATAGAATTAAATCTAAATTTGACGCAGGGCACTGTTGGCTAAATTACAGTCCTGATTCTGTAAACCATGTTTTTCCCTGAAAGCATTTGGTTTTACCAGCACATGAGGGTCGGCTTTTAGTGGGCAAGTGCTGTTTTTCTGCTTTGGGCTGGTGCGTCTGCACGCATCCACAGCTACATGTGTCTTTATAACCTGCTAAACTTTGCATGTTGATACAAATAGTGTTACTACTAAAACATCTATAGACCCCGACTGAGCCATTTTCTAGACCACCAACCATCCTATGGCAGGCTAAATGATAAGATGGGAAAATATTTGCCACTTTAGAAGAAAGAAACAAAGAAACTAAGATGGCTAGATAGATGGATAGATAGCCTCACACACTGCCACGGCCCCTCTGATAATACCAAACTGCTGTCACACACAATAATTATGCCTAGGTGCATAATGCATTGTCAGTGAAGTTCAGTGTCTTCATGGAGACAACACATGTGGCAAAATGGCAATTGTGGACATCAGTTGTGTTGATATGTCCCTTAGGTATTTAGGTCAGCAGCACAAACCAGGGAAGATGGCGGCTTCACACATAAACTCTAACAAAACAAATTGTAAATAACAAACATATCATGAGATTAAAACAATTCTTACCTTGAAGCTGACAGACGAGACCAAACTGGGCTCTTTACAGGCGTCCCCTCTCGTTGCTGTTTAGGTCAATGAGGCCTCGGTTTTGGCTTCAAGTTGAGTAACAAAGAAGATGTGGCTGTAACTGTGGATTATCTGGCTCTGGGTTGCTAACAGATACCTCACAACTATCATCCTCTTTGGTCTTCTTAATAAATCCAAAGTTAGAAAGACTCAGCTGCAAAGCTCTCTGTTTTGACAAAACATAAAAAAAAAAAAAATGGCCTAAACTCAAACTTCCTCTGAAAACAACAGATGCTGCAAAGATGTTCACCTTAAATTAGCACCCCCTGTGGTCTGGAGGAGAAAAAGAGGGGCAGGAGAAAAAGAGGGGGTGGAGCATGTCAAACATTTATTGTTTTTAAGTATGTAGTTTCTTTGATGGTTACAATTAATACAATACACTACAATACTGATACACTTCAGTCTATGTGTATTTTTATTCATATGTTGATTTTGTCGACTGCTGGTTCTACTCCTTCTACTTGTCTTTTCCCAAATGCATTTAAACCACAGACCTACTGTATGTATGAAGTGGATTTAGTCATTTTAACGTTCTCCCTGCTGCCCTCTGGTGCCCGGACAGGAAAGGCCCTCTCCTACATCAACAAGCAGTACTTCAGTGATGCCAACGGAAACCGAGGTGGCGCTCCTAACGTGGCCGTGGTGCTGGTGGATGGCTGGCCCACAGACAAGGTGGAGGAGGCATCTCGGCTGGCTCGGGAGTCTGGCATCAACATTTTCTTTGTCACCATTGAGGGCCCTGACGACAATGAGAAACACAACTTGGTTGAAGCCAACTTTGTTGACAAGGTGGAATATTTTGACAGAAGTGCGTCAGTGCTTTGTTTAAACATGTCATCATAAAACACTGTGCGTCTCTCTTCCCACAGGCTGTGTGCCGGACAAACGGCTTCTTCTCCCTGCCTGTGACCAGCTGGTTTGCCCTGAGAAAGGCAGTGCAGCCACTGGTGAAGAGAGTGTGTGACACAGAGCGCCTGGTGTGCAGCAAAACCTGCCTCAACGCCAACGACATCGCATTTGTCATCGACGGCTCCAGCAGTGTGGGAACTGGCAACTTCCGCACGGTGCTGCAGTTTGTGGCCAACATCACGCGAGAGTTTGAGATCTCGGACACGGACACACGGGTCGGAGCGGTGCAGTACACCTACGAGCAGAGGCTGGAGTTTGCCTTCGGCCAGTACAACAACAAGGCCGAGCTCCTGAACGCCATCAAACGCATCAACTACTGGAGTGGTGGAACCAGCACTGGTGCTGCCATCACCTACACCGCAGAGCAGCTCTTCAGTAAATCCAAACCCAACAAACGCAAGATCATGATCGTCATTACAGATGGGCGCTCCTATGATGACGTCAGGGCGCCTGCACTGGCAGTGCATCGCCAAGGTGAGAGGTCAACAACAACAACATGATTTCTAAGAATAAGAATGATTTCTGGTCAATCATAGATTATGTCCTTGCATTTATGAAACGTTTTCAGAGTTGTTTGATGTACTCATTTGATACTTTTGCTCCTCAACACTTTAAATGACTCTGAAATAATATTAAATGCAAGAGGTTGTTTGCTCCAGTGTGTGTCAGTCCACAGTGAGGTGTCGTGTGTTTGATGTGACAAGCGTGTGTAATTTGCCATCCCCTCCTGTGATCCAGGTGTGATCGCCTACTCCGTTGGCATCGCCTGGGCAGCCCAGGACGAGCTGGAGTACATCGCCACAGACCCCGACAAGGAGCACTCCTTCTTCGTGGACGAGTTTGACAACCTCTACAAATTTGTACCCAAGATCATCCACAACATCTGCCAGGAGTTCAACTCCCAGCCCAGAAACTGAGGACCTACAGGTGGGGAGGAGGATTAGAGAGGATCATGTCGATCCTGGGCTGTCCTAGCAGAACACTGACGGTAAATTTACTCACTGTGTTGGCCAGATGGTGGTGCTGGATTGGCTGCAGCACCCAGTATTTGAACGGGGAGGGGTTTTGAATATAGGTGAGGACTGTGGGTTTGGACAAAACAAATCTTAGAAGTCTGTACTCCCAAATATACAGGTGGTGCAAATGGTAGAGGGTTTGCATACGCAGTGACGTTTTGTCATCCCAAGTATACTGTGGTGCCAGATATTCTCTGTCAGTGCCATAAAGAGAACAGAGTATTCCTAACCTTTTCAAATGATGGTACCACTTTCTATTAAGTCTCCTATTAGAGTGAGTTAAAAAGCAGTAAAAAAGCTTGTTATCATTTACTAATACTTTCCTCAATACTCAGTGAGAAACAAGAACAACATTAGCCTTTTAGATTTTGACATTATTATCAAACCTCTGACCTTCTGGAAGTATTAGCAACTTTTCAGTGTTTACTAATGGCTCATTTGAGGAATTGAATTCCTAACTACAAGCTGGTAAAAGCTGGAGCAGCCAAAGGGATATGTAACAACTCAAATGTTCTTCAGTAAAGCATTAGTAAATCATTAATTAACATTAATACAGCACTTATGTACAACTTAAAGCTTTTGTAAAGGGTGCCTTATTAGGAAGTGGTACCTAAATGAGTAAAAACTATAATGGGAATGGTGCTTGCAGAGAAATGGTGATATAAAGCATGCCTAGCACTTGCTCTTATGGCTTAACATAGTTCAGAAACTTAATAAAAATGTACTTTTTATACCGTTCTCTGTAAAGACGATATCCTTTCTTAGAACTGGTGCTTTTCGATCTTCCGAACAGGAGAGATTTGTTAGCAGGGACATTGTCTCTACAAGATAATAGTGCGGACGTTGTTGTTGCTGTTGGTTTGAGTCGTGGTTGAAATGTCCAACCAACTAGTGGACGTGAAAGACAAATCAACATCATGCAACACGGAAGAGTGGACTTGTATGAGAAAGAGGAAAGAAGAGCTAGTGTATCACTGTAGAGATCGATGGCAGGTGATACATTTGCTTCTCAAGAGTAAAAGCAATTCCTCATCACTCGGTTTCTAACAGCGCAGCTGCTTGTGACATTGCAGGCATTTCTCAGTTTTGTTTAAAGAGTATTTATGAGTTTCTTCATTATGTCCTCTTTGTACATATGCATATTAAAAACCTTTTGCTAATAATGTTCAGATTATTGATCAATATATTTTGCAATTTTTAATAAAATAAAGAAAATGAAAACAATGTTTTTCTGAATTTTTTGATATGCAAGTTGCTTCATAATCACACTCCTGATTCACAACTGAGATGAATCTTAACATACAAAATATATATTTTTAATTCAGTGCGACTTAAAACTTTCCAGTTATATTATCTCCATATTGATTCATAATGTGAATGAACGTCCACAAATCTGCCTAAAAATCAGAGATAATGATTTGCCTTACTCCAGCACTTAGACTTAGAATCACTGTTTTCAGTTTTTAGTAATCCAGTGACCGTTGTTGATGAAAAATACCAAACAACACATTGTGATTTATCATACAGTCAATGGTTCCACTTTGCCAAAAATGTAAACAAATAAATTAAAACAAACAGGCCAAAGTGTAAACCCATGGAATCCCCTGATCTGAGGTGATAACCACATCTGGTTTCAGTAAGGTGAAAACAGCTTCTGCATCTGTCAAATGACCAACATCAGAGCCCAGGTGACACTTTACAGCAGGTTTTATTTAGAACATACTTCCATATACAAACCAGTGACTGCGAAAATGGCTCATTTGAAGCTGTACTCTACACGTACAACAACTTGATTGATTTGTTTTCACCCAGGATCGTTTCCTCCTCAGTTTGTATTGAAACTGGAATTCGCATGGTTTCAAATAGTCCTACAGTACTGCACTAATATCCTGCTTAACACTGGACTATTGTAAATATCTGGACATGATACATCACATTTTAGTCAAGCATGTCCACACAATTGGGGAAAACTACAGACAGTACAAGCCATTCAATTCAAACAAGAGCAAACTGGCCAAAATCAATTAGTTAATCTACGATGGACATCTAGAACCAAGTCTGAATTGTAATTATATAACCAGGATGGTTTACTTTGGACACGTATGGTTGTAATCTTACTTCTGAAGTGTACAATTACTTAATTCTAACAAACAGGCATTATATTTAATGGTCTGTATCTACCAGCTTTGCCTTGAAATGCACAAAATTGATTCCCCGACCACACTTATCAAAAAGGAGCACTCAAACTCACGCTGCACAGTAAATCTTAAGACTGAATATATATTTTGTTTATTATAAGCATTTGTAATTTTACATCCAATGTTAAAATCGACAACTTTGTGACAAATCACTCCATTTCTCTGCTGTCCCCCTCCCTCCCTGTTCCCCAAAACAAGCTTGTTAAAATAACATTTTCAAGACCTTTTTAAAGCAAAGGCACATTTGTCAATACGTGTTTTAAAAAAGAAAATAAAGGCAGGCCAGCGAGCAGAGTCAGTCTGGGAAGCAGAGAAGGAGAAGTGAGAGGTTTCCGCAACAGCTCCAGTGAGCCTTCAGTACTCCAAGTTTTTGGAACAACACAACACAAAACCTGGAGTTAGGGGCCTGGACCTGGTTTAAAAGTCTGAGGGAGAGGGCCAAGGGCCTGAGGATCTGGGGTGAGTGTGAGGTCACAGGAGCAGAAGACTGGCTTGAAACCTAATTTCTCCGCTCAACACTTGTCCTGAGTCCCCTAGCAAAGGAGGTTAAGTTTTAGTCTGTCTGCCGGGGCACTGTGTACGGTCACACCCAGGCCTGCCTGGATGGTAGATGGGGGACTAGAGAGCAGTTCTCCTCCTGACTGGCCTCCCTGCCGACCCTTTTGATGAAGAGTCACGGCCTGTTTGAGGCTAGCGGCTACATAGTCTGCCAGCCCAAAAGGAAACCAGTGGGCTGTGTGAGGTGGGACTGGACCCATGCCTGAAGGTCCTTCCTCTGCTGTGTCTCTATTGGTCCCTGGTGATGGGAGGCTGAGTCAGAAAGCGGGGCCGCAGAGAGAGACACAGCTTCGCATCATACGAAAACCTTTGCAAGAGCATCTGCCCCGGCGCTGGCAATGTAGCACTTAGATGGATGAAACGCTACATCATGGATAGATTCCTCAAACTTCTTTCTGTGAGCAGTGAACTCCTGGATGCAGGTTTTACTCTCCAGGTTCCACAGGCGGATAGAGCAGTCATGACCTGTGGAGGATAAAAAAAAAAAGTTACAAGTGGTACGGGGGCAAAGAGTTTCAAAAATTTAATATCCAGCACTCTCCAACCTGCATTAAGTAACTGTGAGAATGAAATCAGTTGCACCAACAACAAGCATTTAGGATAACAATGCGCCTGTAGATCTAAAAATGAATATAGAAGATTAAGTTGTAAACAAGAGCCTAAAGATGAGTATGTAGTGTGTAGTACCTACTCATAACAGATCGACTGCACCAGTGCATGAAAGTACTGTAATGAACCTAAATGTTTAAATTCAGTGATTCAGCCCTTTACAAATCCTTTTCCTCAGGCTCTGCGACTGAATTAAATTGTGACACACTGGCTGCAAAAACAAGTACTGTTCCTATTGTGTATTCTCTGGCAAAATTAAATGTTTTTATAAAAAACAAAAACAGTGGCCACATCAACACTTGGAAAATGACTAATACTATGTATCAAGCTACCAACTGCACTGACTCCTGATGCATAAATCAATGAACTGAAGTATGAAACACAAAACAGGAGGCACTGGTTACGAGGCACTTACTTCCTGACATGAGATACAGTCCGTTAGGATCTACAGCTAAACTGGTGACAGCATCCAGGTGAGCCACCATGGAGTGAATCAGCTTCCCGCTGTTGTTGTCAAAGAACTTGATGTGTCTGTCCTCCTGTGCTGTGATGGTGATGGGAAGAGTTGGGTGGCTGAGGACCTTATTGATCTGACAGGGAGTTCCTGATGAAAAACAGACGGACACGTTAGGACTTCACACAGGGGGACAGTCATGGTAGACAGTCAGCTGGAAACAATCATTACTAGCAAACATATAGAGCAGGTATAACTGGTGGTTCTGTGTGTGCAGCATAAAAATTACCATATTTTGCAGACTATAAGTCACACTTTTTTTTTTCTTACTCCTCTGGCTTGCAGTGCGACTTATATGTGTGTATTTACAGTCATTTTGTCGAGTAGTCACTAGTGTTAGATGGCTCTCTTGATTCAAGTGAAGATACTGTACCACCGAAAATATTAAAACGTTTATGTTCACGCTAAACTCTAACTGCTAGGAAATGCCACCCAAAAGAAAGAGCTATACTGCAGATTTAACGCTGCGGGTAAAGTATAGAGCTGAAACAAAATTTAGAGTGAGTGTCGGCATTTAGTCAACCCGAGAGACGAGGCGGACACGCCGCTTCAGGTCTTTACTGTACCAAGTACTAAGCTTGAAATTTGTAGGTCAGAGAATAAGAAGGAAAAAGAAATATACTGGGGGTTGTGGAGAATGTGTGTTAATTGCCAATGTTTTTATTTTGCAGTAGCTGCCACCACATGTTAGCAAACAGCCATATTTCTGCTAGCCCTTTTATCGGTCCATCCTTCAAATATTGTTATTGAATTCAATATATTGTGTTACTGATACTCTCCTCATAAAACAGGAATTGTGCTGTTCTTTGGTCTTAATGATGCTACAGTTTCTATTGTTGGTGACAAACTTCCAAGTGTTTGAATCCACCCCTGTCACGCAGTGCTTCGGGTTCAGCCCCGTCTAGCTCCTCTTAGTGACCCACACCTCTTAACCTACCTGGCTCCAAACCAGAGTCCAGACTGAGCACCAGCTGGCACGTCTCCATATTGAAGAGGCCTATCTGCCCATTTGTGAAGGATGTGACGAGGTGGGCTGGGTCACTGCACACCAGGTCCACAGAGGAAGGAACTCCTAGCTCTAGTACACAGACAGATATTTTTATGTTAACTATTCAAAGATTATTTTAGGGAAAAAAACCATCCTGATACAAGACAAAAGTCAGTACTTTTGTTTTCGTTGAATACTGCGAGGGCAGGAGAAGTGGTGTTGGCATCCCACAGTCTCACTGTCCCGTCTGCGGAGCAGGAGAGGAGGCGCTGGTGTGCGCTGCTGTACACTAAACCCCAAACTGAGTCAGTGTGTCCAGTCAGTGCTCCGCGCAGCACTGATGGGTCTGTCACAGAAAACACAAGACGGCTCCAGTCAGACTCCATGATCTGATCTTAAAGTCCGCAAACCAAGATAAAACTGATGAGATTAAATTGTTACCGTAGGAGTCATAGGGGTCGATGTTGGGATTGGGGGTGCTCCAGCACTGTATGGTGCCGTCAACCCCTCCACTAAAACACTGCTCCCCTGTACTGCTCATCACCACGCTCAGTACAGCCCCCCTGGGGGTTGTGGGACAAAGTATTAGAATCCATGTCAATAAAAGCAGCTTAGACAGGAATGCTGTGCAGTGTATTTACCTGTGGGCTCTGAAAGTATAGATCGGCTCCACATCTAAAGACGTACTTCTGTGGACAAACAATGAGTTCATTACTTTAACAGCAATGTCAACTAAGCATGTGTCAATGATTTCCAATATTATTGACCAAACATGGTATAAGGACTGAGATGAATCACAATATATATATATACACTCTTCTGCTGTGCCAGTGGTCCACAGCTAGCACACGTTTAAAGCCAAACTGTTTTCTTGTCTTACTTCTTGGCAGGAGCAGTCTTCTGCAGGTTCCACATCTTGAGTGTGTGGTCCTCTGAAGCAGTGATTAGCACTGGTTCCACGGGGTGGAAGGCCAGAGCGCGAATCCCATCAAAATGACTTCGGAGAGTGAACTTGGGGTTCCAAGTCTTTCTCATGGCATCCTTGTTGTTGCCAATCTGCAGAGAGATAAGGCTTTAGATTACAAGTCTTCTTTGGAACATGAACAGAAATGGCATTCCCCAGAGAAATGGTCCCATGGCTTTAAAATCCATCCTGCTTGTTCCTTCTCACATCATATGCCAGGCTGTCGGCTTCATTGGCCACGGTGAGTCCAGCCAGCTCCCCCAGGCCCAGTTCACTTTCCATGGCCTCATCTGTGCCCATAATGAAAGACTTCCCTGAGGTGGGTGGGAAGGTCAGCGCCTCCACTGGAAAAAGAAGGAATAAATAAATAACCACCACTTGTCTTCACAAGCAGGTGAAGGGAATTTAAACCAGTTAACACCTCAGCTGCTAAAATCTGCTGGTATCTTTGCTCAAGCACCTTCATCTGTTCGGTTCCCATCATGCTCATTGAATCGGACCACACTAGGGCGCGACTGTGGTGTGGATGGAGCCTGCATATGGGACAAGTCCTCCACATCCCTCAGGTTAGCCAACATGTCTTGCAGCTTCGACCGGTTTGGCCCTATGTGACAAATCAATTGGGCAGAGCAGTGTTACCATACAGTACGGTGATGGAGAGCGGAGGGAAAATAGAATAAAAACTGTGAGTACAAGCAGAAACAGAGACTACTGAATGGATATGGAAGGGAAGCAGCACTGTATTGGAAAGAAAAAGATAAATTATAGTTTGCAAAAGAAGAGAACGTGAAAAGTCAGCAGCAGAGTCCTTATTATTGAGTTGAAGAGGGAGAAAAGATGAAGAGGCATGTTTATCACTACATGTGAACTGTGTGGAGAAGGTAATTCGAGATTAAAAAAAAAAAAAAAGAACAAAAACAAAAAAAAAAAACACTTAACCCTGGTGTAAAGAAATTCAGCATATGAAACCCACAGCTGCCTGGAGAAACACCGCAGACAGATCACATGATAATTTCTTCCACACAGTCACAAAAGTGATAAAGCACCAACACAGCAAAAACAAAAATAGATCTCTCTAAAACCACAAGAGAAAGCGAAGTGTAAAAAAACGAAGGTGAGATGAACGAGTTGTTGAACTCGTGATTTAATTATAGTAAAAGAAAAAATAAAAAAAAAACAAAAGACAGCAGAGATGCAGAGGTTGGGCCTCGTAAATGTAAAATCTAAGCGCTGACAGCCCCTGAATGAGTCTGAAGTGTGCTGTCATTAAGAGAGCAGCAGTATTCAGCTGAATCACTTCACAGTCACTACAAAAGCCCTTAATTGGCATCAATGTACAATAGCAGCAAATTACTTATTACTGTAGTAATAGTACTCTTTCAGTAGTCCCAGATGGGACAAAGATGGACATGTCAATACGACCTTCACATTAATCTCTTGATATCTGACAGGGTGGATGAGGTGGTGATGAGAATAGAAATTCAAACATTTAAATGAGACAAAAACATGCATCAAGCAGTGCACTTTGTTCAGGTAAGAAAATAAAAAAGAAGAAGAAGAAAGGGGTGGAACAAGGAGCAACTAGAAAAAGAGATGAAAAAAAAAACAGTGATGTTTTGCTTTTGATTTGAGGCTTTTTGGCTGAAAGTCAGGCTGTATAGAGAGAGGAGTAGAAGGGAGGGAGGCAGCAATGCCTTACAGGACTTACTCTTCACCCCCTTTTTCCCCTTGCGCTCCTTTCTGTACTGCTCCTTGAGTTTGGTTATCAGGCCCGGGTCCACATCCCAGGCCTCAGAAATGGGACCTTGCTCGTCCTTCTCTACACAGGGGGAACAAAACCAGACCGAGAGGCTGTTGAGAAACTGCTCTGGTCGAGGCCCGAGTGGCCTGGCAGGGTGGAGTAAAGGTGCAGAAACCTTTTTCAGACTGATTGTCTCATGGAGGTTTCTCAAGCCTCCAGGAGAGGAGTATTAGGCCTTTAGGACCTGAGATAAGCATCTTTTCTTTGAGCATGCCACTACCACCTCAGTAATTAGAGTCATTATAATTGGGAGCAGCATTCACAGCCATCTCTTGCAATCTTTTTAGGATTTCTCCTCTAGCGGAAGAAGAGAGGGTGGTGGGTGGGAAGTTAATGTCGTGGGGAATTCTTTCACACATTGCACATTTGGATTCTGAGTCATGACAAACCTAATATTAAACTCTAGTCGTGAAATGTTTGGCTTGTAAACAAATGACTCAAAATAACCAAACCCATGTTCAAATACAAAGAAAACAGCATGACATTAACAAGCTATTTTTTCCTGGTTTTACTCTAAGGATCAGTGAGACTCAAAAGGAATCAGGCTAATTTGACGGCACAGGAGTGACAGAGACACTGTGGTCACAGACTGGCTATGGGAACACAGTGAGAAATCACAAACTATGGGTAAAACAGACAGACTCCAAACATCATGATTTATGACCACAGCATGATATATGAATGACGACTACTCCATGAACCAAAGCTATTACCAAACTATGAGCAGAAGTCAATTTTAGAGCAACAGGTAAATAATACGTTTACAGCATGAAATAATTAGCAATCTTTTCAGAGCCTGTGAAACTGATATTATATTGTATTGTACTGTATTTGTATAAAAATAAGACTTCATGACTGTGCAGCACAAAGGTACTATAATTGCATCTGTGGTGTCTGCACAGCACTTTTCATCTGGATTCAACTCTGCTCTTCACTGATCCGTGACTTACCCCAGTCTGTGCCATCCCCGGGGCCTCTGGACTCCGGCGAGGTGTCCATTTCGTCAGGGCTGGACAGGAAGTCAAAGCCCTTCAGTGCCTCCTCTGCGTCAGGATCCTCACTGGTGTCCATACTGGCCGGGGATGACGATGAGGGCTTCTTCCTCATGATCTGGAGGAAAACATCAATGGCCAATATCAATAGTACAGCGACAACTTTCTACTTAACAGCGTGAAGGAAAGGGTAGGTGGTTTTCTTACCGTCCGGGATTCCACAATAGTCCTGTCCTTCCCCTCGCTATCCTCCTCCTCGTCTTCATCACTGAACTCAGCTGCTGCATTCTCAATGAACTTGAAGGCCTCCAGGACAGCGCTAGTGTCAGAGAGCTCAGCTTTCCTGTTGAACAATGATGCATGCATTAGACACAGTGGCACGACAAACTGCCATTACAACACATTTTCTTTCTGGTTAAATACTGTCTATAGTTTCATGATTATGTCAGCAGCATCAATTAAAAATGTACAGGATCAATACTGAATCACCCATCATGGGTGTGTGCTGCCCTTTAAGATCCCCTCATCCTGTAAATAAAAATTCAAATCACAGAAGGAACATGGTGAACTCTTGGTCATCAATCTGAAACGGTGGTCTTAGATTGAACTGTTATAGAAGATATACCTGAATTGATACGATGACTACACTTTCATCTGCTACAAAGCACAACTCCTCTCCAAGCCATATGTGGTGATGGTTTGGTTGCTGCACAGGCACCTTTAGAGCACAGTACTCACCCTCTGGTACCCATGCCTTTTGTTGTTGTGTCCGTCCCGTTAACCAAAGGCTCAGTACTGGTCCGTTCACCTGTCCTTCCGCCTCCATCCCCAGCTAATCCTAGCAGCGCTCGGACACGTTGGGATTTAACATCTAAGATGGTATCCGTGTAGCCCACTTCCTGCAGGTACCTGGAACAAGGTAAACAAACTTAAACGTGACTCTATTTCGCCTGGCTAAGTCCCTGGACAGGAGTACTGCATTACATTTATTGTAGTCAAGTACTTATTATAATCACAAGAGTCATGTCCTCTGGCACTGGTCTAGTATCAGCTTTGCTGAGGCAAGATGAGCTACTTATCAAATCTTACATCTAACCTGTAGGGAAGCAGAAGAAGCTGTAGCCTATTACTGGGAAACTGACTGAAAGGGAGGGGTGACTTAGCACATTATTGATCTGTCCCCTGACAAGAATTGACAAGAATAAATTGACTGCCGCAACAAAGGCATGTTGAGACTGCAGATGTGTCAGGCTGCCTGATGGTGTCTGGCATAAAGGCTGGAGTTGGGTTTATTTACACAGACTGACTGGAGACCATGATGATATGATGAGCCACGCTTTCCTGAGCCTGATGGGTACACCAGAGAAAAACAATACACAGTACAGGTAATGACCTCTGCAGCCCACATGAGGGCGCTCTTCCCCACAGTTGTTTGGGCCAGTGCTCAGCTTGAAAAGCTTTTTAAACAACTGACAACTCCACTGCAAAAAAAATGTGACTAAGGGCCTGCTGACATCCTTTGATATTTTTATAATTTTAGAGGACAGCGGTGGTTCTGTTTTCTGGGTTATAGACTGTCACAGAAGGATAAGAGCACTTACTGTCTGAGGAGCTGACGGCCTTGTTTCCAAGACAGCTGATTGTTGAGCGATCCAGACATCTCGTTCTCGTTGGCCTCATCTGGAGGAGAGGAGGAGGGCACAAATCAGGGCTCCTCAAACAGCACAGCCTCTGACATTATTTACACTCTGTAAATATGACCACAACATTCCTGCTTCATGCATCCTGGCAACTACACGCTCAGTTGCTTTCAGTAAGACGACAGGGATTAGTGTTAAATAGAAGAGGGTACTGCGTCTCTTTAAATTGTGCCAGTGCACTATGACACAATAACATTTACCCGTTAAATGCAAAAAAAACTAAACGGTCACGACAGCTGTGCCCAACAATTTATCTGAATTTCCGCTCAAACCCAGTCGCCTTTATTTGTAGTTCATGGTTGTGTCTGAAGTTACTACATGTAAACATGTCAATCTAGATATTTACACTCCAACAAATAGGTATTGCCTTGCCAAAACTGTGTGCACAACAGCATGAGCAGTAGAAACAAAGAATAGATTTGAAACTCATTAGCAACGGCTTGTTCTTGATGCTAAAATCAGACATTTGATGTTAAGTGACATATTCCGACATCTTCAAAATGGCTGGTCCCTGCTCCATCCGTGTCCCATGACATGCTAGAATCAGCAACACTGTGTATCTGTATCTACAGTAACAATGAACACTACGTCTGACAACACAAATAATGGTGGGATTCAAAGCTCACTTTGATATTCAACGTCAGCGCCCCTGCTCACGAGTTTGCATGGACCAGAGAAGTGATAATAAGATTTAGACGAGGTGAGAGTGTGTGTTCATGGGGCAGAGACACGAAGGTGTCTCAAAAAGTGGGTCATGCCTAATTCAGCAGGGTGAGGAGTGGGCAGGTGTGCCACCATACGAGCAACACCTCCCACTCCTCGACTCCCACTTTTCCATCCTCAATATCTAACACTCTCGTCTTTAGCCCCCCCCCCACCACTCTCCCTCGTTCATCAACACTTCAAGGGTGCCTGGGTGCTTTGAACAGCCCTCATGAATAGAGATGAGAAGAGAGAGAAGGAACATCGCAATGTGACTTAATGATGGCAGAGGACTTAGAGCGTCGATTAAACAAAAAGAAACAGGTACTGGGCTGATGCAGGCACGATGCTGGCATAAAAACAAAACGTCCACTGTGTGAACTTAATTATTGTGATTGCTCACACAGAAATTTCCTTTTCAATACTCATATCATTAAAAGTATACATTTACGGCTGCAACAACAACTATCCAGTGAGATTATCCCTCAGATTCATCAATGGCTCTATAAATTGACAAAAAAGACAGGAATAAGGAAAGCAGCAAATTCTCTTAACTGAGAAGCTTGAACTAGCTAATTTTCAGCATTTCTGCTTGAACATTTAGATTTATATTCTTTTTTTTCTGCTGATGTGAACTGATGAATTATTCCACTAATTGTTTCAGCTCTAATTACATTTTAAAAATTCAACAACTTTTTCCAGAAACAACGTCCCTGTTACTGTGGATAATCCACAAAATATATTCTTAACAGCCTTAATTTGAACTACTTTCAACAAAAGAAAGAGTCCCTTTAAAAACTGTTGACAGATCTGTCAATAGTACAAATGTATTATATTGTACAACAGGGACTCTTTCTGGAAACCTTACAGTTGAATTTTCTTCAGTGCAATATTTCAGCGTTTCAAACACCACAGATTAAATTCTATTTTATCCCCAACCATAGACAAACAAAACCGTAACTATGTGCATGGCTGCATGACAAATACCATCAGAGTCAATAGAAAAATGTTTCTAGCATAACTTTTTCAGCTCAAAGTATCTACATTGACCACCACAAATGCTCTCAGTCTGTTCTATGTCTAAAGTACTGGATCACATCTGCTATTCACTGACACTTTATGGTGCTCAGTATTTGTGCAGTACATTTGTAACAACAATAGTACTCTTTCAGCATTCAGGAAAGCACGCTGTGAAGAAATCTATCAAAGCAAACAAGATCCAACATGAATACAGCCTTCACATACATAACAGTCCTGTCTTTCAAGGTATGTGAGCTCAACAATCACAGTGATTTAGTATGAAGAGGTGGAGTCGGCAGTTTGAGCCTCTGTTGACTTACCAGAGTCATAGCTCGGCGGCTTCATGTCACCTTGATTTAGCTCTGTCCCATATTTTAACTTGTGGTACTTTGCTCTAGAAGGGAAAAAAGGAGGAGGAAGGCAGATAAGAAAACAGGACTGATCAAAACAGTCTGAGAAGAAGCTTTTGGAAAAAAAAAACAAAAAACAAACTCATTATGCATGGCATCTGCATAAGCTTTGAAAGTCATCCCAACTGCATCTCTACTTCTCACAAACACAGTGGCTTGATAGACAGACTCACTTGTCCCACATGTTGGGCTATAAGGTAGTATAGTTGGCTGGAATCACTATATTTTTGGCTTTACTGCACAATAAAAAAAGACCAATTAACTGATCCTTTTAGATGTAGTAGCAAATATATACAAACTCACATACAAGACAGGACACTCAAACTGATGTTCATGAAAACTTGAGATTACTTAATTGGTCAGTTTATCAATTTAGACAAAAATGTGTACAATGTATAAATAGTAATTAAATATACAAATAAGAAACATTATCAAAATAATTCCACTGAAAGACAATTCACAAAAAGGATAATATACCAGTATAAAATACCAAGGTCTTGCTCTTTGCAGAGGTGCAGTTTCTTCCAATGACTGCACACACACACATGCACTCCAGCAGTAGTACACAGGGAGAGCTCCAACACCTTTGAGTTCACACATGCCCCTGTCACACTTCTCTAGTTGTGAACCAGAGGAAGCAACCCCCATCAACATCCAATTCATTTTAAATTGTGCGCATCCTACATTCACATAGCCATTTCTGATATTGCTTTTAGATACCCCTCTGAGGCATGACCTGTTGCTTAGCAACCAGGCAAAGTGGTAGTAATTCCGGATTAAATGTCGCTCTTGAGGCAGACTCTGTTGTGATCTCTCTGAAAATCAGGAGGTACATTTACACTACAAACAGCTAGAGGCTGATTCCATGTCTAACAAACCTAAAGAGGATGCTCCTCATACTTGAACTAAGCTTTGCCTGCAGGAAAGACGGGTCCTAACCTATTCTCACACCTGTCTAAATCAGTTGGGGTAAGGCTCTCAGCTCAGACAATCTACCAGCTCCGAGCTTTAGCAATCCAGGAAAGACTCTGCTGATCGTCGGTGCTCATTTCAGCAATACTTTGCTTTGCATTCCCTGAATTCCATACATGCCTATAGTGTCTCATACAACCACCGTCCTCAGTGGAAGGTGGTTCCTTCTTGAGGAAGGAGACAGTGACTGGACTGTCTGGCTACATAGACAGCATTAGATCACAAGGGAGTGGTCAAAATGTGAGCAATATCTAATAATCTGATTCATGTTAATGACGCATAATTCTGGTTATTACAATTAAGATCTGATGGGTAGAGAAGCAAAGCTGTCAGGTTGTAAACAAGAAAACTGCATCATATAGAGGTACAACAGACAGGGAACGCACCTAAAATGTCAATAATAATCCCTCACTACACAAGAAATCTGTGTGTACAAGCACAACTGCAGTAATAGTAGGTTAAACTTGAAGCAGAATGATAGTCTGTAACCTGTGATGAATGCTAATAACAGTTAATTTTACCTTCAGCCTTCATTTAAAAACTTATGAGTACTTATTTTTCTTGCCCTATTAGCTGTTTCCCTTTTTGTGCTATTTTGCATTCATTGTCAGAAATTACCTTGGTGACACTGGTAATGATGACCAAAGAAACTAAATGAAGACCCACATTTTTAAAACCTGAAATTAAATTTAAAGAGTTCATCCTGAACTATGCCAATAGAAACACTTTTTATAAACATGTATCCAAAGCAAAAAATGAGTATTTGTTTAGTTTTGCAGAGGGCCACTGTGTTAAAGTCTGTCTGAAGGATGTGGACAGCAGCTTAAGTCACATTTATAGAGACATGTTGAAATCACACTGAGCAGCCTTGTTTCAAACAGACAGGAAAACACATAGTGTATCCTCACCGCTACCACAAGGACATTTTGTGCAGTGGTGACGAGCTGGTGAAACATCAAAATGAGAACAATGTAATAGTTTGCTCGAGCAAAAAAGTTTGCTGGCCCTGCTGACCTCGTCCTGGGTGGAGAGAGACTTTGTCTCTCCTCCTTTCCCCATCTCATCCTTCTGCTGAGGTCAGAGTCACCAGCATCTGACAGCAAACAAAGCTTCCCTGCCAACACATGCTCTCGTCCAGAGACTTCACACCAGCTGGACTCGAGGGAACGTCTCTGGCACTCTCACTCCATTACTGCTTCTGCTGACACCAGCTGAGATGTCAGACTCATAATATAAACAAATGGACGCTGGAAATTACTTAAAAACCCTTTAGTAAACATTTAACAAACTATCAAAAAAATGTTGAAGAAAGATGAACTCTATAGAGTTTGCTCACTTTGTGCAGATGCAGAATTTGGTTAGGGGCATAGAAAACTGAAGTATTTGTTTGTCTTGGAGGTGGGCTGAAGCAGCAATGTGTTGCAAGGCACTCACCTCTCTTGCTTCAGTGCATACTCCAGCATTTTGATTCTCCTCACAAGGTCCTTCTTCAAGTTCTCCTGGCCCTTCCTCTCCCCCTGCAGGAACGCAATTTGGGCCTGAAAACACAAAAATAGGATTGTCAGGTCACATTTTAAAGTGGGAAGAGATTTACAGTAGTTACTTTTATAAATAGGTTCAACGTTTCCGGTGTTTTGGCATCTTAAATATGAGCTAGCTACAAAGATTTCAAAGACAACGTCCATGAGGCAACATCTGAGAACAGCTACTTCTGTCGAGACTGAAATAGGAGTATGTCAAATCAATATTCATGGCAGGGTGGGAAATAAAAAGCCAATCTGGACTAGTCTATTTTAATCTTAACCTACTCACTCTCCCACACATCAACTGTCCCCCCTCCCTCCTCTAAAATCCCCTCCCTCTGCACAACTGTCTCTGTTCAGTAACAGGCAGCAGCTGTTGACGCACTCGGTCTGAGTCAGCATTACACTGGATTACATCGCTGGGTACCACGCACACACTCGCTTGTAATGACGGTGGTAGAGGTTAGTGCAGGGTGTGGAGTACAGTACATGAGCTGCAGCAGGTAAATCAAACAGAACAGATCAAACATTGAGCAACACCGTATCTATCGTATAACTGGTTTGGACATAATATGACTGCAGCCATCACAGCACATTCCAGTTAAAGGTATTTTGATGCACAAATGGGGGAAAAAAAACTAAAGAAAAAGTAAAATCATATTTTGATGTGCTAATCTGTATGGACAGTCTAAGCTAGGCTACTTAGCTTTTAACAGGATAATTGTATCTGTTCTTCAATATCCATTATGATTACATTCAGCTTCTGCCTTCTATTTCTAGAATAATTGCATTAGCAAGATGCTGGATTATGGATTCGGTTTTACTAATTGCAAAAAGCAGGCAGCAAAAAAAAAAAAAAGCTACCTGTAACTGCACTGAGCCTAACTTTAGCCTTGAATAAAATCAGTCTTGTGTTTCTAAAAACTTTATATACAGTACTGTTTACTTTTTTAATTTATGGAATAACAGGGTAAATATATTCTGGTTTAAACTCAGTTATCACATTGTAGTTACTTTGCTTTTGCTCTAAAGGGCAATGCTGAGATAAATAGCTATACATTTTCATATATTTTTCTGTAATAAAAATCTAATTATGTTGTTAAGGATCACAGGAAGGTTTAGTAGGTGTCAAATGACTCTAGAAGCCGGTCAGGTCTCTGAAGTCTGTGCTGTTTACAGAGAGGAGGATAAGCACGCTGTTGTTCCTCTTCAGCACTTCATCAAAACCCTTTAGAGTCCATCTCAGCTGTTTAAACCACCAGGAAGACAATGTCGATTTGAGTGGATCTGAGTGCCACTCTGTGGGTAGGAGAAGATGACAGAGTGACTGGAGTGCAAGTTTAAATGGCATTTTGGATTAACACAAATACACAAACCCTTAAACAGCAGAACACAGAACGGTTGTGGTGAAATATTAGAAGAAAAAAAAAGCTCCGTAAGCCACACTTCAGAATCAGGATATCTCCTGGGAACAATTCAAATTCTAAAACAACACGTTAACATCACAGAAGGAATGAACATTGGCTTCAGTTCTCTGCATTTCACTCAACATGCAGGGGAGGGTGCGAGTTTGAGTGGGCTGGATCACACTTTCACAAGGATAGCAAGTAGTGCTGCTGCTGCCTGCAACAATGAGTCATGACAGCACTTCAATCTGCCTTGTATTAATAACAGCATTTCTTATCTTCCCCAGGTCTCCACAGAGGAACTCATAACAACCTGTGTGCTGTAGCGCCAGTGCTCTTAGGATTTAGAGTACTGCCTCTCAGTTTGACAATGGAAAGAGCACTGGGTTTAGTTGGCACCAGTCACATGCTAACAGTCTGTACAGATGCCAAAAATGCATGCTCTTGAAAGGTGGGTAAGCACAGCACATGCATCACTCTGCTTAATACATCTACACAACAATTCCACATTCATCCTGCTTTATGTGCATCCACCCACAGCTGGATCTGTACTAATGTATTCAGGATTGATGTTAACAATGTTTAGAATGCATCTGAACTATCCTTGAGCAAGTATCACTGGGCGAGTAAACGCACAAAGGCAAAACAAGTTAAAGTTCACAGAAAAAGTGCATTTATAATATAGGCTTAGTTACAGTAACAGTGAGCAGGGCAGATGAACAGAGAAAATCCCAGCAATACCACGGTTGCCATCAAAGTGTGACTAAGCCGCTCATTTTTGATCTGATGAACAATATCAATATGTCCTGCTAGATAGGTTTAAAAAAAGCTTTTTTGGATATGACAGGAGGAAAAAAGTGTTGTAGATGACAATTACTGACAAACTTACTTACAATCGATAAAGCAGGGATCGCTTTGTGTTATCGTTGAACAATGAGAGAAGAGGCACATAAACAGGCACAAATGAAGCATTAGGAAAATACTGCATATGGAAAATTATAACTGTTTGGATTGGGCCAGACTGCCAAAATAACTTACTGGCTGTAATCCAAATAGCAGTGAGAACAACCGTCTTTGGACATTGAAACTGCATCACATGCAAGTGGTCTGCTGAACAAATTCTTCATTAGGTTAATGGCAGAGCTATCTCACATTAAATATCTCCCGACATCCAGCCAAATGGCTGACTTGTTTAAGAATGTTGTTGATTTGGGCATGCTTGCTGTAGTAGTAGCTCACATGTCAAAACAGAGATGCACACTGACTCATTGCTCACTGTAGATGAAACTGTACATCTGTGTGGTTTGAGATAGTGAGCAACCATTCACTTCCTTTTCCAGATAAAGCGCTGGCCCAGGGACCCCCGGCGTCCTGCAGTGCCAGAGACAGACAAGAGCACTGCTCTGTGAATCCCTGGCTCGCCATCTCCCCTCCATCAAACATTAACCTTGGGAGGAATGCAATGAGTCAACTCGGGCCATAAAGAGACACAGGAAGCATTTAATTCCCGGCCTCACACTGACTGCATTATTGGGCTGCTGGATAAGGGCTCCTTAGTCTGTCTGAGTAAGAGACATGGAGAATGGGGCATCCATCTCGAAGCACAGGGCTTTTCAGAGACAGGAAAAGGAGGCAGAGGAGATAGGCTAACATCTAGGGAAGAAAATAAAGCCAGTGCCTCAATAAGCCAGGATAAGAAGGCTGGTCATAATACCTTCTACTTTGACAAATGGTCAATTCTGGCCTGGGAGTCAAAGTGCTACTCTTAATTAAATTGGTAGAACAAGGATAAATGGGCCGTCTGCAGCATCCAATTTCACCTAATCACAATTTGAGACACTTTTGAAAATGGAGACACATAAAACTGCACAAACATGTTTGAAAAGATACACTTCAGCTCTTTCAATTTCAATTGCTAAGTGTTAAAGAGAAATACTATGCCTTTGTCCCTTTCCAATGGCCTTGATGTCAACTAAGTTGTTGTGGTTTACTTTTATTTCTTCCGTTTTTTAATCCTCACATGTGCATGACATTGACAAAGTTAACATCCCTTTTAACATGCAAACAGTTATATGTTATATACTAAAATTAATTACGTATAAGGTTGTAAATTCCAGACATTTTCCTCCAGACTTATTCTGCATCACTACTGAAAACAGCTACAACAGAATGAGGCCATTTAATGCAGACAGAGTGCACACGGTCAAAATTCCAGTTTGTCTCAGCAACAAGACTGAGCTCTCGCCGTCCTCAACAGGAATGCTGTCGATTCTGACACAACCTCAGGGCATAAGCACAAACGAAACTGTCACACCACAGCTGAAGAAGGGAAACAACCTGATGTTAATCCCATATTTACAATGCAAACAACTCTTCAGTGAACACTGGGTTTACACTGGGGCACCGCGATGGCCAACCCGATAAGCAGCCAAATACATTCCATACATGCCATTACACTAGTAACAGAAAAAAGGCAGACCAACATACACAAGACAGGAGTGCAGGGGAACACAGTAGCAGGGCTACAGCACAGCGTTTTCTTTCATAGAAAACATGACCCCATATAAACCTAATATCTTTAGGGATAAGATATTTTTCATTCTGGCTGACCACTGACAAATTTATTAATTTATTTATTTTTGTATCTAGAAACACAAGATATAAAAATGATTAAATGATGATAAATGATCATGACATATTCACTATAGTAATGTCAGTGAATCCAGAACTTGCTTTAGCTTTTGAAAAAGGTGTTTTGTGAGAAAGAAACATATTCAGTGCAGAGATGTGGCTCACTGGTGTATTTTTACAGTGGAGGTCAACGTCACGCACAAATAAATTTCAAGAAAATAAATTTCATGGATTTCTGGATTCACAGACATTATGGTATGTGAAATGTATTGTTGGTTTTAGTCTCTATTTCTACACAGACCTCATCTTTTCAGTAAGGCATTCATAGGTAGCTTCGAACATATTTCAACACACTAAATACAGACAGTGGTGCATCTGAAGTCTGTTGCTGTTCTGCTTGAACCTGCCAGTTTCTGAAGAGTAATATTTAGGGGTTGGAAAAATTCTCAGAGTTAATTAAAGATCACAGTATTGATATAAAATGACATCAACCTCAATGCTCTAATACATTCAGACTAAAAACAGGGCACAGAAACCATAGTATAACAGGGAGAAAATACTTCTAATGATCAAGAAATAATAGATTATCCCTTTAAACTGTAACTATTAACTTCAGTTTCACATTCAGCCATCACCTGACATCTTTCCCTGCTCAAGCTGGTGAGGGTAGGTGAAGTGCACTGCTCATCTATCCACAACAACACAGCTTTCTTTCTCTGCGAACATCTATAAAAAGCCTACATACCAACTGTACAGATACATATTACACAATTATCTCCTAACTGGCGGGTGTACGCAGCTTAGTTTAATGCACTGGCCCATTTTGCTCCGACTGTGTCACAGAAGCAGTGAGTTAGATGTGAAATACAGAGGAATCAAATGCTAGACTCTGGACATCGATCAGGACACAGACACAGGTTTTCCGTGGGGGTTAGAGTGAGACTGAGCTACTGTCAAACTGTGATTTGTACTATGTTGCCTGCAATGAGCCAAAACGGTGTTCTTCACTTCTTCCGTAAGCCAAAAGAAAATCCAAAACACTGCCAGAGATTCCTCACAGACAAAAATACATCTCTCCTTTTCTAAACCATCAGACAGATTTTGTTTTCATGTCATCGCAACTTTCCAGAGCTTCATTCTCCACTAAGCCATCACACAGTTCACGTCAAGTTGAGTCTACAGTGCTACCTCACAGGGCTACAAACAAAGGCAGTATGTTGGGTTTCTTGAGGACACGGGCGCTGCATTAATGCTACATTAAGCTCATGGAGTACATGTACACACTCATATGCAGGCAAAGAGCTCTGTTTTCCCAACATCAGCGTTTTCACCGACAAAAAGACTGTGTGACTATAAGGTGTGGTCCTGGCAGAACTAAGGCGAAATAACAACTTAACAATACAGAGTAAAAACAGATTTGAAATGTGAGGTCAAATATTTCAGGAGGCTAATGAGTCTGATGTTTTATAAAGTTTGCAAACCGTAGGCCAGGCTGCATTTCTTTCCAAATGTGATCCTCATTCCAGTACCCAGACAACACCATCAACAACGCACATTTGTACAGTTTAACAGTGGGTTCAGACAGAGCTTGTAAAGTCCTCTTTTTCAGAGTATGAATTAACAGAAAATGCACAGGCATTGACAGAAACATATTTTCTTCCACTAAAAGGTGGTCGGCCACCACATGAGGGAGTAAGAAGGCAGCTGCTGCCCTTTGGCCCATCCTGTCTGTGTGGGACACCACAAGATAGAAACACTCATCTCAATTTTCGATGCCTCTCTCGCATGTGAGGCCTGTCAGACAGAACTCTGATATAGCTATAATTTCTTTTTAGGAATATCTCCACTTTTTAACCACACACGTGCACATAGGGATAGAAACAATCATCAGATCTTCAGGATTAGGATTCCTGGGATTCTGCTGTTGAGACTGACACAAAAATTTAACCTTAATATTTTTATGTAATGCAGAAAAACAATGAATAACTTAGCTAACTTGGGCCAGTTTTGTATTATAGAAAATTAACAAAAACAGTATGACGCTGACACGTGGTTTTAATAAACTGAAAGGTCTCCAGCTGTGTCCTGCTAGAAAACTATACTGACAAAGAACTAAGCTGCACATTATAATTAGAAATTACATGCAGATACAATTAGTATGGATAACAAAATATTGTCCCAACCATATACCTTCAAACAGGAAGACACTGCCGTACCAGAGCAAAGCATATTTCACTATATGACCAAATCGCAACAGCAATTTGATGGGGCGCATACACCAGTTTACATCATGACCGACCAGCGGCCTCAGGTTTACTGTATAAAGTGGGGGAGGCGGGCAACTCGGAGGCACAACCAGACGTTCACAGACAAAGGTTGTAGGTGCCAATGAAGGAAGGTGAGGGGAATTAACAGGCTGAAAAAGGCTCCGGTGTGAGGTCAACAGAAACAGTGGCAAAAAGCTCAAAGGGCCTGGATTTAGTTAATAAAAAAAATATTCTTCTCGAGGTTCATTTACAGCAAAACCACAGACTCATTTAAACTACTTACTACTGTCTGTAGTGAATATCTGTGATATGAGCTGCAATGTCTTGTGCCTTTGTGGCACTCTTATTACCACAGCCCGTCTTAAACCAGGGGCAGAGAATGGGGCGGATTCTTTGTGGTCTACACGCCGGTTAAATGCGAAAGTCAGAGTTGCTGTGTAGCATTTGCTTCTCTGTGTCACAGTAAAATATTTCTAGAGCAAAACAATCTGTGGTTAATATCTGAGAGAGGCATTATTGAGAAACAAGTATGTAGATTCTCAGTGAGGTAATGTATGCTCTGCTTTTTTGTATTTTCCAACCCTTAGGCACACACAGAGGGCAAAAATAACTGCAGCATGGGGGTGGATATAGTATCGACTGAGGAATGGCGGTGACTCCCATTTCTAAATTTCTGAATGCCACGCTGCCATGTTATGCGTATGTTTGTACATGGCTCAGCCCTTCTTATTGCCACACCATTGATCTAAATATGCTTTGGGCTTTTCCATTAGCAAAAGTAAATATAAGATCACAGTAATAAGTCTTCTAACAGAGCTAGACTAATTTGAGGCCGTTCCACTGTTTGCTGCAGTCGTCTCTGACAGAGAAAAGCAATCAAAAAACGAGCCACGTAGTAATCTCGTTCATGTTAAAAGCTTTTCCTTCAGAGATACAACAGGCACTTCTATCTAGTGAAGATAGGCAGCGTGATTTTCCCATTTTCACCCACACTGAGCCATCTTACACCCTGAGTCACCTTCAACCTTCTTCTGGTGTCAAGTTATGGCTGCTGACAGTTACTTCTGGCAAGGAGATACCCTATGGAGAACGGATTTCCTCATAACTGGAAGGCTGATGAAGCACACTGGAGCTCTGTCTGGCCTGAACAGGGCATAACTCAACCGAGCCTCAGTCGTCGGGCCTGTGCTAAATTAACATCAGACTGCAGCTGATAGATACACATTGCAAAATGGCAAAGGCATATCAAATCACTTGTAAACTAATCACCTTTGTTCACAACAACATGCTGCCTTCCATTGTTATTTATAAATTTATAAATCTCCACACAAATATAAAGCAAGAACTGATTTTTGTAACTGCAACATTATTTGTTTGAAATCATTTGGCCAACAGAATATTGTAAAACACCAATACAATCATAATCTAATTCCAATAGTAACTACTACATGGTTATAATTAATTATAATGCTGTCCAAAATAAATAATTGTTTCAATGACATTCAGTGTACACACTAATTAAAAATAAATTCACTTGACTGGTGCGTGCCACTAATCTGACAAACATAT
Source organism: Mastacembelus armatus (assembly GCF_900324485.2). NCBI lineage: Eukaryota > Metazoa > Chordata > Actinopteri > Synbranchiformes > Mastacembelidae > Mastacembelus > Mastacembelus armatus. The sequence goes on along the minus strand of NC_046647.1, from coordinate 9,064,374 downwards.
TTCCATTGTTCAGTTCAAGTGTCAAACTACAATTACTTCAAGTGCTTCAAGGATTAGTCAAATAATATTTCAATGGGAAATTAATCAACAACATTTTTGGTTAATTAAAGCTGAAAAGATTAGTTAATGGAAAAGCAGATGGACAGAAAATTAGTTTTATAGATGAAACTATTACTGGATAAGGAAAATAACAGGGCAATATAACATAGCAATATTTAATCATATGGGATTTTGCTTGCTTTCTGTTCCATATTGTCTGCAGTATTTGGGTCTGCAGTGTTAGGATAAAGACCATTTTAATTTTTTTCCAAACACATAAATTAATTGATAGGAGATAATGAAATAATCATTACTTGCAGCCATTGTTTTCTTCATTACCAAGACAACATACCTGAAACTGAGTGGAGCTGTAGTCTACCATCAACAAAGCAAATCAGCTCGACTGGGTCAATCAATTGATTATCATTGGCTGCTAAACAGGAAGCTAATCGTGAATGACAACAGTCTATATGTTGCAGAGAAAAAGCAGAGCAGCAAGACAAGATGGGCATGTACAGTACTACTACTGTGCTCCTCTACTAAAGAGAGGAGTGGCTCTGAGCATGACCTAACAGGCTGGCTGGATGACATTCCTACAAGCCCTGGGCTTCGCCTTCCTTCCAAGCACTGACATAAGGCACAGATTCAACTGTCTTCCATTCAATGTCTTTGCAACAAGAAAGAAAATAGATCCAGGGTGGAGAGTTTTCACTGGGTTGTGAATCACTTTGTGTACATTCATAAAGGACTTTTACCTGAAACCGCCTTAAGAGATGCAAAATATTTGGTTCCTGCAATTTAAACCTGTGCGGACATAACGTTAAACACAATGAGCAGAGAGAACGTACAGTAGATGCTGCTGGTGTTTTCCACCAGAGCTTTTCACTATTTACACATCTATTTATATTCTTTTATAAGGCTTTTTCTTCTATACCATGGTCCCTTCCCTGTTAATTAAGTACTATATGTGTTTGCAACATCTAGACTTTCATTCACTTTCATTAGATTTCTCAAGGACACCACAAGGTTACGTCCCCTGTGGATTTTCAAAGCTTTTCAATATTTGATTCATCATTATTTCTCCAAACCTGCACAGCACTGCTGTAAAAGAACAATCCTGTGCTGCAGTTATTCCTGTACAATTATGAATAAGTTAGAGATCTAAATACTCTACTGCAGCCCAAATTCAGTTCCAAACAATTACCAGCATTGTGTTTACAGCTGGCTGCAACAAAAACAAGAAATCAAATTGAGCGCGCAGTTTTGCCGCCTGAAACAAACCACCCAAAAAGCCATTTAGCAACCCGACTGTGCTCTGCCACAGTTGCTGCTGCATCGCTGATAAGCTTGCTTCATGACAGGAAGCTTAACACACAGACTGAAAGCGCTGTATGAGGCTGATGAGTCTACACTGATCATGGTGTACGTCACCCATCTAGAAACAATACAGGGTCTCCCTGTTGTCTCTTTGTTAGCTGATGGAGCTTCCTGTTAACGAACCCCTGTTGGGCCTTGTCTGTGACCCAGAAACTATGACTCCCAGAACTGGGTCAAAATGACAGAAAAAAGAAAAAAAATTGATTTTAGCTGAACATAACAAACTGTAGAAATGTCTACTTCACTTAAAACCAGATATAGGACTTCATATTGTAAATATGTAAAAACCAACAGGGGTTAACTGATTCAGCTACAAATATATGTTAAAGTGACGAACACAGCCACTTTGTAGTCCTGTACAGTCTATCACATGCAAACATGGAAAAACAAAGATTAAAAAAAACAAAAAAACAACAACTTGAAGAGAATGAAAATTCAAGATGAGAGGAAACCCCAACAAAGTAAGCATTACAGCATAGACTGGCTTGTATTTTTAATACACAACAAAAAACTTCTACTTTCAGCAAATCAGTTTTTGTCAGGTTTCCCCTCTTATTAAAGTGAATATTTGTTCCCAACAGGAACCCCCTCCCTGCCTTCATATATTACAATATATACACAGCTGATTACAGGAGCTTCTGTCCATCAGGTAAGGAAGAGGCAGATATTTCTGACTGTCTCCAGGTGTGGCAGTGACATGGCAGCTAGCTTACGGTAAGATCATAAACAAGACTTACTGGAAACCTCTTAGCAAAACGACCACCACTCCTCGGCCTCACAGTTTCTGGGTTTACAGATAAAACTGTAAATAAAATCCAGTAGGGGTGTTATACATTTAGCTTTACGAAGGCAGGTAGCTGTTCTGTTTCTACACAACCTTGTTGGACTGCATATTAACTTTACTAGTCAATGGAGTCAGGAGTTGGTAGTTGTAGTCATACGAGTCTTATCTAAAGCCTGTCTTCAAACTTCTAGAGGCACCAAGCGACTTTTGTGGGTCCGGTCAGAGTAAGGAGGTCTTCGTGCACTGGGTCATGGGGGCGCTGCAGCTGCTGTAGCTCCTGAGCTAAAGCTAACGAGCTAACTAGCTGCTAGCCCGAACAATCAAACAGAAAGTCAGCGCGACTTCACAACAAAGCAGCACAGCTATAGCCAGGTACTGCCGCTAAAAAGTGGTCGTGTGGTGGTAAAATGTGGTGGTTTTCACCTGCAGTTCGGCCCGCTCCACCTCCCATTGTGCTCTCTCTACTTCGAAACGGGCCCATTCGTGCTGCAGGAAGTGCAAGATCCCCGGGATACTGTACTGCGCCCTAGCCGCCTCCCCAGCGTCGCCATCAGGCAGCGGTCCTTTGCCACCGCCGGGTAAAACAGAGTTGTTATTGTTGTTGAAGAACACGCCGGGGCCCGCCTGTTCATCCATGGCCGGGCTCGGTGGAAAGGCCTGTCCGTAGTCTGGCGGTTTCGGGGGTCTAGACACCAACGGAAGGGCAGAAACCCATCGACAGCGGTCCGTCTCCTCGGCTCGGGGGGAATGAACTCACTTTCTGACAGCTAGCTGTCACCGGATGACGTCAGCCTCTACGGCCACGCCCACACCATGTTGGCTGGAGGCGCTCGATTCGCTCACCCAGACACCCCGGAGGGACATCTCTGCTGGTGTGTTTTACCCAGAAAGGAAGGAAGGAAACAGTGGTACATCGTGTCACCACCGGAGGAGTTTGTTTTCCAAACTGTGATTGAGTATCGACTACAATGTGCAACAAAGCAGAGACAACAGCAACAGCAGTGAGGTCGAAGCAACTTTATTCACGTCAAAGAAATGAGAGAGGGCCATTTCTCTGTCAATCTGAGATGGTAGCTGGTTAGTTATAAAGAAAATCTTAAGACCAAGACCAAATAACTGTCTCCGGGAGAAAAACAAACAAGCATGATGGAAACAAAAGGGAAAAAAATAATGCAACTGCCATGCTAATCATGAGGCAAAATCACAGAGAAAAATGGCACAGTAAACACCAAGTTCAGCTCAGTGAAAGATGATGGCTGGACAAGAAGAACAAAATCAGGAAACAACTACCTACTGGAAAAATAAAAATGCTAATTGTGTCCCTTTTTAAATGTGCATCAAGTCAAGAAGTGATAAATTCTCACAATAAGATTTTCTACAGATTTTAAAGTGAACATTCAAAGGCTCTTTAATATTTACATGTGCTTGACTTCCCATTCATTAAAAATAAAAGATGAGATGTACAATAAATAATACATTTAAGAGACTGTAGTTAATGTGGTGCACTGTTGACAGAAACAGAAACAAAAGAGACATTAAAACATTAAATTAGGCTGCGAGAGCGTACGGTGCAGTTATGGAGTATTCAGAAGAAGCTCGTCTTGAGTTTGATAGTTGGTGCCGTTTGCACAGTTGGCTGAGCTTGCCTGGCTGCAGCTTTGGCTTTGCTGCTGGCCTGGCTGGCCCGTATGGCAGATTCCAGACGGGTTTTAAGTTCAGGTGCTGCACCAATTACTGTCTTGAAAGCAGCTGGATAAAGGGGACCAATCCGCATTAAGTTCTGAAGGGCAAAATCATGCAAACCTTTGGAAACCTGGGGTGCAGAGGAGATGGCATTTTCATCCAAAAGGTATGAGATGAGCGTTGGTACAAGAAGAGCCAGCAACTGTACCCCTGTTAATCACATAAAAACAATGGGTTAGATAATCATTAAAAACAAAATGAATTGGGCCTATTGTTATGATACCAAATTTGTGATTTTAATACTAATACCTGCCTAAATATCTGAATATAAATATAGAAATGATACCAGGGGGAAAAAAACAAATCATCAGGAAAAGTAAAGGAATTATAGATTACAGAACATGAAACTTAATAAACACAAAACAAAGAAAAAAATATTTAGACAATGTCAATATTGTGGACAGTCTCAAAAGAGGTCATAAAAGAAGAAAAGAATGAATAATGTTAGTCACATTTGTAAGATAAAATCTAAATAGAAAAGTTAAACTGGACAGACAGTCTTCTGGCAGGGTGCTTTGGACGTGTTGGGTACCTTGAGCTGCCAAAGTTTGAAACATCTTCCCCTGACTATCAGCTACATAAGCAAAATAACACCATATTTTGCTACGTGCTTCTGCTTTGTTTACAAACCATAGATGGTCGGGAAGAGCACTTTTAGTTGCAGCCAAGCCTCTTTGTTACCATGAAAGCTGCCTGCCGCACACACGCACACACACACACGCACGCACGCACGCACTCTCTCACACACACACACACACACACACAGCACCGCCCACTGTCGCGCAGTAACGTAAGTTTGTATATACAGCTCTTATTAAAATTGATGTTCAAGTACCGACACTTATAAAACAGGGTACAGTACCGTTTTTAACAGCAGGGTATTGTGATAACTTTCTATACCGTGCAACACTAACTAGAGCATAAAAGGATTGGTGAATGTTTATTTGCACCAAACTCGAAGAAAATGAGTAGTTGCAGCTCTACAAACAATAAATATGAAATAAAACAGTAATGCCAAAAGATGATGCATCTCACCAACTGCAAAAAGAGACTTTTAAAACCACAACATGGAAAAAGCAACGTCACAGCTTAATGTAACACATATATAAAACCAATCAATGTTTTTGATAGCACATTTTATAAATATGTATTGCATTTTTCTTTATGAGGCAAATAAAAGCAAAAAGCAGGAACAAGATAACTGAGGAAACAAAATAAAAAATGTATATATTAAGAATAAATTTACAGAATATAAACTATAACATAATGTTGAAAGCAATATGGACCAATGCAGGGATTCTAAATTTAGCATTTAAAAAGACAGAGCAATATACTTTAAGTGATCTACTTTGATGCAAGGGAACACTAATGGAAAAAAAGTACAGTGCTTTAGTGATCCATTAGGCAGAAACACACTTACGGTTCTTCTCTTCACCCATGCCGACCAGATTCTCTAGGACCCTGATGCCCTCCTGGACAGCCTGCAGCTCAGCAGCAGTCCCTGGCCGACTGCGCTCCACTGCCTTCAGCTTCTCCACCATGAGTGGAGCGAGAGCATGGATGTACGGGGTAGACAGGGCTCGGCTGGAATGCTGAAACACTGACAACAGCAGCTGGTAACACCGGGCCTGGACCTGTGGCAAAAACATAGAAATTAGCCAGGCCACACCCATTTGGAAAGTCTGACACACCTTTGGTTTACAGTTCAAACGTGTCCAGGCTGAGATTCTCATTCCCTCTCACTCTCAGTTGAACAGAGAGTGAATTCAGTTGATTACCCATGGATCACTGGAATTGAGTGCATTTCGGAAGCGGTCCATGCAGCCCCTCTGCAGGACAGTCACTCCTACAAGTTCATTGCTGGCAGACAGCAGGAAGAGTGTGATCGCCGTCAACATGCTGACCTCATCCATGTCAGGTCTGGACTCATCTGCAGGCAAACATACTGTCAGTGAATAATCAAGTCTTTTTTTTTTTCTGCCCCCTCCACCGAAAGACTGGACATAACAGTCAAACATCCACATGCATTTGCTTACCTGGCTGTGAGTACTCAAGCACAGATGCCAAGCTGCTTCTCACAAGACCGGTCCACTGTTTCTGCGTGCTCTCCACCCGGGCCAGTGGGGAAGTGATGATGGTCTTGATGCCCTGTAGAGCAGCTGACACAGGCATAGGCACTGAGCTGTCAGAAGTCTTAACGGCAGTTTCTCTCAGCACACCGGTGATTAGGAAGAGCACAGTGGGTAGGATGGTCATGCTTCCTGCAAAGGAGTTAAGAAACTGTGAGAAATGTGTTTCATTTTATGCCGAACAGCACCCCTTGATGGTAATAGTATTCATACTTTCTCTTAATTTCACTCTAGACCACTGAAACTAACAATGTAACCACAACTGAATCAGCTTCTTACTAGGTGTAAGCAAATCATTAACAAATCTCAAAAGTCTCTATGTGTGTATGCTTGCTATTGCAGTTTGCTTCAGGCCTAACCAGCAGGAGAGCAGAGTGAGGGCAGCTCTGCCAGGATGGAAACTGTGTTAGCCACCAGGCGTGCACTTTCTTCGGGCAGTCGGCGAGGTCTCAGTGGCGCATGGCTTGGTGACTCCTTGACACGTGTATTAAGCTGTGGTAAGTGACGGACCAGGATGAATACGAGCAGCTCCATGGCTGCAAACACCAGAGATTTGCCAGGGACAAGCTCCCCCGACTCTCCCCCTTCCCCTAGGCTGGGCTGAGAGTCTTTCTCTCCTTCTTCCTCTTTGCCTAGGCAAAATAAAATAACATAGTAACCTAGATCACTGAAACAGCCATATAATTAAAATCATTTCACTATGGTCAAACTTCATATTAACATTCGTGTTTAGTATTTTTTTTTTAGATGATGCAAAACAGCACAGTGAGTTTATGTTTTAAGTGGCATTTAAGTGTAATGTAAACAAGGCAGATCTTGTAGTCTGTTTGTTGCTGACCTTTGCTGGTTCTCTGTCGCTGCAGATGATCCTGTGCAGCCCTGATGGTCTCCTGTACGACAGCAGTGACCTGGAGCTGGACAGCAGGAGGATCCCGGGTCAGCAGCAGCCTGTGTAGCACGTTCAGGAGCTCCACTGCCAACAGCTACAATAGAAAAAAAAAAAGTGCCATTAACACCATGGTGAAACACCAGGAAGGTCTCCGATATTCAAAAGGGGAATCAGTTAAACGGAGCATTGGGGCGAAACTTGTCACCTCGTAAAGTTAGTAAATATCACATGACCCTGTTGTATTTACCAGATATCTGCAGTAAGGTGGTGACCAGTTACTGGCAAATATATCACTTGAGCTAGACCAACAAAGTAACTACTACAAGGTGTAAATAACAGAGGTTATGCATAAAATCCATAATTTTACAGTAGAGTAAAATAGCATGGTTGTACACATCTTCCAGCATACCTCTATTTTCTAACAACTCTAACTTGTGTCGTTACCTGGTCGTCTGCGATATGGGTCTTAGCACAGGAAGATTCCAACAGAGTGCACAGTGCGTGCAGGCACGACATCACATGCTCAATGGGCTCCTCAGGACGGGGGAAGCAAAGAAACTCTATACTGACACCTGAGAGACAGAAAACAAAAATGCTCTTAGGGTGTGTTCATGCTATTTTCTTTGTTTTTCCTCATCCTCTACAGTCCTTTCAGTGTTGGTGCAGGTGTGAGGTAGATCTGGTGGCTGTAAGGTAAACAAACCTCTGGGCTTCTTTGCTGCTTCTGATATAGGTGCTACTCCACAACACAGCAAAACACGGTAAATGTTCTACATCACATATGATGGCTCTGTATGTCTTTACCCAACATTAGATGCATCCTGTCTTTGACTGACTCCTCAAAGGTCTTCGTGGTGGACGAGGCTCCTTGTGGGAGTGCGGGAGCCTTGGAGGGAGTAGAGGAGTCCTTTTCTTTCTCTTCACCAGCTCCAAACCCGGTGCTGCTCAGCCACAGGGCCACTGCATGCAGTACAGGGGCCCATGAGCTGCGGTAGTGAAGCCTTGCTGTGTCTATAGTCTCTGGAGTATAAAACGCTCCACCTGAACACAGATGAACAATTGTGGGAAAATTCTTTTACACAAATGTACTTTTCAATTAATACAGAAAATGTGACATTTAAAATACATTTCCAGTTTGAATTTAGCATTTGGGCAACAGAAATGTATCTTGTACCATCAGGAGGCAGCTGGCTAGAGAACTCAGCCGGCAGAGTCAGTAGAGCGTAGTCTCTGAGCATGGCTAGCCAAAGGCGGCTCAGTGAGGGCAGCTCTGGCTGCACCAAGGTGATGAGACTGTCGGGTGGAAGCACGTTGGCACCCAGATCCTCCTCGTCTTCATCATCATCTGCATTTCGATTGAGTTTGGCAGGCTTCGACTCAGCCTCTTTTTTAATCTTCATTGCTACCACATACACCTGAGCAAAGAACCCCATGCATATAGTCAGATTTATTACCATACAACAAATATGGTACAGTGCTCTGATCAGGGTCTTCAGTCTCACCTCAGCCCATGCCTTTAGCACAGCCAGTTTCTCCATCGTTGTGGCGCTCTCACTGTACAGCTGACTGGATGAGCCTTTCCCAGCCTGCACCTTGTCCAGTGATGACACGAGCAGGTTGTGGACTCGCCGCAGGTCATTGAGGTCACTCACTACGCCACTACCAATCCACGTACTACACACCTGGTAGTCACATAGAGTGATCAAGGTAACAAAGGGCAAAACTAAATCTTCTACATCCCTCTGAGGACTATTAGAGTGTCAGGCCAAGGGCAAGAGTCTGAGTAGACTACTTTAAGGAGACTTTAATGAAAATGGTCTAGTGAGACACCTTGTTTGCTTATTTAAACTATCATGTTGTGTGATCCTGCAGTTAAGCGCTCTTTAAATTATCTACATTTGCTTTTACCATCTTAAGGAAAGTATTATAGACATTTACTTTGTTTTCTAGAAAAGAGAGATCAAGCTTTTGGCCTTCAGGAGGAACAAACATGGTATTAGTGGGCAAAAGAGAAAAAGAGTTTTGAATAAAAGTGCTGAAAGGCATGACTGTTATTCCCCTGTCACTCATGGTTCACATCAGGTTTATAAGTCAAAGAGCATTAAGGCAGAAAAATTGACACTGCTGGGTCCTAAGGGAATAATGACTCACTGTGCGGTGGTAATTAACTGCTATTGCGGCAGCACTGCTACAGAGGACATCATCAAAATATATGACCATAGGTAAGGGCGGCTCAGGACAATGAACGCTACAGCACAAGCAGAGCTGGTTTCTAGATGCTAAAATGCAACTAGGATTTTGAGGTCCTTTAAAAAAGTGGTACTAGAGAAAGGGGAAAGAAAGCAAATTTATCTGGTAGAACATTTTTCTAAAGCTACATAAAGAAAGCATGGTGTCTTACCTGGCATGCTTTAGCGGTTATGTCAGAAGGCGTATCAGGTGAAAAAGCAGGTCTGAGAGCAGCTCCAACCTAAATGCACACAGTATACGATTGGCACAAAATTAACCCTGTCAGTATTAATTTGGATTTTCAGAGTATAATTCAATTTGAAGCGTCTCTGACTCACATTAGCCTGGTACTGTTCCAAGATCACATGCCCTGGGAATTCAGGCTCTGGTACTGATGCAAACTTCTTAATGATGTCTTCCAGGGCCTGCAGGCCAGCCATCCTCAGCTGGTTACTATGGTCTGTGGCCGCCATGAAAGCCATACGGATGAGGTCAGACAAATGGAGCACCAACAGATCTCCTAGATGGACAGAGGAATAGAACATATTTAAAATCAATGTGAGGAATGGGACAGTGAGTAGCCTAATATAGGATTGCCAACTCTGCATTTTTAAAATTTTGCAAGTCAGTATTTAATATTTGCTTTAGTACCGTATTTTCTGGACCATATAGTATAGCTCTTTCATGTGGGTGGCATTTTCACTTGTCTTATAGAGTTATAGTTTAGCACGAACATAAATGTTTTTACTTTTTCTGGTATAATATTATCTTCAGTTGACTGGCATCTAACACTAGTGCCTACTCGACAGAATGACTAACTATACACATATAAGTTGCTTACCTATATAAGTCGCACCACAAGCCAGAGCAGTAAAAAGTAGTAAAAAAAAAAAAAAAAAAGACACTCCAGAAAATACAGTAATCATTTGGTTGCATCTCAGCAAGAAGATACAATTACTGAGTCTTCCAAAGTTTGCTTTTTTTTTTAAAAACACCTTCCTCTCAGTAAGAAAGAATTAAAGATACCACTGGACACAACAAATCAGTTTTCAGTGTCCTTGCAGTGACTCAGAAGAAACCAGAAATCGACCTTGAGGTTGAGACTTAATGGAATTTTAGATGAAGTGTATCTTTGAAGGGATTAATTGAACAGACAACATGCGGATCAACCACACGCTCAGTCCAGACACTAAATTTGGCTCGACTGCTTCCAATGTTAAAAAAAAAAAAAAAAAAAATCACTGCACCATGCTATTACTGTCTAGCCTATAGAATGTTTCCTTATGTCAGAGAAGCTTATAGAAATACTGATTCTTCATCCTGTGAAAAAAATCCCTCTCACTGTTGCTTGTTAAACTTGGGTGTCTTTACATTAATGCACATAATGAGATTTTCTCCACAAATTACACTAGAATTTGCAAAAAACAAATATAAAAACAAACAAAAATAGCCTAAAATTCAGATTTGAACTAAAAAAATATTACAGGGGGCATAAATCAAATCACACAACTCTTCTGGCAGCATTGTGGTACCTTTCGGGTTCTTGGTTTGTGCGGATCGGGCAGCTGCCAGGTCAAAGTGTGTTTTGTCTGCATTCTCGCATAACAAGATGATGCGACACAAGCAGTCAGCAGCAAATACCCGCGTCACCCAGCGCGGCGCCACAGAGGGTTTAGACTTGTCATCCTCGCCAAGGCCTGTGAACATGGTGTCATCGTCCATCTCGTCTTTTTTCTCTGAATCTTCCTCATCTTTCTCAACCTCAAAAGTAACAGCTCCTCCGACATCTGATGGAGGAGATGGACACAATCATAATTCAATTTTTAAAAAAAACTGACTCCACCTTGACATGTGAAGTCCTCTCCACTGAATGACATTTTAACTGGGCTATAGAAATAAATGATGTTTCCATTATTGTGTGATACTTTCCTAGAAAATGATAACATGTCATATTTAGTTTTTTAAATCTACCTGTAGTTGCTGCCAGGACATCCTTGCAGAGTTTCAGCCAATGTGAAAGCTTTTCCACAGCAAGAGAGGACAACATGTGGCCCAATGTGTCATGGATATCAGAGCATAGCTTCCTGTCTGTCTCCCGATCCAGCATGCCAAACAAAACGCCCTCCAGGCCGGTCTCTGTGATGTTCAGATCTGAACCAGGGATAAAGCAAACAGTCACGCTGTCTCACTAAGGTATATTACCTAAACAGAATGCTTCTTGCTCATAATTCGTACTCACTGATTGGAGTGCTGTCTTTGCTGTCTCCTGCTCTCTTTGCCAGGCTCATGGCATACTCACACACCTCTGCCGCTTCTCTCTGGGCAAGCTGTCTCAAGCAGGCCACTGCAGCACGGCGCAGCAACAAGTGAGAGCTGCATAGGTGCACCTGCAGGTATCCCATAGTACAGTAGGAAATGATGCTTATGTTTAAGACAGACTACAACTATTGTACATGAAACTCAATAGGTCTTACACAGAGGCAAGGCACCAGGCTGGACAGGTTGACATGGCGTGGAGCGAACATGTGTAACTGCTGCAGACATGAGATGGCAGCTGCCTGCACAAGAGAGTCGGAGTGGTCCTGCATGATGGCACAACCGACCAGGCAGGACGAGCGAATGGTAGAGACAGTGGCTCCATTTCCTTGAATCCAACAACACAGATTGAAGAAAAAAAAAGAGAAAAATGGAAATAGAATTTTTAGTAAACAGAGGATACATAGTAAGCCTCCAGCTATACATCAGTGGCTTGTGGAGTGTTAAAATTCATTACACTGCCATCTTCTGGCCAATGAGAATCAAATAAGAGAGCCACAGTAACAGAATTTACCCTGCAATTCTGGTCCCACTGTGGTGATGAGAGCACCCAGGCAGCGGCCCAAACACTGGTGCACCTCTGTGTGAGATGGGGGCACAGTGAGGAGCAGGGTGAGAACCAGGGACAGGGTGGGCTCCACGTAGCCTCTGTACATAGGACCACTGGAGTCTACGATCAGAGCCAGCGAGTGCAGAGCCCATGTCTGACAAAAAAAAAACAGAGACCATATTGGAATTACTAATGGGTAAAAAATGACAGAACAAAGCTAATAAAAAAACAAAAAAGTGAAATCTAGTTTGGATTAAAACAAAGCTACAGGAAATTATTCAATTAAAAAAACTCAAACTCTCTTGTGAGTAAATCCTAATATCTAATATATTCCTCATCTAATTCACTGTACCTGGACCTCATGAGAGGATCCATCCTGGGCCAGGGCCAATAGGATGCTGACACTGGTCTTTAGATGCTGACCAGAGCCAATTCCTCCAACATATCGATGCAGACAGCCAAGAGCCAGTGAATGACCCGTCCTCGAAACTACATCACGGGCCGACTTCAGTCTGGAAACACAAGGGGGGAGATTATGGAATCTCATGATTAAAGACAAGCGTAGACAGGCAGCTCAAGACAGGTTAATGTCAAAGACTGAAATTATCTTTCTGAAAACATTAGTGACCTAGACTAAGCAGTACTTGGTCTTACCATTAAAATGAGATGAGTTGAAACTTTATTAATCCCCAAGGGGAAATTGAGGTAATAAAATTAAAATTAAAAATAACAAAATGGAAAGAGGCTAAAGCTTAAAAGTACTTTTAATACAGCTCTAAAATATTTACTTGTCAAAGCTGGTCTGGGCCATTCTGGCAATGAAGGTAGCCTCCCCCACCACCTGAGCCATCCTGCCCAGGGCCTCTCCAGCAGCACAGCGCAGGATGGGGTTTGGATTGTCCAGCGCTCCCATCACCAGTGCCAGGGCTGACTTACGTACCTCCTCAGGACCCAAAGTGCTCTTGTTCTCGGCCAGACCCTTCAGTCAGAGAGTAAGGAACACATACATTATTTCTCACTGTATATATTACCTGAAAAAAAACAAAAAAACAATAATGTGGCATTCACAGACTGTATAAAGAATTTCCTCACCTTGAGGGCACTAAGCACTGCAGTGAAGATGTTCAGCTGGACGGCTTGCTGTCGAACACCTTTAGCCTGCTTTATGCACTCTGCAAAGTGGTCTAGCATCTGTAGCCTGAATATCACATAGAAATCATTACTAACAAGCACACCAAAAAGATAGCACACAAAAAGAACAACACAAAACAACACAAATAGATAAAAAAAACAAATGAACAAACTTAAAAGGCTCAATAATGCAAAAATATTTACATTGCAAACATTCAAGACACTTTTTGAAATATACACATGGATGCCTAAACTATTTACCTATGTTTGAAGGAGACATGGGGGAAAACTACACCAAACAGAGCCACTGAAGCATCGATGACTGACACACCCAAAGGGAGAGGCCCTGGGATGGCCTCACCAATAGGGACCCGCAGGTAGATGGAGGAAGGATCATGCTCCAGAGCTCCACTGCCAGACGCACTGTTGGGCTGCAGCTGTTCAGTCCAATAATACAGAAATATTAGCACTACTAACACAGACCCAACATTGCAGAGTGCCACAGAAATCAGATAATAATGGTAGTTAGTTACTGTTATCGAATTAACACAAATTAATTGATTTCTGGGTAAAAATCTTAATCTCCACACATACAGCATCAATTTTTATTTATACATCTTTAATGATTATTGTTTTGGATTATTTTTTTATGTATAGGTAACTAACTTGATCCTCTATGGACTTGTGATCAGTCTCCTGTAGCCATGAGCCCATGAGCACACTGTCATCATAGTGACAGAGAGAGCGCAGCAAAGAGGTGGTGGTGTTGGCCGAGTTGTCAGTCAAAGTGAACTCCGCCACCAGCTCCCTCAGAAGTGCGTTGAAGCTGCCTACACAGGGAAATTACGGGGTTTAAATCACCTTACGTTAATCTTCTTAACTGCTGTGAAAAAATGCAGAAGTGACCACGGTACCTTCATAGGTCTTGGGAGGCAACAAAGCCAGGATGTCATACAACCTGAGCCTCACCATCGCTGCACTTGCTTTCAAGTGAGCACCATGGACCTTAATGATAGCTGGTACACTGACAAAGGGCAAAAACATACAATCAATATTTATTCTGATACACACACAGAAAACATTCAAAGAATAGCAGGAAAGAGTTATTGAACATGACAAAATTAGTGAAATGTATGTACAAAATGCTTTAACAAAGACAATATGTCTCTGTTTTTATTTCTTCAATAGACCATCAAACTTAAATCATCACACTCACTGAGACATCATGGTCATGGCACATTCAATGGGAGTCATCAGTCTACGGATCACATCTTCTGTAAGGAGCTCAGGGCAGTGGGCCACAAAACTCCGCATGGCTACAAAACAAAGGCACAGGAGGATCAGTAAAAAAAATGGTGTCATTGCTGACATTACAGAGATTGTGAAGGTAAACAGTAAGTTTTTCTTTACCACACAGTGCTCCAGCTCGGCCCTCCAGGGTGACTTGCCAGGTGAATGAGTCTCCTCTAGCTTTTTCTGCCTCCAGCTCCTTCTGGGAGCGAGGAAACACGTTCCTCCACAGCAACAGCATCTTGGGGAGGTGATAGCGCACCAGGGAGGGACCTGGGAATACAAACACAATGTGCTAGCAGTGATAGGTAGAAGGGTTTGCTGACAAATTTCCGAGGAGCAGACGGCATCTGGGAGACTCACCCAGAGTCATAAGGGCTCCTAGCAGCAGCCAACCAGCCTGAGTGCGCTGCAGGGACAGTCGGCTGTTCTGAGCGGCTGTCCGCAAAAGGTCTTCGGCTATACTCACTACCAACTACAAGAAAGGAAATTCAATTTAAAATTTATATAGGACACTCGAAGTGGCTGTTAAGAGTAGGTCAAAATAAGGTGCAGATCTAACTGACAGAAGCAAAAGGGAATGAACACACAAGAGTGAATCTCAGATTGATCTGTGTTTCATTAGTGGATAAACACCTTGCCCTTGGAGTGGGGGATACCCAGGGGACACTGGTGTACACCTCCCAGCAAAGCAGCCATCGCAAAGCTGTAGCCGCTCACAGCCTCAGGTGAACTCTTCAGGTTGTTGATTCTTTCCGCACAGCGGTCCAGCAGTGGGGTCAGTTGGTAGGGTAGTGCCACGGCAACACAACGCAGGCACCATGCCGCTGCCAGGCGAGCCGCCATGCTCGGGTGAAGCAGCACTGACGTCACAGTTTCAAGAAGTCCTGGCAAAAAGATATTTAAAGTATTGGTTCTTTGTTAATGGATCCAACCCATGTTTGACTAGAAGAATGGTGTAATCATGTAAAAACATGACACCAATGTTATGCAAGAGGTTGGTCAGTATCATGCAAAATGGCCTCTCCACTTTGGTTAGGGTCAACCCAAAGTGTGATGAAATTTAACAGTGCTAAACCAAACATATCACATGTCATGTAACATTTCTGGTGTCCCACCGACAGAAGGCTCCTGGATGAGAGGTGAAGCTGTGGCACTCAAGCTCTGAACTAAACTGCCCAACTCCTTCAATGCGCACACCATAACATGCTGACTGGCAGACACGTCAGCCGCCCCGGCCTTGTTCTCTCCACTGATGTCATTCACAACTGCCTCTGGAAAAACGTGGCAGAAAAAGAGAAACAAGAAAAGTTTGTCACTATACAACACCTTAATGTTCCAAGTGCTGGTAATAAAATGTATTAAGCATCTCATAATATCGTTCATCATTCATGATTTAGAACGTGTACAGCATTGATGGATAATCAACAATCAACATAACCTTATTTAAAGCCTGTTAAAGTAAACTGTAGCTTATAAATTACACAAATGACTGACCATATTAGACTATGCATTGCTGTCACACATCATTAACCTGCAAAGTCCTGTAACTACAGAACTACTTCAAAATATAGAAGAGCACTGCACCTCAGAGCTCTGTGGATTTCTTTCAGTCCAAAAGAAGTGCAAAACAGAAAATCTTAACTACAGCTGTATATTTGGATAATTGAAACTAAGGAGGGAAACAGTGAAATGAAATGAAATTGCTAACAAGTACAGCCACGATCAGTTATCATGAAGTGAAATCCACATAGCTTTAAACAAGCGCCAGACAAGAGAGGTCACACATAAGGAAAACGTCAGTTTAATGACTTTAGGAATTGATTTGAATTTTCCTGAACAACCTTTTTTCCACACAAAGTAGGAACATGGAGCTGACTGTAGAATATAAAAGTGGACATATACTAATAGGTCCCAGTTCCATCATCAAATAGGATGAAGATCTAACCCTATTTGATCTAACTCCAAAAATGTTTAACTAGTTACTTTTAGCACAGACATTTCTCAAAGTCTAATTACAAGAAATTTCACAGATCCAGTTTTTGAAAAAGATACAAGCAGGAAGTATAGTGAAGAGACCAAAACCAAGTCTTGACAGACACCGACATTCAACCCATTTTTACATTTCAACGTCAACAACAACAAGAGAATGACAAAGTTTACAACAGTGTCAAGGTTGCAAAGCAAATCAGAGTAAGAATCATCCTTTTTGAATGATAAAGGTGATTATGAAACACCTGATGTGTTGTTATACTGCAGAAAAAAGGGACGTTTGGTGGAACTAAAATAAATAAAATCAAATGACGGACAAACTTGCAGATATTACGTCCTGTTGATGTGGGGGAAAATGGCTTCTTCCTACTATATGTCTAGACATTAAGTGGCACATGCAGTTTTTCTGCTCTTGTAATCCACATGCCGACAGTTGGAAAGAGTTATGTTTTTTGCCCCTTAGGGACTGCAAAAATGGAATATAAATTCACAGACAAACAGCCATGAAGGTTATGTAATCATGCAAGCATGGCAATGAATAGTGTCACTGGTATTATGATGCTGCCTATGGTTAAAATCAGGTGTACAGAAAGAAGAAAAGAAGAATCAGAGCAGAAAGCAAGAAGAAAAATAGAAATAGGAAAAGCCATCCCCACACACAAAGCAGAAAAAAAAACACCTCCATATGCAGCACAAGTGCAAACCATGCAAGAATATTAGAATCTGAATGAAGGGTGAATTAAAAGTGATAATAATGGATGAGTACTTACTCTGTAATGCTCTGAACCGTGATATTTCCCCCCCATCCTCCTTACCCACAGCCCTCATTTGCTTGCTGATGGCTTGGCAGATTTCTTTGCCGGCTGCTATTTGTGCTTTCTCTCCAAGTAAGCCCCCCAAGGTGGCACGCAGCATGAAGGACACACAGCGGCGTGAGTACACAGCCTCAACATGTGTCTGCGTGGCCCGCGGGTGAGACACTAGGTCCAAAACGTGGGACAGGAATGTGGCAAAGTTGCGCTCCAACCACTGACCACCAAGTGTAGTCACAAACACAACATAGGCCTGAGGAAGATGAACAAAGATTGCCTGTGAAATTGTTTAATCAGGTGTCACATGCTCGGATTCTCTCTGTTTGGAGAGTTCACCTCACCTGTGTGACGCCCACCCGCACCTCCCTGCTGACCGAGCCTCCACCCTTCAACATTTCCCCCCCACTCTTCAGGAAGCCAGACCCGCCACGCAGAAAGCCTGTGGCCATTAGTTCTAGCACCTCTTCCAGAGTGGCCCGCTTCACATTCTGACGCATCACTGAGGAAAAACAGTAGGACTATTAATCATGAAACGTGGTGAGTGGTGTGGAAAAAGAAGACCTACACATGTAAACTCTTAGTCCTACCAGCTGCTTGTTTGGGCATCAGGGCAGTAGCCATGACTGTGCCCAGCAATTTGGCCACTGCTACTCGAACACCATAGTTGGATCCTTCCAGGGCCTTAAAACACAAAGTGGCCATGTTCTCCAGTTCCGTAGTCCACATAAAGACTGCTTCATTCTGCAGCTCCAACAAGCACTGACAACAACAGAGTGAATAAAGGTGGAGTTCTTAGTTTGACTGTACCAAAATCAAAATTTCTGATTGACTGACTTTATATATATTTACACATGCCAATTATTCATTCAAGTGATATGAATGCTTAGTTCACACTGCATAAGTTATTAGAATACATAAGCCATAAAATGTATACAATCTGTAGTAGAAGTGTTGTCATGTTTTCTAAAGAGGAAGTTATCTTTCACAAGAGAGAACGGAATTGCACGACACATCCGAGCACCAACGACACAGCACAAAATGTAAGTGTTGGGTGTGCATTTTGACTTCACTTCACTAGACGCTCTAAAGATAAAAAAAAACATGTTGCCAAAAAAAGATTACAAGAAACTATCAGAAGTAGGAAGTGCTATATTGCAGTAAGGGCTTAAAAAACATTACTGACATAAAAGCAGCTAATTTGTGGAACAGAGTTTGTTTGACCATTACACTGGTCAAACTGGTGTCAGTTCCAGGCTTTGTAAGAATCCTACATTAGTGCATGAAACCTGTATAAATGTTCAACAGAATGAGAAATAATCTTTTCTTTTTTGACCTTGCCTACTAAATCTGCAAGACGTCTGGTAAATCTTTTACATCACTAGATTTTTGAGACCAACCTTTGCCACCGCACAGCGTACAGCCATGGACCTGTCTGTGAGGAGAGACCGTGCATTCTTGTAGATATCTCTGTGACATGAAGCTGCAGCTCCACCCAGTCCACTGAGCACCTTCTGCAGGCTGAGAAGGATCTCTCCTCTGCCTTGGGACTACCATCAGTAAAGTAACGGTGAAAATAAGAGGATTAAAATAGACGTCACATCAATTTCTGAATATTAAATCTTTAGTTATTCATTGATGTTCCTACATTCCAGTATGCATTTGACCTCATGCCCATTCCATTTGCAAGTTTTATTCTGTTTAAAGTCATACCTCTGCACTCTTTAATGCCTTCAACAGATTATTAATGGTGTCTGGAAACGAGCTTCCCAGCATCCTGCCCATCTTCTCATAAAAAGCTCCAACACATGCCACTGCAGCACTATAAGAAAAGTTACTGTATGCATTAATTTGAAAATAAAAATAAATTATTATATCAGATAATAAATATCTGCATCAAGAGTTAAACTAAAACCTAAAAGTTGAAAACAAGTTATGTTTCAAACACTGTTTGAAACGTGTTTATGTACATTTGATCCCCCCTTTTTAAACAATAAATGGTAGTCTACAGATTTAACATGGCTTAAGAGCTAAAATTTGTGAAGGAGGTCCTACAATATATACCCAAAACTCTGAGATTAGCCCTGAAAAGTTTCTATCTTAATACAAATATGTATAATCTCATACAAAACGCGCGTTATACATACAAAGCCACTGAAGGCACACACTGCTGTGATTAAATGGGATCTTACAGTTTTGTTGGTAAGTATGCAGGAGTGTCATCCTTGCTTTTGATGATTTCGTTGCATTTATCCAGAGTCTGGAAAACAGTGAAAGTGTCCCCGATGCTGTAGAGGGTAGCAAGGTTTTTGGCCAACAGCTTTCTCGTTGGTGGACCTGGGGCACTGCTGATCAGTCCTGTAAGCTGTTCCACCAACTTCTTCTGCTTCTCCTTCACATCCACCTGCCGTGCAAACGCAAACCAACGTCACAAACCGCTGCTAATGAAACCCACTAGGGAAAATAATGACAACATTTGAACAGTAACCTTATTTGCTGCTACAAGCACTTTATCCAAAAAGCGGAGCCACTCGAAGATGAAGACAGGCCTCTTGGCTTCAGTGATCTGGGCCAAGGCGTCTTCATTCAGCAGGAGACTGTGGGCCAGCTCCATGGCGAGGACCTTAGATCACACGGCTCTGCACCCTCACCTCTGTAGGGTGATATTAGGGGATGTGAGGTTTCTTTAATATCCGACTATAAAGTAGAAAGCACCTGAGACACTGAACACCGTGCTGGTAACGACTAACACGTTTTGTGGCTTGATAATAAGTGTAAGTTATAGTGTGTATTTACATCTCACTCGCTTGTTTGTCGTTTAGTTTGTCGGAGCAAACTAAAGTGTCAGAGCAACTGTGACACTTTAGCTGCCTCCAGCTGTTGATAGGCGTTAGCAACCTAAGCTAACCAGTTCCTACGAGCTAATGTCCCGCTTCACCTCGGCCAAGCTCAGCGTTAACTGTCACACTTATCACTATGAAACATCTACGCGGCCGTAAACACGCCAGGAAGAGCCTTTTAATAAAATATGGAGGATATGAGGCCAAATGTCTCATCCTACCTGTGTTTCGATCACCAGGATCAATGACGACGAGTATCGTGTGTGTCGCAATAAAGGTTCTCCGATGTGAAACTAAGGAAATAATATGCAGACTATAAGGCGTTAACAAATTGAAGTAAAAATATGGCACACTTTGTTTACCTGTTTTCAGGTGAGTCTATGCACTCAAAGTCAGCACCTTCTTATGAATTATTCGGAAAATGCGCCGGAACTTGCGACTTGTTGTATACTATGTAGCTACTCGGAATGTTTTATTGGACGGAACCAAACAGCAGGGAAGCAAATACGATAGTTTCAAGGCGCCGCACTTTTCCTTCTCTAAGTTGTTTTCGTTCTTTAACAGGGCAAAATGTCTGATGAGGACGAAGACTATATGTCTGACGCCTTTCTCAGTAAGATGTAAGCGTTCTGTGGTTTCTGTAATAATATAATCTCAGTATGTGTTTACAGACATCGATTTTTAGAGTACCTGTCACTGTTGTGTCTTTGTATGTCCTGCCTCAGGCAAGATGTAAAACCAGGTGTCAGCATGGTGAGACGAGTAAAAGAAGCAATGAAGAAGGAGGAACGGCAAAAGGAGAACAACGCCAAGAACCGCCAGAAAACCGTGAAGCAACAGGAGGAGGAGAGTCGAGAATCAGCTTTACAGAGCTCCATTAGCAGCCAGAACAAGGGGTTTGCACTTCTCCAGAAAATGGGCTACAGAGCTGGTCAAGGCCTCGGCAAAGAGGGCAAGTCTCTTCTTTAATGAATGATCTTATTTCTGATCTGCTTTACGTTTGTTAGTTGTATTAATGTTTGTTTTTGTTACTTCTTCAGGAGCAGGAAGGGTTGATCCAATTCCTCTAAATATCAAAACTGGTAAGCAGTATATTTTTAATGTGAATTTGGTAACAACATGTGCAGTTCGATCTGTGGTTAAGCATGTACTCTGTGTGTTTGCTGACTCAGACAGAGGTGGCATTGGAATGGAAGAGGTGAAGAAGAGAAAAGCTGAGGAGGAACTTGAACGCTATCAACAAAAAGTACGAGCCAAACAACGGAATGAGACCAAATCTCTGCAAGAATTTAGGTGACGTTTGCAGCTATGAGATTAGATCTCCTCCTGTAATGTCAGTGTTTTACAGCCAGTGTGTGTAATCTTGTGCTTTTTCATTATAGGTCGAGAGTCAGGACAGAGAGAGAGGAGCGAAAGATTGAAGGAGACCTCAGAAGGAGTCAGCGAGCCTGTGAGCAGCTTGACAGTCAGAAGGTTGGAAGACTTATGACAATAACACAGGCTCATCAGAACATCACAATACTAATGTTTTTGCACATCATCTGCAGTGATAATTAAATACATTAATTCAGAACAAATTCTAATAGTTCACTTTATGTCAGTATAAAAATAGCAGTTGAGGTTTTCTATGTGTGAACACTTTGGTTGAGATTCTTTTTCATTTCAGGGCATTACTGTTCCAAGAGAAGACTGGTATTGGCCTAAAGCAGACGCTGATGTCGAAGAAGATGGTCTTAAGGAGGAGGACGAAGAAGAAGACGCTGAGGAATTAACTGTTAGTATTTACATTGTGTGGTTCAATCATATTAATTTTTTATGTGACATAATATTTCATTATTTTTGTGGGCGGCCCGCTAACAACATGACGTACACAGTTAATATAGTGGCATGTATATGGTGCAATAAATGCTTGTAGGATTCCATTGTGATTAACTTCAAAGTGTATTTGGTGTGTCTATGTTACAGTCCTTTGACAAACTGCAAATTTTGACATCCTATTTGAGAGGCATACATTTCTACTGCATATGGTGTGGGACCACCTATAATGGTAAGTGTGATTCCAGTTTGGCTGTAGTTTTATTATTTTACTGGCTTTGTTGATATATACTCTATGTACATATATATATATATATATATATATATTTTTTTTTTCCTTCTTTTTTTTTTTTTTACAGACGAAGAGGACTTGTACTCTAACTGTCCAGGGGATACAGCAGCAGACCACGAATGATAAAATATGAGCAGCAGTTCCTACTAAAGAACATCAGATCTGGCTATGATAAGCACATAAGGCAATAACATAATATGATCTGAATTAGGGAAAAATTAACTGTTTATCATCTCATTACATTCTGCTGTCCATCTCTGGAAGGGCATTGCTGTTAATGTTTGTCAGTGGTGGTCCTGAATTTGTGTTTGCATTTAGAAATCCACTGGGAAACTGCATACCCTTTTCATATTTATATTTCGAAAAGATGTACTGTGTTGCTATTAAATGTTTTAAGATTTCTACATTTTTAGTTCATGTAGTGTTTTATTTTAGTTATTGTTTTATTTTATAAAAATCTGGTGTCATTGTATGTCAGTGTCATTAATCTTCTCACCAGAAATTGGATAGTACTGTCTCCAATGAGTGATGTAGAAGTACATTTACTGTCCTTTTAGTAGTTTGGACAGTTTATTGTTACCAATTTATCTGATTTCAAACTATTTGACCACTATGTAATCCATGATATCTCACACAAATTAATAAATAAATATAGGCCTGCCTTAATACAGAGCCTGCTCACAACAGCAAGACACAAGCCAACAGTGGAAACACAAGGCAGAAGAGGACCAGAGAAACACTGATGAGACTACTTTGAGAATTATACATTGAATTAGATTTTATTATATTTTATGTTACAAAAGCATACCATGAACTTTAATTATCAGTAGGGTTAATATTTTACTATATTGAAAAAAGTGTTGGTAAAACATTAACAATACGCAGTTAACTGAAAAGAAGAGGTGCCATGACATTTTGCTTTTTAATAAGGTAACAGCTTAAGAAATATTTATAGAGCCACATGTAATGAACCATGAACTGGCAAACCATAACTTTATCCATCAAATTATTTGCTGTTACATACAGAGATTTGTTTCACTCTATAGAGCTGCATTCACAAACCCATAGATCCATGTCCAGCATGCATAAGCTCATTCACACAGGATGGCCAAGGGTGGTGGGATATAGGAGTAACATAAACGTGCACATGCACTGGTCTCCCAAACAGCAAGTCTGTCTATCCTGTTTTTTCCACACAGAATTGGGCTGATGTGAAGTTAAAGTTAGCTTTTAACCAGACTAATAATGTGATATTAGTTTTGGCAGTGGTCCACTGGAGCAATATCCACAGCAGCAATTACATGAGAGGCAGGTTTTGAACTGAAGCAAACAAAAGAAAAAAAAGTCACCACAGGACTGGAGACTTAGCTAATGTTACCATTAACCACAAATTACATAACTAACTACTCAGCTAAGCCCTAGCATTAAGAATTAGTCAACTTTAGAACTTATTCCTGCTGTTTGGAAAAAAACAGCAGGAGAGAGACAACTTACCTATAGTTTGGGAGCTCCCTCTGGTGGAAGCTATTTGGCACAGGTCTATGGCCAGGGAAGAGCTGTTGGTCTGGACAGGTGTGGGGCCTGAAAAGTGAAACTGAAAATGGAAAAAAAAACATTGGTATTACACTTACATCAACAAAAATTTTGTATTTTTTCAGTATTAATACTATTTTAATGCCATTCTTTTCTTTTTCAGTACAAATGTTCAATTGTAATATATATTTTTTTTTCAATTCTGGTTTTGTTTTCAGTGCCAAGTACTGTTGTTCTGTGCCAAACTTGAAAGTCAGTGTTCTAGATCCACAGTATTCAGTTTTCAAATGATACTACTGCTTAACAGAGGTGATAAGGAAAGTCACCTCAAAATACAAGGTACCTGGAAATCTCCTCATATTTGGATTTTCATTAAAAAAAAGTTTTTGACATTTGCTTAAACTTACAACTGATTCCTATATAACAATGTAAAGTATATTACTGTACTGATTTTCAGAAAATTAAAGGTGCTTATAGGTAATTACCACAAAATATAGCTACAGCAGTTGCATTAAATGTATATCATTTTAAACAGCACCCTTTTAGGCTGGGCACACACATTTTATAATCTTAAACGATTTAAAGAACGTGGGAGACCACAGACATAAGAACAGTTTCAGATTATTTTTAATATTACAATGTTTAGACCGCACACACTGGATGATTCAACCAGACCGGGAGACCACACACTTTCCGACTGTAGTTGGCGAGTCCACAGACACGGTATTTAACAAACACTCGAGGGAATAAACGTGACGTCGGGACGTACGCCTTTTCATTGTCGGCTCTATTGTAGTAACGTTATTTCATGCGCAGTACGTGAAAGTGACGTTTTTCGGACTGCTCTCTCTCATTGGCTATTAAGGGCATTCCGTTGGACATCGAACATGTATCGAGGTTCCGACCTGTTGGGAAATAAATTTTACACATTTACTAACTTCATTTATAACTGTTTGGGAATAAAATCTTACTAATTTCACTTATAATATTGGGAAATAAATTTACATATTTACTTCTTTCATTTATTATATCATTACTCTTATAGACGTTTATACATTGTTACAAAGAGTTGTAAGACCAAATTGTGAGGATCAAGGGTTACAAACCTTGTCCCACTGTGTGAAGAAGCAATCAGATGTGAAGGAGTCTAACACATACACTCACACACGCACACACATACACTTACCTCACACATATACCCACATGTACACTACAACACACACGCACACACATACACTTACCTCACACATATACCCACATGTACACTACAACACACACGCACACACATACACAGGTGCTTACACGTATACTCACCCACATAAGTAGTTTAGGAGAATGACTAACTAAAATACTATATTTACATGTGTGTTGTGCAATGCCATAGAAATGCAAGAGAATAAATGTAAACAACTTGATGCTGGGTTAACCATCTAACTTTGTAATTACTAACATATGTGTTGTTCAGGGAAAGGTCACAGGGAGAGAAAGGTCACAGGAATAGTTTCTACAGTGTGTATGCATGATACTACAGATAAGATCAGCCTGCAGAAAGAGAGGCCCCATATGATACACTGTTGCTGAGGGGAGGCAAGGTGAAGTTGCCAGGCTGAGAGAGGCCCTGTATGATACACTGTTACAGAGGGAGAGGCAAGGTGTAGTTAGGGATGAGAGAATCATAAACTTCAAGGATGAGTTACCATATAAGGGGGGCTTATGTAAAAGGGATACAGAGGTACTAGGTACTGTGTCACAGAATGTTTTGTAGGATGAGGAGCAGCTCTGGACAAGAAGATAAGAAGAGGAGGATGGCAAAGTGCTGAGGGGTTGGGACCAACCCAGGGCACCAACAAGGGAAGGTGAAAGTCTAAACCAAAGCCCTCCCCACCTGTAGTCAACCAATGAGATGTGATTTTTGGCAACCTTATAATGTCATGTTTGTCCTTTGTTCATCATCTCTCTTCCTGTGAAGTTGGTTACAGCTAACTGCTTGCAGACTGTGATTTTCTGATCAGGAAGTGGGTCCTTGTACAAGCTTTGGAATTTCAATTAAATACTTTTAAGATCAATTAACCTCTCCTCCACTAATTCAGATAAACGAACACGCTGACAGACCCGATCAGGAGCAGTAAAATAATCGTGTTGACGCTGCACACTTGAGGATATTTAGACAGATAATCGGTCGCGACAAAAACCTGGAGTACAACGCCCCCACGCTCACTGGAGGGGGCAGTACAGGATTAAAATCATCTAGTGTGTGTCCAGAGTCCTTTTTGGGTGCTCCCAGCACCCGTAGCCTACCGTAATTGCAGGAAACGATATGTAACAATAGGGATTCAACGACTCTTAACTTAGAAAACATCAGTGTTGTACACTAATACTGTACCCATTGCTATATGTCGTCCACAGTGACAGGTTTTAGCTTCAACTTGATTAATGTCATAAAAATATAGTGGCCTGTATCTAAGGTTATCTGCGCTCAGCCACTATTGATATCCCCCACATAATATGAGCGCACCGTGTTATGTGACGTTTACCGAGGAAACGAAACTTAACCATGGTCAAAGTGAGCCCTGCCTTACGTGGAGCAGGAAACAGAGCTCAGATGAAACCCATTCTGAGCTTTGCGTTTTCTGATCGATTTCATGAAATTTGAATTTATATTCCGACTGCTGAATAGTTCAGAATGGCAATGGAAAATTACGTAGCTAGATTAAACGAGTATACACAGAAAACTA
The DNA here is from genome assembly GCF_900324485.2 of Mastacembelus armatus. Classification (NCBI taxonomy): domain Eukaryota; kingdom Metazoa; phylum Chordata; class Actinopteri; order Synbranchiformes; family Mastacembelidae; genus Mastacembelus; species Mastacembelus armatus. The sequence goes on along the minus strand of NC_046647.1, from coordinate 9,037,881 downwards.
GCTCGCAGTTGAGATATGAGGACGTCGCATGCGTTGGCCCGGACCACATTAGAACGTAAGTTTAATTAATAGTCAGGTATAATTTACGTCCTGCAAAATCACGCACGAATGCGTGAGGAGAAAACATTAAGAGGACGAGCCCTGTTCAATGGGAGGAGATTTGTCCATCTAGGTGTACCCCGTCTCACAGCCTGTGGCTTCGGACAGTAGCCTATGTTATTAACAAAAACAGGATCCATGTGACAGTTTGGACCCCAGAGGTCTGAATGAATACTTCTGGGTTTGATTTTAATACATTTGCAAAAAGTGTCGAAAAACATGTTTTTGCTTTGTCTGGGTTATTTGGTGTAGAGGGGTCCATTTAAAATTAAATCAAGACAACTAAAAGATTAGGGGTTTAAATACTTTCTGACTATTGTATTTGTGTATTTACACAATTATCTGCCAACCTGCATATTTATTTTCTGTTTGTAGAAAAAACTATGCTTCTGTAAATTCAGGCCATTCTCTGTTCACCAAAGATTCCACAATTTTTTCTTGTGTCAAATATTATTATGTATAAAGTACTCATGAATAGAGGTCGATCGATACAGGAAAATCGGGGCAGCCGATAGCTGATATATGATGCCGAGTCTTTTGGCTGATTTGTTTGGTGGATTTCAATTTCCCCCCTTTATCTCACAAAGAATAAAAAGTGATTTCATTGCTTAAATTAAACATTTATGACTCTAAAATTGCCCGTAGGAGTGAGTGTGAGTGTGTGAGGTTGTCTGTCTTTGTGTGTCTCTATGTGGCCCTGCGACAGACTGGTGACCTGTCCAGGGTGTACCCCTGCCTTCCACCCGAGAGAGAGCTGGGATAGGCTCCAGCAGATCCCCGTGACCCTGAACAAGGAAAAAGCGGGTATAGAAGATGGATGGATGGAAATTAAACATTTATTGAGGCCGCCGTTTAATCAGCTCGGCGGATAGATCGGTCGACCTCTACTCATGAAACCAATGTAACGCTAAAAGCTGCAATGATATAAGTTACTATCAAAATTGGGTTGAGATATTATTTATTGTTTTTTGCATGTTGAAAATCAGTCTGCAAAACAAGCAATGGGAAAATGCTGAGGAATGTCAGTGTATACATGAGTGTGCTATGAGTGTAACACCATCAGCTCTAGTGTTTACATGAAAATGAATAGTTATACATAAATTACAAAATTCTTAACATGTAATAATGACTTTATATGAGCATCTCAACCCCTCTAGTTTCCTGATGAGGACCTGTGGGGATGCACCACTGTTAAGCCCTATATGGATTAGCAACATATGGGACAATTGTGAAATACAATTAGTCTCTCTGTGTCCATCACTAGGTCAGTGTGAGATCTGACAAACTCCAGCAGAAATTCAACTTCTGCCTAATCAAAATTATGAATGAGAGCATGAAAAACTGCCTTATAGCAACAACAGTCAACACTCATACAATTGAACATGTTCTAAATATTCTAACTGCATGTCTATCGATTGTGATGAAGTGTAAATAAAGCACAGCAATGCAGTACTATCAAGTTTAGCCACTTAGAGCAGCCTTGGAGAGCCAGATGTGCCACATTCTGCAACCTTCCCAAAACAGCAGCAGGAGGCTGCGTTGTAATAATAGATACAATGTGGTTCCTGAACCAGGACTGCGAGGGTGGTTGGAGTCAATAAGTTTACATTTGCAGATTCACATCTTTGTAACTCAACTTCATTCACATCATATTCATGGTTATTTTATTTTCTAATATCTTCTCAGATTTACCATAAGGGCAGTTGTGAATGATAAGGCATATCCTGATGGTGTAGGGAAGAACAAGAAGGAAGCCAAACAGAACGCAGCTAAAAATGCCCTGAGCGGTTTGTTTGAGGAATCTGTAAGATTTTTACACTTTTTTTATTTACCTCCTTTATGTGTCTGTTTTTGTTTTCCAAAGCAGAGAGCACCAATTTTTGGCATATGATGCCTCAATGTATATTTGTTGTTATCTTGACAGACAGAAAGCACAGCAGAACCCTCTTCTTCACCAGTTCATCAAACAAGAATCAGAAACATCAACTACACATGTTGGCTCAATGAGTACAGTCAGAAGAACAGGGTGACTATAAGGGCTGTGGAGTCAATAAAACTGGGACCCAGTAATCCTGTTCAGTAAGTTTCCACAATGCATCCAAATTCCTAGATATTGTATCACTAATAGAATTAATTAAATAAAGATTGTTATGATATTAGATGCTGTAGCTTTGTGGTTGGAGATAGGGAGTACCCAGCTGCCTCTGGGAAAACGAAGAAGGAAGCCAAAGAGGAAGCAGCAAAGCTTGTGTATAATGAGATACATGGCTGTAAAACCCCAGAGGTAAGGAGTAACACACTACTTTATATGTTACAAAGCTCACACTCCTATCAGTGAACCATATTAAAATCAGACTTTTTTTGTTTTCCAGACTAGAGATGACAAATACAATGGCACACCAAGTCCACAAAATGTGGAACTGAATCAAAATTTGTCAGACATCTGGTGAGCACCAACATTGGCAACGTACATTTTCACTTTGATTGTTATGATTTAAGATTCAAAGCATGTTTCCCTGTACAATTGATTCCATTTTGGTTCTTAAAGTTTTTGTTTAGTAACTGATTTGTGCTGGTATTACAGTGACAGGACAAAGAACTTGAGTGTACAAGAAACAAATTTCATTGGAATTATCAACCTCTACTGTCAGAAAACAAGCCGCTCCCATGCCTTCATTGAAGAGAGGAGATGTGGCCCAGCCCATAGCCACCAGTGAGTATGACTAAACCTTTCCAACACACAGCAGACATTCTGTGCTAACTAATGAATCATGAAACATTAACACAATAATTTCAGGTATTTCCTGTTTTTTAAAACCCAACACAGATTTTTCTACAAATTAGTGATCAACAACAAGGAGTACCCTGTGGGTGAGGGCAAGACTGTCAAGGAAGCCAAACAACATGCAGCTCAGCTGGCCTGTGCTGCTCTTCAAGAACAGCCAGAGTGGGACAGCAAGGTATTTAATATTTTCAGATCTTTTTATATTAAATATAGATTTATTTATTTATTTAAATCTAAAATGTCCATACTCTGGCCACCTATCACATCAAGGTACAGGCTTGTATATTTTTTCTGAGGCTTTTACTTAACTGTCAGTTTTCTGTTTCACCAAACCGTGGATGTTTTAATATCTATTAGCATAAAACATGCAAGTCCATCCATCATATATCCTGCTTAGTCCTCTTTAGGGTCACATGGATCTGCTGGAGCCTATCCCAGCTCTCTTTGGGTGAAAGGCAGGGGTACACCCTGGACAGGTCACCAGTCCATCACAGGGCCACATAGAGACAAACAACCTCACACACTCACACTCACTCCTATGGGCAATTTAGAGTCACCAATCAACCTGACATACATTTTTTTTCGACAGAGTACAACAGTGCTAACCACCAAACCTCTGTCCTATTGAAATGTCCTATGACACCCAAGCTTCAGCTTCCTCACAGATGGCACAGCATTTTCTCGTCAGATGTCCTGATACTTGAATGTATTCATCTTACCTTCCACACTTCCTGCAGATGTAACATTAGTTGTATTGAACTTTTTTTTTTTGTTTGATCTGCTAATTGCAAACAGTTGAAAGTTTGTACATTTCTCCAATACCCCTAGTTTGCAATGGGGGTTGAATAATTGAGTGAATTATTCAACCAAAAATCTGCAGTGCATGTTAAGGTAAAGAAGATCTAATTTAGAAGGAATAAAATTATCAAAATAACAAATCATTGGATCAGTTACGCAATGAACACAAAACATCTAATCTAATAATCAAATAGATCAGATTTTATCTATGGAAACATGATGAATTTTGATTGTATGTTTGATTGTAGTGATTTTGTAAAAACAAGCAGATGATGTAAAAAAAAAAAAACATAAAACAGGTTCCCAATTAGTCAAATATCACATTAATGTTATTATTAAAGTAATGCTGCACTCCTTGCCCAAAAGAATCAGTTACTAAAAAAACATGGTACAGTGTAACAGCTTAACACTTGCTTTGTGTTGCTTTGTGTTTTCAGATGACGTCCTCATCCGGAATGCTGTCCACACCAAGGAACACACCGTAAGGCACAGACTGAGCAGTACAGTACATGGAAAAGATACTGAAAATATTCTACTAATGTGTCTCCTTTTATTCTCCAAGGGAACCCTGTGACACACCTTTAAAAAGGGGGGACTTGAAACCTTCCAAAGATCAGGTTGGTTTGTTCCTATGCACTGCTCTGACATTGTTGTGGCTCATGGCTCATTTTCAGGATACGGCATGTTGCTTTAATTTCACTGTCGAGTAAAAGCAGTTTTTACAGTTTTCACAGAAAGTGACCGTAAGTGTGTGTAATTTCAGCCAATTTAGTGTAGGCCTCAACACGCCTCTTAATCAAATCACATATTTACTCTGTATTCTGTGCTTTTCTAGGTTCTTCAGACGTAAAAGAACACTTGACTCTATCCTTATATAATAAACATTAAATATGCACACGCTCACATATAATATGACCAAATTTTTCTATTTCCCATTATACAGGTAACACCTGATGTGAAGCCAAGAATAAGGTAGGCCTTCATTTGAGACCTACTATAAAGCCACAGTACCTACAGTCCAGACAGTAAGCTGTTACACTTTTTGCTCATATTTGACCAAAGTTCATTGAGAATCATTTCTATGATTTTACGTATCAGGGCATCGTAAAAAAAGTTAAATACACCAACACACAACATGACTTACAACACATGACATGTGTCACGGTGTCATTATTTATGCTTGTGCAATCTTTTTCTAATTGTACTGACTTTAACATTTAACATGCTAACTGAGGCCTGTAGAGTCCTAGATGTGCCTCTTTTTTACAATGTTTTTTACAATGTCTCTGAGCTATGCATTTTGTGACCTTGGGGTGAAATTGGTGAAACATTGACTCCTGGGAAGATGGGTGACTGTATGGAATATTTTCCACTTGTCAATCCTTTTTCTCACTGTAGAATGATGGATTTTTTCCTCCATGGCTTTGTTTTAACACACATCTGAGTGCTCCAGACCAACAAACTGCCAAAACCTCGATGTGGTGGTCACACTTACTGATGATCAATTTATCAAGTGCAATTGATCAACAACACCCTGGCTGCTAATTACCTTCCTATCTCCTATGGAAGCAGTAGAAGTGCATGGCTTATTCTTTATTGAACAATGGCACGGTGCAATATGTTGTGTTGTTCTTCATCTGAGGTTGTATATACCTAATTTTTAGACCTGGTAAGGAGCAGGTGATTTTTTTTATTATGTAGTATATAAAACAATAGAGCTGAAAAATGTTGTCTTTCTTTTTCACATGACTGAGGGTTGTGGTGGAGTTCTCTGTCAGTATGAAGAATAAAGATGTGGCCATTCAAGTGAACATTCAAATGAAACAAAGCAATAAAAATAGGTATCAAAGGTAGCCTCTGTGCTAAGGTCAGCATTCTAGAAAGCAGGTGTACACAGAAAAACTAGAATATGGAGAACTGATTATTATTAATGATTAAGTTGTTCTTGTCTTGTTAGACTTGCAGCAAATTTCCAGAATGCCCTCAGAAACAGCAAAGAGGTAAACTGGAAGTACAGTAATAATGTTTATGTTGTTGGCTTTTGTTTAACATTTGAATATCCACATCGTAACTTTATTTCCTCCATTAAGGATATCCCCAACTTCACTGACAAGAATACAAAGAATAGTCCAAGTCTGAAAAAATCACCCCAGCCAGTAATCTCAAGGTACGGAAAACTAAAACAATGAATTAGAATGAATTAATAGTATGTTTCAGTATTTCTGTGGCCTTTAGTTGTGTTGTCTATTCATATGTAGTCAGGAAGGCGTCTTCGTATTTGTGGTGATCTCAGCAGGTTTACGTCAGAATTTGACTGCATTGAGCGCCTCGGCACCGGAGCCTTTGGTCGTGTTTTCAAGGCAAGACAAAAACTGCCAGAGAAGTATTATGCTATAAAGGTCGTCCGCTACAAAGAGTAAGTCACATATTAAATTAGGAAAGGTTTCAGATGCAGTGCAAAAGAAGTTGAATTTCTATTACCTGACCTATGCTCTTGTCCTCTGTTGTCCTCAGAAAAGCTCTACGAGAGGTGGGGGCATTATCAGACCTCCATCACCCCAATATTATTCGATACTACGCATGTTGGATGGAGGATACAGGATACCAATGGGACAGTGCAGCAGACACTTCTACTACTTCCCAGTAAGAGTCATTCAATTACAAAATTTCTTACTGTGCATTGTTTACTAAACATGAAGTTATGTCATTTCATCATTTTTTCTTTTATAACTTTTCTAGATCTTCTGGTAATTCAGCTTCAAAGTACCTCTACATTCAGATGGAGCTGTGTGACACCAAAACACTCAGAGTGTGGATAGATGAGAAAAACACTCAGAATGTGAAGAAATCTCTGCGCAACTCCAAGAGAAGAGAAGAAAGTCTCATCATTGCTCAGCAGATAGTCAGTGGAGTCGAGTACATTCACTCGAAAATGCTCATCCACAGAGACCTGAAGGTGAGAGGAAGTGGATAAAATCAGCATTTATTACATCATATCATGAAGCTACATGTTTGTTTATTGGTGTGCTCTGATTAGCCTGCAAATATCATGTTTGGGCGAGAAGGAGAAGTGAAGATTGGGGATTTTGGTCTGGTCACTGCTGAGAATGACGACGATGCTGAGAACTTGTTGGAGAGAACAGTGTACAAAGGAACCCCATCCTACATGGCTCCTGAGCAGGTGAGATGGTCTACACTAACTTTATATTCATGTGGATTATTAAACAGTGGCTGTCAAAAATGTACGCAGCGGACATCTTAAGAACGAGTGATGCTCGCAGAGCTAAGCAACCTTTTCTGAATACCGTGTTCTCGTTTCATTACAGAAGAGCAGGAGCACCTATGACCGAAAAGTGGACATATTTGCTTTGGGGTTGATATATTTTGAACTTCTTTGGAACCTGTCAGCTGGTGCTGAAAGGAAACCAGTGAGTTGTTAACAGACACATGCCAAAGTCATAATATATAGAGTTCGTTACAGATAACAGGTGTGTATTGATTTTCAGATTTCAGAATATCATTTTTCACAACAGATATTTTGGCTGTCAGAAAGAACAGTGGAAGACACTTACTGATCCTTGTGTGTACTGTTAGCTCATATTGTACATTTTATTTGTTATGCACAGCAAATGGACTTTGAAATAGAATTCAACCACTATCATTTGTTATTATTTCCGCCTGTGACATGTCAAAATGCTTTCTGTGAAAAAGGCAGTTACACGTTCTTCTCCCTCACATGTTCTTTAATCACTGCATGAATTTCAGATTTGGGATGATGCCAGACAACAGCAATTTCCTCAAGGATTTTCTTACCACTTTCCCCAAGAGGTACATCACTTTTCTTTCAGTTTACTTGATACATGAAACAGCATTTTCACACAGTGGCAGTAACTTTGAGGGTTTGCACTGTTATTCAGTTGGTTCATCTGCGGAGACTGTTGATATGTGTACGTGTAGCAGTGCTCGCAAGATTGTATCGTTTGAAGAAAAGATTTATTTTGTCAGGATGTCCCGGTAGAGTCATTGTGAGGGACAACACATTTGTGTGGAGCCTCAGACACATGGGCAGCTTTTATTGTTACTGTGGACATCACAATAGCTATTCTCTGTGTTGCAGAAACAAATTATAAAGACAATGCTGCGTGTGAAGCCAGAAGACCGACCTGAGGCAAGCAAAATAAAGACAGACCTGGATGAGTTTGCACGTTCACTTATGACCCTTACAACTATGCATCAAGACAGAAAGACCGTCTGATTATACAGGGGAACACTGAAACAACAGACAAAATGACCATGATTATGAATTATGAACTGTAATAACTATTATGTGGATATTTTGAATGCTAAGTGAAGTCTTTTTTAAATGTTGAACTGATATGACGTTATTTATCATGATCATGCTGTTAATTTGGTACAGTACTTGAGGGAAATCATCACATACACACATGCATTTTACAATCGGTGCATGTAACATTCATTTAAAATCATGTCCTAGCTGTGTATTGACTTTGTTAACTGACACTGAAATAATGTATTCTTTGCTGGAAATGGTTAAATGTGCTGCACTGGCTAAGTGGTGTTACATTACACCCTTTGCTATAAGAACAGGCAAACCTGAAGAAGGATCCAGTGTGTAACACTACAGGTGGCTGTGCATTTGCAGCTCCAGACATAAAAAAGGGTTATATCAAAATGAACATCAGATTTTCTGGACATGGGGCTGCTGGCAGTGTTATTGGCGCAGCAGTTGGTTAAGGCATTAAACCATGAAATGTCTCCTCACATGTGACTGATTCTGTTCTGCATATATTCACAAAAATGCAATGGCTTTAAGGTCCTAACAGTGGAGTTTTTCTGGAAAGCAGTCAAAACGAATGACTGTTGGTCGGTTTAGTTGAGAGAAAGCATCACCAATCACAAAAGGCTGGGTCACCTGAAACACTGAACAGTGAGTGCATCTAACTAGTGTGAGCAGCCACTGTCAGGCTGTCTAAGAGCTACTGCTATGGCAATTACCTGTTGCTGTGGCTTTAACTGTACAGTACATAAGACCATAACAGGGACCTGGTACTTCTGTGGCATATAACGTGTTACATGTTACAAATACACCCCAGGAGATAAGGAGCTAGTGACGCCCGAATGCTCACACTGCCTTTGTCACTTGTGTGTAGGTTTGCATGTGTTGCATATTAAAAACCAGTGTCACACAAGGCAGGTTTAGACCTGCAATGACCAACAGATTAGCTAACTGGTATGATAAAATAAACACTACCACATTATTACAGAGTGCAGCTTTATAAAATGTTATAACATATTTTTTATCATGGCTGCTACATGGCAACGTAAACTAAGGCAGAAGTGGAGCAAACTGAGCAATGATTCAAGGTGTAACCTGTACCATCTTAGGGAACCCACAGCTCTGGGCACACCCACCCACCCTGAGTCACTGGGTGTACATGCACACCACAGATCAGAGTACACTACACAGCTTTAACTGCAGTGCAGTTACTGATAGATAATGCTAATAACAGCTTACCAGAAGTTTAAAGCTGGGTGCACACTTTCAGTTTTGATTGTTCATAAACGTGTAGGGAAGCATTTTTGTGTCCGATTAATCTAATGAACAAAATCCCAATCACAAAATAACAAATATATCTAACAATGAAAATCCAGGTATCACTGAAGAGCTATCCATATGTGTTCATACAAAGCCAAATAAGGTGAGTCAATAAAGTAAAAAGCCACACAGCACATAAGCAATAACAACATCTATGAAGAAATCAACAAATTCAAAGCAACAAATAACCAGGGCCCACGTCAAATCATGAAACTGGCACAGAACAGAAAAGAGAAGCTGAATTTAATTTGTGAGGAAGATGTTTTATTTATTGACCTCTGTGATTATTATTTGATGTCTGCCCATTTATTGTTTTTGTAATGTGAATTTGTTAACACTGGCACTAAAAAGCTTCCGCACAATGACGTAGAGTCGAGGAAATGAAACCTACAGACCTATGAACCTCCGTAAAACGAAACCGGGCAGACAGAAACACAGAGGTGGCAGCAGATTGAGGATGGGACTGGAGCACAGAGCCGCACAGTGAGAGCTGGGCTTTCTTTGCACATTTTATCCTATTTAAATTGCATCATTTACGATGGAACCTGAAAACTACGTCGGGAGACTAAACGAGTATGCAAATAAAATACGTTGTAGAGTGAATTATGAGGACGTAGCGTCTGAAGGACCTGACCATATTAAAACGTGAGTTGAAAACATTTCTGCTATCCTGGTTGTGCATGACTTCATTTGATCTTCTGTGGGGTGACATGGCTGACTGGGGGTCGTGTGGTGGTGGATCAGTACTAAGTAATGGTCACTAAAAAGCATCTGATCATCAGTGCCTTACCTACAGATACCTATTTCATGAGGTATCTGTCGTATACACACGTCATACAACAACACACATGACATACAACAACACACATGACATACAACAAATAGAAGCAGACCTGGGCGGTGTAGCATAAAGTCAGCTGACTTAAATAAGGGATGTTTTTTTATGTTAATGTACCTTTTAATCACAGCAGATAACAGCTGGAATAAGCCCAGGATCAGTTTCACCTGTGTTGTGTAACATCTTGGCTTTGAACAGTAAATAGTGATCAGGTAAAAGTGACAGAGGTATGACAATGGGAAGACTGCAGTAGCTCAGTACTGTGTTAGTTTCACAACATGGATTGTGAGTGGGGATGTAAACTCCTAGAGGCTGACAGTGGTAGTGTGGACATTCATATAACTCAATCCAGCCTAACTGCTCTAATGCCTAAGAGCTAAGTCAAGTTTCCTGTTTAACAAAGATGTGATCATTCCTCTACAGATACACCCAGAGAGCAGTATGTAATGTTGTATAGAGCCTGACCGCTACAGTGGGTACGGAAAGTATCCAGACCCATTTACATTTTTCACTCTTTGTGTCATTGCAGCCATTTGGCAAAATCAAAAAAGTTCATTTTATTTCTCATTAATGTACACTCAGCACCCCATCTTGACAGAAAAAAACAGAAATGTAGAAATTTTTGCAACTTTATTAAAAAAGAAAAACTGAAATATCACATGGTCATAAGTATTCAGACCCTTTGCAGTGACACTCATATTTAACTCACATGCTGTCCATTTCTTCTGATCCTCCTTGAGATGGTTCTGCTCCTTCATTGGAGTCCAGCTGTGTTTAATTAAACTGATTGGACTTGATTAGGAAAGGCACACACCTGTCTATATAAGACCTTACAGCTCACAGTGCATGTCAGAGCAAATGAGAGTCATGAGGTCAAAGGAACTGCCCAAGGAGCTCAGAGACAGAATTGTGGCAAGGCACAGATCTGGCCAAGGTTACAAAATAATTTCTGCAGCACTCAAGGTTCCTAAGAGCACAGTGGCCTCCATAATCCTCAAATGGAAAATGTTTGGGACGACCAGAACTCTTCCTAGACCTGGCCGTCCAGCCAAACTGAGCAATCGTGGGAGAAGAGCCTTGGTGAGAGAGGTAAAGAAGAACCCAAAGATCACTGTGGCTGAGCTCCAGAGATGCAGTAGGGAGATGGGAGAAAGTTCCACAAAGTCAACTATCACTGCAGCCCTCCACCAGTCGGGGCTTTATGGCAGAGTGGCCGATGGAAGCCTCTCCTCAGTGCAAGACACATGAAAGCCCGCATAGAGTTTGCCAAAAAACACATGAAGGACTCCCAGACTATGAGAAATAAGATTCTCTGGTCTGATGAGACCAAGATTGAACTTTTTGGCGTTAATTCTAAGCGGTATGTGTGGAGAAAACCAGGCACTGCTCATCACCTGCCCAATACAATCCCTACAGTGAAACATGGTGGTGGGAGCATCATGTTGTGGGGGTGTTTTTCAGCTGCAGGGACAGGACGACTGGTTGCAATTGAAGGAAAGATGAATTCGGCCAACTACAGAGATATCCTGGAAGAAAACCTCCTCCAGAGTGCTCAGGACCTCAGACTGGGCCGAAGGTTCACCTTTCAACAGGACAATGACCCTAAGCACACAGCTAAAATAACAAAGGAGTGGCTTCGGAACAACTCTGTGACCGTTCTTGACTGGCCCAGCCAGAGCTCTGACCTAAACCCAGTTGAACATCTCTGGAGAGACCTAAAAATGGCTGTCCACCAACGTTCACCATCCAACCTGACAGAACTGGAGAGGATCTGCAAGGAAGAATGGCAGAGGATCCCCAAATCCAGGTGTGATAAACCTGTTGCATCATTCCCAAGAAGACTCATGGCTGTACTAGCTCAAAAGGGTGCTTCTACTCAATACTGAGCACAGGGTCTGAATACTTATGACCATGTGATATTTCAGTTTTTCTTTTTTAATAAATTTGCAAAAATTTCTACATTTCTGTTTTTTTCTGTCAAGATGGGGTGCTGAGTGTACATTAATGAGAAATAAAATGAACTTTTTTGATTTTGGCAAATGGCTGCAATGACACAAAGAGTGAAAAATTTAAAGGGGTCTCAATACTTTCCGTACCCACTGTATATCGTTTTGCCAATTTTATCGGCCAACATGAGGCTATTGCAGATGTATTAGTATCGGCCAATATACCACAGATATTAACATTTTTTAATGTGCGTTTAAAATGCGTTTAAATATATATATTCAGTTTATATATACTGTTTTCTATATACAGTACCAGTCAAAAGTTTGGACACACGAATTGAAAGGCCATTGCCTTTGCAAGTGTATTCAAACTTTTGACTGGTACTGTACTATAATATACACATAAATAATATTGGCCAGTATATCGATATCTGATTTCAGCATTGGCCCCAAAAAACCCATTTTGGTCAGGCTCTAATGGTGTAGACTCAGGGTTGTTGGGAAGACCAAGAACGAAGCCAAGCATGATGCAGCTAAAAGTGCCCTGACATTTTTGTTGAAGAATAAATATCCAGACTCAGATGACTCAGTCAAGATTATACTTCCTCTTACAGCATAGTTGATTGTCGACATTTAAAAGTATTCAAACAGTTTATTTTATGACTCACGTCTCCATGCTCTGTGAGGTTTTCAACATGCCAGCAGGAGGTTGCATTGTAATAACAGATACAGTCTGGTCCCTGAACCAGGGCCGCGAGCGTGGTTGGAGTCAATAACTTCACATTTGAGCATGAATACAGATTCACACCTTTGTTACGCAACTTCATTCACATCATATTATGTTATTTTATTTTCTAATATCTTCTCAGATTTACCATAAGGGCAGTCATGAATAATAAGGCATATCCTGTTGGTGTGGGGAAGAGCAAGAAGGAAGCCAAACAGAATGCGGCTAAAAATGCCCTGCGTTGCTTGGAGGAGAACAGATCTGTAAGATTATTTGACCTTTTTATTTACTTCCTTTCTGTGTCTGTTTTTGTTGTCCAATGTAGAGAGCACCAATTCATGGCATTGTGACTCCTTGGTGTATATTTGTTGTTATCTTATTATCTAAAAACTTAGTGTGGTCTAGAGTGTAACATACTATATAGGTCACATCCATTGTCTGAACCACCTCAAAATGATTCTTTATTTTGAAGACTGCAGATGAGATATCCAACTCTGCATCTGGTCAGCAAAGTGAGGAATTAACACAAAATGTTAATGATATCAGGTACGTAAATCACAACGCTAGTACAGGGTTTAATTTTGATGTCTGTGTTACTTGTAATGCTGTGTTTATGTAATGTCACTTGTTTATTACAGTGACAGGACAAGAGATCTGAGAGTGAGCTCTCCAAGGACCAATTTCATAGGATTCATCAACCACTACTGTCAGAAAAAAAAACTGAGCCATTCATTCATTGAAAAGGACAGACGTGGTCCTCCTCACGACCCTACGTGAGTTCAACCTCAACATCTGTAAACTGACCCTGTAACCTGAAGACACAGCAGACAGATACTCTGTGCTAATCCTTGAATAATGTTAATATGAAACCAGTGGTAACACAGTTGATCTAAACTAATTCCTCAAAACCCAACACAGGTTTTTCTACATAGTAAAGATGAATGACAAGGAGTACCCTGTGGGTGATGGTAAGTCTGCCCAGGAAGCCAAACGTAACGCAGCTGAGCTGGCCTGGGATGCTCTTCAAGAGCAGTCAGACTGGGACAGCAAGGTATTTAATATTTTATTGTCTTTTTGTATCATTGATTATAATTACATAGAACAGTGTAAACACCTTCCTAATAATCAAACGTCTTTTTTTAATAAAATGGTTTCACTGAGGTGAAATATACAATATATACAGTGGTGTGAAAAAGTGTTTGCCCCCCCTGTTAAAACATAATTTAACTCTGGCTTATCACACCTGAGTTCAATTCCTCTAGCCACACCCAGGCCTGATTACTGCCACACCTGTTCGCAATCAAGAAATCACTTAAATAGGACCTGCCTGACAAAGTGAAGTAGACCAAAAGATCCTCAAAAGCTAGACATCATGCCGAGATCCAAAGAAATTCACAAATAAATGAGAAAGAAAGTATAACTTTTTCCAGACTCAATTAAAGTGATTTCTAAAGCTTTGGGACTGCAGCGAACCACAGTGAGAGCCATTAGCTACAAATGGTGAAAACATGGAACAGTGGAGAACCTTCCCAGGAGTGGCCGGCCAACCAAAATTACACCAAGAGTGCAGTGACGACTCATCCAAGAGGTCACAAAAGAACCCACAAGAACATCCAAAGAACTGCAGGCCTCACTTGACTCAGTTAAGGCCACTGTTCAAGACTCCACCATAAGAAAGAGACTGGGCAAAAATGGTCTGCATGGCAGAGTTCCAAGACGAAACCCACTGCTGAGGAAAAAGAACATGAAGGTTTGTCTGTTTTGCCAGAAAACATCTTGGGTGATCCCCAAGACTTTTGGGAAAATACTGTGTGAACTGACGAGACAAAAGTTGAACTTTTTGGAAGGTGTGTGTCCCATTACGTCTGGTGAAAAGTAACACTGCATTTCAGAAAAAGAACATCATACCAACAGTAAAATATGTTGGTGGTAGTGTGATGGTCTGGGGCTGTTTTGCTGCTTCAGGACCTGGAGGACTTGCTGTGATACATGGAACCATGAATTCTGCTGTCCACCAAAAAATCCTGAAGGAGAATGTCCGGCCATCTGTTCGTGACCTCAACCTGAAGCAAATATGGGTTGTGCAGCAGGACAATGATCCAAAACACACCAGCAAGTCCACCTCTGAATGGCTGAAGAAAAACACAATGAAGACTTTGGAGTGGCCTAGTCAAAGTCCTGACCTGAATCCGCTTGAGATGCTGTGGCATGAGTCGGTTCATGCTTGAAAACCCTCCAATGTGGCTGAATTACAACAATTCTGCAAAGATGAGTGGGCCAAAATTCCTCCACAGCGCAGTAACAGACTCATTGCAAGTTATCGCAAACGCTTGATTGCAGTTGTTGCTGCTAAGGGTGGCCCTCAATCTGTTATTAGGTTTAGGAGACAAACACTTTTTCACACAGGGCCATGTAGTTTTGGATTTTGTTTTCCCTTAATGATAAAAACCTTCATTTAAAAACTGCATGATGTGTTTACTTGTGTTATCTTTGACTAATATTTAAATTTGTTTTATGATCTAAAGCATTAATGTGTGACAAACGTGCAAAAAAAATAAATCAGGAAAGGGGCCAACACCTTTTTCACACCACTGTAAATTGTTATTTTATGTCAGTTAAATCGTTTTAATTTAAAAAAAAAATATATATATATATATATATAATATCTAATGTCAAACATGTTTTCTGTGCATTTCAGATGTCTGTCAGATCAACAGCTTCTGAAGATGGTGCTCCACTAACTACAATGTAAGAGAAAAGCAGACTGGACTTCAGTATTCTAACTGTGTAACTGTACTATCAGTATCAGTATGCTATACACTGAGGAAGCTGTACTTATGTCTGGTGTTTTATTATAGGGACACCAGTGACTCATCAGAACAAAGCACCATTACAACATCAAGTTCGCTGTAAGTCTTTTTAATGACACTTGTTACTGAAAAAGCTGTGGTCTACTGATATTTCCTACTGTTTTCTTTAAGCAGGTCTCGTGACCCATCATCACAAAGGGCGGCAACAAGTAATAGTTCCTCTATAGTATTCAGAGATTCATCAAGCCCAACCAAGAAGGAGGTCTGTTATTTCTTTCAGAATTTTAAAAAAAATGTGATAGTTAAAAAAAAAAAAAGTTCACCTCTGAATTTTCTACATCATTATTATTAGTAGTATTAGAATAAAGAATTTGGTTGTCTATAGGAAGCTAGAAATACTAATGTTACAGCTATACTAGTGACATCTTACTCCATTTGTGGAAAGTCGAGAACTTGGCTTTTTTTGACATGGTAGATGACATGTTGTGTAGTCTGGTAAAAGGTTGTGTGTCCAGCTTTATTGTCAGAGCATTGTAATTTTACTAACAATTTAAGAATTTTTTTTTTCAGCATTTTAAATCCTTATTGTGTATATGTTTTATTCTATAAGGATGCTGTCAAAAGCAATGGCACGACAAATAGTGTGAGTGAAACATCACCTCAGTCAAGGTATGAAAAACATTCAAACACAATGAATGCAATTGCCAGCCTGTCTCTCTGAATTATTGATGGACAATAATGTACAAGATGCCACTGTGTCATTTAACAATTTTGTTCATCTCAGCAGGTTTACATCAGATTATGATTCCATTGAGAGTCTGGGAAAAGGAGGCTTTGGTCATGTTTACAGAGCAAGAGAGAAACTGCTGGACAAGAATTATGCCATCAAGATTGTCCGCGGTACAAAGTAAGTCAAGTATGCAGTGCAGTTTTTTTAGTGCATAGAAGGACATACTGTATGTTCAAGTAAAGCAACAGATGTATTACAAGATAGTTCCATGATTGTTATTAATTAACCCATTTTCTTCATGTAACTGTTCAATCAGAAAAGCCCTGCGAGAGGTGTTGGCATTATCAGACCTCCATCACACAAACATTGTTAGATATTACGACTGTTGGATGGAGAATGCAGAATACAAGCAGGACAGTGCCGCTAACACCTTGAGTTTCTCTCAGTAAGTCTCATCCACTCATATACTGTTACTGGACTTGTGTACTAAAATCAACTGAGTGCCATTTCACCTTTTTCTTTTCTTTAACAGGTCCATCAGTGATTCAGAATCACAGTATCTCTATATTAAGATGGAATTATGTGATACCAAAACACTTAATAAGTGGATAAAAGAGCAGAACAAGACAGCTCCACAAAACACCAAGAGAAGGGAAGATGGTCTAAACATTGCACAACAGATAATCAGTGGAGTTGAGTACATTCATTCCAAAAAGCTGATTCACAGGGACCTTAAGGTGAGACATAGTTCATCCTCTGTCTTAGATTTATAGTCACCAAACATGAGTACAGGCAGTTTTGACCCTCTACACACTGTGTTAATGTGTTAATGTGTACTGCCACTTGCTAAAAAAATCTTCTACAGTAAATAGTCAGGCATTACAATGAAGGACAAATAAGATCACTAAAGTGATTTGAATAAGATCTCCTACTTGAGCTCATTTTAATTATCTTTTAAAGACAAACTTTTATATGGCTGATTTTATACTAGGCCAGCATCAAATACTTCCCCATCAGAATTTTATTACTGGCTGAGTAAAGAAAATATTTTTTGAAAGCTCATGGCCAGGTTATTATTATTAATCATCTGAATATTATATTCAGTGTTCCCATTTTCTAAAATTAGGTTTAAGATGTTTTATCTATTCAAACCAAACAAAATAGCTGCTGCATTGAGGTCTTATACAATTGCTATTCCAATGGATAAAGGTTGACCACATGTCTTTGTATTGTACATCATTTATCGATGTGATTTGAATTAGACCTAACTGCTGCTTTTGCTTTTCAATGGTTAGCCTGCCAACATCATGTTTGGGCAGGATAAAAAAGTGAAGATTGGAGATTTTGGGTTGGTCACCAATGAAAATGAAGATGACAAAAACCGGATGGAGAGAACAAACAAAACAGGAACCAGATCTTACATGGCTCCTGAACAAGTGAGTTGGTGATGGTCTATGTTTACATTAGCATTTTATTCTTGCGTGTTATTGCTTTAAATGCATGTGGTGAGGTTGCAGAATGCAACCCTCTGAGCACCCTTGTTTCCATGTAGTCACAAGGGAGGGTATGATGGCAGTCACCTTTTAAATCAAAACATGATTCCCTGCCTAGAGCCAGTGCTTGGTTTGTTCATTCTGGGCTACTGTAGAAACATGGTGGTGCAACATGGCTGCCTCTGTGAAATGAGACCCGCTCCCTATGTAGATCTAAAATATTACACATTAAAACTTTTAAATCGCTTGCTTACTACCTGCAGCTCTATGCGCACCATGATTTCCTCAAGCCTTCCAGTATCTGACACTCTCTTGCTGTTTTACAGTCATAAGGCAGTCACAGTGTGTATAACTTTAAAACTAGTAGAACATTATTTTAACATTTAATTGCAAATGTAAGCAGAGAGCCCTTTAAGGTTCATATTCCAAATACAGTTTCATCTATTGTACTCATTAATGGGACACATCAGGCTACTGAAGTGCCACTTGCTCACAATCTGTATTTTATTACAGAAGAATGAGAGAACCTATGACCGAAAAGTGGACATATTTGCTGTGGGACTGATATACTTTGAGCTTCTCTGGACACTCTCTACTGGCCATGAAAGAGCAATGGTGAGTTTCCTATATACATAATCGAACATTGCAAAAATGACTTTTCTTGACAGTGTTACTTTATTACATAGGTTAATGTCAGTGATATACAAATATGAACACAGCTAACTACAAAAGTTTATTTATTTTCACTTTAGTATGTATCAAACAATATATAATAAACACATATGACATAACATTGATTTTTTTTTAATATGTAATATTTAATCTGTTTTGTGTTTAGTTATTAGTTGATTTCAGGCTAACATGTCCCTTTGTTACTGCATGAATACCAGATTTGGAACAATGCAAGAAGTCAGAAGTTCCCCACAGAGTTTCTACTCACTTTTCCCCAAGAGGTACATTACCACAAGTTTGTTATCTTAATTAATTTACAAGCACCTGTATTTCCAACAGGGAGCCAGTTGGTTAGTTGGTCACTGAGATAATACCTGGGTGGTTTACGTACGGGGTTTAACACTTTTAAAACAATTATATATTTCTAATGCTTC
This sequence comes from Mastacembelus armatus, assembly GCF_900324485.2. Lineage (NCBI taxonomy): Eukaryota > Metazoa > Chordata > Actinopteri > Synbranchiformes > Mastacembelidae > Mastacembelus > Mastacembelus armatus. The sequence goes on along the minus strand of NC_046647.1, from coordinate 9,018,932 downwards.
AAAACATGAGGAGTCAAAACAGGGTTGTTACTGTGTGTATGTGAATAACATCAAATATCAAGTGGCACATACAGTATTTAGTAACTGCTTTGAGAAGAAATGAATCTCAGTTTTAATAAATTGGTCAGTTGTCAGAACAAAATGAGAAATTTTGCGAAGTCTAACTTCAGAAACATTTCAGTATGCCAACATTTACTAATGTTGGTACCGAGGTGTCACATGTTGTTCTTATTGTTCTTTGCAGAACCAAATAATTAAGCACATGCTGTGTGAGAAGCCAGAGGATCGACCTGAAGCAAGTACAGTGAAGGAAAAGATGGAAAAGTGGGCTCAGACAGTCATAGCCAAAAAAAAAGTGGACCGGCAGAATGTAACTCAGTGAAGATCATAGGGGCCTTTAATGTTTCTGAGGGGGTTGAAATCTGTCTTCTGATGCCTGTGCCTTCATGAAATGACTTGATTGTGGTATGTTGTAGCGGTTTTATGTGAAAATGGTTAGCATACTGCACTTACAGCACCTTAACCTGACATCCTTAAAAAGCAGTTCACAAGGCCTCACTTTCACCCAACTACACAATCATGCACCTGTGGTGGAGATGTATTATAAGAGCTCTCATAATACAGACATGGACAGACAGCAGTGGTTGGCGGTTTGTGGTTCTATGTTTTGCTCAAGGACAACATGCAGACAGTAGATTAAATCACTATTCCTGTGAGTAGTGAACAACTTTAAAATATGGGTTTTAAAAATCAGTGAATGAAACACAAAATCAAACAGTATCATGATTTTAAACAGTGACTTTTAAGTTAAGTAACTCCTTTCTTGTTCTAAATAATCATGTGGCAAGTAATATCTGGGTCAGCGGGTGATGGGTTTATTCTGGTCTGAAAGTGAAAGTGAAAATGAAAGTGCTGTATTTTCTGTGATGTCACGTTATTGACTTTTCTTTGTCTTAAATATGTTAATCTGGAAAATAAATCAATGTTATCCTGGGGAATATGGTTTGCTTTATTACCACTGCAATTAGTGCAAACACCATTTGAGAGACCTGCTGCAGGTGTTGACTGTGTCAAGGAGTGTGGGACATAAACACATGGACAAAACTGTTGGTACCCTTCCATTAAAGATAAACCCACATTAGTCACTGAAATAACTTGAAACTAACAAAAGTTATAATAAATAAAAATTTGCTGAAAATTAACTAATAAAAATCAGACATTGCTTTTGAATTGTGGGTCAAAAGATGCATTAAAGAAAAAGAAACTAATGAAACTGGCCTGGACAAAAATGATGGTAGATTGGAAAGAATTTGACCATAGGGACATGAAACTAAAGTATGTCCTGTAGTTGACATCACTGGTGTCAGTCTATCTATTTAAAGGGTGAAAAGTAGTCACTGTGCTGTTTCGTATCAGGGTGTGTACCACACTGAATGTGGACCACAGTGAGCTATGGAGAGAGTTGTCTCAGGAGATTAAAAAAACAATTATATACAAGCACGTTAAAGGTAAAGACTGTCTCCAAGCAGCTTGATGTTCCTGTGACTACAGTTGCACATATTATTCAGATGTTTAAGGTCCACAGGACTGTAGCCAACCTCCCTGGACATGGCCCATAAAAGGAACATTGATGACAAAGAGACAGATAATACAAATGGTAACCAAAGAGTCCAGAACAACTTCCAAAGATTATTAGAGGTGAAGTCCAAGGACAAGGTATATTAGTGTTGGATTGCACCATCCGTCACTATTTGAGCCAAAGTGGACTTAATGGAAGATGGCGAGGACTCCACTGTTATAAAGCAAATCATAAAAAAGCGAGATTGGAGTTTGCCAAAATGCATATTGACAAGCCACAAAGCTTCTGTCCACTTTGGACAGATGAGACAAAGCTGGAGCTTTTTGGAATTCACATCAGCTAAATGCTCTATACAGAGGGAAAATGAAGCATACAAAGAAAAGAGCACTGTACCTATTGTGAAACATGGAGGGGGCTTGGTTATGTTCTGGGGCTGTTTTGCTGCATCTGGCACAGGGTGTCTTGAATCTGTGCAGGGTACAATGAAATTTCAAGACTATCAAGGCATTCTGGAGCAAAATGTGTTGCCCAGTGTCAGAAAGCTTATTCTCAGTCACAGGTCATGGGTCCTCCAACAGGATATTGATCCAAAACACGCAGCTAAAACCATGCAACAATGGCTAAGAACAAAACATTGAAACACTAATCTAACTGGCCTTCTATGAGCCCTGATCTAAAGCCTAATGAACATGTGTGGAAGGACCTGAAACATTCAGGAGCTGAGGACTGTACAGAAGGAGCTGAGGAGAAAGATCAGAGAGGGGAAGGCCAGTTACAGGAGGAAGATGGAGGAGCAGCTGCAGCAGCAGAACATCAGTGGGATGTGGCGGAGCCTGAAGACCATCTCAGGCTTCAAAGCACCTCATGCCCAGGCTGAGGGGGATCTGCAGTGGGTTAACGATCTAAATCTGCATTTCCTTAGGTTTGATCAATCACCCTCTCCTCCCCCCATGCAACTGCAGGCCTTCTCCTCGGCACCTTGACAATGCCCCACTCCCTCAGCCTTTCACACCTCTGGCCCACCCCCATCACCCCACCACTTCACAGATCCATGGACTCACCCACCCCCCCAGCACACTGCCCCCCTGCCCACCCTTGTCCCTCACACCAGCCCAGGTGAGAAGTGAACTGAGGAGGATCAAGGCTAGGAAGGCAGCTGGACCAGATGGCATCAGCTCCAGGCTCCTTAAGTCCTGTGCAGATGAACTGTATGGAGTTATGGAGCATGTCTTCAACCTGAGCCTCAAGCTCAGGGTGGTACCACAGCTCTGGAAGACTTCCTGTGTGGCAACAGTGCCCAAGACACCGCACGCTAAAGACCTCAACAGCTTCAGGCCGGTGGCTCTCACGTCCCATCTGATGAAGACACTGGAGAGATTGGTCCTGCGCCACCTCCGCTCCGTGGTGAGCTCAGCGATGGACCCGCTGCAGTTCGCCTATCGACCCGGCATCGGAGTGGAGGACCCCATCATCTTCCTGCTTCACCGTGCTCTGGCACACCTGGAGAAGCCTGGCGGTGCTGTGAGAATTCTGTTCTTTGACTTCTCCAGTGCGTTCAATACCATATAGCTTTATGCTTTTAAGGGACAAACTGGAGAAGGCTGGTGTGGACTTTGACCTGGCGGAGTGGATCCTGGACTACCTCACAAACCGACCCCAGTTTGTGAGAGCCCGGGACAGTGTGTCCGACATCCTGACCTGCAGTGTGGGGGCCCCCCAGGGGACCATCATGGCCCCCTTCCTCTTCACCCTCTACTCTGCAGACGTCAGACACAACACGGACGGCTGTGTTCTGCAGAAGTTCTCTGACGACTCTGCGATTGTCGGGCTTATCACGGACAACGATGACACGGAGTACAGAAGACTGATGCAGGACTTCGTGGACTAGACTCATAACACAGATGCACTGTACAGGAAGGGCCAGAGTCAACTCTACCTCCTGAGGAGACTGTGGTCTTTTGGGGTGAAGGGGGCACTCCTGAGGATTTTCTATGACACTGTGGTGGCATCAGCCATCCTGTATGGTGTGGTCTGCTGGAGCAGCAGCATCACGGAGAGAGAAAGGAAGAAGCTGGACAAGGTCATCAAAAAGTCCAGCTCTGTCCTAGGCTGTCCTCTGGACTCAGTGAGGGAGGTGGGGGACAGAAGGGTCCTGGCTAAACTAGCTTCTATGCTGGACCATGAGTCTACCCCCTGCAGGACATCCTGTCTGCCCTGGAGAGCAGCTTCAGTGACAGACTGATTCACCCTCGCTGTGTGAAGGAGAGATTCCTTCCTTCCTGCTGCCGTCAGACTCTACACTGATCACTGCTAACTGTACATTTGTCATCCATCTCCTGTGATCATGTACAATAGTGTAGTATAATGTAAATCACATCAGTGCAATATACTGTAGTCACTTTACCTGGTATTTATTTATATATCCAGTGATGTCCATATACTGTACATACCCATAGGCACATACTGTATATACTTATAGTTTTTGTAGCTTCATAGTTTTATTCCACTTAGTACTTTTTTAATATTTTTAATTTTTTATTTATCTCACATCTTGCTACTTCTGGCTCTCTGCTGTGTACTGTACTTACTGTTGCAACAATGCATTTCCCCATTGCGGGACAAATAAAGGTTTTCTTATTCTTATTATATTTCATTGCACAACCTTTTAAGTTATGGGTACCATCATGGGGAGCATGGTGCCTGAGTGGCTAGCACTGAAGGGAAAGTTCGCAACCCAGCAGGGGCCTTTCTGTGCATAGTTTGCATGTTCTCCCTGTGCTTGTGTGGGTTTTCTCCAGGTACTCTGGTTTCCTTCCCAGGGCCATGCCTCGTTAGTACTTGGATGGGAGATCAACTTGGAAGACCAGGGGCAGCTAGCCTCGGCAACTGAGGTTGCGTCAGAGAGGGCATCCGGCATAAAACTGATCCGATGTGGCAACCCCGAATGCCAAAAACATGTATGTCAGGTTGATTGGTGACTCTAAATTGCCCATAGGAGTGAGTGTGTGCGTGTGTGAGATTGTGTGTCTCTGTGGCCCTGTGATGGACTGGTGACCTATCCAGGGTGTACCCCTGCCTTTCACCCAAAGAGAGCTGGGATAGGCTCCAGCAGATCTCTGTGACCATGATTAGCAATAAGCAGGTATAGATGATGGATGGATGGATACCATAATTTTTGTCCAGGCCAGTGTCATTAGTTTTTTCTTTAAATGCTTATGTTGAACCACAATTCAAGAGCAATGCAATTTTTAGGGCATAATCAGATAACTTAAAACTAATGCTGCTAACTAACACTGTCTCAATCTTTTAAGCACATATGTTTATATGTTATAGTAGCAGCTAGTAACTAATGCAAATGAAGTGAAATAAAGAGTCCAATATTTCCCTCATATTTCCTCTACACTGGGGTACAGCATTTGAGTAAATGGACTTCCAATACGGGTACTTGGAAGGGTTAAATGAGAAAAAGTGGATTTGGCAACAGCCTTTTCTGGCCATAATAGAGATATTACCATTATTTCTGGATCCTTTGATGTGGAAAATAAATTACCTGGGCCATACTTGTTGGCAGAAGAGCTACAGAGAGTGCATCAAATGTGCAAAGTGAATAATATTAGAAATGTTTTGATATGCTTTGAATCAGTTTCAGCTCTCAAGTGGTGAATGGTCTCAGGTTAATTCAACAACATATGGTTTGTGTTGTGTCTGTGTTCCTGCTCATGTAGATCTAAAGGAAAACAGGAGGTGCATACTTCATATTAGCACCACAATCTGCAGACAGGCGTAGATTTTAGAATTTAACTAAGAAGATGTTATATTATGTTTATAACAAATTCAAAGAGAGTGGAACTCATCAAAAAACATAGCAGGGAGGCTATAACTAGTTTACATAAGCACTATCAGGAGTTTAATGTTTGTGTAGTAAGTGTTGCTCAAGGTGATCAAAAATTTAGGAATGAGGAATTTAGGATTAGGAAGACTGGAACATTTCAACACAAACAATAATGAGCCTGTGAAATGGTTCATGTGGCAGAGATTAACTAACATGGACTAGATGGCGCTGTGGTCGAAATAGGAGCTGCCAGCAGTAGTTAAAAAACGAGAGGAAGAGACCCCCGTCTGCCGCGTTTACCTCCGTCAAGAGTTACGAGTTTTCAACTTGTTAATTGCGTTCGAGCCACTTTCAAACCAAAATTACACCAGGGAAGTGGGATTTTTCGATCTAGCACTTAGTTATATAAAAAATAGGAAAACCAAAACAAATAAGGACGTCCCACATCTGCAGAAGATTCTCGTGAAGACCGGTCGTTGTTAACATGTGAGTCTTAAACTTTGATCGTTTTACCATTTACCGTGTTCCCTGAACGCAACATTAACGGGAACGGAAAGCGAGCGCACTTTAAATTTGACCCAATAAGATTTGACCATGTGGGGACACTTGTGGAGCTGCGACTAACATTTATCACATTTATGTTATCATAGGTGTTAGCCGCTGCTACATAGTGTAAGCAGCTGCATATTGTTAGCCGCTGCTACATAGTGTAAGCAGCTGCATATTGTTAGCCGCTGCTACATAGTGTAAGCAGCTGCATATTGTTAGCCGCTGCTACATAGTGTAAGCAGCTGCATATTGTTAACCGCGGCTACATAGTGATAGCCTAAGGATGGAAAAAACAAACAAACATGACCACAGAGTAGCTTCAGTGCTGAAACATAAGGGCGCTGAAAGGTGAGTAATAATACTGCTAAACAATGTCATGTTTTTGTGTTTTAATGTCATAAAAGTTATCTCTTATTTTGACTGTACTTCGTTAAACGAGCTTCTTGCAAAAATAAAGGCACATGCTAGCTGCTACATAGGCATTAGCTCTGTCAGTAACTGCGATAATGAAGCATCAGTTGCAGATAAAAACAACACAGGGAGGCTTGGTTACAGTGATAAGTTTGATAATCCTTTATCAGATCCGTCCTGAGGCCCATCAATGGTCCTGCCAAAAAGGGCCCAGCAGCTAAAAACATCCTGAGTGATGTGAGCGAGAAGGAAAATCACAGACCAGTGGTGAGATTGCTGCCTTGTCTTTAAAAGATTACATGCAGAGTGTGTCATTCATGTGTTTAACTTGGGAGATGGCAGTAATTACTAAAACACGATTATATTTCCTTTCAGAAAACAGCAGAAAATCCTACTCCATCCATCACTGCACCCAATAATGGATCCTGTCAGAGGAACAGAGTGCCTGAGCCGCTCACACTGGAAAGGTTTAATGCTGCACTGTGTCCACACTGCATCCTAATAAACTGTTTAATTACCATTTGAAATGTATTAAATAAGGTTTTATTTTGTTGCTGTAGCATCGTGATTTCTGGTGAAAAGCATCAAGCTAAAACCGGGAAAACAGAGGAGGAAGATAAAGAGGTTGCAGCCAAGTCTGGATATCACAAGGTATAAAAAAAAAAAACTCAAAATACAGTACTACGCAGTACTACTCACTCCTGGTCCCTGGCTTAAATAATGATCAAAAAAGTTGCAGAAATTGTAGTGGCTTATTATTCAGGTTGGAAATTTAAGACTGTGGTAAATGACACTACAAAATAGGTGTAAAAGTCCACACATCAGCATGCAAATTAGTTGAGGCTAAGATAATTAAAATGCAAAGTAATTGTACAATAAACGGCTAAAGATCAGTTTGTATTTCAGCGGTCTTCCTGGTCAGCTGTGTCCGATGATGCTCTGGCCAAGCCGTCTACAACACCATGCACACAGTGAGTCACTGACTGATGATAGAGTGTAGAGACTGATAATATGTGAACATATTTTATTAATATCTCTTTTTGGATTCTCCAAGTGTACCCTGTGATGGAAAAACAAAAATCAGTGGAACAGCTACAAGCAATCCTGTTGTTTCATCATCAGACTCTTTAAAGGATCAGGTGTGTTTTTGTCTTGGCACACCTAACTCTCCAAGAGGCTAAAGGAAACAAATCCACCCCAAGATACTTTATCATTATTGGTTGTCTTGGTGTGATGATTAGTGCATTGTATAAATTGCAGTACATTAAAATGTCATGGTCTAAAAACCTAAGTAGGATTTAGAACACATGGGTTCAAGACAGAATTTCGGGACCCTGGTGTTTTTTGTGTATTAAACCTAGTCAAAGCTTAGACCTGGCTCTTTAATGTGGAACACATTTCAAATTGAATAAGCTAAAGCAGGGGATCATAAAGATCAAACTACGGCGGCCGACAAGGGCAAACGCGCCGCAACGGCCAAAACGCATGCAAGAGAGAAAACAACGGAAGTGCGCCAAGTCGATAGGGGACCCCGAACTGAAGGATGCTATGAACGAAGAACTTTTACAGAGGCGAGAGACACACGTAGTGATAGCCGCGTCTCATTTCGGAGGCTGTGCATATGTGTATAGTTTTGAATTGCAACATAATGAGCATCCTCTGATGATTGTTCTCATGTGCGCTAATATGTGCTAAAAATGTTCTATTACATTTGTTTACTTGATCAAAAGTGTCATACAATGTTGGGAGACATGGGGGTGGAGCTGTATGGGGGGTTGATTTTGCAGGGTGGGACCTTTGAAGGTACGTTTTCCATTTATTATTTTTTAAACACTTGGCCGTCACGTTTTACAATACTCTACTTTTATAATATTGTAAAACGTGACGGCCAAGTGTTTAAAAAGAAATAAACGGAAAACGTACCTTTTTTTTTTTTTTTTAAATGTCGCCTCTGTAAAAGTTAGCCAAACTTTGTTCATAGCATCCGTCAGTTCGGCGACCCCTGTCGGCCTGGCACACTTCCGTTGTTTTCTCTCTTGCGTGTGTTTTCGCATGTGTTTTGGCCGCTGCGGCGCGTTTGCCCTTGTTGGCCACTGTATCAAACACTGTCCAGATACTTACGGTTTGGTCTGTATGTGTGCAGAATTAAATACAAATAAATAGAAAATGTAAATGTGTGTTTTACAGTTAGTGGGCAGATTTTGCATTGGAAGTACAGAAATAATTGATTACAGCCAAAGACATTTCATTTACTTTGCCAAAGATTTACCTTTACAATATGTAAACCAAAGTGATGTCTGTAAATGCTTATGTTTGACTGACTATTATTTTCTATATTTTCTCCAACTAAAAAGGAACAAAACCCTGACGTGAAGCCCAAAATAATGTAAGTTACCCTTAGAGAGCTGTCTTAGAGCTCCAGTACATTATAAGTCACTAATTGTCAAGAACAATTTCACTAATTATTTTTTATCCTAACAATGAACTGTATGTTAATTGTGCTATAGAGCTAGTAATTATTATTGTTGGTGTTGGCAAAATATAAGTTGACTTGTCTCGTTAGAACTGCAGCACATGAGCGAAACGCCTGTCAAAACACCAAAGAGGTACACTGAACTCTTTGTAGAGTTTATTTTACGTTTATCATTTGGTAAAAAATTTTTTCCTGTAATGTAAATTCTATATCGTCATGTATTTGTTCATTAAGGATGACATTACATCTGAAGAAACGAAACCTGGAAAAAGTGCCAGTGAAATGACATTAACCCAATCAGAAACTTTCAGGTATGGAGAATTAAAACTAAATATTGGCATGTTCAGTATTTGATGTTTGTTTTGGTTGTTGTCCATTGTAAAATAAGGGAGACATTTCTGTATTATCCGTTGCTCCAACAGGAACAGATTTACATCAGAATTTGATGTTATAATGTGCATCGGTCAAGGGGCCTTTGGCTGTGTTTTCAAAGTAACACGAAAACTAGAGGGGAAGCAATTTGCTGTAAAGATTGCCAGTTATAATGAGTAAGTTAGCCATCCCATGATTTCTTTCAAGTTTTTCATGAGCCTTTCATTGTCCAGTGTGTCAGCTGCAGATGTCAGCCAACATATTTAACAGCTGTTTTCTTACTTTGGATCAGAATAGCTCTGCGAGAAGTGAAGGCATTGTCAGATCTCAGTCACCTGCACATTGTTCGATACTTCACGTGTTGGGTAGAGGATTCAGCATATCAATGGGAAGATGCAGATGGCAGCTGGAGTACTTCTCAGTAAGTCTCAACCACATTAAAGAATTAAACCTAACATGAGGCTGCTCTCTCCGGTTGGAGTTTCAGGCCTGTTTCACCTCCGATAACACTCAGCGTCATTGGTGGGTGTCAGAAATATTCTCTATTCTACCTGTTCATCACTGCAGCAAGGTGGAAAGTTAAATCACTGGAGGTCAGCAATGACACATTTCAGGGGATGTTAAATTGCTCTCTGTTACGTTGTTTCAGCGTGTTTTCTTACTTTTCTAGATCTTCTGGTAATTCAGCTTCAAAGTACCTCTACATTCAGATGGAGCTTTGTGACACTAAAACACTCAGAGTGTGGATAGATGAGAAAAACACTCAGAATGTGAAGAAATCTCTGCGCAAGAGAAGAGAAGAAAGTCTCATCATTGCTCAGCAGATAGTCAGTGGAGTCGAGTACATTCACTCCAAAATGTTCATCCACAGAGACCTGAAGGTGAGAGGAAGTGGATAAAGTCAGCATTTATTACATCATATCATGAAGCTACATGTTTGTTTATTGGTGTGCTCTGATTAGCCTGGAAATATCATGTTTGGGCGGGAAGGAGAAGTGAAGATTGGGGATTTTGGTCTGGTCACTGCTGAGAATGACGACGATGCTGAGAACCTGATGGAGAGAACAGTGTACAAAGGAACCCCATCCTACATGGCTCCTGAGCAGGTGAGATGGTCTACACTAACTTTATATTCATGTGGATTATTAAACAGTGGTTGTCAAAGGAAGACATTATGTTTTTATTTCACGACAGAAGACTGAGAAAACCTATGACCGAAAGGTTGATATATTTTCTCTGGGGCTGATATATTTCGAACTTCTGTGGAAAATCAACACCGTTCATGAAAAACAGATGGTGAGTTGAGTCGTTCATGCATTATTTATTTATTTTTTTTAAGTGCCAGATATTTTCTTCAGATGTTTTATTATTGTTAAAGTTCAACAGGGCTTGTTAGGTTTATCAGTAGCTTATTGGGTGCACCAGGGTAGTTACATGTACTTTCTCTTTTTTTTTTGAAAACAGATTTGGGCTGATGTCAGAAGACGGAAACTGCCTGACGGGTTTTTATGCTGCTTTCGCCACGAGGTACATCAGTGTTTTAACTGAGCTGGTTAATGGCTCAAATACACAGAAAGTGTTTTAGCTGCATTTTTCACACGTCTGATGAAACAGATGTGCTCCCATTTTAAATGTGAATATGAGCAGAAGGACACCTCACATTTAGTACAATTTTTTTCTTTGCAATGTTGCAGTACATCATTATAAGGTCACTGCTGAGTGAGAAGCCAGAAGATCGACCTGAAGCAAGTAAGCTCAAGACAGACCTGGATGACTGCGCTCGCAGCCTTAACACTGAAGAAATTGCACGTCGTGGCAGCAGAACGTGTTGAATATCAAGATCAAAAAGATCATGTATTGAAGCTTTTTTTGGTGGGGGGTTGCTTGCTGTTTGTGCAATAATGAATTGGACATCTTTAAATCCCAGATGACCAAGATCAAATGATTAATGCTGGATGTTCGAATCCTGACTAAGGATATCTGGCTATGTCAGTTCTTCTAACAACTGTCATTTATATTACCTGCAATAGCAAAAGAAAGCACCACACACAGGTGGCCTGGGAAAATGATGAAAAACAGGAAGTATGTTTTTTGTACACTTTCCCAATTACATTGCAACACTTTTCCCTGGATGTTTTGCATTTCTCTGATTGTATAAAGGAAAATGCCAGTAGCTTAAAAGCTCAGTGTAATGCACACTGACTGTGTATTTGTCAGTGGAGGACTCCTTTTTGTTCAACATTTACAATGAGTCACTAATGAGCTACTCAAGTAGATGGTGCCCTCCTGAATAAACCTATTATGAACAGGTCAGATTAGCCAAAGGGTCCTACTACTCACACAGCGCTATATTTTAAATCTTGTCTTGCTATAATTGCACAGTGTCAGTGGACAACCTAAAAACCGTGCCATTGTAGTTGAACGAACTTCATGGTCTAATATTGATTATATCTGAGAGGTTTTCCTGTTTACAATAACTAAACCTGAGAATAAACCTCCCTTGCAGGGTTGACATCGCAGGTATGTTGCCAGGAAAACAATCTCAACATGACTTTAGATCAGGGGAGTCCAATCCTTGTCCTCGGGGGCCACTGTCCTGCTTGTTTTCGAAAAATCCCTGCCCTACTGGATTACCTGGATCAGGTGTGTTCAGTCCATTAGAATCTGGAAGATACCATCTCAGATGAGGGTTAAGGGAGGGGAAGACAAAGTGAAATGGTATCCCCCAATTTCTGATCGGCAGGGAGCAGGGATATTTGACAACTGACCCAGATTATGGGGTCAGTTCTAACATTTCACTCCTTGTGTTTGACATTAAGCCATGCATTTTCTGTTTGTGTTGCACAGGCATTTTCTAGGCCATTTTTTAGCAGAAACGTGAAGCTAGTTTGTATAGCAGTTTGAACACACTGAGTTAAAAGCGCTCAAAGTGTCAAGTGTTAAACTCCCCGGTCTCCCCTATGTGATTTAAATGTGGTTGAAAATGAAATATGTTATATTTTACTGTCAGTTTTATCTGGATATTGCTCTATAGATGAATGATAATGACCATGTTAATGCTTCCTGCCAATGTCTGCTTACTCAATTTGGCTGAGCAGCAAACTTTGTAAGAGCCCTGTTTTTTCCAGACATCTTCCATTTCTGAGGCCACTGTGCTGCTGGGAACACTAGGTTATAGAAATGGTTTTAAACTCTTGCCCTGATCTGCACCACCGACCTTGCTCCACAGTTTTATCACAGAGGCTTACAGAGAGTTCCTTCTTTTTCATGTCTTGGTTTTTGTCCTGTCAGCTTTTCATTATGTTGTAACTTGTTTCTTCAGACTTAAAAATGACTTTAATTCCTATGTGTATCTTACTGTGTCATGTTAATGTAGATACAGAGCAACATATATTTTGGCCAATTCTCAATATATTACTGACTGTACTCCCTCACAAAATTGTCAGTTTCTTATATTTATTTATATATACAGTGGGTACGGAAAGTATTCAGACCCCTTTAAATTTTTTACTCTTTGTGTCATTGCAGCCATTTGCCGAAATCAAAAAAATTCATTTTATTTCTCAATGTACACTCAGCACCCCATCTTGACAGAAAAAAAACCAAATGTACAAATTTTTGCAAATTTATTAAAAAAGAGAAACTGAAATATCACATGGTCATAAGTATTCAGACCCTGTGCTCAGTATTGAGTAGAAGCACCCTTTTGAGCTAGTACTGTACTAGCTGTACCATGAGTCGTCTTGGGAATGATGCAACAAGTTTTTCACACCTGGATTTGGGGATCCTCTGCCGTTCTTCCTTGCAGATCCTCTCCAGTTCTGTCAGGTTGGATGGTGAACATTGGTGGACAGCCATTTTCAGGTCTCTCCAGAGATGCTCAATTGGGTTTAGGTCAGGGCTCTGGCTGGGCCAGTCAAGAACGGTCACAGAGTTGTTCCGAAGCCACTCCTTTGTCATTTTAGCTGTGTGCTTAGGGTCATTGTCCTGTTGAAAGGTGAACCTTCGGCCCAGTCTGAGGTCCTGAGCACTCTGGAAGAGGTTTTCTTTCAGGATCTCTCTGTACTTAGCCACATTCATCTTTCCTTCAATTGCAACCAGTCGTCCTGCCCCTGCAGCTGAAAAACACCCCCACAACATGATGCTCCCATCACCATGTTTCACTGTAGGGATTGTATTGGGCAGGTGGTGAGCAGTGCCTGGTTTTCTCCACACATACCGCTTAGAATTAACGCCAAAAAGTTCAATCTTGGTCTCATCAGACCAGAGAATCTTATTTCTCATAGTCTGGGAGTCCTTCATGTGTTTTTTGGCAAACTCTATGCAGGCTTTCATGTGTCTTGCACTGAGGAGAGGCTTCCGTCGGGCCACTCTGCCATAAAGCCCCGACTGGTGGAGGGCTGCAGTGATAGTTGACTTTGTGGAACTTTCTCCCATCTCCCTACTGCATCTCTGGAGCTCAGCCACAGTGATCTTTGGGTTCTTCTTTACCTCTCTCACCAAGGCTCTTCGCCCACGATTGCTCAGTTTGGCTGGACGGCCAGGTCTAGGAAGAGTTCTGGTCGTCCCAAACCTTTTCCATTTGAGGATTATGGAGGCCACTGTGCTCTTAGGAACCTTGAGTGCTGCAGAAATTCTTTTGTAACCTTGGCCAGATCTGTGCCTTGCCACAATTCTGTCTCTGAGCTCCTTGGGCAGTTCCTTCAACCTCATGATTCTCATTTGCTCTGACATGCACTGTGAGCTGTAAGGTCTTATATAGACAGGTGTGTGCCTTTCCTAATCAAGTCCAGTCAGTTTAATTAAACACAGCTGGACCCCAATGAAGGAGCAGAACCATCTCAAGGAGGATCAGAAGAAATGGACAGCATGTGAGTTAAATATGAGTGTCACTGCAAAGGGTCTGAATACTTATGACCATGTGATATTTCAGTTTTTCTTTTTTAATAAATTTGCAAAAATTTCTACATTTCTGTTTTTTTCTGTCAAGATGGGGTGCTGAGTGTACATTAATGAGAAATAAAATGAACTTTTTTGATTTTGGCAAATGGCTGCAATGACACAAAGAGTGAAAAATTTAAAGGGGTCTGAATACTTTCCGTACCCACTGTATATTATATATATATCTATATAGATATATATATCTATATATATAGATATATATATAGTAGAATCTGCTTTGTTGGCTCAAAACTGTCCCCAGAATCAGCATGAAAAGAATAGAAAACAACAAAACCATAATCATTTTTTATATTGATCTCTGTATATCATTTATCTCTGACAACCACAGAGATGTTGATGTTAGCTCAGCTGTCCTTGTAATTAGCTTATATTATATGAATTATTACAAATTTTCCTAAAATTTGTTGAATTGAGCTGCATGGTTTTTGTAAGTGAAATAATTTTGCCCACTGACCTGATTTGTTGTTGTCTTGTGAAGTGTGGCCTGTAGGGGGAGCTGTGGCTCTGTAGCTCAAAGCATTCAGACTTCAGGTCTCTGCAGCCTGTGGGTGAGAAAGGTTTATTCACAGTGAGAGGGCCAAAACCAAGGAAGTTGTTTGACATTTAATCATGCCTCTGGCTCATGCTGGATGATTAGCATCCCAGTGGAAAATAACAGTAATGTGCCAAAAAGCAAAATCCCACACAAACACCTGGCCTTAGTGCACACAGTCACGTGGGCCCTGGCAATCAGCACAAATCAGTTCCTATAGTTCAGTAAGTTAACTCAACAATTACCACAGTGCAAAGCCCCTTTAGCGGCTGTGGGCAGAGGCCACAGCTGGGAGGACTGATTTCATTTGGATAGAATAACAGTTGATTTCAGGCTTCTCAGCAGTGGCTCCAGTTTTTGATTCCCTGTAAAACTCAGATGTTGACAGAAGCTGTAAAGACGGAAAAGCTGCTGAAATCAACAATTTCTAAATCCAGGATTACTTCACGTAGTGAACACAAGATTTTTTTTAATTTTTTTTTTTATCCTTGCGCGTTGATATTCCCTCAAAAATTTAAACATTACTAAATTATTTTAAATCTGCATAAATACATTTTCAGCCACTTGGGGGCGGCACAACCAACAAATAACACACAACATCACAAAGTTCATCTGCAGAAATTGTTAGTCAGCACTCAGTTACTAGCAGACACAAAGGAACATCAGCATTAGTATATGTGTGTTAAATTGCATCCAGATGAACAAGACCACACAGCCCACTTGCACCTGTAGAATAAGGGACACTGCAGTGAAGACAGTAATTTGTACATCTTGGCCTGAGAATGGTGGTTTGACGGAGGAGTCAGACTCCATGTCAAATTGGAGTGGGGGTGGTCTGCGACACCTCTTATATGCCTACAGTGATTCATCCTCACACCTCATCTCATGTGATTCCAATGACCCATGTGTTTTTAAGGTGTAAGGAATCCACAAATGTTAAATAGCTTTTACCTTTCACCAGTGGGTCAGCCCTGAACAAGCTTCTTAAATTAGAGGTTAAACATTTCAAGCACATCTAATGGTCAGCTATAGCACTTTAGAGTATAACATAACCTGGATGACTGAGAATCAACACAGACATGGTTCAATTTCACCTGCTGAATAATGACCATTATTTGCCAGCTGATGTTACCCTATTTTATACTGGATGTCTTTTAGATATCAAGTGTATGGGAAAACTTCACACCACCAAAACAATGTACTTTCTCATTTTAGCAGTATCTAGGATAAGAAACCTGGTGTGTTTCCAATCTTCCCCAGCTGTCGCGCTTGTACGAGCAGGGTTATTGGATGTATTGAGGTCACTTCCTCTGAGAGCAGTGTGGGCACTGAGGCAGTTCTCTAGTCAGTGGTCTGGATCGTGTAGCTGGGGGTAAAATGGACTCACCGGTCAGGGGAACAGCAGCAGAGTGTCTGCCCATAGTCTCAGGGGTCAGAGCGAACGATTACTCTCTACATAGTCTCACTGCAGAAGCGGCAACCAGAGTTTGTTCTGCTCTGTGTGTTTTAGGAATCAGCTTTGCTTGCAAAGACAAAACTATCACCCCCAGCAGACATCAAAATGAAAATAAGAGTTGAGGACACACACGAGTTGTCAGTGCTCTTATCTTCCCTGTCTGTACATATATTTTAAAAGTTTCTGTTGTTAAGTTATAGCCCTCTTAACCTCTGGTGAACTCCAGTTAACTGGAGCGTGACCACATGCTGTGCCTTGTCAGAGGCCCCAGCTTGGCTTTTACTTTGGACTTTCCACCTCTCCAGAACCACATCCTGCCTTTGTCCAGTCAACTTAAGGAACATTGCCTGTGTGATTTAAAGGGCCACACCAGTGAATTTGAACGTTTCAACCTATTTACTACAACTCGTGCAACGTTTCAGATGTCATAATGAATTTATTTGTTCATTTTCAAACAGTCTTTGTTTTTTTTCATATTGTACTCAACTTGTGACGCCTAAAACTAGCCTGAACTGCATAACCTCCATCATCTTAGTGTGGCAGTGCAGTCATGCAGTTGATTTAGTCAATTTACACATTGCTGGTGACCCCACTGAGCATAAAGCTCTTTCACTCAGCCCCTCAGAATTGCATTCAGCTTGTTTTTTTTTTTTTTAAGCTTGCAACATTTGTGTTTTAGTTCTCTAACTGCTTTTTACATAGCAGGCAGCTGTTTTCAATCACACTTCATACTAATGTAGGAGCCTTTATCCTTTAACCCCTAGACTTAATGCAGGTAATGGATTCATTGTTGAGTTGTAGAGAAATGATAAAAAATGCAAAGTCCCTGCTGTGTCCCTTTAAAGTTACAGTACAACCAATTTAACTGTGTCAAACAGAGACATAAACGTCTTCACAATAATTTAAATATATATACTGTCACTTTTCCTTTCAAACCGTCATAATCCAAATTTATTTGTGTATCTGTGTATCTCCCATTTTGGGAGAAACCCCTTGTGTTCACTCAGATCCACCTGATTCAGAGAACAGAGGAGAGCAGATCCTCTCAACTACACCTACAATACATCCTCCCCCAAGCTCCTGAACTGCAGTTACATAAAACCTTCACAGGAAAACACCCAACCGGTTTATATTAAGTGCACTGTAAATCAGAGACAATAGATTTGGCAAACCTCACCTCCACATCAGCCAAATATTTTTTTCATATGTTATGATATTAATTTAGGCTCCAGCAGATCCCTGTGACCCTGGTTAGGAAAAAGTGGGTATAGATAATGGATGATATTCATTGTCATGACTTATATTATCCCTAAAAAGCATAGTTCGCTTGTTTGTCACTGCTGTATAGACTCTCCTGTCCTTGTCTTGCCACTCTGGATTATGGAATCAATGTAAACTAATTTTCCTCTATGTTGAGGTATTTAATGCATCTTAAAGTTATTTCTTCATATTGTTGTTGTCAGGATAATATATAAGTTCATTCAAGAATTTGTGCCTTGACTCAAATAATAAAATAAAACATTCACACCTCAAAAGTTAAGTTTTTAACTTCCAGAAAATATTTAGTAAAATGTTCTCCAGCAATTATACTATAATAGTGTTTCCCAAAATGAGATCTATTGCAGGGGGGGCAGGAGGCATGCACTTCTGAACCCGGGGAACTTTTTCATATTTCTTAAAAACTTTAGAGGAAGTTCCCCTATTTGTGTGGGAACCACAGTTGGAACTGAGAACTATAGTAGTTCTTAGAGGTTTCTGCACTGACCTGATTTATTGTTGCCTCCTGTAGTGTGGCTTTTAGGGGACTTTTTTAGCTCCTACTTTGGAGTAGGTACTTTTCAGAGTGATGCACATTTGCATTGATGCCACTAAGCATCACCGGCAAGCACCAATTTGAAAAAATAATTTTAATAATGTAAACAACAGCTTTTACATGGAAAAATTCACGAATGGAGTGACACAGAGAGAGAAAATTAGAGAGATCTTGATTTTCGCTACCGTGCAGAAGTGACGTCGCTAGAGCAACCATCACCATTGACTTGAATGGGGAAACTACTTTCATTTTGACATCTAAAAGAATTGAATTTCAACTATTCACAATGTGAATTCCAGATATCCACAATTACATGTTTACTAGTCAAAAGTCGAATTACAGATATCTTTAATTCCACACAATTCAACTGTGGATACCTGAAACTGAAATTGGAGTTCTGACTAGTCAAAAATCCATTGTAGATTTCTTAAATCTGAGTTTTGACTAGTCAAAATGTAATTCCAGATATCTAATAAATGCTCAGTAGTGCCTGTGACATCATTTTGGATATTAATAATATGGGGTTGTGCAAAAACTGTAAAAAAAAAAAGGGGAGGACTTGAAGAAAAAGCTTGAGAACCACAGCCTTACTTAATAAATACTGATACAAAATAACATTTTCATTTCATGTATCCAAAGATTTTTGTTGGGGTTTCATTAAAATTGATCTGGCTGTGTTGGTGTGTGTGTGTGTTTTCTTGGAAGGTGTGTGCAGTGGCTGAAGGAGCTGTCAGAACAACTTGCCTTATGCTGTCTTGTGTCACTTTGTGTGGGCTGGTAATTTACTACAAATGATATTGCATTCTCTCTGTTGACAGCCTGCCAAAGCTGTCGAGTGGCAAAGGCAGCAAAGTCGTTTGTCAACCTCCTGCTCCCTCAAATCCCCAAACACTCGCAGTCTTCCTGCAGTCGTCGCACCAACTCACAGCTTTTGAAGGTCAAGGGCACGACTCAGTTGGTAAATCTTTAATAAGTCAAAGAGTCAGCCCCATCTGGAGTTCAGCAGTTCACTGCGGAGCAGCAGGGGAGGTGGAAGTGTGTCAGGAGGATCCTCTGAAAGCTTCTGCAGCTTCTTATTCTCCTGTTTTCATTTGCAGAAATGACACCCTCTGACAGCCCAGCTGTTGTGCCAATTTCATGCCCACATGAAAGACGTGTGTGAGGTGATGAAATCATGATGTCAGAGTGCATGTCTCAGAAGGCAATGTAAAGAAAGACCAAAGGAAAAAAAAAAAAAAAAAAAAAGAGGATTTACTTAAAGGGGTGACTCGATTTTCTGTGAATAAATAGAAACTGCACTTTGTGTCAGAGTTTGTGTCTTTATCTTTGACAAGTATTAGAGCTGAAGGTTACAATATTCACCCACTGCAACCACCAACGCTAAAGTTATTTACTACTTGAAGGAGCCTTCTAAATCGGGGACAGGGACATCTGAGCATCCTCCTCATTGCTGTCACATATATGTCATAAGTGTGGTAAATACAAGGCAACAGGCAGTTCTGTGAAGTAACCATTTCATTTGCTTTTAAAGGATTCAGAAGGAGATGTATAATTCTAAAAATGCAGAGTGAAGCTAAGAGATAGGATTCATGTTTGGCTGCTATTAAAGGCTCTACGGTGAAGTGTTTCTGGTTTAGAAATTTGAATAATCAGCTCCGGCAGTATCAAGAATGATGATGTCATTGCACAAACGAAACATGAGAATAAATTCAGGTAGCGTGATGCCAGTGGTGATTAACTAGGCAGGGTACAAAGTTAGCACGGCTGCAAAGAAAAAAGAAAAAGGCAAACTCATCAAACTGGCAGATGAATTGAAAGATGGAGTGAATTGACAGGAATTAATTACTTTTGTAATGTTTGCAGATCTATGCTTGCCTCTTCCTCTTTGTGTCAGTAGTAATTACACAGACACCTATGGGAGAGGACAGGGAGGGAGATGAAAGCGCCGTGAAACCAGGACATGAACAAAGCCTGCAACAGAAAGAGGGGGCCAACGCTTGAACACCATGCCATGACAGACAGCCTTTGGGGTTGTTTTATTCAGCTGCCAGGAGCCTTTTAGGATTCGTTTTATCTGCTCTGCCTTCCCACCCACCCACACGCCCACCCCTTTGGATGGTCCTCCAGATGATTTGTGTCCAGTTTGGCATCACTCGAGCCAACACAGCCTCTAAAAGCAGACACACTCTGCCTCCTTTGCTGCAGTCAAGTCACTTGTCTTGTGTTTGAGAACCTCTTTTCTGCCTGAGTAGGTTTGTTCACATTTAAGTGAAAGGCAACTTTAGAATGTGCATTTTAAATATGAATATAAGATATATTTTAATACTTACAATGAGATATATTTTTCTGGATGTTCCTTTTTTTTGCAGAATAAATAAAATCCTGCAAACCGATAATATTAGTAAGTAGGTACTGAATAACATCTTGGTTTACCATGCTACACAGTGCACTGTCACAGCTGCAGTATTGAGTCAGAAACCAAAGCACTGCACAAAGTGAACATTTAGGCATCATATTGGTAGATGTAATGAAAATGTGACCGGTATCAAAGCTGGGATTCATGTTAGTAGTGCACTGACACAGTGCAATCACTCCAAACATTTCTCTACATGCTGTATATAACCTGATAAGATGTACTTTAAAAGCCCCTCGAGGGATAAACACAGTTGAATCAAAGTCAATGCGCGGCACATCTGGGCTCTCACAAATCCTTTTAGGGAGGGTTAAAAGTCCCGATTGGTGGCACTCGGCTCCTGCATTCTTCATCAGACCCAAATTAGTGGCATTACACTCTGAGAGGCATCTCATAAATGGATTTCTTGTTGTGTGTGACGCCTCATAGGGGAATCGGTGCACCATGTGGCCATCTGTCTTTGTACTTCCTGCCTCCTTCCCAGAAATCAACAGTCTGTGGTCTGAACCACACTCGCCATCCTGTTGTCTGCATCCCCTTTTTTTCCCCATCAAGGTATCTAAGCTCTATAGACTGCATCTGCCCTATGAGCACATGCTGTGCTTTGTGACTACAGCCATGTCACTCTGCAGAGAACATCACACACATTGTCGTCCCTAAGAGCTTTTTTAGTGCTGCACATTATCTTTACTCAGTGATATATGGCCACATTATTGAGAGATTCAGATCAATGGGGGCCTATTGATTACTGACATCACATCCATTTCGTTTTAGTATTTCAAGGTCCAGCCATACCTCCTTTTAGCACATTAGCAAAGCATCCTCTATAAAATCTCTACAACCATTTTTCTTCCTTTCAAATTGGGTAGAATTTAATGGAAACGCCAACCCATAAACTCAAAACAAATATGCCTTTTCTGCTTAGGTACAAATAACGACAATTCCTTTTTATAGACACAGAACTATTTTTGGTATGAGATAAGATGTGTTAATAATTAAGCTATAGCAGATTTCTCTACCATTGAACAGAGCCAGGATAGCTGTTTCACCCTGTTCCTGAGCAGATGTATTTCCTCAGCTCAGACGGACTCAGATAATGACGCATCACCCAGTATGTTCAAATATGTTCTTGATACGACTGATAAGGATCCTTTAAATGTGGGTATTAAAGTATCGTGACCATGATACCACGGGGACAATTTCCACAGACTCTATATCCTAGTTAAATTTGGCAGTGCTCATACACGTCTTTTATATTCATTTCTGGAAGACACATACTGTGATAAGCAAACAGTGGTCAGTATTAACCAGCTACCAGTGTGACTCAAATCAGGCTAATGTAACCAGATTTACTAAAACATTGGTTGTGAGAATTTACACAGAAGAAAACAAAAGCAATTTTGCCCAGCGGGACCAAAATATTTTTATACCTTTTGTTATTTTATAACAAAGTATAAGTAACATGTATCATTCATAAACACAAATATTGCATATTAAATGTTAACAAACCCTAAACTATACCATACACTTCAACTGCAACACACAAAGCCACTGCCAAATATAAAAGTAGATTGAAACATACCTTTACAAAGACAAAACACATTCTGCTGGCTGACTCCACTGCACACCACTGGTGACATAGCTGGGTTTCATTATATGCTTTAATTACTAATCATACATAAATATTAATCCTGATATTATTACTCCATCAGTGACTGTCCTGCTCAGCACCTGGCCACATTTCTCTCCCATCTGCTGGCTGCCTGTGAGGACAATGACTGGGCTCATGCACCAGTGCAATCGCTGGCCAAATTGGCCAAGTCCATTTGGAGCCACAGAAGTTGGCCTCCCTGTGGAGTGGCACTTGGATATTTGGTGTGCTCATTGCTCTGCTGCTAATTGTGTGGCAGCAAAAGGGCGCTCTGGCAAATGAGTCCCTCCATCACTCCATTGTGTTTTCTTGTTTTGCCAGTGACAGTGCCAACCCAGCGTGACAAGGCCGGAGCACACAAAACCATATTTGGACTGTATGGCTTTTGTTTCTCTCTCTCTCTCTCTCTCTCTCTCTCTCTCTCTCTCTCTCTCTCTCTCTCTCTCTCTCTCTCTCTCTCTCTCTCTCTCTCTCTCTCTCTCTCTCTCTCTCTCTCTCTCTCTCTCTTTAAACTATTTGGCTTGGTTATATTTCTCTTTGACATAGCATTTAGTGCAGCATCTGGTAATTAGAAAAAAAATGTTCTATTAAGTGAACCATGCTAATTATATTACATAAACACCACATCCTGAATAACTTTCAGTCTGTAAAAACACCCCATCGTGGCCCTGTTGTTTCAAGCTTATAGACACGTTCACTAAGAAACTGTGTCCTCCAGGGGGCACTGTTGTATCAGGCTGCAACAGCTCTTAATTTGTAACTGAAGGAGATGGGAAGTAGCAGGACTGTCTACCACCCCTATCTGTGTTTGTGTCCTCACTTTGTAAGACAATGGCACTATATTCTTATCCAGTCTAACCTCTACCTGGAGAAAGAGACAAACTGCATAGCACTTTCCCTCCTGCAGCAAATTAAATCAGAATCCCATTACAGAAAAACAGATAACACTCCCACAATTCAATACCACTATTGTATGACCAAAACAGGAAATATGGTACATGTTGACTACTGGAGATATGTCATTTCAGGAGAGGAATACTTGTACGGTTCTCAGTGAGGGGGGTCCATTAATCGACACAACGCGTGATTCTGAATGATAGCCGCTCTGCTAATAGAACTGACAAGCTCATTTGAATTATTGCTAAATTACTGGAGAAATGTTGATCTCACTGAGAACAATAGGTCTGATCCCAGTCCAAGGAATGGAGCAGTTTTATAGGCCTATGTAATTACTTAGATATTACATGTGTTTTCTGTGCTTTAGCCATATTCAGATAATGCATAATGTGCTGTATAATTTCCTTGACCTTGCCCTGACTATTTTATTGCATTGCTCACCCTGAAAGCTGTGATTGGCCTCACCACGTCTCACCTCCGCTCTCTCCACCACCAGTTAAACCCACTCGGTCCTCAGATATTTGAATATGGATGCCATCTTTCACTATGTTATTGGCCTCTTTCTCTCCTCCCGTCTTTCATTACAAATGATCTCTCAGTGCTAATGAGTACATGTCTAAAAATACCATCCTTGTCCAGAGAGCTGGATGTGTCGTGGTGCGTGTTGGGCTTTAACAGATGTTAATGGTTATGGAACATCAGAGTGGTGTAATGAATAGAGGCACAGCTACTCTGAGTTCATTTAGAGAGACTATTTTAATATTCAACATGCATCCGCACCCGCCCACTGAAATTCCACAGCCGTGGATTTAGTGCAGACGCCCCCTACGCCCCTCCTGACTACCTTTTTAACATAGCGCTGGTGTTCCCTGTTGCCATGGTAACACCACATGACCTTTCCTGGTAGGTCGAGCTCATGTCAGCGTGTTGTCTGAAAGATTTTATTCTAGCTCGATGCTCACTGGAGGTCTTTGCAGTTAGAAATGTTCTCCGGTTTGACGGATGAGGGAAGCGTTCCAACTGGACCTGGTCTCAGGGTGAAAGGAAACGTAAGGTGATGGATGGAGCCGTCACCACTCTCATCTAATTAACTGACAGGGTCCCCTCACTGCCTGCATGAAGTCCCAATGACTTCGTTCATAGAGAAATATGTGGGAATGGCCATATTTGCTTTTGCCAACCTTCTCCAGTGAGGGAAAAAAGGAGTATACTCGAATCAAGTTCATCTCCACTTGAGACAGATTGGCAATTATCACTTGAGAGGTTACAGCCCAGACAAATTTTAACTTTAGAACTGGAGTATTAAGAATTTAACAGTGTTAGTTGTGGTTACTGCCATGAATTGGGCATAAAATGACTGTTGTAATTTCAGGTTGAAGTGCCTATTCATTTAAGAAATAGTTCAACATTTGGAAAAATATGCTTCTGCTGTTGAGGTTTGTTTAGTAGTGTTGACTGTAGTGCCGCTCGTCATGATTAGTGTTAGGACACAATTTAGATTAACATGAGGTTGTGACTAGGTGTTATTTTAAGCCTAGCTTAGACTAAAGACTGGAAGCAGGGGGAGCAGCAGCAGCAAGCCAGGCTCTCTTCAACACTAATTATGTTGTATCTTGTTTCCTTGAGCCATGTAAAAGGAAAAATGTAAAAAGACTGTGATTTAAGGGCCAGTTACACACCGCACTAATGCTGCACATGCAGTGGGAAGAACTGGTAATATACACATTTTCTGACTAGGACGTGTTTGTACATTAGTTTAAGATTGTTAGCATTACAGTGATTCCATTTCTATTTGTTTATAGATTAAACAAATGGGATATAAAGTGTTGATGTACAGATGCTGAGAAGCAGATTTTTGGAATCAACCAGGCGAGCTGTTCTTCCTGCCTCCACTGTTTATCTTAAACTGTGGTAATTGCTAATCTGGTTGTCGAACTCTGAATTGGTGCCCAAATCTACAACTTGTTCGGCAATTTGAGTAGATCTGCTGTTATGCACATTTTTGTGCATAACAGTTGAAGAAAGAGTCAACCAATCACAGCGTTGGAGGTGGGGCTTAAAAATGCCACCATCACATTTATGTAGAAATGACTAACTGATATAAATGAAAACTTTTAAATGCTGCCAGAAACAGCTACAGCAGCCCCCAACTCCTCAACACAATGAACAAAATCACACCAAATAGGTGAAGTGAAAGAAAACAGCAGTTCAGTCTGATGATCACAGCAGTGGTAACAGTCTTCTCACATAAGATCTAAGAACGTGAATAACTATATTTACCAAGTTGTTTCTTCATCTGAGTGACATCACCTGCTGCAGGCAAGCCAGTCATGACTTTGTTTGAATCAGCTCAGTTAATGAGTCTCTAGACTTTCCGCAGGCTGACAGCAGTAATTTCACTTTACAAACCTGGACATTACACAGTGATGCATGATGACTGTGTGACCACATGGGGAGAAACCATCTAGATGATTTCATCAGGCCCGTTAGTTCATGATGACCAGATCAGAAGTGCCAAACCAGCAAAATGTTTGCAGCATGAGAGTCAGCTGTAAGTGGGACCCCACACCCTTGCCTCTCTCCGTGAGAAACATAGGGGAGACATGAAACGTGGGCCTCCCGCTGTTCTTGCCGAAGGCTTCAAGTCTAATTCAGACAAGATGTTGAATGTTCAACAGCCCCCTTTTCTTATTTGTAGTGCAGATCAAGATGAAAACGTGGTGAGCGGCAGGAGCAGACCTCTCTGGAGGGGTTTCATTAGATATTACAATCTAAGCTTCCTTCAAGGCCAGGGTCAAAGATGGCTCCTATTTGCACCTTATTTCATGGCCAGGAAGATAATCGACCCACGCAGAGTCCATCTGGTTCATATGGAGGTCTTGTTTAGGAATGGCCTTTGTAGCACGCAATGTGGCACGGCTCACACAGCCCGTGAATGAGAGGAAAACAAGGACTGTGAGAAACCAAACAAAGAAAGATTTGTTTTCTTTTATACGAAGTAACTTCAGCATCAGAACCTCATTTCTCACAGCACAGTGGTTTCAGGTTTGCAGACAGTAACATGACAGTCTCATGAGTTTCCAGGCTCTGGCTATCAATGAGTCTGTTGTCTTCGTACAGTCTTGCTGAGTGCGATAATGCCAGTGTGACCTCCCCTTCTGTCCTCGTGATCTGCTTTGTGTCCTTCATAGGTGGTAATCAGATATAGTGGACTGATTGTGGAACAAATGACCCAGGGCAGTCCAGCTGCACTGGAGTACAGTTTCATCCCTTAAATGATGATGTCACTACCCCCATGTGACAGAGCTCAGTTTCACTGTCAGATCAATTATTCACAGCGTTTAATTGGATCAGCTGAATCCAGATCGCTCCAGGGATCCATTTCCAGTAACAGCAGCTGCAAATAAACCCTGAGCCAGCACACAAGACATAAGGCTCCAGATCAATATCCACACCATATCCGACTACGGGCACACCTCACTGACTTTATAAAACTACACAAAAGACATGCAAGTTTTCTTCCATGGGAGGAAATAATATATGCAGTATAAGTATAAGTACACATTTCCTTTTTTAGATGAATCTGGGCTGCTCCACGCTGTAACAAGAGGAGGGAGTGGAGGTGATAATCTCAGAACATTGGGTGAAGGCCAGTCTGTGATGATGCTGCATGTATTAATCACAGAGTCACGTACAGTGGCATTCACAGCCTCTTAGTCATCAGATATTCCCCCTATCTGCTTCACTCCTCTCTCCAACTCATTACTGGCCTCACAGTCAAAGATGGCCTTTGTGCAGGGGGAGGGGGGCAGAGCTGACCAAGACAGTCCTACTCCCCCCAGACAGTACTGGGTTTCAGGCTAGTATAGTGCAGACAGCTTTCCATTCACAAGGTGGGTGATCAAAACACTGGGCCTATAGTACTGTGGAGAAGGAGAAAGAGCAGCCCATTCATGTTGTGTCTTCAGATGGTAGTTACATTAAACTTGGTTTTCACATGAAACCTATAGTGTTTGTCTTCCAACCAACTTAGAAGCTATTTATATA
Organism: Mastacembelus armatus; assembly: GCF_900324485.2. Classification (NCBI taxonomy): domain Eukaryota; kingdom Metazoa; phylum Chordata; class Actinopteri; order Synbranchiformes; family Mastacembelidae; genus Mastacembelus; species Mastacembelus armatus. The sequence goes on along the minus strand of NC_046647.1, from coordinate 8,991,945 downwards.
CTCAGTCTTATCAATAAGCACACACAAATGCAATAAGCTTCTGAGTAATCCAATGTACACACCACTAAATGGTCACGTTAGTCACCGAAAGCCCCTAATTTGCTGATTGAAAAGATTTATAAGCCCCCTGGTTCCCATCATCATGAAATTACCCTGAAGCCATGAATACGTCTCTTTGATTCCCTGCTTGTATGCAGTCTTATACCACCTATAGAGGCAGTACTCACGAGGTCCTGAGTGTCTTTTGGCAGGTCTCCAGACATGTTCTTTGGTAAAAAGTTAACACAAACGAGCCTAGCTGTAACCCCATTCATGTCGCATCCTTTGACTAGAGAACATTGCCTCCTTTGACTATGGCAGACTCACCATGTGTGCACACCTCACTACTCTGTTATATGTGCCCACTGAAATACTTTCAAATGGACCTACTCAATGGCCTTTAAAACACTCGGAGCAGATATTGGAAGCAAAGCTAGTTATAAAAACCTTGTGTTAAGCTTTCATCTTAATGGCTACAAGGAGTTCAAGTGGTCCCTTCAAACATTAGCATTCGTAGCAGTACGGGCATAGTTTCAAAAGGAAGCTAAGCACGATTAAAAATAAATAGGATCAGAATGAGCACAGATTACTGTTTTCTCAGGGTCTAATTCTATTAATCGTACGTGCCGAGAGGGTGATGATCGCCGCAGTATGTACGACCAGCAGCTCCGCAGGGTGCAGTGACCTTGTGACTGGTGACCTTTTCTGTGTTTCTCTTCAACCTGAGGGGACATGCTGTGGAGACTCAGCTAATCGGCTTTGTTCACCACTCAACTCCAGCTCTAATAAGCCTATTGATCTGGGTATGCATTGATCCAGTGTTCAGACCGGTGGCTGGGCCGGGTTAGCAGGTTGTGTGGGTAAATTCTGAGTGTGTGTGTTGGGGGATGGGTTTATGTTCACCACTTAACAATCAGGCCTTTTGTTTTTGAATTCAGAATATTTTTCATACTTCTTGTGTGAAGTTGTAGCATTAGGCTCAGCTAATTTAAAACAAGAACACATGGGCTCAATAGGCCATTTAAATGCTTAACATCAAAGACTGTGCCTTTGTATGTTAGACCTTGTATCCATGTCATTGTACCTGTCTCTGTGTGTGCAAGTGAGGACATTCCAGTGATTAAGAGCTCACAATGTACCGTTATACATCAGTGAAGCTGCTGAGCATAGTAGGCATGGGACAGTTTACATATTCAATATGTGTATATGATGAAAAGGCCATTACGTTAGGTCAGCAGAGACACTCTCTTGGAATTTACTGGCTGCCTCTGCAATAATAAAGCGGCATGTGAAATGCTGTGTTTGTCAGAAACTGCTATTCATTCATTACATGAAATATGTGATTTAATTTTGCGCTTGACTCGCCACAGTATGCGCCATAATGTTTAGTAAGTCATATGGGACATCATGTACGGATCGGTTGCTGTGCTGGTGTTCAGTGAAACACTGCAGTGTGATCATTCATCTGGTTTCATGAATGCGTGCCCTGATTTGCTTTAGATGTTCAGCTACAGCAGTGGTGTGACTAGTGATGGCAGTCTAGGGTTGTTAATAGGCATCTGTGCTTTGAGTTTGAATGGGTTGAATGAAATTTGCTGCAAAAAAAAAAAAAGTGCTCCACAGGATGAATTTCTAGCACTTTAATGATCTTTGACTTAATATAGAGTGCCATAATTTGTTAAAATGTTTTTGTCCATTAATCAGATTTATGCAATTAGATTTATTCTCCAAAAGTAATTACATTCCCATCAGCCTCAGCGGCACTTTGTTTAGTGCTATTCAGCCAAGCTAACACAGTAAACATGCAAAATGCCATAGAATATTAGCATTGTCACTGTGTTTGCATGTTTCCTACAACTGCAAAAATGAAATGAATGTGGCACTCATGGCTGTAAACTCTTCCTCTCGCAGTTCAAAAAAATAAAAAGTCAAGGCCATGTTGAGAAAGTCTTTTTGCACTGTGCTGAGAGAGCTGGTGAGCTCATGACTAATGTTCAACACGACAAAGTCGGCTGCCCATTTTTGACCACTTATATAAACATTGTCTGTTGCGCCTTAAGCTCTGACAAGTCTATTTCAAAGCATCCTGTCAGAATAGGCTCTGAGACTGGGCTGCTGTCAGTGCTGCATACAAATCCTGCGAGAATCCACAAAAACAAAATGACTCAGAGACCGATTGGTCAGGGAATTAATTTCATCTGAAAATCATCTCAATGGAACCATACCTCATTTACTCATGACTGACATTCAGATGGAAGATGATTGCTACCTCACATACTGTAACTTGGTCATCATCTTAGCTGATGTTAACAGCACAACGCTCAGTTCTTCTGTAACAAATATAACCTGACAGGAGAAAAGGCCAGGATAAGAGTGCAAGGGCGGTCAGAGCTGACATTGGGTTAAATACATTCGAGTTGCAGCAGTGAATTAGGGCACAAAGGGAGCTCAAATGGAACGGACAAGCTTCGGTTCCTTCAGGGAGATTATGAAACTAGCCTTTACAGTGAAATGATTCTCCATTCTGATGTTTTCATGAAACATTTCTATTTCTGGACTATCTTCCCATCATCCTCGCTAACCAAGCACACAAACATCAGAACGTACTCAACACATAGGACATCACACCGAGTGTTATTGTGGATGGCAGATGAAGTCACCCAAACACGCAAAGAGTGCATAAGAGTGGAGCATGCACAATCACACATCATGCACGAAGAAAGAGAGAGTACAAAAAAATAAAGGCATTTTCTACATGAATCGAACAAAAGAGATTTTCTGTGCAGATGTGTGTAGCAGATGCCTCTTATGGTTTAATATTCAGTGTACATGTGCACACGCCCAAGATGCTAACTCGGGCTGAGTAACATTAAATTGCATAATTCTTATTTGTCTGGGACCAATGTGGAAACTGTACTAAACTCATACAACAGCTATGTCTAATTCCCACTTCCATTTTGCACAAAACACAACAAATCCCTCCCCCTCACTCACACACACGCACACACACACACACACACACACACACACACACTGCCCTATGGCAACAAATACTCAATGTTCGCCTTCCCTTGCAGAGTGAGATCACCAGTCTGTGTGTGTATGTGTTGAAAATATTCTCAGCTCCCGCAGCCAAGTCTGCCCTGCCCCCATCAGACAGCAAAACACTTGCATGTGTAATTTTTGGCCCGGAGGATTGATGAACAAAAAGTAACAGTTGGTGTGCATGTGTGCGATGTCTCCTTGTGCCAACATGTTTTCTGTTTCTCTTATTTGTAGATCTGTATGGCCCTGAAATGCTTTGTGTTTCGGGATAGCAAATCTCCGAGTGCTCGCTAGCCTCCGCCTCTGAGCAGGGTCAAAGGTCACGGTGCATATCGTCTCAATACGGAAACTGCTCTTCCAGCTCTGCAGCTCAAAAGCTGGCCACACTGAGCTCTTTGTCATCGGTGCCAGAGAGCCCAGTTGGGTCAACAATGCTACTTCCAAACTAATCAACAAAGGATTTCTCATTTATGCTGCAAACATTTACAAATAAGAGTGCACTTTCTACAACAGCTGCAGAAAAAACATGTAATAATACCATCTATGATCTTTTCCTCTTTTGTCTGTCTGTATTTTTTAAAATAGCCTCAGAACCATTTGGCTCAGCTCCAGCTGTTATGAGAGGATGGAGAGGAAGAGATTTGCTAGGAAGAGGGTGGGGGTGGGTGAGTGCATAAAAGGACGGAAATGTAGGGAGAGCCACAGAGGAGGAGGGGTATCTGCTGTAAAATCCTGTTATGCAACCCCTTTTCTGTGGAATACTGTTAAAAATGTAGGAGGAAAAACAGCTTTGCAATTAGCGCTCAGTGTCCTGAGGGTCCTGGTCTCCCCCAATCACATCGCTCTGTCCTGCTCTCCCCGGCGTGCGTGTTGCTAAGCAGATGATGTGACTCAGGAACACACACTGCTATTCTTGTAGTGTCAGTGTGGAGCAGACATGCTGATAGCAGTGCTCTGTCTGTGCCTGCGAGTGAGCCAATGTTTACTGGAAAAGACCAGGGTTGCTGTTGTTTCCTCTGCCTCGGCTGCTCCCATAAATGCCGTGAGAGCCGAATGAAGAGCTAAGCCTCCTTATATTTTGGGTGCATTCATGGTTTACAGCAACTTAGGGTGTGGTCTCCATACGCGGGTGCTTCCTATGTGGTGAGTGGTGTGTTTATGGGTCTGGCCCTGTTTCCTGACTCTCAGATAAGGACCACCCACCAAGGCCTCATCACTCCAAATCCGCCAACAGTTAATGATCCCAGGGGAGGCTCTAACGTTCTCGTTATGGGGCAATGATGTAATTACTCAGCATTTATCAAAATCTCCAGAAACATGATTGAGAAGAAAATGATAAAGAGAAATAATAACAGACAAGTGTTTCTATTTGCTTTATGCCTTAACATATGATTTTATATAATGTGGCAACTGTTTTCATAAATACAACACAGACGTGTGAGACCCTTGGGGCAAAATGTGTAAGGTCCAGAAAATGTGTCAGGTCCAGACAACCCAGCTGAAGCAAGGTCCTTTATCTTCTGTGTTCCACTAATTGTTAGGGAGCTCTTTTCACAGGTTAATCCAAGCTGAAACCAGGCGGGTGTGTAATCTGAGTCCGAAAAGATTGGATGGTGAGGTTGTACAATGAGGTCAGGAAGCACTAAGATGACGGCTCGCAGGAGCACTCATGAGAAGGAAAATGTACTATCTACCGGTTGTATAAAAAGAAAGAGGACGCAGAGGCTGTATTTCATTGTTCCACATAGCCAAAGCTAATGGTCTCCATCCCTAGTGTGAATGGAAGGTATTTGTGTGAGAGTGTGATGCATTATTTAGGAGTAAACACGATGGAGACAGAGAGGCCCAGTGGTTCTGGGGTACTATTGATTGTGACAGGCCAGAGGAGACATGCACACCTCTCTTAAGTGTCTGGGGCTTCTCACAATGCCCCCACAAATCAACTTTTATTGCTCGAGCTTTGGAGTCTCTGCAGTCAGCAGCCTATCAGGCAAAGCAGCTTAGCAGAGATAGCCTGCGGCAGTCCCACAGTGGGCCTTGCTGCTATCAATCGATCATTCATCACGAGCCCCTGAGAAACAAAAACAAGCAGCCAAAAGACAACCAGGGGAGGTAGGCGGCTGAACTGGACTGCGTCACAGAGCTCTTGGCCGGGTGGAAAAACCCTGTCAGGTTTTATTTGAGAAACAGTCCACGGCCTGTTCTGTGCAGCAGAAACTGAAACATTTGAGGAGGAGTGGGAGAAGAAAAGTAATGAGAAAAACTTTCTGAAAGAGGTCGAGTGAAATGTGGCCCCCTGGTGCCCCCCTCTCTTCTCTGCTCCCTCCTTCCTCCAGCCCTCCTGCACATTCCTCTCCCCTCAGCAGATCTGGCATGCCCCACAGGAGGCAGCGGCAGCAGCAGCAGCACAGTAATCTTTTCAAAAGGGCGGATTTGAGTGGCCGCCAGGGCAGCCGGCCAACTATTTCTCATTTGGAGCTGGCCTGGAGATGACCCTCCTGTTGGAGCCTCACTCTCAGGAAAAACAAAAACTCCAGCGCCGAGTAAGGGAGCGCCTTGGCAATGCTGGATAGCAAGGAACAGACTAGGAAAAGGAAAACAGGGAAACCGCACGCCTGCTCACATCTGCACCGCCTTCCTGTGTAAAATGAAAAAAACTTAAACTTAATACTGTCTGCATGAGCCCAAGGGGCTTAACAAAAACATGGGAGGGCTGTGTTTCATTCTTTTTTTTTTTTCTTGGAACTCTGTCTGCATGTCTTTTTTTCCCCCTTTGTCCATTTCCCTCTCTGTCTAACAATTTCCCGAGCCCAACAACAGCCCCCCCCCCCCCCCCCGCCTCTTGTACCTTCAGTGGAAGCCCACCCTTGGTTTGGGAGGAGCTAGTCTGGGTCCCTGTTATGCTTGCTCAATGATGGATGGACAGGAAAACTAAGAATCCAAGCCCAGCATTCCTGCGTTTACAGTGGGGTGAACGAGTGAAGAGAAAAAGGGGAAATTCCTGAGTCTCTTTGTAATCACTATATATTTGACAGCAACTGCAGCGACCCTCATCCAAACCTGCGGTCAACCCCCAGACAAGAGTGCTCAGTAATTATCTGGGTGTTTCTTGCAAAAGTAATAAAAAAGGCAGCTTCCAGAAAAAGTGAAACAGAAAAGGAAAGACAGGACATGAGGAAATGTTTGGAGACCTAAGGACTTTGTGAGTCAGACCTAAGACATCAAATTCCACATGCTGGGTTCAGATATCGTGTCTGAATGCAATGTTTGCTGCCACACTCAGCCCTTACTTGGCCACTGGGCCAATAAGACGCCCCTGTGGCCAGCTTCAGGGAGAGAGCAGGGGACGACAACAAAGAAAGCACTTATGTTTTCCCTCTAAAACCCATCTCTCACTCTGCTCCCCCTCCACCATGCACACATACACACCACTCCAAAGGAGAAAAAAAAAAAAAAAAAAAAAAAACAACACTCCAGTAAAAACTCATCACACATCTGCCAGATCCGCTGAGGCCTGCCTCCAATTATCCACCCACCACACTGGAATCCCAGGAAGGCTCTGTCCAGCAGAGCGTTTGATGTTGCCACGCAACATTTGACAGAGAACAGGGCGGCTTTGAAAATCAGAGTGTAAACTTGCCTGCCAAGTTTGACGTGAAGAAAGAGGGGACGGAGGTGATGGTGGAGAGGGGATGGGGTTTGGGGGTAGACAGGGAAAATGCCACTAGATGGAAAGCAGCTGCTGATGGCTGGGAAACATTGCTTTAAATGGGCCCAAATGTGGCGAAGCCCTCCCAAACCTCTGTCAAGTGGTCAGCATTTACTCTTCTGGGGCCTTTTGCTGATGTGTACAGTGAAGAAATGAAAAGCACGTTGCAAAAGCACTTATGCAAAGTAAAAACCTATTTGAATTTCAGGGTCAGGCTCCTGAAATGGACCTTTTTTTTTTTTGTGCATCATGAATGAATGAAATCCTTTAAGCAGAAGTACATTGACAAACAGTTTTGAAAAGTTAAGTTTGTTCCGTGTTCCTTTATAATAGTCTACATCATTAAATAATTTCTTCTAATAAGGTTTTAGTAATAAGATCCTAATCATTTCTGTTACCGAGAGGGGAGCTGGATCAGCTCCATCTGAATCATCTTTCACACTAATTATCGTTTCAGAACACAATGATGAATGTAAAGTGAAACCACAGCTCTACGCTGTGAACCTCCCGAGGCAAATGAGGTCACTCCAGCTTCATTTTGTTTGGAGTCTTTCCCTATTACAGTATCAACACGATGATCTGGAAAGGTGACACCATGGAGGCATGACTATCATGAGAAGCGGTGGCAACGCTTTACATAGTGACCCAACCACACCTCTGACACAAAGGAAAACAAGTACAGTAGAGGAGCCGCATTCTTTCCCACGATTACTGGTAGAGCGAGGTAAGGCGAGCCAGATTCGTTGGAGTGCAAACAAACGGCATTGTGCGCACACAAACCCACACCCACCCCAAAACCTTTCACTGCTGTCAGGTTTAAAATATCATTTTCAGACCATGTAGTGTCCATGAGTTCTGAGGTATTGTTTGAGTTTTTCAGTGTTAAACCGTTTGTTAGAAATTCTCTGGGCTTGGGAAAACTGCATGAGACCACATCGATGTTCATTTCAAACTAGAACATGAAATACAACTGAAGTTACACACCTGTTCCCCAGGCTGTTTGGAGAGTAAACAGTGGTGCTGGCACCTAATGTATGCCTCTCACCTGTACTGACCTGAGTTTCACCGGCTATAAACAAATGAGGATTACCTAAAAAAAAACAAAACTCCCCAACGTTCAAACAGGTTCAGCAAGATTTCCCGACTTTGTTTAGTATCACCACCTGTAGTCATGCCATCGATGTTTGACAGCAGTCTGCCTGTGACTTTCTAGTCCTGAAATAAAATGGTGGTGAGTTCTACAGCTACATAACATTGCTCCTATTTTGGTTAGGGCATGATATTCACTGATAATAGGGGGAGCCTGGATCACATGGAGTAAGAATATCATTCATGACTTGCACAAAACAGCAAATGGAAACTGAGCAATGACAGACACTGCTGTTGTCTCCTGCAGGAGAGTAGTGTGTAGTAGTGATACATGACGGTCCCCTGACGCTTTGTCTCGCTCCATTTAAGCTGCAGATTGTGTTACACACTCTCTTCCGGACCAGAAAAGATCACATTGTCCTCCCTGACATACTGAGATGCGTTATGTGTTCAGACAGGCTCGCCAATACACCAGCACTCAGGCAGACACCGGCCTGAGACGGCACGTAACATATGCAACATGTGATTCACATGGTAACATGCTGAATGCATTAACAGGAAGTGTAACATAAGGAAGTGGGTTTGGAAACAAAAGCAAGAAAAGCAGTGATGTAGGACTGATTATTTCCATTTCTGCTAGATTGTTTTGTCTCTAAAACAACTGGGTTTTGACCACTAGCTCAAAATTTAATGATGTTCAATGTAAAATGATTTAGGAAACATATTAAATGAGCTGGAACTGACAAATCTTTGACATTTTGCTCAAAAAAAAAAAAAAAAAAAAAGACTCAAATGAAGAAATAAAGGGTTGCTGATTAATTGTCTGTTGAGTGACTGATTAATTAGCTAATTCCTGCAGTGTTACATTGACATGTCCTCTTTATATTTTTGATGCATTACCTATTAAAATCAGTGTGTGAAATTGCAGCTCTCCAGTTACGTCCTTTCACCAGATAGAAAATGTGGTTTGTGAGGGGCGTTCTCTTAGCTGAAACTAAATAAAGAAGTAAGCAAATCATGTTTGAATGGATTTACCCAAAGGGCATCAGCTGACTGTCTACAGCTGCTTTTGGCCTTTCAAATGGTCGCCATGGCAACAGTCCTTCTAAATCTGGCCACTGCCAGCCTCGCTCCATCATAACAACAAATCCCATTGATGCATCTCTGGAATGCGTTGACCTGTTTCTAGGGAAACCTAAGGCCATTCACGCAGCTGCTCAGCACTGAATGAATGTACAGTTTCAGTGTCGATCTCATCTCACTCTGCTGAGAGTAAATCACAGAAAACACGTCGGTGAGGCTCCGACAGTCATATTGGCATGTTTGAAAAGCTCACACAACTGCATCCTTAAAGATTCTACTGATTCTGCTGTCCTTCAGTCATTTATATAACATAAGCCACTGAGTTCAGACTTCAGCGCCCCTACATAAATCACAACGTACAAGATAATGTTTGAAAATGGAAATGTGTATTTAATGTTGTCACTGCTGGCTTTTCTATGGGTTTAAAAGCTATTTAGCATCAATCCAGCTGCATCTCAGTCATTTGACACTAAGCTTTTCACTCATTAGGATGTAAATGCTGTTGTCAAGCAAGTGGCACATCATTAATCAAAAATTAATTACCTCTCTGTGTAAAGCAGCCTCTCAATAATAAGTCGATGTGTAAATAAAGACTGAATAGAGCCTTGGAGTCAGACCAGCCAGGGCAAGATACATACTGCAGATCCACAAAAAGAAGGACTGACAAATTACTGAGCCTAACTTATGCCAAAGAAGTTCAAAGATGCTGTGACTTGCAGTAATTTGTGTGTTTACAATTAATAAAACCTGCTTCAGATCCCTGGGGACAGCACATTAAAGTCTGTATGTTCTGCACATGGGGTTAAAGTAAAGGCCACAAGGATTCCCATTGGGAGCGATGAAGTCAGTCCTACATTTAGAAGTTTATCCATGGTGTGTAGAGCTTGGCAGTGAAAGCCTGATATGGCTGCTCTCAGCTCGCTCTAAAAGCATCTCTGGAAACTTAAGTCGTAATATTGAATTACTCTAATCAACTACTTCATACTATTGATCTTGTTTTCCTGGCTGGCTGCTGGAGCAGTGAATGGATGTGTGGAGAACACTGAGGCCTTTGTGTGGAGCCGCCCAGGCCCCCTCCATCCACGGCGGCTAGTAACCCAAGCTTCGAAGCCACAAGCTCCCCTCCTTTCTCCTCGAAGCAGGTAGCGAGACCAGCTGTCTCCATGGTTACAAGCCACAACCAGTCTCAAGACAGTGCCGGTGAGAAGAGGGGAGGCCGGCTTCCAATCACAAGGGCGACTCAATCACATCCAGCATCAGCTCAGCAGCGCACAGGCAATCTCCTTCTCTGTGCAACATTTCTGCAACACAAGATTTAATCATCCTGCTGCCATTCTGCTAAACGCCGTATATCAGGGGGAAGGGAGAAAAGCCTGGCGGGGGCTCAGAATAGCACGATTAACTGCCTGTAGTGGAGAGCAAAGCCTCTGCTACCAGTTACTGTGAGTCAGCTGTACATGCACACAGGCCATCTGGCTGCTACCTCACTTGCACTGATTTCAGTCAAAAAGAGAGAATATGTGAAGGACAGAAAAGATGAATGTTGTTTTATTGGTTCATTGTTATACAGTATTTTCTGAATCAGCTAACCAACTCAAACACACAGTCTGCAATCAACAAAATGTGCACATCCTAAAGTAGACATAGGAACATTTACAAGTTCTTACCGATGTCACATCATTTTTATAAAACATCTATAACTAGTGTCCAAAAGAATGAATGCTGGATTATAACCACCTCCACAAATGTCTTGTATTGAATCTTACTAAATGCTTTAAAACACCATATGCCGAGAATGAAATATGGACGTGATTTCCAGTGGTTCCTTTCAGTAAACCAGAATCTCGCCACATTATTTATTTTCCAAATAACGGACGAGGCAAAGGAAGGCAGCCCACCATTAACTCTGAGAGAAACAGGTTCAGTGAAAGGAACAAACAAAATTCACATATACCTAGGCTAGGAATAAGGTGGAAAAAATGTGTTTGTGTTTTAATCACACAGCTAACATCATTCATTGTCATCGAGCATCTTATTATTTTATCTTACAACTACAATATACATCATTATTCACCATCTATTTATTGTTAACCTGCTGTTTATCAGTGCTAAATAGAGGATATTAAAGTGTTACCAACATCTGCAGCACAGATAGGTGTTCTCTGCATTAGTGTTTCCATCCACCCATCCATTCATCTAACCCCAACTCTGTTAGATTGTTGCCATGGTAACTGGGAGAAGGAGCCAGCTCTAAAATGTGATTCCTCTGTAAAATTACAATGAATCCTATTCATATGGATTCCTCATCGCCACCACAGCATGTGACGAGAATCTGTCTGCATAGGTGATCCGACGAATGTATGAGTTCCTATCAGCTAATTATCCAGGTGTTTGTATTTTACTCCATCAGTCATAGCTGTATGGAGCATCTGTCATTCACCTATAACCAGCAGTCCTCCCACAGATGTTACAATCTATTTAACATTTAAAAATAAAATATCACAGAGCACAAATAGATGAGGCAACATGAAAAATTAATCAACTCTAAAGAAGCCGCCCTTCTGATTATGATTTATTCAACCACACAATTAGCATTGGTTAATTAGCATTGGTAACATACCTCCATCAATCCTAATAACAACAATGCAGCTGATTCTCTTTGAAATGCAAAACCGCTGGAAATGCTTTGTCCCAAACATGAAAGACATTTAGACAGCAAAATAATAAATTCCCCACAATGCTTGTCTCATCAGTATTATCATTATTCTTGTGAATAAGAAGCTTGAGCAGTCTCTTGCCGACGTGTATGAGGGATGAATCACTTCCATTCCCAGCCCACGCTTCCTCATGCATAAATTCTCATTTGTTCCTGCATTAGGGTCATTCTGCAGTAATTGTTTGTTTTACTTCTGATGATTGAATAACAACCTCGCGGCAGTGCCATGCTGTGTTTACCACATGTTGCTATGGTTCATGGGCTCCTTTAATTGGATTTTGTTGTTTCCTGGGAAACAAGGTAACCCACTGTATTGCTCAGCAACCTTACCAATTCACCCTGTGTGTGTGTGTCTGTGTGTGTTAAGATGCATGCTGATGGGTTTGTATTCCACGTTTGTCTAGCTGATCCTAAATAAACCTAAATGAGGCATTGGAGCAAAAAAACATCAAAATTCAGAAAGGAAATTGAGCCTAATACTGAGGACAGTGAGCTGCACATACAAGGCCGGACCCATGTATTTGAAATTATCTGTGCAGTGGGATAATTCGAGCACAAGCATGGGTTGAGTATCTGTGTGCAGGGAGACAGAAGAGTGCTGTGTCCATGTTAACCGATGGGTGAATAATTACGACGATAACACACAAGCTGTTAGCTTTTTGCTGGCGATGGCCAGGGCAGAGAGAGAAAGCACTGTAATGAGTGGCATGTAATTACCATGGCTCGCTGCCTCAACTCAGCCCCTAAGGAGCCGGGCACTCTAAAGCAGCCATCCACATAAACAACTGCAACAAACAGCAACAACAACACTAAAATGTCCTTGAATTTGTCACTCGGGCTGCGAGCGGTCCTCTATCAGAAGCTCCCAGACTCTTGGTCCACTCGATGCCTGAGTGACTAATCGCTTTAGAGGAGCGGGGACCAGCAAAGCCCAGGGGCATGGGGTAAGACTACTGCTTCACTGCAGTTCTCAGTTTGGTGGTGGGGGTAGTAGTGGTGGAGGTGGGTGGATAAGGATAGTGTTGAGTGTGAGTGACAGAGAGGCTCTGAGAAATGAAGGTTTGGCAAGAGGATGGAAGAGATGATTTGGATATAAAAGGGGGCACTGTTGGGAGTGCCAGCAACATATCAACACCCACCTGACTGCAGGAGGTGATATCTAACCCTGTATGCACTCACTTCCACCCCACATTTTCTATTTTCAAATAGTTCACAGTTGAACTTGATGAATTCTTCTCAGGGATGAAGAAGGCCCTGTGCACATAGTGAATCATGCAGGATGAACACCATGCAAAATTGATACTACTGCCTGCAAACCTTCTCAATTATATATTATATAAGTTTGCCTGCACGTATGAATCCATTAATATATCTGCAGTGCTCTGTTTACAGCTCTGTGTGCATGTGTGGATGTCTCACGGCTCTGCACAGCTGGTGTTTTGAGAGATGAAGAGGAGTCTGTCTCTCCCTTTTATCTGATACAGGAGATGATTGGAATATTAATGGCCTACGCAGAGCAGAGCACAAGCAATGCCCAGGCAGATTTATTCAGCAATCAAGAGGAAGTGATGAGGTACAGAGTGAATGTGAATAAGTCAAACAGTTTTAGTGATGTTCAAACTAGTAAAACTTGGTCTGGTGATTTTATATGAGCATCTTTTCAGAGCTTTTATTTTAAGTTTGGAAAAATGTTGGAAGTATAGCATCAAATGAGAAATCTCACCTATTCCTCTGGGCTGTATACCATTTCAAGATTGTTTTTGGCCTCAGTAGAAGCGCACAAAACTAAATAATGAGCCCTTGAGGTAGAAACAGAAATAGTTTTCCTTCAAAAGCCTTGTTTCATCACATTTTCGTTTATCATATGCCACCTCTCTCATCTTGTCATGCCGCATGCTCAGTGCTACATTTTGTACCAGAGCTGCCGGCCCACCAGTATCAATCATCCACCCTCCCACACGCCAGTCGTCCCAGTGAACCCATCCAGCAAGGAAACACAGGGATAGGAGCGCTGCTGTCATGATGGGTGCAATTAAATGAAGGGCGATGAGAGAGTAAAATCTTCAGAGCAACAGATGTCGTGAGGCCGGACAAATGACACTACTGACATAGGTAGCTTTAGTAAAGTACAGCTGTGCTGACAGCATTTTATTTGCTACCTAAAGTCAAACAACATGGTGCGATGCTGGTGATGACTGAACACACAACATATTGTTACACCACCATCTGTGTCTACTTGGTTTGTTACATATCCTGCCTCACAAGCTTCTTAATGTGTGCACGCCCAAGCTATTGACACACAAGCGGCAGACATAAAGCTTGGATACATGCAGAAAGTCAGTGCCATTGTGTTAATTATGCTGACATGCTGTAGATACTTGTGTATATGACTGTGTATCTGAGTGTGTCTGAACCCACCTCTTCAGTGCTTTCAGGAAATTATTAGTTTGTCTGTTTGTATATACTTGCACATATTTTGTTGTTCCTAACATGAAAATTAATGAAAGTAATTATGTCACAAGTCCTGCACACAAAAGATTCTCACTCGTGTAAGTGTGTTTGCCATGGCAACCGTCTCCTCACGCTGCTGCATCACTGCTGGCAACTGACCACTAACAACAAAAGCCGAGAAAAGAAACAGCAGACCATATTAAGACAAATTCGATTGGGGATTTTAAGGAAAATATTTTTTGCACAAGCGAGCCCAGCAGTCTCAGCTTGTTTCACATTCACAGTGCAGACTTTATAAAGTTAATATTTGACCTGCACTTGTGCAATCTCTGAAGCAATCGGCTCCTGTCATTTGACAGGTTCAGCTTCACATTTGACATCAATTAGTGAGCTCTTGTCAGTGATATTTTTACTTTAGCACTGACTGTCAGTGTCCCCTTCAGAACATTAACATCTGTGAAATGATACTGAATGGTGGCATTTAACCATAGCACAACATTAAACTGCAGACAGACAGCGTGCTGAGTGTGTGTGTGTGTGTGTGTGTGTGTGTGGAATAGACGGAGTGAGCTTCAGGGATGCTAGCTACTGCACTGGTCTTTGCTGGAGCTGGGCCAATGTCATTTCACAGTGCTAAGCCTTGTAAGATAAGATGGGGGACATCAGATCCTGACCAGCTCAAATGAATGGGATGTCACTTCTGCTTAGAACCACAAGCCCTGTCGTCTACACTGGTGAGCCTCTGTGTCTGTGTGTGTGTGTGTGTGTGTGTGTGTGTAGACTCTAAACAGAGAGGACATATCCAATCCTACAAAAAGGTTTCCACTGTACGTACCCGTCTGGTGACATGTAATAAGATTTCCCCCCCCCTGTGCTGGGAGAAAGAGCCAGGACATCTGTTCAATGATAGTTGATTTTTAATCTGGCCTGGGTAATTGCCCTGAAACACTGGTGCTGCCTGGGTCCTGCAGGATTTCTCTGTTGCCTCGGGCAAACTCAGGAACAGGTGGGTTCACTCCTGTGCCTTCACAAATTGAGCATTTCTCATTTTCATTTTTGACCAGCAGACATTTACACATAAATTAGGTGCGATATGAACCTGGCAGAGGTTTAGTCGTGTCGGAGGTGCCAGTGTGACCTCAGCCTGGACACAGATCATCTAAAGGTTACCCTTCTCAGATGAGGTTGAAAGGTTGTTTATTTCAGCTCGTGGGGTGTTGCCATAGCAACTTTTCATGGGTCTGGCAAAAGCGGGCGCTAGGGTGGAGCTTGGCTTCAGCCTGGGAGGCAGCAGGCACACAGGTGCCCCGGCCCGAGCAGCTGCCTCCCCTGTCAGATAAAGAGTGGTTTGTTGTTTTTCCCCTGAACCCCCCTACCCACCACGCACGTCAATCTCACTCGCCCTTTTCACTTCTCTGTCTTCTCACTCTTCTCTTCCCCTTTTTTCTCCTTGGCCTTTGATCAGGGATTGGATTTGCTGCTAGAATGACAGAGGCAGGAAGTGCTCTGAGGCACAGGAGGGGCTGGGGGCCCCAGAGCTGGGGCCAGGGCTGTCCACAGTGCTCTCTGTTTCCCTGGGCCTGCGTCATCTCTGGCCTGGCCTGGCCTTCAGTTACAGAGCCTGGCTTTCAGCCTTGACTCTCATCATGGTCTATCTGTCAGACTGGCCCCGTCACAACAGCCCAGGCCCACTGATCACAAAGGGGGAGGGACAGCTGCAAATTGAAGTCCTGCCTGGGTACAGCCCTGGGCACAATGGCATCATATATTTATTCACAAATCACAAAGGTGACCTTCTCTGTCGCCTCCGGCAGGATCGTGACCTCTGACCACTGCCATTCATCCAGTGGGATCACAGGATTTCACTTCACTTCTATAAGCTCTGGTTCAGTACACTCAGCTAACTTTACAATCAGTAGGTGGCACCTACAAAAACAACACGAAGAGCTCTAAATAAAATACTAACAGGGTCTAGCCTTGAATGGGACAATCTGTGTCTGTTTTTGAAATACCTAGCAACAATTTAAAACATCTGACTGGAGCTTGGAGCAAAATAAACTGTAATTAGCTCAACATCTAAAAAGATGTTTACTGGGGTAAACTGTAATCAGGAACTTGAAAATGAGCAGCTTAACATGGTGCTATTTTAAGATAATAAAATTGAGCCAAACTAAACTGTCTTCAACTGTGCAGAAATACTATACAATACTATACAGTATCAAGTGAATCTGTATGGTACAAACAGGAAAAAGACTAAACAGGTGCATTTTGTCTCATACTATATTATACTGTGCAAATTTGGTAACATAAACAATGGGAGGTTTATATTTGAACAAAAAATATTTTACTCTGCATTTTATTAAAGGGATAGTTTGACATTTAGAGAAATTGACCTATTTGCCATGCCATGTTTGCTCAGTATAGAGCTGGAGCTGAGAGGAAATGAACTATCTTAGCATTAAAGACTAGAAAGACGTGGCCTAGCTCTCTCTAAGGTTAAAAATACACCCACCAACATAAAGCTCATGAATTAAAACAATGCCTGTTTAATGCACATTGCTTCAAGGTGACCGGTCACAATTTGAGTTACAGAAATTCTAACTAGCATAATGTAAACACAAAAAAATTGATTGTGTATTTGCTACTTCTGAGAACTGTACACATGTATATGCGAGTGTAATACATACTGCTTGTTCAGATTGTGTACACCACTGTACATGTGCTGTACCTGACAGCAGGGTTGTTAATCTTAAACTTTCTGCCTGGACGGGTGGACGCAACAGCACCTGAGACGAATGAGATCTCCAGCGGTGCCCTGCCCTCCTTCCACTGTTTACTGGCCAGCTTATCCTGTTTATTTGATTCAATTACAAAACATGCTCTGTGACTGATCTGTTTAACGTGGCTCGTTGCCAGGGAAAATAGTCAAGTTCCCAGCAGTTCTAAGAAACCTGGCATAGAGTTCATGGAGGCCATGATGATGACATGTCAGCACAAGGCTAACACAGCGTGGCCCTTATAGTCACAGCTCAGTACAAACTGTAGCCTTGACAGTGTGCACAAGCTGTACTTGTGAGTTCACTGATTCAAGTCCATAAGAGATAACTGGGAGAACTGGTGGACTAAGACGAAACATGTGAATAAATGAGCAGCCCATGGGCTGGTAATGTTTGACCATGCAGCTTCACTTTGTCTAATTTGAAATTCATTTAAGCTCCAAAGAGTCTGGCAGCAACAGCATATCTGTTTCTCTTCCCTTCCTCTGAGAGAGGGTAAAGTTCAGTTGATCTCGCCTCAAATCACTCCAAATATCTTTGGAGCCACTTCAAAATAAGCATGAAGCATTCCTGCCCCAGCATTGTAAAAATCCAAGGCAGCTGTTTTTTGCTTCTAAGGCTTATCTTCCCCATGTAAAGACATCTCCGGGCTCCAACAAGCACAATAGCAAGCCGTAGCCAAGTTGAGATAAAAAGCAGCAATTTAAGCTCACGCAATTATATTTCTGTCCACTGGAAAAAAAAAAAAAAGAAAAAAAAAAAATCCCTCCACAGAGTGAGGAGAGATCACTGTAGTTTATATCAACGTAACACTATAACTGTGCAGTAATTTCTTTGGCAGCAGCCTGAGCTGGCGTGTTTCGGGGAGCCATCTAGCTGCTGAGGGATTACAAGCTGTTCAAAGCCTCTGAAGGTATGTGGGTTTGGATGGCTGATGTTTTTCCACAGCAGTAAATGGTATTGCAGTTAATTCTGTATTTTGGCACCGATCTGCAGCTGGAAAACAACTTCTCTGTGCCAGAAGCTGTTTATTATTGCAGAGAGCTTTTACCCAAAATGGCCATTCAGCTACTGTGGTGTCCATGTTGTTCTGACCTGGTTGCGTGGTAACCAAGCAAGAAGGCGGCAGACTGGAAGATAGACATAAGCAATAGCACAGGCTCGCAAATGCACCCACACACACATTATTACAGTGTACAAATACAGTAGGTCATATGCATTTGGGAAAGTCTCAGTCTTTACAAATAGAATAAGGGAGACATGCTATTTATCCTCAGCTTAACACTGACACAGCACTTTTTCAGTTGCGTCATACATGCATGAATATGCACATTAAGTGAACCACAGTTATTATCTTCAAGTATGGGGCAGCAGTTTTTTCACTGTAACATTACTGTATTTAGAAAAGCCAGGATCGGCTTATGTCTTTAGCTGGAGCCACTGTGCAGGTTGTTATTTTTTTTTCCATACAGATTCAAATAATCAAAACAAGGAAACAACATGGAGACAAACATCAGGAATTCACACAACAGTGAACAAAGTGGCAGGAATGGGTTAACAGTGGACTCAGAGCTTTCATTTCCTCTTCTGTTCCATCTGAACAAACAAGGCGGGTGACCTGACAGAGCACAGAGGGGCGGGGTGGGGGGGCAGTTTGCCGTGACTGGAATCTAACCAAATAGGGGAGGGGGTTTGGAGGACAGGGGAGGGGAGTACAAACACACCACGTGATGGTGAAAAGCCTGCAGGCTGCTGTGCTGGGAAAGGCAGACAGAGTCACTCCCCCCATATTGACGCTGCCGTTTCACCACAACAACAGTTCTGGGAAATGGCTGCCGTCTGTACTGTAGCTACTATTTACATGGAATTGATTCAGCTTGCTTATCGCTTTCATCATCAGCTACAGTGGCTAGACTGACCAACGCACTTCACTCCTCCCATTGATTCCCTCCCCTCTTTCTCGGTCAAGATTTGTGGGCCTGTCAATTTGCTGAATGAACTCACAGAGGAAAAAAAAACAGAGCAAATAATGAAAATAGGAAAGGTGAGATAAACATGAAGCATGCTACAAGGTAGAAAAAGGCAGTGTTGCTCAGGGATGATGAAGGGGGGAGCGAGTGCAGTCTGGACCAGAAGCACTGGAGACATGAGTCATGGCGAGCAAGCTCCCAGGGGGCTCGTTGGTGCAGTCTATAAATGGAAATAGCAGAAAAACAGCGGCTTCCCTCGCCCACACAGGACTGGGTTATGCCTTATTAGAATTTGATGGGTTATGACAGTGGCTGTTTTTTTTTAGCCCCAGCCTGAACTTCACTATCTTCTTTATCCCTTGACCTGGCAAATACCATGGAAAAGTGAATGTAGATATATAAAGTAAGCTGCTTAGTGTCAGAATAATCAATAATCAGGTGTCTTTAACTAGAAACAACAAGGCTGAAACTAGAAAGCCGCCTCATTTTTTTCCCCACAGTTAATGCAACCTATATCTGTTACAATAAGTTGCTGAGTGACATGAACTAGTTAACTGGACTCTGGTTTCCCCTGCCTGCCCTGCTGTGGAGCTGGCCTAGATCAAACACTGCCAGATATCTAGGACAACCTTCGGAAAAAAAAAAAAAAGTCTGGTAAAGTAACAGAGGAAAGTATTGCCTCAGAAAAATACAATACACTGTATGTTCGTAAACGTTTAAGAGTTCATATGAAGTGGTAGTAAACATATAGAAATATTACTAGTTACTGTTACTTTAACACTAAGATTCTTCATACAAAACACTTAATACATTTATGAAATTCAGTACATAGTTAAATATTAAACCAGGGGTTCCCAACCCTTTTGGCTTCTGTGTAATTTATCACAATCGTTTATTCATTCCTATATTTCCATGTCACTTTTGGACCCTGATAGTTTTTGCACTTTGTAGTTCTTCATTTATATTCCCGATTCCATACTTTAACCTGAATGCAGGCCTACTTGCAGGGGAGTATTTCTAAATTGTCAGTAATTCTTCCACCAGGGTTAAATCTGGTCAAACACATCCCACGTGTATTTTTCTGAGACAGACAAACAGCATTTACATTCTGAGTATTTGGACAAAGTCATTGCTCCACATTCATCATGTTGGCAGGCCCTTGTCTCTCCTGTTCAGAGATAACTGGTTAAACTACAAGTCTGCATGATTTCATCAGCGACTGCGTCACGTCAGCACACCGCTCCGTGGCTGCTGGGATCAAGCCAGTTGCACCACACCACCTGCTCTTCCTGACTCCCTACCTCCCTTCCCTCCCTCCTTTTCACCCCTGAGCGCTATCTGCCCACCTGCTTCCATGGTAAGCAGACACACCCTGTCCTCCGTTCCTCCCTCCTAGCCTGCAGCTGAAGTGGTGCTAGTCTGCACAGGAGCACAGATGCAAACAGAGCTCCAGCATGCCTGGTCACCATACCAGAGGAGGGCGGGATCTACGTTGCTGTGGGCCTTTTGTTTAGCTGCCACCACTAAAAGCTCCCTGCCAGGTTGTGTTTGCTCTTCTTGTTTTTCACCTGTCGCCTCACTGCTCTCTTTCATCTGTAGGGTTCATCTTAGAGATCATCCCTCGAGGCAGTGAAGATATTATCTCAGTGGAGTAAAAGCGAGAGGTAAAGTGACAGAGCTAGTTTTAAGAGACTTGCCAAAAGCACGACCGGAGCCCTTTGGCTGTGTTTTTTGAGGCATAGGTCAGGTTGGACTACGATGAACAGAAGGGGCATGCAGGTGAAGGGCAAAAGCCCTTCGTTGAAGGCTACCCCTGTGTTTGTTGTTGCTGTTGTTGTTTTGGTCCTAATACTGTGTGTTTATCTGGAGCTGATGCTGACGTTCCCTTGGTGACTGATATTAGACAGCTCTGCTGTTTCATCAGTGGCTGCTATAGCACTTGTGGAAAAATAAATAAATAAATGTCTGGGACTCTGTCGATTCTTCTGTGTTTGTGTGATTTTGACGAAAACATCCTCACTGCATATAAGTATTTCTCAGAGAAGTCATTCAATATTACTGCAAAAATTGATTTTGTGTTTTTAATCAGAAAATAGTTTTCTGAAGCAAACTAGTCTGCAAATAAGTCACATGATTGCACCACACTGGCCAAGGTCTTACTTCAATAGACCCAAAACAGCAAAACTCAGATGTGGATAACTATTTGTACACATGCCAAACAGTTATCCAAAGCTTCAAGTACAAAAACATTGCAAACGCACAATAAAACACTTCAATTTTGAAGCATATTTTGTTCTGTCACATTGCAAACACACTGAATACAAAGTAGGAAGAACTATATGATGCAACTGATGGCAACTGGTAATAATGCAGCACTACAGCTGTAATAATGTGTTTCTTAGTTTCGGTTTATAAGCTTTATTTGTTTTTCCTCTAGCGAGATGAGAGCAATGCTGGTTCAGCACAGCCTAAACAGCCTACAGGGGCTCATTGTTAAACATAGTCCTCCTCCATAAACTGATCTCACCGCAGGGCTTTGGCGCTCCATCCCAGAAGCCCTCTGGCTCACATGACAACAGGAGGCCTATTTTCCCCTGCAACATAGCAACACCACCCTGAGCTAACTGTGACCCTTGACAGTTAAAACACATTATTGGCCCAGGTGGACAGGAGCTTTGCGCTAAGCAATACAAATACTCCAGGGGCAGGGTGCTATGTGTTCACACTGGCTGTTGAATTAACATGATGTTATTGGTGGATATTCGAATATACAAGGTGAGTAGATGCCACATATTTGCTTTGCTAAATAGGTTTCCAAAGAAGAATTGCAAACAAAAGAGCTCAGAGTGTGAGATCAGGACCATGGGGAGATCTGCAGTAACAGACGTTCCAGTCTCATATTTCAAAGCCGTAGAGACAGTGCAGGCCTCAGCTGGGCCACATCTACTGTAAGCCTGATTCATCTTGACATCGTTGCAAGGTTAAAAACTAAGGAAAACAAATCTATAGCCTCTTATACCTAAGCGTTATCCAGCCAATCTATAGCTGCAGGGGGATGAAGCTGTACTTCTTCATTATCGCTGCAGGAGTTTGAGTCTTCCGGCCTACTGTGGTGCTGCTGCATCAGCATAAGTCACACAGAGACAGAAAAGAAAGCAGGATAGGTAATTCACCAACATGACCTTGCACCTCCCTCAACAGAATCTGTTGTTTGTCCTCAAAGACAATGTTTATATGCCCTCATACATATCAATTACTTTACAACTTGAGCGGTGTCATCCTCAAGGTGCTTGAAAATTAGGTTTCAATGTCAGCTGAGAGGCACAATCCAAACGAAAATAACGGAGCTTTCACCTTCAGGCTGTTCAGCCTCCACATCAGCACGCAGTGACTGAAACTGAAACCCTCCCGTCTAAATAACAGTGAAACCCAGGCTTTCACAACCAATGTGTTCGTCTTACATCAGCAAATAAACTTCTTTCCACATAACACTTCAGCTGTCAGCAACTATGTTTATGAGGGGAAAAAAAAGGAGGGGAAGTAAAAACACTCTTTACTGCTGGAGCACATGGAGGATTGGATTCCTGAAAACTCGGACAGCAAAAATGGCGTCACCCTTACTGTGAGTCAGAGACACAAAGTGTGCCCTGCATGAACTTCCCGTTTCAGTCTGTCACAGATATAGGGTTTCTCTAGCCCAGCTGCACACAGGAAGTGAGTCACACTTATTCGTCAGTCGTCTGCAGGCTGCAGACTCTTCAAGCCCCAGAGTGACAGGCCGTGGAGGAGCCAAATTAGCTTCTGAAACTTTAATCTCCTACAACTCAATTATTTAATATCAGAGCCACCCACTTCAAAGGAATACCTCAGCTCCCTCCTCCCTGGCTGCTTTGATGGAGGCTTTCAATCCCATCTCCTGAAGGACTCGCCCATTTTATATCTGTACCCTCCCTGCGGTTTGAATGACACTGCTGAAATCTTACAGTGCTCCCTGAAATCCGAGATATACTGCAATAATAAACCACAGTGCATTAAGAGCTGTAGTAGCTGAAGGTGAAACCTCAGTTTTGTCACTATGTATTCACCCATACTAATTTTGGATTCCCCTTCCAACTCTAAAACAAAATCATTTGCAGCTGCAGAGCATAATCTCTTTAGGCTCCAAAAAAAAAAAGCAAGAGGAGGAAGCAATTACTCTGATTTGGAATAGAGCGTGAACACAACAATCTAATGGAAAAATGCAAAACAATCTTATGTAATAAACTGTAAATGAATTTTAATGCTGGCAACAATCAGAAACTCAGACATGTATTGAATGATTGCAAGTCACATTTTCAGTATAATAATAAATGTCGTCTGAATGTAAATAATGTCCTTGTTTACAGATTCATAATGGAGATGAGGTCATTGAAATGCGTAAGCAGCAAAGGTAAAGAACAGAAATAACCTTGAGACGGGGGTCATAAATTATTTTGGAACTGGCCTTGATTTTTGTCTCACCCAGCTACACAGCACATTTCCAGATCTGCATAGTTATTGGCTCTGTGGAAAAGTGGATCAGAGAAGTGGAAAGTTAATCCCCAAGACCCTCACGGCCAGAGATGAGAAAAGGGGGAATGCTGGCAACTGCAAAGAGGCATGGGGGGGGACTTTCTGTCTCTGCAGATTCATAAGTACACACACACAAACCCTGCTGCAGTGACACATACAGACATAAAATCGCAGACCCCTCAGACTTATGGAAATATGAAACAGCTCCTGATACACCAACCAAGCTCAATTTGACATTTAAATCTAAATGTTGAATTTCACCTGTAGCATTTATATGCAGGTCTTTGCTTGCATGACAAAAGTTTTCCTGTCTACTGGTCAGCTAATACTATGCAGCACGGTGGATTAGTGGTTGGCACTAATGCCTCACAGCAACAAGGTTCCTGGTTAGAAACCCGTTCTGTGTGGAGTTTGCATGTTCTCCAGGTACTCTGGCTTCCTCCCACAGTCCAAAAACATGTATGTCAGGTTGATCGGTGACTCTAAATTGCCCATAGGAGTGAGTGTGAGTGTGTGAGGTTGTTTGTCTCTATCTGGCCCTGTGATGGACTGGTGACCTGTCCAGGGTGGACCCCTGCCTTTCATGCTGACCTCTTTCATCTACCTGTCTGCAACAAAGAGAATACGTACATTTCCCCAAACACTGAACATTTAAAGTGAAAGGTTATTTTTTTTGTATAAATCTTATAAATGTAAAACCATTTTGTGCCAAAAAGTCTTGGTGGATGCAACCCTTACTGAACCTTTTTATGAGAGGATTTTTAATACTATGGTCTAGCCTTAGCACATAACCATCTTCCAAAATGGTAAACAAGAATAACTATGGCTGCCAGCATCACATCATATCTGGCACAATTCTCCTGGAACACATGGCTTTCCAGGCAGACTATATTAAATGTACCTAATGAGCCAGAGCACACATGATCTCATCCTAGCCTACTTCCATTCTTATTCTGCCTATATCATGGACATGTATGTGGGTTGAAGCTGAAGTGATCCTGGTAGTAAGTGTGCACTACTTCACCGGGTGAATGCATACAAATACAGATGTGTCTGTGCAGGCACAGGATGCAGGATATTCTCTGTTCTTTTCAAAGCCTTTGCTATGTGGAATGACTCTATCAAGGGAACAATGGGTATTCTGAGCCATGCAATGTGACAAAGGTTCACGCTGACACGCTTTCCCAAATTAGGCCGTTCATGCACAGGAGGGAAGTGAGCCCTGCTCCTATTCTTCTCCTCTACTCGAGGGTCATTGTGCAGACAGGAATGGCCATGGAGACATATGACTTGACATGGTCTCTAAAGTAGGTTAAGGGCACTCTACATGGAAATCAAAAAAAAAAACAAAAAACAGCGGAACATTAAGAAAAATAAGTGGCATGTATTGTATTCCTGAGGGGTTGGATAAATTAGGGTTTATTGTCACAGCAAGATATATTGTCACAGTCAGCAGCTAACAACAAAACTGACAGTTTAGATATTTGGTAGATAGCTTTATACAGTGAGAAGAATAATTCCCAGATCGCCAACACTACAAGGAGGCTGAAGTGGACAGCAGAGTCATCTATCTCTGACAGCTGGAGAAACAAACCCTCCTGCCTCCATTTCACCTTTTCACCTCCAAACACACAGGCAACTTCAGCATGTGAAAAGCAAAACCTTAACTGATGTCATTGTGAGATAACCTGCGTTATGTCAAACCTTGTTTTTCTGCCATGCATGTTTTCCCCTACATACAAATACAGGCTGTTCAAGAAGAAACTGCAACACTGCAGCAGGGAGCAGCAGATGTGAACAGAGATGCCTTTGAAGGAGCAGAGTCTGGGCCTACTCGATTCCACCCCCCGACCCACACGCCCACTGCACAAGTCTGCTTCCAGGAAACCAGCTGTTGGACTGGAGAGAAGGGAGGAGGTGATATTCTATATCAGGGCTGTGAATCACAGTTCCATGCTCTGTGTTTTTCCTATGGTGGTTTGGCTGCCTGGCTGGCTGCCTGGCTGAGTGGCTGGCAGGATGCAGGAGGAGGAATGTGTTGTGGAGCGGGCCCCAGCGCTGAGGGACTGGCTGGGAGACTGGGATAGAGGGTTGCTGGGTTATTAGATGGCCCCGGGGGTTCTTATTTAAACCAAAGTCCTGTCTGGACTATTGCACTGTTATTGTACTGCAGCTGCACGAAACACAAAGACAGGGAGATGGAAAAAGGGAGGATGAAGAAGAGAAGGAGTCGGAGAGAGTTATGGGAGGGGGAGAAGCGAGAGGAGAGAGGGCAGAGAGGAGGTCTGGACAATGTCATCCCTCCTTCCCAGGAAACGACACAAACAAAAAGTAAAAATGTGAGAGCGCAGTGGAGCAGAAGAGAGAACAGTCTGGGGGCAAGTCATAATTATACACAGGATGACAAAGGATTTACACAAGTGTTGTTTAGTTAAAACTGGAACTAGGAGAAACCCACAATGTAAAAGTATTTGCAGACTGTAGATGTCAGACATCAAAACATGTTTGAATGAGTTTGCATGTTTAGGTGTGACCAAATTTTGAATAACATCTGGTCAGGAAAGATTTAACATTCAGTTGCAGAACAAAGAGCAACAGTAGAAGCATTTTTGTTTTTTTCATGGATGGCAAGTTGCACATCATGCAGGACTGGGTGTTGCGAGCATCAGCCGGGATCAGTGCTGGGGGTTGGTGCAAAGGGAGATGAACACTTGCAGAATCTGGCCCATGGTGTAGAATGGCAGAGATCCTGGTCCGATTGTGCAGCAGTGTTTGCTTGTGCTCAGGGAGCTCCTAGGAAAGGAATGTGTGGCCTACATTCCCTCTCCAGCCCCCGCCTCTGCTTCTCCAACACCAGCACTCACTGTCAGCACAGCGAAGTTTAACAGGCTGCATACCAAGAACAACAAAGCACGGAAGCATCCTGTGCACACAGCCCTGATCTACAGGCATTTTCCGGTGGTGACAGGGACACAGTTCATAAAATTAAAAAAAAACAAAACAAAAAAAAACAAACAAAAAAAAAAACAAAAAACACATGGCCATGAGACAGTGTTTGCTCTGCAGGTTTGAAAGTGCTGCTGTGCCATAATTTAAGCCTGACACAGGAGGCAGGAATGGGTTAAGTCTACTGCAGAGAGAGAACAGGCAGAGGAGTGGAGGTATGGGGAGACAGAAGGGGTAGGAGTGGGGGCAGGGAGGGAGTGTGTGTGGGGGTCAGCACTGCATTCAGATGAAATTAAATGGAGGCTAAAGTGCTGACTCATTGCGTTCAGGCTCTTTATTACCTGCTCCGTCACCCAGGCTTTATGGGGTGGGCTGCCAGTAGAAGGCTGGGGGGATGCAGCAGCGAGCAGTCAGACAGCCCTCATTTACAGGAACCCTTCTGGAGGCAATAACACTGCAGTCAGCCAGCCAACCCCGTGGCTCACCTGCATTGTGCAAAAGTACCCTTCAGAACAACCCTTCACAGAAACAGAAACACACACACGCGCGCACACACACACACGCACACACGCACATACACCCACCCACCCCATCCCCTTTCATTTCAGGCTAAGCAGGAGGAGGCCTGCTTTCGCTGCTAATGAGACATCAAGTGGAGCTTGGGAATCTGGGCTCTGAGTCTGGTTGTCCGGTCTGTCACGTGGTATGTTGTGTATGAGAGAGAGGCAAAGTTTAAAAGGAAAAAAAAAAAAGTCTTTGTTTGCATTTCAGTGCTTTCTTATAATGGAGTAATACTGTGATTTACACCACAAGTATGGTGATAAATAACATGCTGAAAGTTCATCATGCACATCTCAAAAACAGTGAGCCGTTTGGAAGCAGCCAGACTCGTGTGCATCTTCGCCCTCAGCATCCGATCATGTTTTAACACCATTAGATGTGTAAGCGTTTGCAGCAGCATCATTTGCATTGCAGCCAGCACTCACCTCACAAAGTGATAGAGTTGTTAGCGGTGTGGAAGCAAAGCTGGGTTGGTGACGTGAACATTTTGGGCAACAGGCAACAATTAATTCTTTTCTTTGCTGGTACATGTGTCTATGATCAAATGGAAAGCTTGTTTTAGCTTCCAATGCTATTTTAGCCCTCCAAAACCTTCGGTATGTGCTGTGTTATATTTCCAGCTAGAATTTGGTATTTGTGGGTCAAGATAGTCATGTTTTAAAGTCAATGTATGCCTGCAGTCAAACTGGATCACTGATACTAGATAAGTAGATATAATCAGAGTGGTTATACAATGTGCATGATGTATGGCTGTGGCCAGCCTGGAGCACTCACTGGCGGTGGAAAGCGCTTATTGCTGCTGATCAGACGAAATGGACTCCAGCACTGTGTCAGGCTCCAGTTTGTCTCAAATGGTCTGGGCAATCAGAGCATACAGCCAATAAATGGAGGCATTCTCTCTGTCCTGGCTCTGCTTTTCCATCTCCCTCATTACTCTCATTACTCTGCAGCTTGTGGGTTATCTAATGCTCTCCCCATGGCTTACGGTTTGGCTGGGGATTAGACTCATTTTTCCAAGGGCATTTTATAAACAACCCTGTGTGCCTCCTGTTCCCGTGGGCTGAGCTGATGTAGCAGCAGAATTTACGACCTCGGAGGCCTCACTCCCATTGCAATACATTATTCAAATTCATTCTCTCTCTCGCTCAGAGCGGAGGGCAATTATTTGACTATCCGCAGGAGTGCAGCTGGAGTGCCACGGCTCATCTTCAACAGCAAAGACAGTGAAATCGCCCAACTCCACCAGGGTTGTGGGCAATGAAACACTATAATTTATGACACAGTTAGATATGTGAGTGAAGTCATTGATTCCTGTGTCAGGCCTTGGCAAGGACGACTCCAGAATTCACAGAATGTAATTCCACTTCTGCCCGAATGAGGAAAATTTTTTACAGCACTAATTGGACACTTGGATGGCTGCACATGCTCTAAAACGGATTTTCCCCTGAATCAACAGAAACAGCCCTCAGAAATTCAACATCGTGCCCCTGTCTCTCAAATAATTTTCAAGGCTTCTTTACATAATGAAATGTCTGCGTTCAAAAACAAAATCTAAGTATTGCCTGGGGGGAAAACATACACACACACACATACAATGATATCATGCATGCAGTAAGTTATTGAAGTGTCCCACTTTCGGCAGTGAACAGATGCAGTGTCCTCATTTCTTGTACAGCAAAGCTCTTCTCAGTCACACACCTACATTATGATGTAAGTGTTGTTCACACCACAACAACACATGCGTTTGTACCATTCACAGATTCCATTACAGCACCTCACAGAGACTATAAGTGTGACTATAAGTCGCACTGAATTACACGTCCCCTTCTGCATGGCGACTCACTAATACTGCACATCTAATTATAATTAACAGAGGAAGAAGGTGCTGTAGTCTTATTTTTCAATTTGGCCTCACCCTCCCAGACCTCATTCCAGTTTCCTCTCACAGTCAAGGTGATGAATTCATAATAAGCTGTGTTTTTTTTTTTTTTTTTTTTTACATTGTCTATAGCCTTTACTACAATGATTTGACATTTGTTTCCCTTTGTGTGCTGATTTTTCTTTTGCCCATTTGGGGGACAACATAAAGACTTTAGCTGACCCATTTACACATCCTGCAGACACATAACAATGTCAGCAACTATTTACAGTTCTAATGTTTCTACATATACATAAGTCCAATACTTAGCGGTTTCTCTGTTGCCTGCCATTTGGTGCTGGGCAGATATAGAATGGGGTTATCAGAGCTTTTAGTATCAGAAAACATTGCTGATTGTGATCTCTTTAGTAGTGTAAAAAACAGCTTTCCACATAGGAAAAAAAATAAATTCACATATGTTCCGATGCCAAAGTCCAGGCTGCCTCTGCAACAGAAAATTCAGGGAGCTCTTGATGGATAAAAGCAAAATGTGAAAGTTTTCATTCGTATTATCATTGGACTTTGTGCAGAAGTGATATCGCTAGAGGAACCATCAGCCGTCTTATGTTACCTTAACATTCCTACTGGTAGTGCCCCCCTTTTTATATTTTTATCTATAAAGTGTGGGAACTGCAGAAATATGAGAACCACTGACCTAAAAGATGCTAAAAACTGAGGGGGATCTGCAACAGCTTGGTGATAAGTCAATCAGGAGCCATCGCTACATTAAAAAGTCATTTGTTCCATCATTCTCACAAAAAAATAGAAGTGCTACTTTAAGAAGCATGAAGGAGGTGATACGGATACAGAAATCAACAATAACACAAAAAAAGGTTTTCTGATAGTAATAGCAATACAATGTGATAACAAACATGGCAACACTTGCAAGTGCATAGAAATGAGGTCATGGGTGAGAAAACAGAGTGTCACTCAGTCCTGACACAGTGTCTGCTTCTTTACTCCGCCCTTTTCCTACCGCACCTGTCAGAGGTATCACTACACATTGGGTTCAAAGGTTAAGTTTAGCACAGGAAGTGATATACTGTCTTGCTCTGGAGTCTTTTTTTTTTCTTTTCATTGCGCTCTAACATTACCTTTGTGCGTGAATTAGTCTGTGTGTGTGTCTTTGTGTGTGTTGGAGGCAGGGATAACATTTCCAGTAGCACATCTGCCTCATGTGGCTGTATCCAGTTCCTGTCACTGACACCATGAAAGCAATAGCAGAGATAAGAAAACCTCATTCAAACACTAAAAGCAGGACAAGGACATGTAAGTGCCTGTTCCCCGTCCTTCCCACAAGTTCACTTTTAATACCCCTTTGGGTGTGCCAGTGGAGTTCACTGATAAAAACCACTATGATGCAACCACGTCTTTATTCATGACAGTACACAGTGGGAGGGTTTAGCTGTGAATGCCTGTGGCTTCGTAAATAAATCATCTAAACTAACTGAAGAGAAAAGCTCCAACAATAAAAGATTTTTCTTCCCCGACGGGTGAGTCACCGTTCAAAAGACAGCGAGGCCCAGATTCTCTGCCGTCGAGCATTCAGGCATCAATTTCACCAGTGTGAAAAGCCAGCTGACAATGGAGGTAATTGATGAGGATTATCCAGCAGAAAAGGAGGAAGCCTTGTGATGTGACTCATCGCGGCCATCTGCGCGAGTGTACTGTATTTTCACAACCATGCCTTCGAGAGCAGAATAACTTCCTCTTTGGCACAAAGCCCCAACAGACATCATCCTACCCAAAATGGCTCTGCCACTGCCTGGATAATATTTTCACTTGCACCTGTGTTTTAAAACCGCCTTCAGTGTCTGACTAGTTGCTGCTGAGGGAAAGCAAGTACACCCACTGAGTGCGATATATTGAGGGAAATGTGAGTCATACCGAGCATCAACACACTTCCCTCAAAATGCTGAGACCTGAAGTCACACATTCTTTCATGTAGACGTACACACACACACACTCTGTGAAATTCCCAGTGAGTCGACTGTCTAATGACATTTTTTCATTACCAGCTAATCCAGACACAAAGGCACAACAGAGGGCTCCCAGGAACCTTTTTTAATTATTAGAAAGTGTCGCAGCCTGACTATTAAAAAGTTTACAATCATCTGTCACTGTATCAGTGACATATCAGTCGACAGGGAGCACTAGACTGCAATAATGATGCTCAGAATTGATAAGTGAACACCGCGTGTGTGGTCAAGATATGCAACTGAGCTTGAAACAATCACGTCCTCGTCTGGGTGAGCTAATCCTCTTGTTTTTACACGTGTTTCCGTGCTTTTTCTTTCTTTCTGTCATTTCACTCTGGCCTGTACATTCGATCTCCACCATGACGCATTACCACACACTGGTAATGTCTGTGTCACTGTGGTTAGATCATTTGGCTTCTGAGAGTGATGCACCTCAGTTTCAGAAACATTAAGATCACCGGGCCAATAGATATGCGTTTAAAACCACTTGCTAAATATTCCTCAGCTCAGACAGACATGTAGTGACACAGCTGGCTGGCCTTACAAGGGGAAATTACAGTGTTTGCTGGGTGATTTTCTGATCCAGTCAAAGCGAAAATACCCTTTAACTTCAAAGTCACCTTACAGGAAGATCAAATTGAAATAGCAGAGGAGGATTTCATGTGTCTGAACACTTATAAACAAAAGTACACACACACATACTCCATTCTTATCTGTCTATGTGAATGAGGGAGACTGATAAAATAAGAAGCATAAAGCTTCCCCCCTCTCCCCTCAGCTGGTTCCCTTCTGACTCATGGGGGATTACTTGTCTGATCACTTTGATCTGCTTGCCGGTGCCAAAGCTATTTTCTCCACCCAGCGATCAGCGTGCAGGCTGCATTAGCCCCTAGGCAGGAGACACACATTCAGGTTAGAACCACCAACACCCCGGCTGCACCTACTAAACCCACGTCGCAGGGTTTACAGCTAACAAGAGGAGGAGTTGATTCACAGCCAATTTCAGTTAGGATTGCCAAGAACAGTATCTGCTTATTTGAGGATGTTGCACAACAGCGATGAATAACAGTCAGTTCTAACCACTAACAGTTTGCTCCTGATGCAACAGGATCTCTCACACATGACAAGTGCTCTGCTATAAAAGGAAGGTCAAAAGCTGACACAGAGAGTAGCAGTGGAAACTGTGGGCTGTATTGCCGTTGCCAAAGATTGTAAGAACAAGTGGCATGAATGCAAAGGGGGAAAGTACTCTGACACTTTGACACTTATCTGTTTGAAGAAGTACATAAAAAAGAGTGCAGCAGATGGTGGTGCATCAACCTCTCATGAAACATTTCTCTTACCCTCACAGCCAAGACACAAAAATTTGATGACACTTTTATGACACATGAATCAACATGAGGCATGTGCATCATGCCAGTCCTGATGTGGCTGAGAGCAGTCTCTGCTACGCCTCATCTGGTTCACGGTGTTCCTGCCGCTGCCTGCTTTAGACCCAGGTAAACCACCCCAGCTGGGAAACAGAAGCGAGCTGTGCTGTTGTTACGTGACTCAGTTTCTGCGAGAAATAATTGTCTTTCACTTTCTCTTTCTGCATAATTTCTCTCTGCAGCCCCACCACCACCACCACCACCACCACCCACCAGCCCATCCATCCATCCTCCCTCTCAGAGACTCGGCGGAGCCAGCGCTATCAGCGGGTGTCATTTCATGAGAGCCATCATCAAAGGCAGCTGCCTGGTTTCCATGGAAACAGCCCACTTTAGGGGAGGTAGATCAGAGGAGGCGTGTGTTAAAATGCTGCGGGTTACCATGGAGACTGGAGCGACAGCTTACATAAGTATTCATTGTGCGCGTCTGTTGCACCAAGGCACATTCCACCATATAATTAATGCTCAGAGTGTTTGCTTGCTGCTGTCGAAAATTACAACAATGCCATTTCAAGTGGCAGGCAGCGGCGCTCAACAGCCGCCAAGGTCAGGCTAATTTCCCGCCAATTAAGCCCAGCTTGTGCATGGAACAGCTGTCAATGGCCGCCTTCAAGGTTACACATCAACTCATTCTTTTTTACTATCCAAAAGCCACTCATGAACACTTTACAAATAACCCCAGAAGTGGTTTATGTTCTCTTTAAAGACTACTAGAAACACCACAGAGGACATCCCTGGCGTATTTGTCCTGAATGCAGAAATAAGATGCCTTCCCTGAAATGAAACAGGAGAGCATGAACCATGAAAAGACTTGGACAGGAAGGGAAATAGGATACAAAGGTGGGAGTCAGTGTGTTTTATTGGCCCAGAGCTATTCTGCCAATAACTAATGGATCCCCTCTGAAGAGAAACACTGCAGTCAAATTGCCTTGAGTGGCTAGACTCCAAATGGAAGCAGACAAATGATGTCTATCTTATCTGAACTGTGCATAATGCATTTTCTCTCTCTCTGATTTATGCATCCATCACATTATATATTCTGCCATCTACATTGAGCTGCAGCCTTTTAAGTCCTGATTGCAATTAGGTGCTGTGTATATGCTACACTTCCATCTCTGGTGTTTATATAGCAAACCTATGATCCAGCTGCCGCTCTTCTGACAGACCAGACAAGCCGACATATGAGCTAATACTTATACTGTCTATTTGAAATGTAGGTTTTTAGTAAATGTAGGGTTTTTTTTAAGAATAATAAAAATACTAAGCTAATATTCAGATTAGTTTCAGTGTCATTGTTGTGACATCCTAGGCATGGAAAAAAAATGTCCTGTGACAATTGCATGTCTTTGAACTAAATCTCACCCTTTACCCACATCACATGAGCAGCCGCACGAGCTGAAACACAACCAAGCTTTGTCAAAACACATGTTAACAGAATCTATGTGACTGCATGCAAAATTGGTATAAAATCTATAGGATTTTCATAGTGGTCACACTGCGTATGCTTAGAACTTGTCCTTAAAGAACCATTGTATACGGATTTTCTAAAAAGCAGGGCACAGCCTGGCCGTAACCGAAATGTGCTGTGTGCAGAATACCATGTGGTGCCTTCTAGACCGCTTCTGAGATGTCTGGAAAATAGAAAGGGGGATGACCAGGTTGAAACACATGGTTGGGAAAACAAAACATAACAAATGTTGTACTAAAACACTGTCACACCAGACAGAGCCAGGCGGAACAGGCTCAGTTAGTATGAGGTGGGTGTTTGACCCATAAACTACTATATAAGGGCTTCACTGTGCCCTCCTGGTAAGTAGCTTAAGGTTACTGTTATCCCAGTGGTAATAAAGAATATTAACCTTTTGAGAGTGATAGAAACAGACTGCACAGATTGTAATGAGGTTGGTGGTTGGAGACTATCATGTGCTAGAGCTTATTTTTGTTTCTTATTATGACTTCCAGCTGGCATTTTTCATCATAACCACATTCAGGATGTTTAGAGGATTGAGTTAAAACCTCAGATATTCTGTACACATGTCTAGTACCTTCATCTCAAATAATAATCTGATCATACATCTTCCATATTAAAAAGAGGATTTCTGTTGTTTTTGTGGCATCAGCATAACACAGCGAAGCATGTGGCCACCTCGAAGAATAGCTTGAACCTAGGTGGCTTGAAATACTATCACATGCGACTATAATACCAGCGACAGATGGCAGGAGGGGAATGCCGCCTGACTACGGCAACCCAGAGTGTGACAGGGACAGGGCTCTACTAAGTGAGAAGAATGCGTTGTGACACTCCTCCAGGGCACCTTGTGAACAGCGTGACAGTGGCATGAAAGCGTCAACATGCCAGTTTTCACAGCACGCCCCTCTCTGTGCATGACTGCCAACACTACCAACACTTCAGTTCAACTTCCACACCACAGGAAAGACTTGTACTGATGCTGCTGGAAGTGTTGCTGCAACATTTTACCATCAGGATGTGGATTTGTTTTGCCTAGTCTTAAAAAAAAAAAAAATGCTTCTGTGAGCAGTTGGATGGTAGATAAGCTCATTAGTTGCCTGAGGTTGTTATTGTCACTGAAGGCTGTAAATAGCTTTTATAATTCAATCAACTCCACCTTGGCTGCACAGTGAGTCAACTCTCTGCCCTCCACAAACTGTGTCAGAGCAGCTGTTGCACCACATCATCTTCTGATGTTATGCAAAGACTGCAGCAGTAAAGTGACTAGCATACAATGGCATTTTTATGTTCTGCACCAACAAAACAAACATGACTATGTTGGGTTGGCCAAAAAAACCACCCCACTAGCACAATTCCAAGAAGTGCGTTCAGTTGCTGGTAGCTTTCCAAGCCCAGCCCTTGGGAGTTCAGAGCTGCTTGTTTTGTCAGAGAGACAGTATTTTGGCAAACACTGACAAACCTGCTTACCTGTAGTCAAACCAGAAAGGCCAACACCCAACTTTTAAGTATCAGAAAATCAGCCTCTGTCTCACTATTGCTGTATTTCTGCCTGTTAGTTACATAAGTGCACGGATTGTGCAAACCATTTCCAGCTTTACCCAATAATATTCAGTCTTGTGCTGCCTCTTTTAAGCATGGAAGCAAAGTGACCATCAATGTCATTCACAAAATAATGAGACTGGTAATTTCCTTGTCTTTCCTTCCTAGGGAGTGGTTCATGAAATGGGCTGCATTCTCTCCAGATGAATTATTACCATTCATTCTGATGCCCTGCAGCCGGCTTACGCGTCACAGAGGCCCATATTTCTTGGCAGCAAACATATTAGAGTTTCAACCCTGTCATGCCTACTCTGCAACCTTACTGATACCCGGTAACCACCTCCAGTCATAATCAGAATGTCAGACTGGTGCAGGGAGGGTGAATAATTAATGCTATGTCTTTTGGGTTTGCTTATTTCACTAAGCAAAAAAGAAGTTTCTTGCTTTCATTGCCTGCAGCCAAATACTTAGCTTGCCTGGCACTGAGTTCAGCTTCTAAAGGGATGATGCATTGCTCAGAGAGCTTTTTTTGCCAAACCATCACATAAGATTCGACACAGGAAAAACAAATTTGTGCACGAATAAAACTCCGGATGAACTCCTATAGCACTGAAAACTGAAGGGCGACATCAAAGAAAATTTATGACGTGCGAAAAACTAATATCTGTGAGGCTAAATCATGTCATTAGCATGTGTGATGGCATTTTCTTGTCAGGAAAACACACAGTTTAGTAGGTGGAGGTTGCTGTGAGGCTGAAGGGTGTTGGCAGCGTCTTCCATGCCGTGACATGTTTATCCAGGCCACCAGATAGACAGGGAACAGATAGTGGCTCGGAGCTGAGAAAAGCGGGGGTGCCCTGCTGTTT
Source organism: Mastacembelus armatus (assembly GCF_900324485.2). Classification (NCBI taxonomy): domain Eukaryota; kingdom Metazoa; phylum Chordata; class Actinopteri; order Synbranchiformes; family Mastacembelidae; genus Mastacembelus; species Mastacembelus armatus. The sequence continues at coordinate 8,955,805 of NC_046647.1, read as the reverse complement.
CCACTTTGCCTGGAAAGTCTGGCGTGTTCTGTGGCCTGTCCCTGTCACAATGTCCTGCACTCTCTCTGCTTCTCTTCTGGAAAAAATTTTTACAATGATAACGCTGACAGATTAACTACACAAAAAATGAGTGATTCATAGTATTTCTTTTAAAATGCCTCTTCAATGTCAGACAGAGAGACAGAAGCCAGATTCTCATTTCTATCCGGCATCCATTTATTTTGTCAATTGAAATGACAACCGTTGCTGGCAGGTTTCATCATCTACATCTGCTCTTTTAGTTCTCCACTCTATGACTAATTACAAGTGCAACATTAGAATTCAACATTTAATTCAGCACCAGAACATCATTGGTTTTATTCCTTAAATGTATGTGTTCCTATATCCTCGCTGCTGTCTGCACAGTTACTGCTGCTAGATGCATGACCAGGGTTCAAATTACACTGTGGTATTTGGGGGTCTCAAATGGGGAAGGGGTTTTGCAGACAATGGGACTAATGTTCACTAAAACAAACACATAGAGGACATGCTGCACAGAAGAACAACATTTGTTTTCTATAGCCCACACATTATTTGTTAGCCACAAGTATCACACTGGCAAACAAACTGATACACAGCTGCCTTATAATGCATTTTCACACATGCACTGTGCCAACAGCTGTGTCCAATTCACACAGGATCCGTCTCACACACTGCTTCAGCCTGTCTGACAACATCAGACTACTCTGACACACAATCATTACGCACAAAACAATATTAGAGCAGCGCAGCATTGACATACGAAAGTTCTTTGCATTACCGGCATTTAGGTCAGCCAGCCACACAATGCAGGGAACATGGTACTTAAACACAGAAAATGTAATGTTGATGTAATAAATTGAAAATAAGGATAATGGGGCTAAAGCAAAAACAAAGAAAATGTTGTTTTAACACACATATTAAACACAGAATAAGAATAAATTTCTACCTTTAAGCTGACAGAAGTGACCAATCCAGGCTGTTTGCAGGTGTCCTGTCCTGAGCTGGATTGCAATGCTCAAATTTCAGGTATTTCATGAACTGGTTAGTTACTATGGATTATCTGGTTCGGGGCACTGCTATATTCCTCCTTTGCCTCACATTGAAAATCCTTTTTGGGCTTCTTTGTAAATCCAAAGTCAGTAAGATTTATGGGCATTTGCCCCTGTTTTAAATAAAATGGCCTAGTCTCAAACTTTCTCTGAAAAAAAGATGATCACCTTAAATGAGTGCCCCCTGTGGCCTGGAGCAGAAGTGTAGCACTGGAAAAAAAAGGAGGAGGTGGGTATCAAACTTTCATTGTTTCTTGTTTTTTATTTGTATATAGTTTCATAATTAGAATCAGTGCAACAAAACTGCTTATGGTTATTAATTATTTTGTGCCCCACCTAACGTTTTTTTTTTTTTTTAGGTATGAGAAGCATCTGGATGTTTTCTGATTCTCACTTCTCCTTCCTGAGCCACACATTTATGTTTTTTGGCATAGTTATTCACATAAAGTGAGCCTTGGAGTTTAACAATGATAGAGATATAAACATATGACGGGTCAGCGGGTGGGTGGAGCTGGATTGAACTGCCTGTAGTTCAAGGAGGGAGGTAAAGGCACAGGGAAACAGTGGACCATGCAGCTGCTGCACAGGCATTAAGATGACAGAGCCTGTCTTAAGCCGTCTGGCCTCCCGGTTATAAAGAACAGGCTTTACCTTATTTATATGATGTTTTCACCATTGTGGGTATTAAATTTATGCATTATAAAATAAGGAACAATTAAGAACATGTTGCACCTTTCACCACATTACCATTACCACCATTACCATTCGAAAGTTTGATGAACCTGGAGGACCAAGCCTCTAAGCTGGGACTGGACTGTATTGGTCCAGTGTAGAACGAAATGTTCTCCCGTCTCTTTGACCTCCTGTTTACAGCTGACATATATCCAGAGAGGATAAACTTCAGAAATCACCTTCATCTCTGCAGCCACTGCTCTACAGTAGCACCAATCACAGCATTTCTTTTCTCATCAGGCTGTCAGATGCTAAAGTTAGCTTCTGCAGCCTTATCTACAAACAGCACCACACCTGACTGTCTTAAGCCAACCCTATCTCCCTCACTACATGATATACAGCACCTGCTGCCTGTCACAGATAGACTTAGCCCATATTAAATCCAGCCAGGCTGTCCACATTAACACAAACATACCACAAAGTTCAGCTGCGTTATATGTTGTGGCAGGGAAATCAATGATAAATCTCTGTTATCATAATGAAAAATGTTCAGGGAAGTACTACTGGGAAGCAACAATACTGAGGGTGTGTTATTGTATTTTCTCTATTGATCCTGCAGATTCATGCATGCACACTTGGAATTGTTGTCAGTTCCTGAAAACAAATAAAGCGTGTCTGGCATAGTGAGTGAGATATTTACACAAAGCCACTTTAGTTCTCCGTGGGTTTGATATTAACTCTTAAATTGAAATATAAATTCACACACATCATCATTCTGTCACTGTCTGTCAGACAGGCAGATCCATGTGTTTATCTGTGTTTGCCTTACAGTCGCTAGTCAACATGAAACACAGCCTCAGCATCAATTTGTCAGCTTGTCTTAAAATGGGTCTTAAAATGATGTCATTATCACAGCAGGTGTAAATCTCCTTCCCAGACTGCCTGAGGTTGCTCTGCTTACCTAAGGCCACCCAGTGACTTCCAAAGCCATAAACTTATTACCAACATTCAACAGGTTCAGACTCCTGCATCAGTCAGAGGGCTTAAGGACGAGCTGTTGCTTGTGCTGACCAGTAAGCTGTAGCTGTTTCAGATTAGTTAACAGGTCACTTCCAAATCTGTCAAAGCCCAGTCACACAGAAACTGCAGTCATATGACCCGGAGTAGCTGATGATTTTAGCCTGCAGGCCGAATAATCAGAATTAGTAACTGGAGGAAAGCTGGTTTGGAGCCCAGTGGATTTTTTAGAGCTTAGCAGAGAGGATAAATTTATAATAGTGAAATGTTTTATGGCCTCTGTTGATTTGCTGTTAGTGAGGTAAGAAAATACTACTCAGCTGTATCCTCCACTCCAGTAGCATCACAATATTTATGGCTGCTCAGGCTCTTGTACTTGGGACTGACTGAGTGGAAACTAAGCAAACTGTGCTTTATTTTGTAATATCTCCAATTGCATGACCTGTTATGCTGGAGTCAGCTTGGTGTCACATGACATCTGATAGAGATGACGCCTGCTGCAACTTGTTCAAAACATTAACTGAGTCATCAGGCAAAGCATCCACGCCTAAAACAAGTCCTCAACACTGCCTCTGGTTTCACATCCTGATCTCTCATGAAAATCATAAGTCTGTGTTTAGAGTTGCAGAAATAGAGAAGGAGAGTCTTGTGTTTATACTAGATGACCTAGATGCATGTGAGGTTACAGCCACTATCAACACCTTGACATTATTTAGTCAACAAAATAATTATTTATGAATAGCAATAAATAAAAACATATAGATGTTTTTTATCCCTAATGGTGCTGACCCAGTCCAACCACTGGGGGCAACTTTGGGTTCTAGTGTCTTGCCCATAGAGCAGAAGAGCTGTCCTCCTGAACTGCAGCCATAAACCACACTTTGCATAGATGTGTCTGCAGTTGAGTGTTCATAAAGTATGTGATTATCATAAGCAGGAAGTCAGGAAGTCACACTGATTCAAAACATTTATTGCTTGGGGAATATTTGGTATAATATTTTTTTTTACCAAGACCAAACTTCAGTTAACAAAATATGATTTTATTAAGACTTTCAAAATAAAATTTCACTTTTCTTTATATAAAGATCTTGCACTTTGAAGACATGATTTTGTAAAGTTACACAGCACAGTATTCACCTCGTGTGTTTTCGACTGATCTTCACCAAAGCATGCCTGCATTTCTGGAGGCCACTGTATGGTTCAAGACGAGGGTATGGAGGGTCGCTTTGGTCTATGTGTGGGCGGCTGGTTTGGTGTTTGAATGAAACGGCATTGCAGAAGAGGGTCGAACGAATAACGTGTCAGGCTTTTTAGTTGAGAGACTTCTTGTGTTGATGAATTATTGAGCTGTAGCCAGGCAGAGAGCTGTTTCATGAGCCCCTCTGTCTCTAAGTTAAAATTAGACCGTTCTCTCCATGCAGACAGTCTCTTTGAACTGCTACTGTCTCTGAGCATCACTCAGCTCTCTCTACAGCCCACTTGTGCCTTTCACTGCAATATGCCTCAGTAGATATGAGGAGAGACATAAACATGGCTGGCGGACAAGGAGAAAATCTAAGTTATACAAGCCAGGGAGCAGCACTATCAACATAATGAGACTGGATCTGGACTTTTTTTACATGGGAAAACCTATTAAAATAAAAATATGAAAACAGAAATATTTTTCTTGTGTTGACTGGGGACACTAATTTGATATTCAAAGCTCCTCTCTGTGGTGGTTATAATGAAGTTTTGTCTCCCCTCTGTCTATCTGTCATACCAAGATCCCCCAGGCTTTCCTGTCTTCCCATGGCCTCTGAGTACCAGCAGCCCATCTCAATCTGTCACTCCTGTCAGGCGCACAACGCCACCAAAAAACTCAGAAAGTAGGGCACAGAGAACTCATCACACACACACACACCCACACACACACACACACACACCCACACACTGAGAGAAATACTGTATGAATTGTGTCAAAAAAAAATACACATTTTGCGACAGAGGCCTTAGAGTCCGTCAGTGTAATATCTGCTGTTATCTATGGACAGCAGCTCTAAATGGGGCATTCAGTGACTCTTCAAAGCCCCCGTTTCTGCAGGGCAACTCAGGCTGCATTGTTACTGGTTTAATTAGAACTGCTTCTTGCCTGTTCCCTGAGATCCACCCGGCCTCAACATCAAAGCGCTGCTCTGAATAATGATGTACCCCTCTCATGCCTCAGGTACAGCCTGAATCTCGGAGCCTCCCCACTCCTCCTCCGTACCTCCCTCCACACTTCTTTGTACCTCTCCACTTCCCAATTTACTGCTACTTCTCTGCACGCTGACATAACACTATTTTGTCGTGTTCGGGGCAGCAAGCTGATGGTAAGCTTTTCTGTGTTTGTACTTGACGTGGCTCCACTAGTCTGGCGGATTAAACTGTCTCGAAAGGACCAGTTCTTTTCATTTAGTCCTGTGTGTACAATATGTCCTGTAGAGTATTATTATTTTTACAGATTTTTAAACAACATAACTTTGAAAATGTAGTAATTCCACAAAATGTACTTAGAATATATACATCACTGACATTAAAAAGTATTTATACATACGCAGTGCACATATTTTTAGATCATAGCCTATAATAATGTATTATACCCACAAGTATCACAGTCATAGGATTGGGAGTAAAATGTAAAGTATTCAAGAATAAATAAAAGAAAACAAATCAAGCATTAATAAATAAAAGAAATTATTAATAAAGAAACATATGCAGAATTAATAAAAAGTGGTCATATTTAATTATTTTTACTCAGAATTAAAGTAAAATATAACTGTTAAGCATGAAATGTAGTTTTTTAAGAAATAATCCAGTCCTAGATTCACTTTCTAGCTTTTGTCAGACCTTTCATCCAAATCCCATGTTCCTCATCAGTGGATTCAGTTTGCTGAGTTGTCATGAACATGATGTTATTGACATGCAAACTCTGTGCTGTTTCAGTGTGTTTTTTTTTTTTTAAATCAGACAAACTGTTCCAGTTTCCTCTTCATTACACCTGAGCAAACTGATGAAAACCATGTGATAACATAGCTGGAAAAGCCAGTTAGTGAGTGGCCCCTGATTTGGGTTTCGTTTTGTCAAAAATGCTGTTTTGCAGTAGCTGATTAAAATAATGACTTTATTCTCAGCTCCCTACTGAAGAGGTCTAACAGACCTTTGTGCTAGAAACAAACAGTGAAGAAGATCAGACAAACATGTGACACTATTGTTATGGACCCCTCGGTGATAACAAAGGGATGTTTTTTCCTCCAGCACCACCTGATGACCACTGCGGCTCTTTTATGTTCTCCAGTTTTGATTTTATTCTACCTCGACCAAGACAGATCAAATTAATGTTGCATAGCTCAAGATTAGCATGACAAGGGACCAACCCATTTATCCACAATATCCATTTACCCATTTATGTGTCCACAATAAACACCCGTGTCTGCTTTTAACAATATGATCAGGCTCACTGAAGGTGTTATTTCTTACCTGTTTATGTTTTAACTGTACGAGCGACCATCTCCAACAAATTAAAGCAGCTAACCCTATGACAGGAGAACAAAGGAAAAAGGTAAAAGGCCCCATAAAGGTCACTGAAAATGGCCTGAGTAAGCCATTAGGAATTAATCAGAACTGACTGGATTGATGGTGACAGCTCTTTCTTTTCAAACCTTGAGTAATGTGATCTGTGTCTCATGCTGACTATCGTTGCAGTTCCTCCTTGCTGACTCACAGCTGCATTCCTCACACGCTCCTTCTGTAAACACACAGAGAAGAATGAGGCTACGCTGAAGAAGTCTCATGAAATATAGGGGTTATGCAATCTCTTGAATCATGGTGTACTCAGCTGATCATGCACTAGATGTGGCACCCATTAGCGCAAACTTTAATGAGTTCAAAAGAAAACAAGAATCTAGGAAATAAAGCTCAATTTTCTAATTCTTAACCTCCTTTGCATTGCCTCGTGTATTATATTCAAAGCAGGTCATGGACAGTACCCAAGTCAGACGGCGGCTCACTGTGGGAGCTAATTTAAAAATCTGATTTACATAAAGCTGGAAGGGTTACTTAAAATGGCACAGCTTCCTTCAATAAATGTGACTTTTCAAAGTCATGCAATCTTGCTTTCTCCATTCTCTACTCTTTCTATAAAGTTACTTGGCAGCAGCTTCATATTTAATGTAGGCTACAGACAGCTTATCGATCCTCTCAGCAACAAAGCAAATAAGTATATTTCCCCAAATGTCTCACAGTTTCTTTTAAAAACATCAGTTGTGCATGAATGTGATGGTATATCCATGTGTTGAGCAATTTTCACACCAAGACTGATGTTGATTAAAACTGATTAGCATAAAAAAAAAACATAACCTATTTTCCCGTATAAATCACATTAACAAGTAAAAAGGGGTGAAAATGTGTAATTTTCCAAGATTTAAATTCCACCTCTTCTGGTGTTACTGCAAACTAATCAGAGTAATCCTGCTTTGATCACACTGCATTTGAATGTTTCATCTCAGGTAAAGCCAGTGTGCATCCTCACTTATTAGGATGATAATGACAGAGGTACAGCTAATTTGACATCTGACCCCTGCCATCATCAGCAGGTTATAAGTGCCTGTTTGGTTTGTCGTTTGGATAAAGGCCTGTCAGATTCTCATGAGGCCAAGATTAATTGCAGCCGCTGAGGTGATTCAGAGCATTGCATGGTTGTGTATTGATGCAGTCTGCCTTGGCCTGTTTAGCCTGCTAGGTCTTCAGGGAGGAGCCCTGTTCGCAGAAGCCTAAGGCCAAAGTCTTGACACATTTATCATGAATATTACGTCACTTAAATCACCAAAGGTCGGCTTCATTAGGAGTTCACAGTTTTCTGTGTGAAAGCGTTGCTGCAGTCTTTAGGCATACTGCAATTTAAAGAGTTAAACACTAAGAAATGCCAAAGTGCTTTCAAAGTGCTTTCTTGCAATCTAATTAGTTTTATGTCTCTTAGCTTCTCTTCTGCCTCAGATAATGTTGCTGCTCAGACAATATATCACAGATCATAGAGTTTTGTGCAAAAAACAGACCAGAGAACTCATATCTGTGTCTGTGATATTAGATCAACACATGCATGCTTGTGTCTATGTGAAGACAGTGTGTAGGAGTGTGAGACGGTGAAATAAAATCAGTGTTTTAATTGGTGTGAGCCTCCTGATGAAGCTATTTGAGAATCATCAGCCCGGAGGTCACAGAGAGGATGAACCATGACGAATGACATCACAGCCCAGAAGGCTACAACAAACGTCGCCTTGTTTTGGTGAAAACAAAGAATGTTTGTTTGCGGCCCTTTTTTTCTCTTTCAGTCTTCGCTCTGTGAGTTGAAAATGTGACGACACAGTACACTGACCTTTGTTTCTCTGGTAACAGACTCTCTCTGTGTCAGTCTGCAGAGGGCTGGGGGGTGAGGCTGAGAGTGGCCCTTTGGTGTTGAGTGCTGATCACATGAGAGGCTAAAATAACAAAGCGGTCTGATTCAGACCTTTTGTCTACATACAGTCATGTGTGTCGGATCTCCAAAGAGATGTTGACTAAGACTAACGTTGACTCATAATACAATAAGCAATGTAACCAGAGGACTGGCACTGAAAGCTTTGACATGATTGAAGGAGAAAATTAGGTTGTATCTCCCAACACTGAAATGACAATGCATAATGCACAAACACACGCATACACACACACACACACACACACACACACACACACACACACACACACACACACACACACACACACACACATCTTTTTCCACCTTAAGAGAAATGAATATAACCCATCCATCCATCCATCCATCCATCCATCCATCCATCCATCATCTATACCCACTTATTCCTTAACCAGGGTCACAGGGATCTGCTGGAGCCTATCCCAGCTCTCTTTGGGTGAAAGACAGGGGTACACCCTGGACAGGTCACCAGTCCATCACAGGGCCACATAGAGACAAACAACCTCACACACTCACACTCACTCCTATGGGCAATTTAGAGTCACCAATCAACCTGACATACATGTTTTTGGACTGTGGGAGGAAACCAGAGTACCTGGAGAAAACCCACACAAGCACAGGGAGAACATGCAAACTCCACACAGAAAGGCCCCTGCTGGGTTTCTAACCAGGAACCTTCTTGCTGTGAGGCAGCTGTGCTAATCACTATCCAACCGTGCTGCTCACAAATATTAACCTTTTTATATAAATAAATGATGCTCTATAAAAAGACAAAAAGGCTGTAATTTACTACGGTTATATAATGTATCTTCACAATACTCATTTATTTATTTTATTAGTGCAAAAATTTCATTAAAAAAATGTATCAATACCTCCTATACAGGCCTGCTGGAAATAATATAAAGGGACTCTGGAAATTACCTTGAGGCAGAAATTTGCATCATGACTTTATGTTAAGTGAAGCATAACTGCCTATTTAGTGTACTGGATTTTTTGGGGTGGGGGTTGTTGTTGTGAAACTCCTTTGAGGATGACATGACAATGACGTTATTGCTTTTTCAAGTTTTCTGTCCCTTCACTGAGGTCTACACCTATGAGAGGAACAAGATTCAAATTGCAATGTTAGGCCAATCATAGAAATGTGAGCAAAAATGATTAATGGAGCAATCTGTGAATATCCCTTTTAATTAACATGACGTCATATTGTACATGGACGAAGCTTCTGTGATGAAGGACAGAACAGGAAGACAATGGGAGCCATGGATATATTTTTAAAGAAGGTGGCAACCAAATAAATCAAGCGGTTTTCAAGGTGTGAGCTGCAGGTGAAATAAATGACATGGCATCATTGTCTTACACACACCAAGCCAAATGGGCTCTAATGTTACTACCACATGTGAATGGAAATGGGAGTGTAATGTCTGTTAAAAAAAAAAACTAAACATGGTAACATTTAGAGCCAGCAAAGAGTCTTAATGGTGATATGATGTTTCACGTTTACATTTCAGGCACGTAGCAGCTGCTTCTAACATGCACAGCGAGTCAAATGATGCAGAGTTAAAATCCATGCATTGCCAACATCACTAGTCAATATAACAGGCTTTGTAAAGTATCTGTATATCAGCAGTCAAATGTAAGAGTCAGCAGAGGAAGGACGGAGGTAGAGCTCAGTTCGGTTAATCAATGAAAACAACGGATCAATAATAAAATAGAAGTAGTGAAATTACAGGATATTCACTGTAGCTGACCTAATGAAAAGCTCATTGACTACATGTATAAACAATGAGAGTACTACTAACATTATTGATATTAATTCCTTGGGTTTGTCCCACAATAGAGAAGTTATTATTACCAGTACTGGGAGGATTATGGTAGGCTGCATACTTGGTATTTTTATGTATCTTGTCTATGGTGCCTTTTTATTGTTATTGTCTATATTTTACAGCTAGACAAAACCAATAAAGTCTCTATGAATCTGAATCTCTAGAATCTGGGGTCTGAAAGTCATAAAAACAATCATTTTAATTTCCAAATACTAGAATACTGCTGACAAACATTCTTACTCTATTTTGTAGGTATTTCGATCGTTGTAGCTTTTCAAATTGTGATTGTTTCCGTGAGCACTTCTCCTCCATGTTGAGTTAAGATCTGTTTTAAAGTTCAAACTTAATCTGCTAATGAAGATCCTGTGCTGGAGGTGCTTTAGTTTTGTTTTCACTGTCAACAGTGAGCTTTGAAACTCAAGATAAAGTGTACTTAATGGGTAAAAGCTACACTGCAAGTATGACAGGCCATCAGCAGCCCCTCCCGTCAGCTACAAAGACAGCCAGAAATACCGCCAATCATCAGAGACAGAGAGCATGTCCAATCTTTGTGCTCATGTCTGTGCCCATCGCTCAGCCTAGTGCTGTCAGCAATTCCTCACACACACCCCCCCTCAGGATTCCCACAGCACCATGTGGCAATGAGTGTCACATTGCATTCTGGGAGAAAGTCTCAGCTAAGATCCCCTCTGGGCACAGCCCCACCCCTCAACAATCTTGCCCGGTCTCCTCGAAAAATTCCTTGGCCCCTAAGGCCACCACGCAGCCCAAAATAACAGGACACATCAGCATTTTCATCTGCATCCCCGAGCAAGCTCAGACACTGCAGCAGCAGCTGTTGGACCACTCACAGGCACAGATAGAGTTTTGAAGAGTACTAAGGCGCTATAGTTGGCACACCCCCTTTTCCCTCCAGTGATACGAGCACAGACGGAGCCAGACTTGGATAAGAGTGCCAGGCTAGGTGTGGCTGACAGAGCTGTCCTTTAGCTGTCCTTCAGCTACACAGCAACAGTCACCCAAACGAAAAGACGCATTGTAATAGCTGTAATATGTATTGTATTGTAATTAGACTCTCACGGATTTATTAGACACTCAGTTAATCACTGGTATTTAAGGGCTTATGTTTAAACTTATTTACATTTTTACAAACATATGCCTACCAGATACGTGGCTGAATTAATTTTGTCTTCATTCATTTCATTGCAAATCATTGCCTATAAAAAACCTCTATGCAAACAGGGCTGAGAACAAGAAAAGAAATATAGGGACAGCAATTTCTTGCTGAGGTCGCTTAAGACAGCTTGTGCTACAAAGTGTTTGCTTTAAACAGAGTACAATACAGGCTGTTCCACACTGACAGATTGTAGAACAGCACAAAGGAACACACTGAGATTTATATATTTTTACTTTATCACTATTAAATAGAGAAAAGGGCATTATAGTGTCCTCAAAGAGATAGAGAAGGTAGCTATCATCAAGGTCACAACTAGACGGCCTGATTACGTTGCTGTGGCACTTTGTGGCTCGGCTGACTAATACACATAACTTATGTTGCAAGTTGTGACTTTGCAACCGAGCCACAGCGCTGCCTGATTTTTTTTCTGAGGTCATTTTTTCACAATGTCTGATGTAGGAGTATAGACCTGCCGGTAATAACTCACAGCCAGGCAGTTTGCTGCAGGGCACAATCATCTACCTGATGCAGTGCGGACACAGATATTCACCCAGTGAACAGCCCATGAAGGACATTTTTTAACCACAAGAAAACTTCAATTACAAACACAATTATAGTTCTAATTATTTATAGTCTTCAAGACATGAATACATTTTCTTTCAAAGTTATCTGCTCAGGCTGTACCCTGTCTCTTTCCTGGTGTCCACTGGGACTGGCTCCAGCCCGCCTTGACCCTGAATGTGCCAGGAGAAGTGGTAGATAATGGATAGATGTGACTAAGTCTCCATGACCACCAAGAATAACACCGTGCTTCTTTGCTCCTACAAGACACGGCTTTTGTTTACCTAAGTATCTTCAAAACGGGCTCCTTTGTGACTGAAAATACAGCACGCTGCAGTATGTATAGGTGTGTAATTTAAGGACTCAGGCAGTTGCCGAGTAGTTTGTACTCCCACTCAACAACAGTTGATTAGGTTCACCGGTGGGAAGCCAGTGAGGGATCATCTGCAGGTTAGCTGAGGGCCCTGTGCAGTAGGGGGTTGGGATTAAACGAGGGTTTAATGTGAACTCTATTATTATTATGCTCTTCACTGGACAAGGAAGCAGTGCAGAGTATTTGAAATTCAAAAGAAAAGGGGAGGAAAGGTGTATCGAGAAGGTTTTCTATGGGCTGTGTTGCTGTGTGTGCTCTTCCTGTTTCCCTGGCAACGGACATATTGACATGCTGCAGTGCTGCTGCTGGAAGCTGGCCGGCAGCCAGGAAGCACCCTGTCTGCACACAACAAGCTCACATTCTGTCTTTTGCCAGCACTATCACTCCAGTTTCGCACAATTCCCATCTCACGTTTTTGTTCTCCATCTTGGTGGGTTCCTGAGACCAGCTGAACGCCAATCTGAAGCCTAATGACTTGGGTGGACTCTGTGTGTGTGTGTGTGTGTGTGTTGGATGGGGGTGGGTGTTAGGCAGAGAGAGGGAAAGAAAGACAGCATGACGGGGGAGGGAGAGTGAGTAAGAGCCAGAGAAAAACACGGAGGAGGGAGGGGTGAAGTCTGTGCCATGCAGTGCTTGCATGTTAAGATGAATAGAGAGAAAGGCGAGCCTCGTGTTATGTTACCAGAACATAGTAGTGGATGGGGGGTTGGGCTCTACATCAACAGATGGATAAACCCGGGAGAAGAATGCGTGCCAAATGTATCAGCAGCTTGCTGGGGCATGAAAATGTCAGGTGTCAACGGAGAGCCACGCGGTCACTGCTATTTATACAATCCACCATGTGCTGGATGTACACATAAGGCCTTGTAAACGAGGATGACGGGGTTGAGGATAAGAGTATTGCCAGGCAGAGGACGAGAAGAGCAGGATAGATGAGCGAGTGACTCACCTCTTTATCAGCCATGAATATAGACAGCCTTAGAGGAGCCTCTTGGCCCTCGGTGCTCAGATGGGTTGGGCAGGGAAATGTCAACACCAGGGAAGGTTGTGCATGGCTAACAACCTCATGGATGGATAAGGACTAGCATTATCTCATCTGCAGAGCAACACTCATACTGTTGTGTTAAGGCTGTACTAGACCTGGGGCAAGTGTTGACTGGTCATGTTAGAAACATAGCAACAACTACCAGCTAGTACATGCCTTTCCGAGTGCTGGTGTTGTTTTGCTACCACTGTCTTTGCACAAGGGCATACATGACACATACAGCTTGGACATTTGCAACAGCTCCATGCTTTTGGAAAGCAATTTAGTAGGTTCTTACTCCTCAATTGGTGACCAGCTGGTGAATGAGTAACCCCATCAAAACATATCATTTGGCATTTCGTTACACGGCCTTTTCCAAAGCCCTCAGGGTCTGTGTCAACTGCATCCAGACAAAGCCTTCTAAACCCAGGATTTCATTTCCACATTGTGCCCCAGTGTCCCTTTCATTGTTGATTTTTCCACTATGTGCAAGGCCAGGGTATTTGTACCAGTCTGTTCGGCCCAATGTCAAAAGAAAAAGTATCCAGTGTTGATGGCTAGGCCATTCTTGTTATTCATGTCATGCGTGGTGGTTTAGTGGGGCAGGGTGCAGAATTTTCCAGAAGCAGCTGTGTGCTAGTGAAGCTGACAGTGCACCAGCCCAAAAGGGTTTCTGTCTCTCTCCCTTCTCTCTCCAAAACCCTCACACCCCTCCCTTCCCCTCCATCGGCATGCTTGGCTCGGTGCCCGGACTTACTCAAACTCACACTCAACCAGAAATATCCACTCTCCCCCCTCCCTCTCCTGAACATATCCCTCTGGCTCGACAGAGCAGCTTCCATCACTCCGGATGACATTGGATCATATTTTTCCCCATGTACATTCCAGCCAAAAAGGAGGACAAGGAAGGGGAGCGGCTGCTGTTTCTGCTCTGTGATTATATCATTACAAAGCAGCAGACATGTATACAGTATATCAAGCGCAACCTGTCATTAGCATACTTTATTTGATGATGGCTAAATACAAGTGTGCTTTTGTTGGATCCAACCAACTGGACTGCCATTGTGGTGGTGCTGCAGAATTAAATTTCAGGAATGTTTTCTCCATGCGCTCCAAAACTGCAATCGACCTTGAGCTATAAAAACCCTTCTCTTATTTACTGTACCATTATCCCCCCGACACCTGTTGTGACACGCTCTATCTGAGTTATCAGATACTGCCAAGGCTCTGCTAGCGATCTAAATAAACCTGTCCGAGCTACACCGTTGTGTAATACACTTGAAGTCACCAACTCCAATAATAGCACACACCTGTCAAACACAGGCTCTGCCTGTTCTCTATGTTGACCTGACCTCCTCTCGTTCCTTAACTCCCACTCAAATGTTCCATGGCCGGAAAGCAACATAAACACTTCTCGAGAAAATTATTTTCAACAAACACAGACACAAAGACAGGGAAGAACAAGAGGTGGAGGTAAAAGCGAAAGAATGGAACATTTTGACTGGCAAGGGAGAGCGAACAAAGGCAATAAAAGCTTTATTCTGCCTCTGCAGAGATTGTGCAGTGGCTGCCACTATAAAGCCTTGATTGACAACAACATTAGCACTCAGAGGAGAAATAGCTCCCACTCAGTTATGTAACATACAAAGAAACTACAGCGAGTTTGTAGATGGGTATTCATTTGTTTGTGCTTATGTGTGTGTGCATGTTCCCAGATAAAAAAGAAAAGTGACAGAATATCTAAGAGTGTTGTTCTTATCTTCTGGCAACTGTATGCCTTCAATGAGATGAAAGGCCATGTACAACACACTGAGGATCTCTCAGGAATCCTGGATTTATGCAGCACATAAAAGTTGTCTCAGACATTTTTTGTGGCATTTTGCTGTTTGGCAACGTGACGGTGAAAGTTTAATTGTGTGGTTGTGGTGGAGGCAGCTGATTCTGTTGCATGCAGACACTGAGCTCTGTGTCCCAGCTTGAACTGGCGATAACTGTCAGTGGCTGAGGCTCTACGGAAGAGCGAGCAAAAGGACAGGGACAAGAGGAAATAAGCATCCCATAATACATTACAGATCACAGATCTGCTGACATACCCCAGAGGCTGAGCCATTTATCAGCCCAGCAGCCCATACCCTCATCAGTCGCATTCAGACGGTCAGCTAAAGCGTTCTTCAATGCACTGTAGCTGTTATGTTTCCTTTTTATCTCAACATAAATTTCTGTATCAGCTCATCATTTGAAATTATCTCCTTAAACTCCACATTGTGACTTCAGGCACATTCTGCATTTTCCTACATGGACTTTCAGCTTAAATGGCTGTGCACAGATGGCTTCCATGAGCCATCACATCCATTTGAATCCAGGGTCTCAGCTGACTAAATAAGCACCTCAGGGTGCAGAGGGACAGATAGTCACCTGCTAACCTCTGTGCCTTTGTACACACGCTACACACACACACACACACACACACCACAAAGCTGACAGCTCAGCCAAAGGCCCATTCACCAGCCACACAGAGGATGGCAGCGCGGTTATGAGCAACACACCAGCAGACAGTAAATCACTATGATTGCATCAGTGTTTGTGAAAAGGTCTGGCTGACTGTCTTTCAGAACACACACTGCATGTTGATGAACTGTAGTTCATTTGTGACTTGCCAAAGCACTGAAGGTCTATAACGAAGCAGCTGGCTGAGGATCCATCTTGAGCTATGCTAGATGTGCTAGCTCCTCTTGTGTTTACTTTTAGCACAGCTCATATTGACAGCTAAATCTAACTTTAGCTCAGCATGCCAGAGGTAGCAACAAGCATCTTACTACTGTGACTGGCATGCCCCTCCCAGAGGCCCAAAATATATCAGTCAGCCAGAGAAAATGAGAAGTCATGAAGAAGTCATCATTTTATTTATCAGAGTTGTATCTGTATGGCTGTCAGTGTCTGTAGGGGTGTGTTTACTTTAGAAATTACTTACAAATTCAATACATTTAGAGGCCTTGTGGGCCGTGTTGTTATGTGCTGAATATTATCAGCTGCAGGAGATAACACTCCCCTTTTTCACCTCCTATTTGTCATTTGGCCTAGTAGCAGTACGCCATCTTATCAGCTGATCTTGAGCCAGAAGCTAGAAGAGTTGCTCAGCAGAAAAAGGAGGGATTGTGCTGGGCTTGGCTATAATATGAGAAAAAAGCCCCAGTGCTCTTGGATCAGTCCCATGCTTTGTCCTCATCTCTCTCTCTCGCCGTTTCCCTTGTTCATTTTTCATCCTCTCTCCTTTCATCTTTTTGTCCTGCGTCGCCTCTCCTTCCTCTGCATTCTGCTCACTCTCTTCCTCCACCTCTCTCTCTTTCACTGCTCCACTTATAAGAGTTGGCAGCACTCCAAGATCTGAGAAAAACATTGGAGGCATAGCCTCGTTTTGATGTCTGGAAAGAGAGGGAGGCTGAGAGTGAGGGAGAGCAAGAATCTTATTTCCATTTCACAGAGTTGATTCACAACAACACCACAGCAAAATAGGAGGAATACAGGAATATCGAGAGCTCGAGTGTACCCGCCAGCCAGAGAGGAAAGGAAGGATGGAAAGATAGACACAGATCTTGGATTGCAAAAAAAAAGAAAAATTAGGTTCAGAAAGTAGCATTACAGTGTTTATAAAGAAATCCAGGGTCAAACATTTAAGACAAAGTGAGGAAAGAGAAAAACACTATCAACAAAATACCCTAAAAACACAGTGGAAACATACATTGTTTTACTTTATGACAAAAAAAGCTAAACTGCAATACAAAAACGATTCCAGAGCAGAAAACACAACACAGGTCATAGGTCTTTGGCAGTAATTAGGTCTCAGACCAGTCTGAGAAAAACAACTTTGGCACTCAGCATTGTAATCATCTTAATGTTGCAGGCCTTCACAGTAAACAAGCCAGTCAGATGTAAACCCCCTTCTCCGGACCAAGCCAAGAATCAGAAGGGAAATTTTACACATCCTGCGGATTCAGCTGTGCTCCTCCTAATTGCTGGTTGGAGCTCCAGCTTCTGCCCAGTGCTGAGAAAAGAGACCGTCATTACTAGTCTCATAGGAACCAGAGCCCAACTCCAAAGGGAAACTTTGATTGATGAAAAGAAAAAGAGGCAGATTCGAGCGTGTCCTTGATACAACATTTGCTGTGACCTTGTTTTCCCTGACAGGTCTAAAATTAACCAAGCAGATCAGTTATACTGGGAGCGGAGAAATGTGGACCAGATTCTCCTTTTGGCGCACCCCTGTCTCTGCTCGCTTTCAGGGGATTACAGCAGTACAAGCATGCCTTTTGATTTATTGTGCTAAACATAGATTCATTAGTGAAACAGCTGGCTACACCGAATGCTGCACTGTCTCCCACACAGGCCTTTCCTCGCTGCACCCACACACTGGACCATGTTCAACGTTTTAATGCAGAATAAACGCCTAGAATAGAATTTCGAGCGTTCTTCAATGTAGATGTTGGCAGCATCAGCGCTAGCTGCTCTTGAAAACAAAATTACTGTGATTATCATTTATAGACAGTAATTTTGGCGTATTCCTTCACATAATCAATATTAAGGCAGCACAGCTGAAGCAGAAACAGGGCTTGTTTATTGCACATGCTTAGCCGAGCGGGAAAAGAGTAGGAAAAACATCTAATCCTCATAATGCCAATGGAAATATACTCTGACGGCCCCAGTTATGGTTTTACTGTCACACCATCGCGTTTGTGTCTTAAGTTGAAATAACCTTTAGGGGGAGGCAACAGATTGGCTTCTTCCCCTATTTGTTATTGCCTTTCACTTAGCTTGATTAACAGGACTGTGTCAAGTAAATCAATCAAACAGTCAATGAGGGATTTTATGACTATTGATTAGGCAGTGTGTTGCCACGGCCTGATATTTCACAGATGGGGCATCAAGCACTTGGATTTAATTTAATCTTTGGCTGGGGTGATATCAGTTTTGCCTGGACTTCATTTGGCACGGCCTCCTACAAACATGTCTTACAGGTTTTTCTATGAAATAGTTCCAGGATAAGAGCATGTCAAAGTCAAACAATGTTTAGAGGAGGAGTTGCAACAGTAAAAGTCCCTGAAGGTCCTGAAAAGTAAACAAAATGAAACCCTGTGAGTCATTAACCACAAATGGCTCCTGCATGATTATACTGAAAACAGAAGTGATGTTTCACTTAAGCAGCAGCATAAACAAAAAATAAATGATCATAAAAATTAAAGCTGAACTTTATGCCATCGACTGTGTGACCTTGTCTTCACATGCCGGCTGTTTACTGACATCTCTCCTTAATGGTCCCTCCTGCATATGAATCAACAGGGTGCACTGCAGCATCTGCTGTGCACCGATTTCACCGGTAACTATGCAACAGCAGAGCGCCGTGTTAGGACAGAGCCGCTTCCAGGGACACATTATCACTGTATTAGACACGGTGCAGGCTATTTTAGCCAGCACTGAACAAACAGGTATTGCCTGTGCTGCGATAAACCTTTACAGGGAGAGAGAGAGAGCGAGAGCGAGAGAGAGAAATGTTCTTTTGTGTCTAATTGCATCATACTTCATGGCAGGTTATGAAGACCTGGCTCTCATCTCTGATATTCTCAGATGTGGCAATTTCAACTTGGCTCCCAATACACTGTCATAACGAACAAGTAGGTCAAAGTGCCGACTACCATAAAAAAAAAAAAATCTCAGAGAGATGTGAGATGGAGTTTAGAGTGGGTGTGTTGGTGAGCACAGTAACGTGTAACCCTTTATCAGCCTGGGCTGTGTTTCTGGTTTTAAAGTCCAACTGATAAGATAACTTTTCAACGAACGGAAAAGGACTATAAACAAACAGCTGTCCCCCGAAATGCACACACGTGAAAAACAGGTTTCTGTCAGTCGAAAGCTGCTGAGCGTCTAATCACGCTGGGAAGGCTTTTCTAAATGTTTTGTTAATAGTTCATTTTGCCCATTGTGTCCCTATGAGTGTTTAGTCATTGGACAATATGCCCGTCTTGTGTTGGCCAAACAATGGGGTCCAAAGGCTGTGCTTTCATTTAACATCAGGAATCAATGGGCTAATCAGGACACCACACAGCTTATTAAGGAGGTGCTCACCAAAATACATGTAAAACACTTGTGGCACTGCAGTGAAGTCAGTTAATCCCCAGTTGATGAATGGATTCATGGGCACCAAGTGAGTTTCAGCATAATAAAGCAACAGTGTTGGAGCTGCCTGTGGGCCTTTAAGCACCAAAAACAGCTGCTGCTTCTGAAAGCATGCTTTGCTAAATGTTTCAGGGTTTACATTTTGATAAAGCACAAGCAGGAAGCAGATTATATCGCAAATAATTACGCAACTGCCTACTACACCAAGCCTCCCTCTCTATCTGCATGTCAGTGACCGTTTGGTGCAGTGTCAGCTACAGGGGAGTGAGAGTTCTTTGTCTGAGGGAGCAAAAACAGTCTCAAGATTGCTTCTCTTTTGCAGACACAGTAACTGTAGTTTGTCACTTAATGAACCCATAAACCACTCATTGCTTGGAGAGATGAGTCTGACTCCCTGCTTTCCATTACGGAGCCAGAATTGCTGTTTTTAATGGCTGTGTTGCAACAATGAAATTTTGCATGTGAGGAGATACAGACGTTGGAATGCAAGGCAGCAACAGTGCCATTGTTTATTCTCAAAGAGCACACGTTGCACACTGAGGCAGAAATCTGCTCCCAGCATGTGCAAGAATGTCGTACCAGTGACGGCACATGTCAGCGTGGCACAAAGCAGCACACAAAAAGCTAAAACTGAAGGTAAAGAGGTGTTGCTGCAGTGCTCATGCAGCCAACTGATGCTCAGATATAAGTTTGCACTGCTGATTTTATTTGTAATTTGTGATTTGGTGAATCAAACGTGCGGCGATGTGAAAACAACAGCCTTTACAAAGTCAGACACACTTTGCCTACATGCTCGAAAATATGTGGCGCCACATTAAAAGTTAAGAATGTTACTGGTTAATTTCAGCAAAGTCCCAATTTGTGGTTACACAATGTGGTTGCACTATGGTATCGTGTTGACAATCATGCACTTTCTCATATTACTGACTCAACAGATTCCAGCTGACTCGAACATGACTTGGCACCTATTTCTGTACACTGCAATCAGTTACAGTGATGCACAGACCGGAGCAAATTTGGAGCGTTGTGTCTGTTTGTTGTGTTTTTTTTCTAACCATGCTTTTCCATAAATCAGGCTTGTGTGCAGAAACGCTGCCATCCTGCAGCTTGAAACAGTAGCCTACTTATGTTGTCGCAGCGTAAATCAGGTCTCCTGAGCCGTCACAACAAGCCTGCGCATCAGAGCCGAGAGCCCTATCTCATCATCCGTCCACAGTCCTGCGTAACTTAATCACTTAAATGAAGCAAGCCCAGACAATAAGTTCATACAAGATCAGAAATTGTATTTGGCAATTTTTAAACAAGTGCATACAAGTACAGCTAAAAGCATTTCAGTTTTGCCAAGTGCTCGTAGAGTAGCATTAGTCACATTCTACGTTAAACAGGAACTGCCACCAGACCTAGAAGTACATCAAGAATTTTGTTAAACATCAACAAAGAGGAACGTAGTCCATTATAATGAGTACATACCTTTATCTTCAAAAATATAGAAACACAATGTATTCAAAAATCAAAAATTATACAACCATGTTTACGAAGTATACTCTTCCCTTGGGTCCAATATGTACAAGTCCGTTAGTCTGTTTGAATGGTATGTATGTGATATTTATATATTTATACTCATATTTTTTTGCTTTCCCTCCCCAAAGAAGTGTTCAAACAAAATCAAGGGTCCCTCTCCTTTTTTACTTTGACATCTCCTGCGAGGATGGTGGCGATTTCCCCCTGCATGAAAGCCCATGGTACGTTTGAGCCAACCAGGGGACATTTCTCTCCACTTGGACAGTACACTTCACCCGTGGCACCTTGCTGCTTTATGCTTTCCCTCGAGCAGGGGAAGCAGAACTTGTGAGAGGGGACGGATGGGCACTGTACAAAGTGTGTGTCCTCCAAACGCTCATGGCACAGCGTGCAGCACAGGGGTATGCTGCCGGGTACCGAGGAGTCCGGAATGCTTTGAGGGTGCACTTGGTCCATGCCTGGCACGTGGGGGGTACCTGCACCGGATGCATCTCTCGGCGCCAGCCTCCTCTGATTCATGGAGGACGGCGACAGGGGACTGCTGCTGTTCCTCCGGGTGGTGGAGTGGACTTGGTTGGCTTCCTTGGGAGAGCTGTTTCCACCTGCATTGTCTGCTGCCATGATGAGCGCCGCCATGGGGGACTGGCCGTTCTGGGCCGCCTCAGGTGGGGTGGTGCGGGAGTGAGGGGATATTGTGGAGGGGGGAGAGGCGAAGCTTGGCGGGGGAACTGGAGGCATTTTCAGTCCATCAGGTGGAGGTAACCACTGCTGTCCTTCTCCGTTGAGCTTAGCAGCTGTCCCCTCTCCCTCTGGTTCAGGCGATGCTTTTCTCTTCATGTTCCGGGGGTGTTTTCCTCTGTCTGCAGGGGGGAAAGGGTTAAACAGAACAGTTGAGTTGCTCAGCTCAGACAAGGATCAACAATTACACTGGAAGGGAGACATGCATTTTTGCTGTTCCCTGCTGAACCACAGGCTACAAAACAAAAACAACAAGCACAACAAATAAATCAAATATTCACTGATGCAACCTGCAGATTTGCTGCTACATCTGTCAGGGTCTATTCCTGAGCTGGACCAGGTCAATACAGAGAAAACAAAAATCAAATCTGCCCCAAAGAGTCTTGAATTTAAACACCACTGGATGCTTTACCTGACTTGGAAGCGGTGGCGCCGGCCTCATAGCCCAAAATCCTTTGTTGCATGGCGCCATGGTCCTTTTGGAACCTTTTGTCGAAAGTGTGCAGAGCCATCAGGTCCCTCACCGTCTTGCCCTTGCCCATCCAGTCCGGGTCTGCCCTGTTTTTGTGGCTCTCGGAGATCTCCGGTGTTAGACTGTCCGGTCTGTGCTTCTCCTTCACCTCTCTGTCGTGCTCGGTGCTGGAGACCGAGGCGGGTCTCTTGCCCAGGTCGGCGGGACTACTGGCCGCCAGAGCGGAGGGAAGCCCCATCTGTCCCGGTCTGCCGTTGACAGCGTGCACCGGGGGCATGTTCCCGTTAACCAAAGGCACTAGATTCGGGGGGACCGTGCTATTCCTGCGCGGGTTGGGGCTCTGGCGGTTCAGCTCCGGTGGCTCGTCGGGCTTAGGAAATCCATTGGGGACGGGGATGCCGTTCGCCTGCCTGCCAGACTGATACTCTGGACCCAGCCTGGGCGGGCGGTCTGAGGAGAGCGGGTAGCGGTCCAGCGGCTGCGGCGGCCGGGACCCAGGGTCTCCCCCAGCAGAGTGGTTGATCCCCTGGATCTCTTTCCCGGACAGCTGCGACTTCCCCGGCCCGGGAGACCTGCCCTCCTGAAACCCGTGAGCCCTCTTGAGCTGCCGGGCCGTCTCGATGACAAACTCAATGCGGTCTGCTCCTTCATAGTTGACACATCCCCTGCAGACGGGCTCGGTAAAATCCCAGATCATGGCCCAGGGCATGCGGGGCAAGTCGCATAAATAACACGACTGCCTCCTGGAAGAAGCAGCGACCGCCGCGGACGACATAGCGCTCGTCGTCGATCCCCCAGAAAAGAAAACCCAAAACGTGCCTTCTTGTCCTCGCTTTCCTCTGGGACTCCCTTAAAAAGCGAATAAAGAGCAAGTTCCTTTCGATGAGAAATGAAATGAAAAAAAAAACACACACACACAAACAAACACAAACCGGTCCTGTCCCGACTTTTGGAGAAACAAGGCTGAAGTTTCACAGGGAGAAGTTCATGTCGGTGCGTACTTTACTACGACGCTCCTCTATCTATCTCCGCTCACCCTCTACTACTGGCTCACCGTGGACCAGTGACGTCACCACGGACCTCGGAGCGCCTGCTTCCACCTCAGTTTCTATTCACTTGATTTCTTCGACAGACCCCCTCTCCCCCTCTCCCCCTCTCCCCCTCACCTCCCCCCCCCCCCCCCCCCAGTTTACTGCAGCCTCTGTCACTCACCGCGTTTTATTTATATATTTATTTATTTTTAATTTTAATCACTTGAACCTCAGCCAAAGCTGCACCCAGATCAGCCTTAACCACCGCCTCCTCCGCCTGAAGGGAATAACCCAACAGCTCGTTTGTTTTTTGTTTTTTTTTTTAATCATTATCAAACCTGCAAGGAAAAAAAATAGATCTGTGTGTGTGTGTCTGTTTTTCTGACACTCCGGGTTCGCCGATACCAGCTTTATTTATTTATTTATAATTTTTTTTTTGTATTTAGTAGCAGCCCTCCAGAGGCTCTCCGGCTCCTCCAGCTGACTGCTGCTTTGTCCTAAATTCAGAGCCTTATCCGGCTCAGGGTGAAAATCGCTCGCTGCAGATTGTTTTTCTCAATGCACAGCGACTCGACGCCATGAGCTGCTGCTACTACTGCTGCTGTGCCATGAATGAGGTGGGTCCACTCTGTAGGGGAAACAACCAGGCTGCTGAAATCCACTGTTTTTAGAAATCCATTCTCAAAAACAACAACAAAAAACGTGTTAGTGTATTTATTTGTTTATTTGCTCTATAAACCGAAATGAAATGTTTGTTATTAGTGTGATTCTGGTGTCAGCTTGGTTTCTGTACAGACTCAGGGTTTCAGCAGTGGTTAGGTAATATTTTCCCTGCCGAAAATAAGAAAGAAGCGCCTCCATTAGCCAGTAACCAGGAAGCTCTGTCATGAGGAGGGGATTTCCAGCCTGTGTGTTGTAAACTTGAATGGATCGGGGTTACAGCATGAATATAGCTCTGCCCACATTTTATTCTAGCGCACTGTACAGTCAGTCATCGAATTGTGCCACCGCTAAGTGAAATTACACCGGAATGAATCAGCCACTCAGACTCTTTTATTTTGGAGGGTTGACAAAAAGAACTGCTCAAAAAGATAAAAATGAGTTTTGGTGGATCAAGATTAATAAGTGCACTATCATGTTGTGGGTTTATACATGACGGAAAAAATAGTGGTACCCGAAACAGGTCACATAGCAAAAACCCAGCCAAAATCCCCTGAAGTAAAAGTGTAGGTTTGAACTGGAGGAGTGTCCCAGTAGTTCAGATTCCTCCCTCTCATCTGGTCTCCTTCCAACTCATTGCAGCTTAGCCTCAGGCTTTGGGTGAGGCAATGCGTCTGAAACCTGCAGACACAAAGCAGGATATGTTTGTGCAAGTCCATGTGACGTTGGAAAGAGGAAACAAGATGTTTAGTCACGTACCCTCATCCGCCTCACCCATCTACGGGACATCAGGCCGCTTGGCTCCCAGCCTGCGGCCCCGCACTGTGGCATGAGGCTTTTCTTCAAAGGCTTTTCATAACAAAGTAAAGCAGTTATGTTCCTGAACTGTTGCCACCAAGCACATTTAATTGTGATGCACTTTGCCATATGATTTCACATGTTGCTATGCAGCTGCCAACAAATGAATGAACACACCTAACAATGCTACCCAATAAAAATTCCCTTTTGAACATTTACAGACGTCACAAGGTTTCAGTGGCCTCAGCCTCACTCCAACTGTAAACTACTGTATTAACGCATTGTTTCCCATCACTGCTTTCTTAGTCCTTGTTGGGCGAACAACAGTGGGAAGTGTTGGGAAACGACTCTCACGAGGGGCAAAATAAACAAATGATTTCCCAGAGATTGGTTGGAAACAGTTGCCTAATGCTTTGATCCTTTGGTTTCCACTCTGTTGATGTTTGTGCAAGCAAATAGCTACACACTATTATGCAAGACAGAGGCCTGCTGAGATTCAATTAAATCCTAAATGACCTGATTCTATAATTGGAAGATCCACTGATTTAAAAAAAAAAAAAAAAAAAAGACGCAATGTCTGCAAAGCAAAAGGAGAGAGTTGTTGTGAACAGGGGCGACAGAGGTCTGAGAGGCAGCCAGAGACACACAGATGGCTCTGATTGGCAATATGAACGATGTATACAGTAAAATCACCACAGTATGACCCGGCTCACAGCCATCTCATTTGAGTCTAGCCACTAAACCAGATGGAGTAGCTGTGTAAGGCTGTTCTGAACTTCTTTTTACTGAGCAGGATGTAAATTGAGATATGAAATTGCTAAATAAAGAGTGAGAGACAGGTGACGGCCAGGGGAATACCCAGCATGTGACAGCATCCGAGGCCTGAAGAGATGACGTTATTTTGGTTCTATCGCTTTCTGAGCCTGTTAAATCTTATATTGCCCATCTTTTATTCATGAAAGCAAATCATTACCAATTCTCTCAGAAGCTTTCTGCCTGAGCTGAGCACCAGCACCGAATGTTTTCTGTGTCTTTTCTCTGTTTCTCCCCATCACCGTTTATGTTGTTTAGAACGGCTGCTGAGGCGAGCACCGAGCTGAACTGTAACACGCTGCACCGACATGAAAGGAGGGTAGAACAGGACAGCAGGAGGACATGAGACTGAAATTAACCATCTGTTGTAGTCACCTGCCTCAGAGATTAATAACTGCACGGAGCAGCAGAGGAGAGCGAAAGTAAAAACTCATGTGCAGCCTTTCCTGTTATATGTAACAGAGGTAACCATGGAGATTATCATGGTACCCCCTCTCCCCCGCTCCCCCCACTACCATATATATCCTGTTTACGTGGGTATTTTTAGCCACAGATTTGCACAGAGCACAGATCACATTTGAAGAGCTGTGAAAAAGATATGAATGTCAAAGCATGCAGCTTTCACATTAGCAGCTTCCTGTTTGTCGGAATATGTTTTATTGATTTTCTGAATGGATCAATTCCATATCCCGGATGCTTGTTTAGAGCAGGGAAAGCATGTGCAGAAAAACAAAATTAAAAACATAAATTAGGCACGTTGAGGAGTCAACTTTCGCACATGTGTAAAATGGTGGAATTCAAATAAAATGGAGGGTCGACGGCGAAAGGGGAAAAATGTGCTGGGCGGCTGGAATCTAGGGGCTGGAGGCTGCAGAGGTGATGTCATTGGGCCAGAGCAAGAGGCGAGTGAAAAACAAGTCTCTCTCTTTATTCTGATCCTCTTTGCAGTCCCAGCGGGGGGAGGGTCTGGCAGTCTGCCAAGGCAAGGGCTGCTGGGAAATGGCAAAGGATGCCAAGCAGGCCCCACCGCCAACATTAGAAGCTCACATCTTTGTTCTCAGAAACCTGGTGTGCTGCCAAAGGCCTCATTTCGGCTCCATGGCATGATTACACTGGATGTAGGCCAGCTACTGAGAGCTTGCTCTCTCTCCCTCTCTCACTCTCCCTTTATGCTGCCTCCCCAGGCTCTCTCTCTCTCTATCTCTCTCTCTCTCTCTCTTTTTCCACTGCCTTCAAAAGCTTTCTGCCAAACATGCAGCAGTTGCCATGGCTGTGGAGAATGGAACATAAAAAAGTGAGTAATGAGTCAGGCTTGGACCCAGATGTGCCACATGTGTATCCATTTAGAAAAAAAAATAAGATGGTAACATATCCCCATAATCTGCCTAGCTTGTCAGGGGACAGACAACTTCAGCAAAGAGCAGAGTGCAGTGAGGGGAAAGTGGAGGAAAAAAATCCCCACAGAAAAAAAGTAAAATGTAAATGAGCAGAATTGTTTTCACATCCATTTTTAAACACAAGGTAGTTTCAGTGATTTGCAGTGGAGGTTCAATTTTGGAACAGAAAGCACTGAACTTTGCTGCTGTGATGCTGAGCTGAACTTTGTTTGTATGCATCGTGAACTGACATAATTTCCTGTCCAGTGGAAACCCCTGTATGTTTTTTTTTGGTCCCAACCAGACACTGATGTAAACAACCTTTCCCTGCTCTTGATTCTGTAGCAAAATCAGCACATATACAGTAGCTTGAACCTACTGATCCACCCTGCACCTTCAGCACTTGCTTGCTGCTGGCATTAGATGGTCCAAATCATAAGCTGCTGTTAAAATGAACATTACCTGCATGTATAAATAGCTTCTCATTTAGTGCCCTTAAAAGGCCATTTCACGTCTGACTCATAGTTGTTATGTTTAGCATGCTGAACTGAACTGTGCAGTCATTCCAGTTTTGTGACCGACTCAGACACAATTTCCTAAATGTCATTCTGCTGCATTCTCTCTCACACATGTTTATAATTCCCAGGGCAGCATGGTCTGCAGCCACTCCCACAGTAGCACTGCTCTACTTTCCTACACCTTGACTGATCCAAACGTGCAGACTTCTGAGGAACTTCACACACCTATCAGCTGCACAAAGATTTTTGCAGTACACGGAGTATATACTGTATTTATACATACTAAGTGAAAGTGTGTCTATGTGATAGAGGGAGTTTTTTTTTTTCCAGCATATCTATCTGACAAAGTTTATATTTTTTGTTCTTCTAGCTGAACCAGAAAAGAATGAGGAATATTTTATCTGTTATGTAACCTTTTCCAATGAGCCAAAATAAAACTTTCCCAAAGTAGTTTTATTTATTACCAGATCTCCTGTCTATTTTTGAGCCGCCTTGCTAGAAAATGGACTCTGACATCCCCCGTCGCTGCAGTTACCACAGCACCCAGGCTCAGTTTGCAGGTAGGGAGGATGTCATGTACTCGCGTTCGGGCATCATTTCCACATTCATGCTGTCGTGGAGCGCCACAATGATTTATATTTACTCCTTTGCATATATTAATTCCTTTAGCCACACAGTTGCATAAAACCTTGATAAATAATACATAGAAGATGTGTGAACATGCATATTTATAGCTGCTTTATTTAGAAGATACTTCAGGGATGCTGTTGGAAGAAGATCAAAGCTATTTCTTTTCTAGAAACATGTCTTGAAAGTAAAAGGATATACAGAGTCATTTCTGTGGTGTATAGAATACAAAACAACATGACTGAGGGAAAAGAAAACCAAGAACTGCAAATACTGACCTAATTGGAAAGGTCTCTTGATTTTGTGGGAAATTGTTTATAGATAGCTTGTGGCTTACAGATCAGGAAAGCAGGGAAGCTCATGGATAAATGCCACTGTAAAGCATCGCTTACAGATGTTGTGGTTACATTTGGAAAGTGATATTTCTTTAGTTTTCCCGCAATTAAGCTCTAAACACATCTACTTGGAAAGAGGCCTTTTTTGGTAGTGGCCATAAATCAGCCGAGGTTCCCGTCACGGATTCCACAGATGCTTCACTGCCCTCTCTTTGATTGTCTGGTTTATGGAGGATGTTTTCATTGTACAATGCAAGCATCCGTGCCAGAGATGTCCTTTCTCCCCTTTCCATAAAAGTGCAAGTTGTCACGATGGTGTGGCATTCATTATCCGTCTGCGGTTTTCTGCGCCTGGTCCCTGTGCAGCTGGGGAGCACTGGTTGTCACATTCAGCCTCCTGCCGCGGTGAAAGATGGGAGGGCAGGAGATGAGTGCTGCCCCACCGTCTGTGTGATAAAGCCCCTCTTTTCCACAGTGCCTGGGCGTCTGGGCACACGATACCTCACTTCCCTGAATCCACTTCAAAGCCTTGTCTTAGAAAACAGCTCACTGTGAAGAGCTGAAATAGAAAATAGAGCTGGAATGAAAGGTACAGCCGTGTGTGTGCGAATTCAAAGGTCAGCAGAAGTTAAAGGATAATCCACTTTATTGCAAGTTGTTCCTTATTTTTATAGTTTTGGTTTAAGTTTACTATGGTAGTAATTCTTGTGTGGCTGAGCTGGAGATTGGGAGCTGGCACTTTCTATTAGAAACTGAAACTGCTATTTATATGTGCAGAAAAAAATCAGATTTATTCTTCTGTAATGATTTATTATTCATTTAAGTGCAACAAGTTGTGCCGTGTCCTCTGTCCAGGGCCATCACTGTTTTTGTGACTAAGAAAGTTAGCCATCGTGCTAAATGTGCAATCACAACAAACAAACTATCCGAGAAGTAGCGTGAGGAAGCACTTATGATTCAACAGCATGGATAAAGCTAAAATTAAACTTGCTGACTCTGTAAATTACAACTACTTCACTTGAAGTGAGGGAGTCACCAGAAATAAAGACAGTAAGATTAAATCTACAATACAGTGTATAAATAGGTCACACCTGCTTTAATTTAAACTCCAAACCAAAAAACTACTTTTTAAAAGTGAAAGCCTTTGAGAATATTAGAGAATATTACGAACAACGGCCACAACTACAGAAATAAAACCTAAGTAGATATAAAGTGGAATTACCTAGTGATCTATTAAATCAAATGTATGCCAGTGTTTTCATATGTTCACACTCGCGGATTTAACTGAAATGAAAGTGATGACAGCTGTTATTTGGGAACATAAGATCACATTACCTCACACCGTGAACATCATCGTTGACAAACTAGTTTTGCAACATAGACAATGATAGATGTCATACATAGTCATTATTCCTAATAGGCACATGGTGGGTAGTTTAGTCATTGGATAGTTAAGTCACCACAACAAGCTCTGCTGGAGTGATACAGTGAAACTGTGGGAAGTACATGGGATGAATAGGAGAGCCTTGACGCAACAGTAAAGTCCCAATAGTATACAAAAGAATGGAGTGAGGGGGGGGGCTGTGGGAAAGTTCAGTGCCCTTGAAGAAGCCTGATAAACCCAAGAGTGTTTGTAATGTGCACATTTGCAACGACTACAGCACACTGTTTGCACAGAACCTGTCTGACTAAAGGGCACGTTGGGCTGGGCGTGACGAACGTTATCTTGTTGATTTCAGTTTGTGATGGTAATGTAACAATGAGTGTATACTGGGGTTGTTGTACACAGTCGACATGCCGGTTTGAGCAAAGGCTGTTTTAACACACAAAAGGTTGTGATTACTTCCCCCTTCCTTGTGTTAAGTGATTGGACCCACGTTGTTCCGCAGGCACACAGATGTGTAACTTGACCTTCCCCTATGCAAATTGTTTGAAAGCTCTTCACAAAGACGGATAAAGTTCACCTCCACCACATTTCCACACAATGGGAGGGAGGAGCTAGACAGCCTTGAGGCGGAAATGGTTTCACACTGACTGAAAAGTCTGGCTACACCCAGGGTTGCCCTGAAGGACAATACACCCCCCCCCCCCCCACTCTCTGTTTCTACACTTTTATTTTCATGTGTACATATCTGCTCAGCTCATCAACAAACATCTTTGCCGAGCTCATTTCTGTCTTCCTTCCTGCTCTGCATGACGTGCTCTGCTCTATCTGTCTCTGTCCTCACATGGTATCGCTCTGATCAAAAAAAATGCTGTTGCCTAACAACAAAACGAGCAAAGTTCACCTCCCATGTAACTGCAAAAAAAAAAAAAAAAGCTTTCCAGCACTCACATGATCCTGAGTTAACTATTTACAGTGAGGAGGAAGAAAAAAGAGACAGGCTTATTCTAAGTAAACAGGGGGCCGTGGTTGCTGTTTGAACTAGTTAACCCAGCTATTCACTACCTCACCTCTCTGCTCATTAACACACAACATGCAGGAACATGAATCTCGTCAGGCTACGAGTCAGCAAGACAAAGCTCCTTTCTCCTGTCACAAAAAAATGCATGCAGAGCAGTCAGGGCAGTGCTCCCATTATGAAACCACTGTGTCACAAGACGAGCGCCTCACAGGAATGCTGTTGTGACACATGCGTGCTGTTGACACAAGGGTTAAACATTGAACCGCTCACACACACACACACACACTTCTGCTGCCAAAAGGGCGGGAGCATTAACCGCTCCAGCACCATTTCGTCGGCAGTTTGTATTTATCTTCCCACTTTGACTGGCTGTGTCCTCTGCCACCTCCCAACAGTCGATGGGTTTATCAAAGAGTCCCCTCTCTAACTGCAGCCAGGTGCCGTACAGTGTAATGATTCACACAGCACACACTGTACTCCATAACACAACAGATTGCCTTGCAGGCTTGGAGCTTTGTGGAGGCCACTGGGCATATGTGTGCATGTGTGTGTGTGTGTGTGTGTGTGCTGGATGTCATGTGGTTCTGATCTCTGGCTCCGTCCTGGTGCAGAGGGTTCAGCAGGAGTTCAGCACACATTCATTATTCATGTATTTCTGTGTACCAAATGATGGCACCAGGGAGCCTCTTCGCTATAAAAAGGTCTAGGTGCTTGAATGCTCTTCCACCACTTTAACTCACTTTGGGTTTTGTTTTGTTTTTTTTTCTTTTTCAAATGCGGCATGCTATAATTTCAGCTAGATTTTAAAACGTGTTCAGTCTATGTTTCTCAGACTTACACACTGGCATGTGAGAGGCTCAGGAAACTTATCTGTGTAATTCTTTACAGAAGGGTGTCTTCAGTTTAATGTGTAATGGCAGTGCTTTGAAAAATCCCTGCTTAACAATTCTAGGAAATCCAGGCCACCTGGAAATCTCATGACTTCCTGAATCTTATTCCATGCTGAGCTATCAGACAGTCTGACTAGCAGCTCTCATTGAGGGGTGTAAACATTGAATGTCAGGCGTGTTTGCCAGAGCTAGTGTTGAAGCAGGCATTAGTACTCATGTAATGCCTGCAGTGAACTCAAATGCCCCAGCAAAGCCCTGATTATATTTTCTCCCTGTCTAACAGATTTATAGTTTATGCTGAGAACTCCAAGAGAAAGCTAGCACTGGGTGGACTCATGAACAGGCCTCCACATGCTCCGCATAGTCTATTCTTGTTGTTTTCAAATGCAGTCTGCACTTTACTCCGACCATATAATAACAGACCTTAGTAAAGGCTGGCAGTTTTGATAACCTGCAATTGTAATCTGAAATGTGCACAGGGCAAACAAGGCATCAGAAAAACAGAGCAAAAGGTATGACACCACCAAGGGAGAATCCAGAACAAAATCCCCTCTCATGTCACAGCGTGCTGTGTTGGCGGACCGTGACCTCATCCAAAGTTTACATGCAGCCGCCTCATGCTGCTTTGTTATCTTCAAATCTTGCAAACTAGCACATTCCAGCCCTCAGCGACAACAAAAAATGTCAACGTGCAGATGCTGCTGCGCAGTGAGAAACATCCTAAGCAAATAAATGAATAGTTCACCCAGTGAGCAGCAGCACACACAAAAGCAGATGCGCACACATTCATGAGCAGAAGGGCAGAGATGTATATAGGTCAGTTGTGGACTCTGATTAGGGCTGTGCGTCTCTGCTTACTCAGCAGCCTGCACCAGGCTTAGCTTGCTTTCAGTCTTTTTTTAAAACAGACCACAGGGTAGTAAATAGCTACGAGGAGGATCACAGCCTTCGCAGCTGATTGGCCTGATGCTCGCCTGACATAAACAGGAAGCTGAGCCGTGCAAGTCAGAGAGGGGAGCGAACAAAGACGGAAGGACCAGAGACAAGCAGAATGTGGTGTCAAGACAAAGAGAGAATGTGTAAAAGCCTGAGGGATTGAGATTTGAGAGAAAAAAAAAGATCTTTCTGTTTGTAGAGAGCCATGTGACTCATGGATGAATTCAGCTTGTGATTCAGTTCTCTGCATTGTCAGCAGGCAGCATGTAAAGATAATGGTGTTGTGTTCAGTAGGGCAGCAGACCACAAACCTGTGTGGTCTGCAATGCTTTCACATCTTTACCTGTTTGCATATCATTTGCTAAAACATAAACTAGTGTCTGTTTTCTGGAGCAACTTCTTCAATTACTACTGTGAGTTTAGAAGCTGCTGTATTTATTTACACCTTTCAGTTCAATCAGTCCCAGATGTTGATGGCATCCCCTCGTCCCACCCTTCTGTTTTGAGTGTAATGCATGAGACTACATTTAAAGTGACTGCAATGAAGTTTTGTTTTTATTTTTACCAGTTTGCAGAAGTTACACATTATGTAACTGATGCATATACACTGACTAGAATGATTTCACTTCCTCGTAATTTACAATTTTGGGTAACACTATACAAGTTCCCTTTTTAGATTTGCATATATATATATATATATATATATATATATATATGTGTGTGTGTGTGTGTGTGTGTGATAATATGATATATGTACAGGAGAGACTCTGTATTAGCTTATCACCCAGTATGAACTAGTGATGACAGGCTGTGTAAAATATTATCTCCTGTAAACGCTAACCACTGTGCAGTCCTACAGCCCTGTGTGAGAGGCGCTGGGTTGCTGCATGCTTCTCACTGGGCAAAGAGTGGAAACAATGAGTGACATATCAGCCCTACTACCCAAAGTGCTTTTAGGAAAACACCCCTCCTCCCTCTTTCCCTGAGCCATCAAGCCACCGTCCCCACGCCTGGCTCTGAAGGTCAGACGAGAAACAAGAGAGAGCACCACCACCACCACAGCCACCTCCACCTCCGGCTGACTGGTTCAAACAGGCCCTGGGAGGAAAGGGGTAGTGGTGTGTGGGGTGTGGTCCACTGAGCATGCCCAGTGAGGAGGAATGCCATGTGATGGCAACACAGTGGCTCTCCCATCTGTTGATGTAGTGTGCACTCTTTGCCCCGGGCCCTTTTCCATCCAGTCTAGTGAGCAGCCAGATCAATTTACTGTGGAATGAACACAAAGTCAGAGTCTAATGCACAAACACAATCCCACATTCTTTATGTACAGCAGTGTTGCAGAGCCCTGCACTGCAGCAGGCAACCACACAGACAAGCACACATAGGAATTTACTCATGCATGCAGAAAAGAAAATAGTAAAACAGAGGCTGAATCAAAGGCCTGATACATTATTCAGGGAACCACCAGCTCTTCTCCAGCTGATGCTTATAATGCCTCATCTTCTAACCTCGCTGCACGCAACACTTAAAAACACTTCCTCCATCCAGATTCCTGTAACACTCTGCTGATTCATCTGATCCACACAAGCTCAGGCACCTTAATTTATCATGATGGCTACTGACGGCGTTTTAAGGATGAATGGCGCAGACTGACATTTTCATTGTTGAGCTATGTGCGATTTCATTACCCGCGTTTCACTAAAAATGCCAGAACAAGAAGCATCATTTCTGGGGAATGATATCATCTGTCTCATACAACACACACATGTGGAGTGGTACCACATGTGTGTGTTTTCCCTATAATGAATAATTGAGCAGCCTGGCCTGATGTGGTTGAGCATTCGCTGACTAGGCACCCAGGGTGGCACTCTTAACTACTGTGACAAAATGGTGCAGTGTGAACAGTGACATTTAAGGCATATTGACACCAAGGCGTATTGTCAGGCTACTTAATCGACCCTGCGCACAACAATACATGCGAACCCACCACCAGCTCGAGCAGAAGTCCAACATGCCAGCCGGTAAATGTTCATTTGTTCGACCGAATGCAAATCCAGGTGTGATTGGGTTCTGTCTGCTTGCGCTTACATTATATAAATAATCGAAACATATTATGTGGGATCTAATGTGTTCTTTTATTTGCAGAGTCACGCCTGTGCTTTCTGATATGCTAATGAGTCTCCCCTTGAGTAATTGAGCTGTGCTTAAGAAAATCAGCCTTGGCCTAATGGTGCATTGTCTAGAGGATGATCAAAAAGCAGCCCAGATAAGGATGAGATGATCCACAGATGGCACCATTAATGAGGCACTTGAAGGAGTTTTCAGTCACGAGCCCACCAAGAAAGACAATCAAATTTCACTTCCAGATTTGTGTCTCAACCTTCAGCCAGATGAGGATTTTTGTTTTACAGAATGAGATGTGTCTCACAGCTCTGTCCTTCATCTCCTTCCTTGTTTGACCCTCAAGCCTAAAGCATTAAAGCCCACTCCACACCGAGTACTGTGGCCTCTTTGCCCCCCCACCCCTCCCCATCTCTGCTTTTTGCTGGAGGGTTTCTAAATTAGGAACATCTGACAAACTCGCCACCTACTCATGTGTCTCACTGAAACTCCCCGTGACCTCGATCCACCCTGTTACATTTGAATACTGTACATACTAATCTTTCTGTAACACTTTATAGCAATCCCCTGTTCAAACACAAACTGTGCCCACATGTACACACACATAGTGCCAATAAAAGACAGACAGCTGCAGTTCAGAGCTTAGCAACAGCTGTGTACCATTGTCTAACCAGGAACCGACTGACATTTGAAGCCAGTGATGGCTGCCTCTAAGCGCTTCTATTTTCCCCTCGCCTTCCCTCTTATTTGCTCCATCCATCCATCCCTCTTTGTCCTCCACCACCACACATTTCTCATTCCTGTGATGTTTTGGGTATGGCTGAGGTCTGCCTGGATACCGCAGTGTCTTGGATTCTCACACAGTAACCGGGGGAAGTGCAGAATATGCTCCTTATTTGCCTCCCACAGAAGGCAGACACTCAATCCAACCTCTTCATTGTCAAAAAGGCGGCGGAGATATACTTGGCAAGCTGTTTTGCATTCCCCCCAACCCCCATGCCTCCACCCTCTGCTTTCCCAGTGTGTATGTATGTATCTCTCAAGCCCTTCATTTCCCAGAAAGGAGCCCAGGATTTATGAGTGCATGAGCTGCCGCGAGCGACATCTCCACAGAAGGATGAGTGTTTCTTGCAAACATTTCAAGGGGAGGGAGAGGAGGCTGTGTGTGTGTGTGTGTGTTGTGTGTGTGTGTGTGTGTGTGTGGGTGGACAGCTCCCATAGAAACACTATCCAGTAAGACTTGAAGCACGTCATCAAGGGGAGGTGTTTTCTGTGTGTGTGTGTGCATGTAGGGGGCGTCTTTCTGAGAAAAAGCCCATGAGGCCTGCAGACCTGTGATTGACAGTTACCGCTGGTGATCACTGCCCCTCAGGGACAGACTCTATATGACAGCTGCTGCTTCAAACTCAGCCTGAACTGTTGCTACCTTCACATTAACTAAATATTTCCAAACTGTAGCTGTCAGCTCAAACACAGCATCCAAATTCTTCTTTCTGTCTTTGTTTTGAGAAAGACACAGGGCAGAAATCTGACACAAGAGGACTACGCGTTGCCTAACAGTCCTGCTGAAATGTCATCTATTTGCAAAGTAACCGAGCCCTTCATCATCATCCCGCACCACCGGGTGTGGACGTGAGGAGTAACAGTGACTTCATGGTGAGTTGTGTAAGAGCTTGGGGTGAGGCTAGAAAACCAAGCCATGTGAGACAAACAGAAGTGCTGATGCACCGAAAACAGAGTCAGTGTATCTGGAGGCATGTAGATCCAAACCCCCCTCAGCAGAAGTCAGAGAGGACAGACAGGGTCCAGGCTCACTGGGGCTGTGTGGACAGTGCATGGTAAAGGGCCAGATATGGAGGGGGGTGAGGGGTGGCTTAGGTTTAGAGGGGAAATCTATTCCAGTAGAGAGAGAAAGGTCACAGTGTAAGCTGATAAAGGCAGGAGGTAGAGCTTGGGGCTGCTTCCAGGCCAGCAAGTCAGCTGACGCCTGCAGCTGTGTTTGGAACATCAATATGAGCCTTGTTCAGCCTCTACCCCCTCCCCACAAACCCACCCCACCTCTAAAACTCTCTTTCTCCCTCCCTCTCTCCTGTTCACTCGGCATCCCCTCTCACCCCCCCACCCACACGCTGTTTCCTTTTTTTTCTAGCTCTGATTTATGAAAGTAGGGCATGTGCCCATAACTGCTGCATCAAGGCACATGGCTGAGCCTCCAGAGGCACTAAGGCTCTGTTTACATCAGCCCAGACAACTGCACCGCATTGCACAATCACCACAGGCAAGCTCTGTTATATAAAGCATGGGGCCACGTTGGCTCCATTGTTTTTGTTTTTTTCTGGTTCACTCTGTCTTCACCTATGATTCCCGAACCGCATGAATCTGGACGGACGCAGTGTCTTCTGATCTTTGACATGTCATTTAATGCACCCTTTACTTGGGGGCTGAATGCGTCAGTCACGGACCAGCTGTCACATTTTACATTTCCCAGGCTGGTGAGGTGGAAAATTCATCAAGCATATTTGGATGAAAAAGCTAAAGTACGGTTCCAGGAGCTTCAATCACTGTTTCGCTTTTTTGGCAGTATGTTACTTTCAGCTATTACTCACTCGGGATTTCAGGGGCTTTGTGGTGGAGGTTTATTGTTAAGCATTACTGGAGCATGAGAATATTACAATAAAGAGAGCGCCGAATGCTGTGATTTCAGAATGCGTGTTTGTTTGCGGATGACAATTAGTCCCAAATGAAGCACCGAAGCACTTCATGATCAGTTTCCATGACAACATATCAGACTGCTCAGCTGGTGGAAGACAGAAAAATGTGTTTCTAATGAACACGAACAAAAGCATTTGAGCCAGGGGCCTGAGACAACACTGATACGACAGTAAAACTGCATAATCACGTTGCATGAGGAAGGAGCAGATTTCAGGTTGGGTTGAGATGAATCATCGAAGTCTCAGTGTCAGAGGAGTAAATGGATAGCAAGAACATACTGTCACCTATTGTTTTAATGATCTGACACACAGATGGGGTCTCATAGGCGTGACCTGTCTTTTGAAACAATCCTCATGGCAGCTGAAAAACACAACCAGCTGTTGTTCTCACAATCATTCATACAAGTTAATGTATTACACCCCATATTTCCACATTCCAATCATAAAACTAAGCTCTGCAGTGAGTTCAGTGTAACCCTCCCTGTCCGTATGTGTGCTAAACCAGTGCTGAGTCAACAACAGGCCATTCACTACAAGGACACACGATCGTTTACAGCTGAGGGCTTTGGAGCTGGACTGTTTCCGATATTTTTGCCTGCATGTGAGTCATTACAGGCTGTGTGCCCTCTGTGTAGTCATGTTAGAGACAGGGTCAGTGCGGCCAGGCCTCAGCGCACACTGTTTACACTCATTACTCCAATTTTCAATTCATGGAAGAAATTATCGAAGATGCCCTGCTGCTGCAGCTGTTTAGCATGGAGCACATCACTAATATTACTGACTTGATTTGTTTATGTGCCCTTTCCAAGAGATGCTTTGTGATGCATTAATATTCTCAGGAAGAAAGACACAGAGCCAGATGAAAAACATCTTATTTTTCAGTGCAGAGCTGCAACCTAAATAAAGTTTTTTATTTATTAAGCCTCAGAGATACTTTCCCCCTCATGCTTCCAGTCTTTGTTGCTCGCTGCTGTGTTAGTAGAAGTCCTCGGCTCTCCCTCCGCCCACTCTCCCCCCCTCCCCAACGCCCACGCTGCTCTCTTCCACTCTCATAACTCAGCTGTTACTTGGCAACATGGTCCCAGCTGGACCCAGCATCAGCCACGTTGCCACGGCAACAGAAAGCACACACGCAGACATGGTAAACATGTTGGTTTTCAAGAAGCCAGCACTACACGCACAATAAAACCCACATGTGTATTCAGCTCTGACACTGTGTTAAGACACCCATCAAAGGAGGAACAGCACGATTCATCCCCATAGGAATGACTGCCAATATGATCTCATGCACCTGCAGCATCTTTACATCTGTGTTCTCAGTAAAAAAATTAAAAACACACCCATTCAGTATCGTACACAGTGTGATCGATTGCTGAATCTGCACAGTAATTTCTCACTGGAGAATATCCATCTGGCAGCTGTAACCCACCTCTTAATATTTTCTCTTTTCAATTCTTTTTATTAATCACATCCTGCGTCACCATAAATTTAAAGCCAAGATTCGCTCACAGCCTCCAGTACTGGGAAACAAACCACTTTTCCACGCTCCGGGTAACACTACATCTGTCGTCATAGCAACCTGATCCATCATCTGCACAGGGATCAATTGATTCATTATTGAGCGAGCCGCAGCCCCTTCTCTGCCTTCAGTTCACGTCCAGTTACTCTGCCTTCAAGCAGCCATTACTGACATCTTAGCTTGCCCACTCACTGGGCTAAAGAATAGAGAGCTGTCAAGTCTCTCTCGTAGAAAAATAACTCATATTTACATTTTCCTCTGAAATACAATGTCTTTGCTGTCCAGCATGAAAGGTGCAGCTCTGTGGCATGCAGGAAGGTAGAAAATACAATTTGTACAAGATGTTCTCTTCATTTTATCACACATATTAACGCAGTCAAAATCAGATGGCACCACACATCTTAAGGAGGACTGATGCAGATAGCTCATCAAAACAATCACCCAGAGGCCATTCCCTCATGTGGCAGGAATTGTCATTGTGATGTGGCAGAATGAGTATTGCAGGGCGTGAGGGTCTTTGTTGTGCAAACAAGATGAATTAGCAGCATGAAAAAAAAAAGGAATAACTGGAGCACGACACACATAGCCTGTTCAAAACACTGTTTTCTGGAGCAGGGCATTTATAGCTGCAGGGGACGACACACTTTGATGATATCCCCCTTACTTCTGTCTGTCCTCCATGGTGTGGCTACACACCTAAGTGCAGCCTGGAGGCGCAGGGATGGGTGGGGAGCTCCAGCTCATGCGAAGGAAAACTGAAAGAAGGAAAAAAAGGAAGACAAGTGTATATTATTGGAAAATGTGTGCTAAATGGATGATGTCAGCTGCAGCACTTTGACATTTTAATGCCATCTCTCAGGGAATTACATCATTAGCCCTCTTTCCTGGCTCAATGCTGGGAAACCTCCTAATGGATGTCAACAAGCCATCCCTCTGCAAGAATGGAGCAAGGGGGTAGAGAGGGTGTGAATACTGGGGTGGTGGTAGGAGTAATGGTGGTGGGTGTATGAGTGTCATCTGCTCCAAAAAGCCCACAGTGCATCTCTCGCTGCAAGATTAACTTAACTCTGTGTTACCATCTTTATGAGACGAAATGCAATCACTGTGAGCTGCACTCTGCAGCAGTGTCTTGCTGCTGACCCTAAATGATCCAATATGTAACACCCTCACAGTGGAGTTGTTTGTTAATTATTTCATGCATTTATAATTACAGCAACACACTGAGTTGGCAGTGGGCAACGACCGTGCTTCTTTTAATTTGAAAAACTGTCAGTGTCTCCGCTGCTGCCACCCAGAGATCAGAAGCTGCATCCAATTATTGATTCATTAATCATCTACAAGTCCATTAAATTCAAATCAAGTCCAAGAATGCAGCCTTACTGAGTGAAGCTAAATGGTAAAGAACTCTGATTGACTCTCGTACCTTGTGTCATAATTCATGGAGAGAAAAACCTCAAACTAGACGAGGATATTTTTTAAAAAAAGAGCCCTTTATATGCTAGTGAAAGTTGTTTGGAAACAAACATAAGTTGTTCATATTTTAGGCAGTAATATCATATAATCAGAGTAGCTGTAAATAGAATCCAAACAAACACAGAGAGAGATCAAGGCTTTAGTGTAAAATAGGTCAGATGGAGGATATTCATGTAGCTCAGCTGAATCTCTAAGCAAACTGGGGATCTGTTACTGTGAGCTCACATGGCAATAAATCAACAGCATGTGGAGGAGAGGACAAACATCTGACAGAATTAGTGCTAAAGGCTGAGACATAACTGGTGAAACGGAAAAGCTAATTCTGAGAACAGTCCAATAAATTACATATGAGGTGATCAGGCAGAAAGAACAACAACTGGTTTTCTCCAACTACTGCTCTCATCACATATTGATTGTAGCTGCATGGTGGATCAGCTCAGACTTGAAGAGGATTTACTGACAGGGCTGAAGAATAAGAAAGAGAAAGAAATAAGAAAGAGTGGCGTGGCTGGGCAGCTTAGGTTCACCGAACAATTGCAAGGCCGGCTGGTATTTCAAATGGATTGGGGGCAGAAGAAAATCACATTTCCAGAAGGACAGAGAAACAGCTTCAGATGTAGCGTGAGAATCAGATGTTGTGTTCTCTGCCTCACCCTCTTGAAGACTTTCATTTGAGAGTCAAAGCCAGACACCATGTTATTATCTCACTGACTATGACTCTGTAATATCCCTCCTCAATTCAATGAGAAAAGCAGATTTGATGTGACAAATCCAGGGCCCCATATTAAGTTGGGAATTTGCTGTGATAAGTTCCACTCAATTTATGTTGCGAATAGTAATCTGTTCCACACTTTTCCTCTTTCTGTTCTCCCTTATGCTGAGACTTGATCAAACATCAAAGCATGACCCAGAAAGACCCACATCTGTCCAGAGTCATGATCATGGTGTCCCCCCCCACATCTTTTAATTTCCATTAAAACTTTGCCTTAAACATGTCAAGGAGCCCCCACTTTTCATGCATCCTACAAAAGCAACCAGTGCTTTCTCTTATGTGAACTTAAGAAGTAACTGTACTGTCTACACTAAGCATGTGTACACACACACACACTCCCATACCGTATGCAGCCTGGTTACATAAACAACAAAAAATGTTAAATTGTTTTGCATGCACAGCCTGTCGTAAAAATAGTGTGCATGAATGAATAAGATTAAACAAGTGGGGCAGATAAGCTGCCCCCCTATGTGCTCGCCTCAGATTCAAATTTAGCTTTGCGTAGGGAATTGATGAGACACAGAGCTCAAAGCCAAAGTCTTCAAAGACCGTGGTTACACAAGATGCAAGGCGTCAAACCCACTTTGTAGTTCTTGGGTGAAGAAGTGGGTTGTAGCTGCCTGAGAGGCACAGGGTGCTGCAGTTCTGCAAGCCCAAGAAAAGATGATAAAATACAAAAG
Source organism: Mastacembelus armatus (assembly GCF_900324485.2). Lineage (NCBI taxonomy): Eukaryota > Metazoa > Chordata > Actinopteri > Synbranchiformes > Mastacembelidae > Mastacembelus > Mastacembelus armatus. Next base: position 8,914,039 of record NC_046647.1, on the reverse strand, counting down.
TTACACCAAGGTTACATCGTGTGTAAACGAGAGAAGTGATGGTTGTTGTTTTTTTTTTTTTGGATGATTGTAGTTGTGGGAGTTGGTGTTGCTCTATCATGTTTCAAGGTTGAAGTCCCCTTTATTGTTGCCATAAAACATAGCAGGTGTGGGAGAGAGACAAAGAGCGGGAACGCCAAGGGAGAGAGACGGAGAACGACACAGAGAAACAAAGAGAAATAAAGAGCTGATGGTATGGTAGTACAAGTGAACAGTTTCATCACACTCAGCTGAGGCGTGCCCTGGGGGGGGGGGGCCTTAAAGGGATAGTTCAACATTTTGGGATTTATGATGATTTGTTTTCTTCATGAGAGTTAGCACTCTCATGGCTGTGCACTACATATGGAGTCACAGCCAGCAGCAGTAAAATATTCCTACCAGCGTCAAAGATTAAAGATCTGGTTTTAGTTTTGGTTGGGTTAACACCAGTCAACATATAGTTAAACACTCAACCCCCTCAAAAACAAGCTAAATTATCTGTTTTACAGTTTGGATTTTGTAAAAAAAGATATGGCGTGTTCATTAGTTCAGCATAACTGTACGTATCTATTGTCCTGTGCTACAGTTCAACTGGTTTCCAGTTTGCTTTGCTCCTTGTGAGAACCTCTTTAAATGCCTACTGGCTCCAGGCCTGTTGTGACACAGCATATCACATTAGCACATTATAATTACTGCATTATTCATGGCATTTTGCAGCAGCAAAGTATTAGTCTTGGTAAAACAGAGAGTTGAAGGGAAGTAGAGGATTGCTTCATTCTTGCGAAGGCCCCACATTTTCCAGAGCACGACAGCAAACTCGTACAGTTCTTCCTCTGCCCCCCCCCCCCCCCCCCCCCAGCTTCCTGTGCAGCAGCAGCACGGACGCTCGACCCTTCCCTTCCCTGAGCTCGGTCAAGCTCCAGCTCCCTCTACCCTACCGCTCCAAATACATTATTTACACTCCTCCCCTCCCTTCAGCTCAGCCTTAAAAGAATCAGGGCAGGGGGAAATAGCACCACTGTAAAGTACCCTCCCCCCCCCCCCTGCCTGGCATACACATTGCACACACACAAGATGAACCCTCCCTCCACCACCATCACCACCACCACCACCCCACCTGCTCGTTCTTTTTTCACTCTGCAGGATGAAAATACAGCACAAGGCTGGGCTGCGACAATGGGAAACTCTGTGAGGCCCCGGCCCTCCCATTAATCCCCTCTGACATGCCTCCCGAGGGCAGGGATTTGCTACAAGTCAATGCAGGAGACCTACAGTATGCAAAACAAGCCTGTCTGACTCTCATGATTTTCAAAACCACTGCACTGCCTGTGAGACAGGAAAGCAGATCAGAGGCGGACACACACACACACACACACACACACACACACACACACACACACACACACTGCACACAGTCTGTTAGTTAACCCTCTCTTCACCCTCCTGTTCATTGTATGTCACTTCCCTGTTTTAGTTTCACTCCTAGCCTACATTGCACAGATAATGCGAATGATAGATGACAAAATAAGAACTGATGCTGAGTGATATATCTTGCTCTCCCATTCATCTCTGCTGCTGCTATCCTCTTTGTTTCCCTTTGTGGAAAATTCAGCTCCAAGACAGGCTTGTTACTAAACCAAAATATTAAAACCACCCAATGTAAACAGGAATTCACAGGTAAGGTGATGCACTTAGTTCTCTCAGGCAGAGCACCGCTATTGAATTTCAGCCTTATCAGCGATGAGGAGATAGGTGGAGGCTGGATGACATTAGAGAGAAGCAGTCAGGGTGGTGGGTGTTAGGAGGGTGGAGGGGGGCAACTGTCCACACCCTGCAGCTCACACTCACAGGAAATGTAAACAACACAGCTGAATAGACAGGCCAGACTACACATGGGGGAGGGAAAAACCTGCATGGATGAAGGGCAGAAGATGTTAAATTACCACAGGGAGAGCAGCAGAGAAATGGAAAAACAGATGACAGTAAGGCATTGCCCCACAGAGGAAGAGAAATCCGCCAGGATTTGTAGCCTGCTTTAGATTCACGTGATTGGCTCCACTGTCGCCTCCCCTCCCGCTCCACCCCCCCACTCTTTTTTCCACCCATCCTCAGACCCTTTGAGATGGAAAAATGGGTCATCTGTGTGGAAGTTAATACTCCGAGCACGTACAGTGCTGCTTTATTTTTAGGATGTGCCTTGGAAATTTTTCTTCTTTCCCTCACTGGTGAGTGACACGGAGAAGGTGCTGGGTAATTAATACACTGCGCTGCTGCTGTGCACACAAGTGGAAGTGCAGAAGAGAGCAGCAGTCTTTATTATAGCTGCTGGCACAGCCTGGACATGTCTCTTATTTCTCCCCAGCCTGCCCTCTCCATGACTACATACTGTAGGCTGCGGACTCTGGCACCACTGCCATGACATCAGCAACAGGGCACAGACAGTGCGACTCTGAGCATCATTGGGCAATGGGAAAACATGTTCCAAAGCAAACACACAGGACTCACGGCCTCTGCGGACGCCTCCGCCTAACAGTCGGTGATGAACCAGCCCGGGCAGCGAATGCCTCCCTGGGAGGTTACCGCTCCGAAATAACACTCAAGAGGATCTGAGCTCAAATGTAGACTGGTGCAGCTGAGAGTGTGTTGCTTTGCAGAGATATGTGAAGCTGCCATAGCAACCTCACACAACAGAGTTATTTCTGGTTGCCTTCAACTCACAGGTCAGATATCCAGTCTGTGTATAAGCAGCTCGGTATACAGAGCAATAAACAAGCTTTGACATACAAACTTACAAACTGGAACAACACAGCAAAGGTAATTACTGCGGTGGATAATTTGTTGACAGGTTTTCCAATAATGAGTTGCGGGGTTCAACTGATTAAAATATTCCCAATACAACATTTGACATATGATCCATGCAAACAAATCGCTGCTTTGGTCCTAGCTTCTCTACACCTTCATCCTGGGGTTTTAATGTTGCTTTCAATAACAGGTTATCTCCTGCGCCTGTAGTGAACTAGCAGGGTGCATCTGTCATCATGAGCACATTAGAAAAAGGGATTACATTACAAACTGTTAAAAATCACCTCTCCCAAGCACATGGTCTCTGTGCTGCAGGCACAGCCATTGTTATTGCTGTCAACTGGAACTGTTATGCTCTCAGCTCTCTCCATTCAGTTGTCCTTCATTGGAACCACTGTAGTCTGCAAATACAGGCCGGAGCAACAGTGCCCCCTACTGCACAAGAGGAGGGAGTGTCTTCATTTCCCCTTTTCTTCTCCTGTCTGCTTCATCACATATGTAGTTTGACTTGTAATCTGCTCATATTGATTCGAATGGAGAGGAAACGCAGTTAAGAGAATGACATCACATTTCATGAATTAGAACTAACCTCTCATTTGTTACATTAGTATTTCATTGAGTATTGAGGAGTAAGTGCTGTCTTTAAAGATTTGCTGTGTCACGCTGAAATCAAACTGCACTGAGACTTAATGTCAAGGCCTGGTACACTTCATGACTGCAAGCTCTCAGACAGCTCTGGTCTGGTATTCTCAGGTCTCTCTCTCTCTCTCTGCCGAGGACAAAGCTGAATGTTGATTTACTTGAGAAGCAGGTCAGTGGTAACAGTGCTACCTGAACCTGCTCAGAAACCCATAGACAGCAGTAGACCTCAGCTTCAGATTACTGTTTAATAACAAGCCACCTCTAATGCATGCACAGGCACGCACGCACACACATACACACACACACACACACACACACACGAGGGGACCAGATAACTGCAGAGAGCAAAACAGCAGCAGGGTTTCAGGAAAGACTGCAGAGTGAGCACATGAATTCATGGAAATCTGAACACTGTACCATTTAGTTTTCACTATGTTTCTGGGCTACCATTCAATTTTCATCTTTCATTCCTAATGTAGAAAAACTATTTTCCCCCTGCTCTCACTTCCTGGCAAACTCAAGGCCCAGGCTGCTCTGGTCTGAGCCCTTAGAAAAACAGCTGCAGACAGGGATAAAAATAATTACAGCTCTACTTGTCTTCCAAGAGACACACTTTCAACCAGACCTACTCCCTTCCCCTATGAGCTGCTCCACATCTCTGTCCTGCACACACAATAAAGCCATTCAAAATGTATTCATGCAAGTTCATATGCTTCACCATGTTGGCTGGAAACATAAATACTACCCTTGCAAGATGGCAAGTCAACCTTGTTCTGGCAGTGTCTGTATTTTTATTCACCATGGTCCTTAACATTCTGTGCTACAAATCTTGGTTTCTGCTTTTCTTCAATCCTGAGGAACTTGATCCTTGATTTATACACACAACACGTTCCATTCAACAAAACGACTCTCCAGCTCTCCAAGCAGATAAAAACTGCCCACACACCATATTTCAAAACTGTAAATGCTTTAGATTTTCCTGTGCATTGCTACTGCCATCTACTGGCACACTAACAATCAGAAACTTAGATAATTTTCATGTTTTATTGAAGGATTTAAACACAAAAACGTCCAAATATGAAAGACTGGAATATAAAAATTATATATGACTGACATTGCAATAATTTCAGAATGACAATATTTTTCAAAAAGCGTTTAGTGTGGACACTGACATCTATATCAAATGTGCAGCAATATGTAATAACTCCTCTACATACCTGTGTTTTATTTCACCTTGATTATCAGCACACCCCCAAAAACACATAACATCTTGTGAGGGAAATAAAGAAAAACAGACGACGAGAAAATATGAACAAAAAACATTTTCACAGAACCGCAAACCTGACCTCCAAGCAGTATGATAGATGGGGATTATAGTCATCTGGTGCTAAAGCTTGAGTTCTATCATAGCCAGCGTCACAAATGTCACTAAACAGTACACAAAAACCAGTGTTTATAATCACTTTACAGAAAAGAAGTAGCAGATTTTCATCTCACAGATGTGCACACATTTCATTCCACGTCGTCTTCTGTTAAAGGCTGAGAACTGATGATTCGCTGAAAAAAAGAGAAAATTGTCTTTTAGAGGCTGTGGTAAAAACAAAAAAAAAAAGAAAGAACATGGGAAGAACAACAAATTTGTGAAACTTTTCCAAATAAAATCGCGTAGGCCATTGGAGCCTTTGTTCTGCGATGTTAGGACTTCTGTCTTAGAGGTGAAATAACTGAGAGCTACTAACACCAACTCCCAGTTTTGGATGATTCTAAGATTGATCTTGCATCCTTTCTTGTCCCAGACGCTACCAAGAGCAACTGGGGGGTTTTCAAGGATGCTCTGCCAATAAACAACCACAATGAAACTTAGATGCAGGAAATCCTCACCTGGCTGATGCTGGGCAGTTTAGTGAGCAGCATTTGGAAGACTGGGGCCGGCAGCGTCTGCTGGAGTACCTGAAGCAGCTGCTGAGGCTGCCCGCATACTGCAATCGCACTGGTCAGGTGGTCCACACCTTTGTCGACTTCACCTGGGACGGGATTAGAAAAAGTTTAGAAAACTACACCCAAATAATAAACCATGAAAAAATACAGCGGGTTAGTTGTAAGTGGCTGAAGACATGTAGCTACCTTGTGAGAGGAGCTCCTCTCCCAGCTGGATCTCTTCCAGAAAGAATTTCTGAACAGCTTCTGGATCCTTCAAGTCAGGCAGCTTTAAAGTTAACAGAGTATCAGAAATGCAAATATAGGCCCCACTAGAAAACAGAAATAAAGTGAAATCGATTGTCACATGTCCTACCCTTACAAGTCCAGACTTCTCACTAGAAATCTTTTGTTTTCTTCTACCTATGAGAAAAGAAAAAGTGGCTTTAGACTGCGCTTATCTATTAGTTGTGAAACACGTGGTTACAAACTACCGTATTTTCCAGACTATAAGTGGTACCGGAATATTAGTCGCTTTTAGCAAAAACAGCGTTGTTGAACAGAAAAAAACACACACAGTATACACACGTACAGACCACTGTATAAGTAGCACTACAAGCCAGAGACGTTTTTTTAAAAAGTTCTACTTATAGCCCAGAAAATACGGTAAGCTGCTAGCTACAGCACATTTCACTCAAGGTCCTTATATCGTGACACAGTCTATGAAAATTAAATCAGAATAAAATAGTTATTTAAAAGTACATGTTAACAGTGACTATGACGGGGTTCTTTTTAACACGTTTTCGTCCCTTGCTGAGTTTCCCCACATGGACTCCGCTCAGCTAACTTCCTTTGCTCCCACCACTCAAACACTTACGTTCACGTAGCTTTTCCTTGAAGCGAGGGTCACTCCTTCGCTTTCTGTCAAAATAAACACAGTAGGCGATGAAAAGAGCTCCACACACCCCGGCGACAACCGCACTCGTCCTGCCGCTCATCATATTCCGCTCACAGGCATGACACGCTGCAAGGACTTAGCGGCTAGCAGCTAGCACGCTGCTCAGGAAGTGCTAGGGGAAGTACGGAAATCGTGACGCAAGACGTAACGTTGACGTTCACGGGTTAACGTGACCAAACGTGCACGTACTCAGAAACTATATTTAGAAGCGTCTAAAATGATTATATATTTAACAATGCATCAAATAAATTAATAAATGTAGTGTAGCAAAAAGTACAATATCATCCTGCTTAAAAAGGGAGTTTAAAAGTTTTTCTCCAAAAATGAAGCATAATAAACTATAAGATAAAGTGTCATGTAAGGCAAAAATCCCTTAGACATACTGGCAAACGTTACTTCCTCCAAGAATGGCAGAAGACTGACTGAGTACTTCACAAACTATGGCATTTATTTCAAACAGAGGCTTCTGCTTTGCTTACATTTTTACAATAAATTACACAATGACCATCATCAGATGAGCCTAATAAATACTATTGAGCATTTTTCAATAAGCTCCATTACTTTCTCTTTATCTATGATCAAGACCACATACAGGTTCACACAGCTTTAGCTTCAGGCCATGTACTGCTTGAAAAATAGTTCAGCCTCATCCAGAGTCACCATTCTCCTCTTAGAAGCGCGAGCTACGGAAAAACAAACCAAATTACAAACTTATGCAAAACATGACATTAAAAAAAAAAAAAAAAAGGAAGAAAAAAATATCAAATGTAACTGATGAAAGAGGCAGAAAAGAAAAACAAAGTCAAATTTGCTCCTACAGTTGAGCAAAAAGACAAAAGAACAAAGAGAGAACAAACATGCTGTAACCCTCAGTATTTACACTCAAACTACAGTTAAAACCGTAAAACTGTCTGTACAGAAAAGTACATGTTATTAACAGTGCAAGATATTAAATAGCTTGACTCAAAACACTTCTCAATATACAAATGTATAACAAAAGCATACAATTACATACAAGTGCCAAACAAAACGCAACTTCAGGTTATCATACAGCAGGGGTCTATACAAAGGAAACACTGGAGATGTCTTCAGAAATGTGTACACATAACGTCGATTTATGATATAAATGCACATTTACAATATCTTTACCTTTAATCTGGTCATAGTACAGGAAACAGAACCAAACATTTTTGGTAAGGATGAGTATGAGAAGAAGCTGGCATGTCATTAATGATCATGAGTAAAACTATTTGTCAAAAAGTATATGAAGTTTTCATTAATGAAGCAGAAATATACTGAATTAAATAACTTCATATTGTTTGAAACACTGCAAATGTGGAATTCAGCTTCATTTGTGTGTTCTGCAGTACTGAGTACATGCTGTAAATACCTCCTATGGCTGCCTTCAAGTAAACTTGATCCAGTTTCAGATGTGCATCATCAAACCTTCAGTGAAGATGATGAGACTTGGGGGGTGATGGGGTTGGGGGTTATAGAGTGATAAAACATATTAAAATAAAGCAGATGGGCTTTTAAAAGGCTGATGAACTGATGTAATGTGACTGCATTCACCACCTTCATCATTGCACATAAGTTTATACTGCCAAACCCAACAGTTACACCCATGCTGAATACATATTCAGTAGTAGATTACAGGTGAATCAGTAAAGGAGTTCTGCTTTTACAAATATGCGTCTTAAATATTACCATACGCTGATAAAAACCATTATCTGTCAGACTCAGCCCTTCACTGCCTGCCCACTCATACAGCATTCTTCATTCTTTTGTAAGGGAAACGTCATTCCAGCCGACCCTCTGATTTGAGAAGAGGATCAGAAAAAAAAGTGCTGTCCTTTCTCAAAGTGCCCCATAGAGAAGAACAAAAAGGCACTACAGTATCATTCCATACTCATCCACTGAGGCCGTCAGTGGACCTATGATGGTCTGAAACCCTATCCACCGCCACCTATATGACTCAATGCAAACATGTACAGGACCATGTGCCTGCACGTGAGAGGAGGATCATCAACCACTTGAGGTTTAACCACATGAAGGCCTTTTTAAATGAAGGTGGACAGAAAAACATGGCAAAATTACATTTCATATGCAGTTGATGCCAATGTGGCAGTGTTCCTCTGAATTCCTCATGAATTATAACATAGCAAGCGAAAGCTCTACCAGGCTGAGTCATGAGGACAGAGCACAGAGGGTATTTCACTGGAAATCATCCCTTACCAATAAAACTTTATCAAACAATGGAAACAATTATTGCTTGCAAAAACAATTCTTATAAATGTTCAATTACGGAGAGCGCAAAAGACAATTTTGTAATTCTTTTTTTGACAAATTTTATCCCCCTACACAATTTTAATAAAAGTGCACTTAAGTGCAATTAGCTTGCCAAGGAAACAGTTGTCAAATAGAAAATAGTGCTTGTTATTTTTTTGTCTCTGGTCTGGATTTTTGTGCCCCAGTAGTTACAGTATGTAGGTTGACTTGTCTGTCCTGTTGAAAGGGAATGGGGGCGGTGACCCCAGGGTGCTGGTTAAGTGCTTAGTGCGGTGGCTCCTCACTGGTTCGTCCTGTCACCTGCACTCCACTGATACCCCAGAGTTTTGAGAAGAGGAGGATGAGGATGATACTGGAGGGTCAGCCAGTGTCAGCATGACAGCTGCAGTCAGTGAGCTGGAGGACGGGGAGGAGGAGGAGGAGGATGAAGAGGAAGCGGCCACAGTGCCTGCAGAACAGAAACAGGACTTGGTTATGTCCACTTGTGAGGAATGCAGGTGGAGACAACAAACAGCTCAGTAGACTCCTGGAGTGGGATGCACCTGTTCTTTGTAAATTTAGTCTCAGCCAAGTTTGAAGCTTGCCAGTAATTGCCAGTTGTGTGTAAGGAGGACTTTACACATATTTAAGAACAGCTGGTGTAACTGTGGTAATATGTAATGTTGAGATCACAAAGAGCTGACTCACTTTCTCGTTCCTTCTTCTTCATGCGCTTTCGTCGTCTGTCAATAGAGGCCACCTCAGACTTGAGGGAGAGGTAGTGGTTCCTGATGTCCTGAAGCTTCTCCTGAAGAAATGAAATCCTCTCCAGACTGCTCATCTTCTCCAGATCAGCTAAGTTTTAATTTAAAAAGGGCATAGACAGGTCAATATTGTGTATTTAATTGCATTTAAAACTCAACTTTAGTTCAAAAGAGCTGCTAAATTAAATAATCATTTCATCTAAATCACACACACATATAAACACAAAAAAAAAGCTGGACAAGCCTGATAAACAAGATTTTTATAATTAAGCACAACAAATTACTATAAACAAGTTCATACTGTGAGTCTTACACATCTGGAAGCTCCACTTGTACACCCGTGGCGATCTTCCATGGTTGTCTCTGTGCTGGGAGTGGTCAGAGTCACCCTGCTTGTGGTACTTATGGCTCGAGGGAGGCGATCGTCCGTGACACTTGGGTGAAGTTGCAGCCTTCACGTCTGATGTGTTGTTTTTAGAGGCAGTTGATTTGGCAGTGCCCTCAACAACGGACTGGTCCTCACTGTCACTGCTGTTGGCTGGAGGAGAGAAGACAGTGAGATCAAACAAAACGGACACTGATCAGGCTAAAACTCACATCCTTGAACACGTGAAAACTGTCATACAATGTCAAGGACTGAATAAAAATTCTGTGGCTGATATTGATGGCATTTGAAACATTCTGGCTAGGGGTGTGTGAGCAAGTCTCTCTCTCCTTACCTGTTTTCCTATTCTTTTTGGGAGGCACACCTAGGCTCTTGCGGTTTGGCTTGTGTTTCTTTGAGGTTCCACCTGTCTGTGATTCTTTCTGCCGCTTTAGACTTACAGCTGCTACAAAGAAAGTGCAAAATGTCAGCAAGTATTTCCTTAGTAAAAATACTGTCACTGAAAAATTACCTGATACCGTAGGGTTTGCTGTTATTTGTACCTTTGGACTTCTGCTCGCTCTCTTGTTGGCTGCTGCTGCTCAGCTCAAGGCTGCAGCTGCTGCTGCTGTTGCAAGAGAGGCTGACATCAAACACCTTTGAGGGGGAACCTGCCCCTTCATCCTGAGGGAGGTCCTGCTCTCCACCCAGACTTTCCACTTCCACTGTGCTGCTATCAGTCTCACTGCGCCCTCCTGCCACTTCCTCTTGTATGGGTCCTGGAGGAAGAGCGTCAGAAGCCGGCTCTGAAGGCAAGGTTGGGGGTGTGGACGGTGGCGGGGAGGAGGGCTGTGCCTGACCAGAGTCTTCTACAGCACTGCCTCCTCCTGAGGGAGTCTCTGGTGTTGTCGGTGGTGTGTTGAGTACAGAGTTGCTGCCACTGCTTGGAAACTCCTGCAGTTTGTCATTCTCTATCTGCTCTTCGGAGGCCTCATCCTCAGGTCCAGCATCTGGTTCAACACGCGGCTCCTCCAGACATGAGGGTACAGGAGGGGGAGGAGAATTGGCGGCCTCTGTGTCTGAGTCGGAGAACAGCTCTTTCAAAGTTTTCTTTGGCCACTGGGCCTGGATACTGGACCACACATCCTTTTGTCCCTTAGAGCGAACAGCAGGCCGTTCCTCTGCATTCCCAGACATTTTGGTTCTCTTTTCAGGAATCTCCCAGAAACCAGCTTGTCTGCCAGTTTTGGTCTTCTCCTTCATCCCGCTGTACTTCTTGGAAGGCGAACCTTTGGCTTTGGGCCGGCTTCGCTCACATTCCTCGGCCTGGGGCTCGACCAGTGCTGTGCCTTCATCCTCTGAACTGCTGCTAGATGAGGCCCCCCTCTCCTCCCCGGGACCAGTTGCTCTATCCTCCAGCTTCCTGGGAGAGCCCCCAGGCAACCAGTCAGCACTCCTGGTGTTCCTGGTCTTAGCTTTGGATTGGCCTTTGGGGGTCCTCTCTGGTGGATTGTCAGATTTTCTCTTCCTGCTACTTGTCTCACCCTCCAACTCTGGTTGGTTTCTACGCTTCCCACCATCAGTGCTCTCTGCACTAACTGAATCCTGGCTCTTCCCTGTGACAGGAGAAGGTTTGGATCCTTCAGGAGGGGCCGTGCTCTCCCAGCGCTCTGATGTTTGTGGGGGCTCTGATGAGGCCTTTCTGCCTCTGCAACCTGGGCGATCCTCTCCATTAGGCTCTGCCTCCTCATCCTCATGCTCACTTTCGTCTGTGGACATCTCAGAGGCTGAGGCAGACAAGACAGTACCTCTGTTAGTTTCAGGAAATCAACTGGCCCAAATAAACCACTACTGAAACTACAGACTTAACGAGCATTGCTACCTTGCAGGCCATTGAGGATAGAAGTAATTTCTATAGACTTGGCTGGAGATTGCTGAGCCCCTTTGTCCTCACTCTCGTCCATCTTGGAAAAGACATCTTGACTCAGGCCACACTTGGAGCGTGGGACGCGGTTAGAGTTGGATGAAGGGCCGAGGACTTCTCTGTCATTCAGCCTCTCTAACCTGTCTCGCTCTCTCTCAGCTTTGTTCTATCAGAATTTAACAGAGTCAGTGATTCAAAAAAAAAACAAAAAAACAAAACAGCTTTAAGTTAAAAAGCTGCACTTCCTGACACATACCTTTATTTTTTTGCGGTGCTTTATTTTTGGTACATTCTTATTGGCAGGGCGGACAATCTTGTCTGCTTTGATCCATTCATCATATCTAAAAAAACAAAACAAAACAAAAAAAGGGGGGCAAGGACAAAAACAATTTCATCATTCCGATCTTTGAAAGGACCTTAAAATCTCTCACGCACCATCCACTACACAGACACCTCTACTGTCTGACCCCAACATGTTGCTGTGACACAATAAACCTCAACAGCAAAAGAAGAAATCCAGTGTTATTATGTGGAGAAAGACAAACCTTTACGATGAAGAAAGAAACAATACTGACACCGACCACCACACAAATCATAGTCAGAGTTCCAACAGTACCGAGGGAGCTACTTGGGTCGTATGAGGGAAATAAAAAGTTTCACAACATCACACACGACACACACAATGCAGAGAACATCCCACTGTCTTTTATAGAGTGCTAGAGGACCACACAACAACATTGAGACAATGAAATGCTGATTGCACTAGTTAACCTCTGTGTCATGGTACCCTAACACTCTACTTAACACTGCATTAACCCTGACCCACTGGGGAGGGGGGGGGAGGGTTGAGAGGTAGAGGTGAGTGTGGCAGCACTTTTGTTGGCCTTTCAAAGATCCAAAGGGTAGTTCATTTTAAAATATCAAGATAGTAGGATCTAAGACCTGTTCAAGCAAAACCACTGATTGGGAATTTCCAGTATAAGAGCGATTCAGATTCAGCCTGTCTGTAGATTTTATTCAGAGACAGACAGCTGGGGGACAGACAGACAGGGGATTCAGTCAAAACTGAGTGAGGGAGGCTGAGGAGTGATCCACATCAACCCAGTACTCAGTCCTGCCACTAGATGGCCCAGTGTTGTCCATAATCAGAGTACTGACGATGGGACTGGATCAGAGGAAGCAGAATTGTGAGAAAGGGATGTATCTGCTTACTGCTGCAGGGACACCAATGTAGAGGTGATCCCATGAGCTGAATTGAAAATTAAAAGATGTCTTTTTTTTTTTTTTTTTTTTTTTTTTTTTTTTTAAATAAGGTGAATATAAACGTTAGGTGATTTCTCCCCAGGTCCTGTCTTACCTGACGTTCCAGCCACAGTAGTGCACCAGGTAGAGCACCTCTCCCCCCTCCACGTCTGCCTCTTTCACAGTGGCCTCGTACGTCTTCAGATTGCGGCCTCGCCCATACCTCACCTGCACCTTCATCCCCGGGGGGTAACACTCAAACTCCTCCCCTTCCTCCCCATCCTGACTGCTGTCATCCCTGCAAGAAAAACAGTTCAGCACTTCCTGGCCCTAGGCTGCCCCATTGAACACCACAGAAGCCCACCCACAGTCATCCACCCAACTCACGTGCTGCTCCACCCCTGCCTGCCCTGTCCCAACACTAGGTCCTCATCTATAAAGAAACAAACTTCTCAGTGTATCCTACAGCACACTGCAGATTAACAACTGAATCATTTACAATTACCCAGTCAAAGAGAACATGAAGTATTTCAACAAACAAAACAGTCTTTCATGGCAGAATTTGAACATCTTGTATGGGAAATAACAACTGTTATCAGGCTATCTCACCCTATATCCACAAACAACATACTTGGGATTCTCATTCACACACACGATTTAAGAAACAAAACAGCCACAAGAGGGAGCTAGTGGGAAACAGTGAGGAGATGTAAAGCTGGAGGGTAAATGGGCGGTGCAAGAGTGCCAGTAAGTGGTTTAGGCATGGGGCCACAGGGGCAGGTTAGCACGGCAAAGCACAACTTGGCAGGCAGCGCAGCAACTTAAAGCGAGACTAGAGCATTGAGAGGAAGCACGGCTGCGAGATCCAATTTGGTCTGCTGCCACAGAGAACAGCTACGACACAGTGCTCCGCACAATCCCTATCATACCTAACTGCTCTGAGCACCTGCTTTCTGCTGACAGCTCATTTTCAACACGGCACAATAAAGAGGATGGGTTACTGGTGCAGCAGTCCAAGGAGACAACTAAAGAAAACTCTTACCGCCATAACACTAGATTTAACATGGCAACCAATGGTAAAACACATTGCACATGATCAATTTCACAGACCTGTGAAAAAGACCCCTCGGATATAAATATGACCACAAAACAAAGAAGCACAGATAAGGCATCAAACCCATTTTTAGAGCTGCAACTATCAAATAGTCAATCAACATAAAGTTATCTGCAACTACTTTAATTATTAGTTTAAGTGATTAAAAACTTTTTATTTTTTTATTTGTCAAAAAGGGCTTGGATAGCTGGTTGGACAAAATAAGGTGATGTCACATTGAACTCTTGGGAGACCAAATAATTAATGGATTCATCAAAAAGTAGCCTAATCACTAATGAAAATAATAATTAGTTGCAACTCTAAACAAATTCTAAAGTGTCACTTATATTAAGACTTTTATATTCCCCAAAACCAATATAGTGAAACCTAATTTACATTTAGTGCACTGAAAACCTAGAAAGAAAGGCTGGAGAGTCAGTCCAAGTGTGGTAGTGTTGGAGTTCAATACATTTCAAGAAAAAAAAAAAAAAAAAATTAAAATGTAAATAGCAGAAACTTACTCACCAGAGTCTCCCTTCAAATAATTAATTATCATCACTAATAAAAAATGAAACCTGAATTTTCCCATTTAAGCTAACTATAAACTAGATATCTTTGGTTACAATCTCTGCTGCTGGAATAAAAATGGGATCCTCAAGTAATACAAGTCCCATCCAGATTATGGGCTGAAAACGTCAAACGGGTTTGATACCATCGGGAACGCTCAGATCAGTTCAGCCTGCATGTTCTCTGCTTCAGTAAACCCTCACTCTAGCACATAATCTCTGAGGACCACTGATCCTGACAACAAAGCCAAAGGCTCAGGGAACCTCCCTGATTATCAGAAAGCCTACTGGTACATATGATGGTAACCAGCATGATCATACTGTAGAGCACCCACAGTTATGGGTGATAACAACAGAGACAGGGGATACAATGAGCAGCAGCGACTCATCGGGACCCACTAAAGTCCGTCCCTGGTAGCCAAACAACTTTAGCCCAAGCCTAAAAGGAGGGTGAACAAATTTAGGGCTAAACTAGACAGACAACTGTTCTAGATGCTCTGGACATGAAACAAGAGAGGAAAGGCCTAACTCAGAGCAAGCTATTCAGCAAACCAGAACAAACACTTATCGACACTGAAAGTTCCTCTTTGCTCTGACGGTTACAGCCTCTGAAGCACGATCTTGCAACCAGTGTGCTAATGCATCAGTGACAACACTCACAGACATTGAACACGTAATAAAGCTGAACATCAAAAAGCCAAAACAAATGAGAGAAATTAGAGGAAGAAAGGGCAGAGAGAGACAGAGATAAAGTTTTTAGGAAAGGCCAGAAATCAGTAAGAGCCATGTCGTGTGCACTGAGTGTGAGGGAGGCTGGCCACAGTCAAACAGTCCCAGCCAGAGAGATAGAGAGAGAGGGAGAGCACAGCATGACATGCCAGGTGAGAGGCAGCAGTCAGGCTTTGGTGCTCCAAGATGTCTCTGCCAGCTAATGGCGACTAAGCCACAAGAAATAATACAGCACAGAAGGCAGTGGGTGACAGCTCAGTTAGAAGAGAGAGAATTGAGCGCTCCTCTGAGGTTAGCAAGCAGAGGTGGATTGTGGGTATTCTGGGTATTAGTGTCATTAAGTTCAGAAAGGTTACTACTCTTCATCTCCTAATGGCTTTAGGTTTTTACTGCCACCAAGGAAAGTGAATGCTTTGGAGAAGGCTGGACATTTCTGAAATACTGAAGGTCATATTCAATATTAGCTCAGTTTCATGATGCAGGAGCACTGCATACAGCTCGTGTTTGTGCAATGAGGACTTTTTTTTTTTTAAATCACCCTGCTGGAGGGACTATCCCTACAGACCACCTACCCAGAGTTGTCCTTGCTCTCCTGCTCCTCGTCCTGCTCCTGCTTCATGTTCTCAGCCCCAAGGCGAGCTGTCGATGAGCCCTCATCAGCGTCTCCCTTTCGGGGGCCGTCTTCTTCATTATCATCGTCGTTTCCACTGTCCTTTGCCTCAGGTTTTGGTGGCTCAGGCTCCATTTTGGTTTGGGTCAGATCGGGTTTGTCCTCCTACAGGAGAGGGTGATGCTTTTAGATAAAAACCACATCGGCGGTCTGTGGGAATTACTCTAATAATAAGGACAGGTTTTAATCAAACAGTATCTAGGAGAATGCACCTTGCAGACTGCAGACTGTGTGCTGCAGGGTTCTCCATCCACCTGGGCCTTCTGCTCTTCTGAGCTGGACACTGTGGGAGCTGTTCCTCCTGTCTCCCCCTCAGATTTCACCTCCCCCTTGGGACCCTGCTTCAAAGGGAGGTCCATCCTGAAGGTGATGGCAGTGGAAGTGCAGTACTCCTCAAATCCATACAAGTACCTGCATGATGACACATTCCTTGTCATTCTATCTACCTGGGTACCTTGTTAAAAGTTAATCTTGCAAACTTAATCTTGACTTTTGCTAAACAGATGAGGCAAAGTACAAACTAGACATAAAAACATAAAAAGAGAGAACAAACTGCATGTCAGTGTTGCTAAAAAACAGACTACAGAAGCAAAAGCTGAATCTACCCAACAGAGTATAAAGCTTTGAAGAGCTGTGGATGCAGTGCCTGTACGTACTTGCGGTAAGCACATTTGACATTGTAGCCAGCGGCTGAGTTCAGCACAGGGATTCCCAGATCCTGATAGACTTGCTTCCAAATGGAGCCACTTTCAATCTGCTCAAAAGTGGACACAGAGGTAGACAGTTGCACACTCAGTCAATGTCGATCAAGACAAGTATAAGTACTTTGTGACCAAAGTCAAACTACGCTACAGTCCAAGAAAAATCCCTGTCAAGTTGCACTTACATTGTCAAAGCCTCCCAGTTTGTGCACCAGTCTGTAGAGCTTGAACAGGTTCAGGTTCCTGTAGCCCAGAACAGGCCTCTTGTTGATGGGAGTTCCTAATGAGGGCAAAGAATGAGGTGAGATGGTATAAACAATGGTTCAAGATTAAACAGATTCAGGCAGTGCTGCATTTTGTGTGTCGCTGGACCTGATTTTTAGCTGTGGCTGAAAAAGTAGTTAGGTCCTTTTCTAAAGAAAAGACAGTAACCACAAAGTAAAGTGCTCAAAATTTAAAATGTTAAAAAGTACACCAACATCAAAAATAAGAGGACTCAAGGCCAGAGAAAGGCCCCCAGGAGCTGTTTTACTTTTAGATGTTTAATAATAACGCAGTGATTTGTCAGTAGCATTTTATTGTTCTGGTTGGTAGAGGTGAAGCTAACTATTTTATTTTTTTTACTTTTCAATTAAAATCAGAACCGTCTTTATAGCCAATTATATTTTCACATAGAAAAAATTGGAGTCTGGTACAGTGGTCAATGTGCTGTGTCATAACAGTATGTACAAATAAGGGGAAAAATTAAACGTAAGAAAATAAATGTTGCTTAGTAAGCAGTTTGATAACAATACATCATATACATCACATGTTTCATGGTTTGGGTAAAAAAAAGCAATATTTCCCACTAAATTGTAGAGCGGCAGTCATATGAAGTAGCATAACAAGGAAACACTAGAGTAAATCTAGTCACATTTGTACTTGTACTTAGTTCTGTTCTGTTCTTTCATTGATTTTCAATTTTTTATTCACCAAAGCAGAACGCAGCAGTGACAGTTGCTGGTCGTTATTTAAAAAGGAAAGGTTATGAAATTACACATGAACCATATTAACCTACGTAAAGTTAAAAATAAATGTTTCAGTGCAGTTTTAATGTTCTAAAGAATGCACAGCCTTTTGAGATATGGGTATGGAGGGCAGAGAGAGAGAGACACTTTAAAAAGACTTAGGACTGGTAGAGTCAAATTGTATTTTTAAGCCTCTGTTGAGCAAATGTCACATAATGTGAAGAAAATGTCACAACCAGTCAGCTGCACCTTGAACATTGCAAACAGAAAGCTAAACCTTAAAAGCATTTAAAACAAAATGCTTGTTTTAAGAAACCTAGTAAACATTGTTGTCTATGCTCTGTGCTCACCTCTATCCTCCATGAACTTGTACAGCTGCTGTAGAAAGTTCTCCCTCTCCTCTGGGAACGGCTCCACTTCCTCCTGCAGACGGGGGAAAAAAAAAACAGTTTGATGATTGTCTCTACTTGGAGGTTGTTTGGCAAGGAGTGTGTGAAGACTTCTGCCTCTACCTCCTCCTCTTCGCCCATGGCATCTTCTTCCTGCTCTTCCTCTTCATCATCATCCTCCTCCTCGCTGCTGGAGCTTTCCTCTTTCACCTCTGTTTTCCAGATGCTGGGGACCATCAGCTGCTGCTGGAACTCCAAGGCTGCGTCTAGTGCTGTGAAACATGCAGAGAAGGTAAGTAATATTACATATTAACCACATTCAGTAAGTCCTGTCTGTCAAACTCTGCTCCTGTAATCTAGTCAGCTGAGCCTGTAAAACACAAGCAAAATGATTTTGCAGAGAGAACATTTTTTTAGGCTAAATAAACACAGATAAGACACGAACTGATGTTTTAATCCGATTGCTCTTCACATCATGTGCATGAAAAACAAATGTCACACTGCAAGAAAAAAGTGAATATCATGAATCAAAAGAAAACAAGGCCAATGATCTAAAGTTAAGGCTTTCCTTTGATTTATACCACACAACATCTGTCAGTGGGTATTTGGATTATGAGAGGAGACCAGGTGTGTGCGTGTGTGTGTGCATGTGTGGCTGCACATTTGCATGTGTGCTCCAAGTAGTGAATCAATCAAACTGTGGATATTATCAAATGAAACCAAATAAAATAAACTCAGACAAAACAATTTTGGAACTACGTTGCTTAAAAGAACTTTGTCGGTGCTACGTTACCTGTGAAAACAGCAGACCATTATACAAAAATAGGACAGTATAAAATTACACCTTGACATAAACATGAAGAAAAGCAGTCATGGAAGAGAGCGGCATGAAAATCTGTCAGGAGAATTTGCAGTGAGTCAGAGAAGCAGAAGCATTCAGCCACAATGTCACAGGTGGGTTTAAGTAGCATCTAACCACCTTGGCAGATGCTTGTTTTACGCTTTTTGTAATGCAGAAAATATCACAGTTGTGAGTCAACCACCTGTGAATATCAGGACGGAGATAATACAAAGCTGCTGCCTAACTGTAATTATGAGAGAGTAAGAGCTCTGCAGCAGAAAAACGAGGGCACTATATAAAGAGTCTGGTGAGGACTTCAAATAAAAATAGACTCCAGTGACAGGAGCTCTCTGCCACTGCTTTCCCCAGAACAAAAACAAAACTTCTCTTTCTTGAGACTGCTTCGCTGCAACCCGTTCTGTAAGCTTTTCCTGCCAAGTGTGTCAACACACAGACCAGCCCACAGATGTCAGGTATGCGCAGCAGTGCACCACTTCTGGCATATTTACCTCTTAAAGCTTCACACCCACCTGGTTTGAGCCCTGCGTCAGCTTTTGGAGGACAATCGCTTTTGATCTCTCGGATGTCCTTCCGCAGCACCATGTAACTGCAAAAATCAGCAACTCTAATTAAAATTTGCACAGAAATTATGTAACGTGGACAGTAATAAACCAAGGTTTAGATATAAGATGTGTCTGATTAAAGCAAGCTGGTAGAAAGTCAGCTAAAATCTAGGAAGATTTTTGTTTTTCTGAAACTAAAGATGGACTATAAATACAAAGTACACACCCTAAAGTCTTATTAGGTAAAACACAGAAAGGGAGAAAACTGCATTTCAAGTTTAAACATACAGTTCAGCACCAACAACAAAAAAGCAAAAAAAGCTGAACGGACATGGCTGCACAGGAATAAGCCTACTTTCTCACAAAACTTCTACAGCAGCTGGGCGATGTGTCTGTGATTTGGCAGATAGATGTATCAGTGGAGCTTGTAAGCTGAAAGCAGTCGGAGG
Organism: Mastacembelus armatus; assembly: GCF_900324485.2. NCBI lineage: Eukaryota > Metazoa > Chordata > Actinopteri > Synbranchiformes > Mastacembelidae > Mastacembelus > Mastacembelus armatus. The sequence goes on along the minus strand of NC_046647.1, from coordinate 8,894,132 downwards.
ATTGGCTGCTGCGCCCCAGAGACAATTTGCAGCGTGTCTGTGGGTAACTGAGCTGATCCAGGGACTAGATTTGTCATGGAGGGAATTTACACAAACAGTATACTGCAGTTAAAGAGTTCATAATAAATCAGCTTGCTTTAATGACATTTCTATAGATACTCATTTTTTTAAAACCACACTTGTATGTTATGAGAGTGTACAAATTCACTCATGTACAAATATGAAAAGATGATTTTGTCCTTTTTTGCCAATTTGTATTAAACCAAAAGAACATCTGAAACTGACTAAAATGTTATTGGTTTCTCAGCCATAAACTAAATTATCAGACAAATTAAACCCTGACAATGGTGCTAAATGAGAAGTCAGGAGACCATCAGAGTCAGTAAGATTGTTCCTCTGGAAACCACGAATGTCTGTATAACTTTTGATGGCAAATCACATTCTTGAGATATTTTAGTCTGGACCAAAGTGGTGGACCAACTGACCGACCAAGTGCCTCTGCTTGGCACTCATCCTGAATAAACTTATCCCCTTTAGTTTTAATATTTATCCTAAACTGGGTGTTTTAATGTGAATAAATCTGAATTCACTTAACATCGCTGCTTAGTGGGTACTGTGAAGAAAGCAAAATAATTTAAACTGCTAAGCTAAAAGAGGTTAGGGATTTAGTTTACAATATTTCCAATTTACACTTCTAACCAAGCTTCTTCTATATGTGTAACCTTTATTGACTGTAGTTCCACTGAGATCTCATTTTCAGTACATTCACTATATGAATGTCTAAAATGTCACTGGAAAAATTTAGAATTTCAGGAGCCCAAAACTCAAAAACTAAGATATTCAACTTACAGTTAAAAAAAAAAAAAAAAAACAGAGAAAAGCAGGTAATTGACATGTTTTGACATTTTAGGTAACCCAGATAGTTAAAATAATGAATTGCTCTCAGTCAATTTACAGTTGACTAAATAACTGTTTTCAGCTATAAATATGAGGACATCCCGTTTTATTTATTTCTTTTTTTAAATCAATTCTGTAGCCCAGTTTTGTTTGTCTGACAGTGATAGTCTGAGTTAAAAACCTACTCACTATGACTAAGCTGTCTTTTTCTGTCGACATCAATAGCACAGACAGGTTTGCAAGCCAGCCAAACGAGAAAAAATAGCAAAGGCTTCTGTTTCCATTGTTACTATGGTAACCTGATCTGATTAGGTAAGAATAACCACTGCCTGAATCCCACCTCCTCTCTGGATGTGACCTTGCTTTCCTTAAAAAAAAAAAGCCATTGTTTTTGAAATGGTTATCACAACAAAACCAAAACCTCCAGAGGAAACTGAACACACTGACCCTGCTGCTGTGTGAGAGAGGTCACGTGGCTTATGGCTGTGACCCCTCTTCCAAAAACAAATCACACACAGAGCGGCAGGTTAGAATAACTCATCATAATAGACAAGAAGGGGCTGACATAAATGATAAAAGAATAATAACAAACAGTGACAAGTGGTGTGTGTGTGTGTGTGTGTGTGTATGCGTTATGAACGAACAGGAAAGTACTTGAAAACAGCGATTGCACAAAGGGGCTAAAGGAAATGATGCAGCACTCTATCGTCACAAGAGGGTACAGTCAGCCTGAAACTGGTGTTAAAGAAAGTGAAAAATCAAGATCTTAGCAATGAGTAAATGTAGTACTATAAACGGTACATCCTGCTATTAATCAAAACAATAACACACATAATAATAGCAATAAGTGACATGTCTAACAGCTCAGACTGATGCACCACATCACACACGAGTGACAATAATGCATGTTTATCTTTGTTATACTATCCAGATACAAACAAAATGAGCACAATTAATGATAAAGATTTTCCAGCTTCTTACTTTATTGTTCCTTGCATCTACCCCTGAAAATACTACGCTGATATCAATAAGTGCAATCACATGGCTGCACACCAGAAACTGCTATCATGTGATTTGATTTGCAACAAAAGCCACACTCGGTGAGGAAATACTTCACAAGTGTATGACTTCCAGTGCTCTGATTTATCATTCCTTATCTTATCCCTCTCGTCAGATTTACCCTTCACCTAACTATTAGCCAAAATACAAGCGTTAAGGCTTCCTGTGCTGCAAATATGTCTTCAGCTTTACAGAAAGGGTCATGCTGATGAGTTACACAGGATATCAATTAAGGAGCACAGACCTAAGGCTGTTCTGTCATCAGTGGAATTCAGACAAATAGAAACCTAGTCCTTGGACCACAAACATCAGATTAATTTATACACAGTGGGGTCTATGTTTCTACCCACATAGAGTGGGGCTATAGTAACAAACCACCAGCTGAGTACAGCCTCCTGATAAAACTTATTCCTGCCTTTGCCACAGTCAAAACAACATCTGGCTGAGCGATGCCATGCTGTGGGCAGGCTGTGGGGATGCCACGCTGCCTTATCTCACTAGTAGCTTATAGCCTTAGGACAAATAAACACAACCCAGCACTGCCAGGAAAGGCACACTGTCTCTTAGATACTGTTCTCTCAAAATCTGACAGAGCTCCCTCAAATTGTGAGATAATATGGAGATTCGTCATGAGTGGGAAGTTCAAACTACATTACAAAAACTATATAAAAGGCAAGAAAAAGCGAAAAGTATTCTCAAACATATGCATATATTATACACTGCACCCATATTTTACACTACAGTAAGCTTCATCATTTCCTTTATCCAGATACAAAGCAGTGCATTTGCTTCTTTTTCCAAAGGTTCACAGTAAATAGGCCATTACAAAATGCCTCAATGACTCATGATGGGGACGTTTTATACCAGGACTGGATGATTAGTTGATTGAGTTATATAAAACTGACCAAGAACAACTTGGATGTTTGATCATGTGAAAGTGCCAATCATTTCTTTGTCACAATTTTTCAAAAGATTACTTGATTCTCCCTTTATGTGGTCTGAAGCCCCTTAGCTTTCTGGCTCACAATCACAATGCCAAAGTAATCCAAGGTACATTTTATTCTATACCGATTTCTGTTACATAATTAGTTAATAACTAACATAAATGATGCGTTAAAGAAATTATCCAATAGCCTACTGATAATTACTGCGCCCCTGCTTCACACATGGTTTTCAGCAAATTAGTAATGACTCACAATTTTCCATCCTTGAAAGAGCGGACAAAGACGTTGTCTTTCTTCAATGTCACGTCTTCATGACAATCTGGGGAGACGACCTTGTTGCACAGAAACAGAGAGAGTTAAAAAGTCAGATAAGGTGGATGTGTGTGTGCATGTGACACAGACAAAAAGTGGAAGAGCAGAGGCAATGTCAGAGTCAGAGTCAATGACTAACACAGCTTAAGCGAAAGGCCACGCTTATGGATTACAAAATATGCTGTTCACAAACAAGCAGGAGCGATGAAGACCTGTGTGTGCAGGGTGTCAGCCCACTTGCAGCATGTGCTGCTGCTGTTTACAGGAGTTGGGGAGCGCAACACAGAGCTGTCCGAGTGCCAGGTAGCTGGCAAAGAGGTAGCTGCTGCCGTGGAGCTCTGGTTTCCACCAGGACCCTGCCTGCTTTCTCCTGCTTTTGTTTATATGGTGCACACACAAGTTTGCAGAGTGGAAGTTTGTTTTTTTTGTTTAACACTACGAGTGTAATAACTGCTCTTTGATATATATCCTATGCTGTAAATGAAAGCACCCAGCTCATACAGGCAAACCTGATTCTCGTGACTTTTACTCAAGAGCGCACAGTTTATCACAGCCATGTACATTTGTTTAATTTGACATCTACCACTGTACTACTCCACCCCTGTGCCATACAGTCACAGTGTAAACAATGAGAGGCTTCTGTGTGTTGTACTCTGGGCTGTCACAGGGAGGCAGCATGGAGCTCAGTCAACAGAAAGCCAAGAACAACAAACCCTGGGGGTGGGGCCGTGCTGACTACACAGTTAAAGGGACAGCTTTCCCCACCCTCTCACATTCTCCCAGTTCTACTTGTAGCACTTACATAAACAAACAACGCCTGTCACCATTTGACTGTGTGCTAACGGTGGGTGAGGGTTAAAGCTGGGTGGAGAGAAATGGATTGGAAAAGACTGAAAACATCAAATCAGTGTCTGTGCAGTGATGCTGCACATATTAAGTCATATCTGTTTCCTCCAAAGTAAGAGCTGGGTTGTTCAACTCCACCCAAATTCTTTAAACTGCAAAAGTCAGGCAGCTATTTAAAAAAAAAAAAAAAACTACTGCAACAACATGCACACTTCCAACATTTCATAGAGGTTAAAATGCAATAACATATTCTTGGAGACTGCTGAGATTACATAAGCAGGCATTCAGATGAACTAGTACAATGCTGTGAGTGTACTGGAGGAGCAGCAGCAGTCGTGCCTGCGTCTTCACAGTGATCGAGCAGATATCAGTAAAGGAAGGGAGAATATGAGCTCACCAGGGCAGGGTACCACGTGGTCTTCTTTTTGTCCCCGCTGGCTACCCCCTCCACACAGACCACTTTACCAAACAAATCCTCATTCTGCCGCTGATCGCTCTCCTCTTCTTCACTGGAGGATGAAGATAACTCTTCTTCTTGACTGTGGAAAAAAGGACAGTTAGCTCAAGACTGCAAGTTAGATACAGTCCATATGTATTTGTTGGTGATAATTTTAGAAGCATAATGATAACAGAGCTGTGACTACTTCAACATGGAAGCTCAAAATATTTTCCCCAAAAACATTTTATCAAGAAAAGTGCTTTCAACTTATCAATAAATTGAGTATAGCGCTGCTGTATATAAAAAACATCCTGGCTGCTTATAGACCCATAGATATTGCAATTTCATATTACATCAGTGTTGTATATAATCGGATTAGGTAAATAAACAGGTCTTTCAATCCCGGCAAAAGATCTCCGCTAACAATCTTTTCATTTAACGAAAAAACATCAGAACAACAAAACCCTGGCTGAACTTTCCAGTCCCATCATTATGTATCGCTGCAAAACCTAAGGCCTGTTCTACTCATGAATTCAGCCACTGGGATCAACGTGCTGATGAGCTGGCTCGCTCTCTGCTGTCTGAGAGTCATCCTGATGCTCAGGCAGAGCCATGTCTGAGTGATCATGCACACAGCACTAGCAGGCGAACTGACCCTCCCTCCTCTTTCTACACCTCACTAGGCCTGCTCTGAGCACAGCTCTGTGTACTTATGTACGCACGCACTGTCTGGCACGATATAAGAGCAGTAAATCAGCCCGGCTGCTACTACTACGACTAACAACTACAGCGACAACAACAACTAAGCTGTGAACCAAAGTCATAAACAAAGTACTATAGCTACTCAGTGAAGGAGAGACTGCAATTCATTTAGGAAAAGAGTTCTCTTTACATATAATGACTACTGTAGCAGCAAATTTTTAACATTTAGCCTTACTTAAGACTGTGAGTTAAAGGAATAATTCAACATGTCTGGAAAAATGTTTATTGGGAGCTAGCCTGGCTCTATCCAAACAAAAAAAATTAAAATCTACATCCCAGCACCCATGAAGCTCACTAATTTACACATTATATGCCCTGATAGACTGACATGTACAACAGCTGAAATGTAATAAAATGAAGACAAAGGGGCTCTAAAGGACCATTTCTTGGCCAGAAGTGACTTCCTGGAGTCTCTTCTGGTGGTTAAACAAACAAGATATACAGTGTTACTGTCTGGAGGGACCAGGAAAGCAGTTTCCCATGTTTCAACCCTTTGCAGCACAGATGTCATATCTATGGTTTCTCAGCAAGAAGGCAAACAGGTAGACATGTATATCCCAAAATACCAAATGATTCTACACTATTCACAGAGAAGAGGCAAAATGTTTTAAAACAAGCAATCTACCTATTTTAATCTCAGTCTATACTTCATTGTCACTCCTTGTAATTTAAGAGTTAAGACACTATTAGTGCACAGGAAGACAACAGGTCCAAGGTGCTAATGTGCAGTTGGGACTGTTCCAAGTCAATATTGCAGCAATGTTTAGAGTAATATTGACTTTTCTCTAAGTGCCATTAGCCAGGAATGTCAGAGAAGGAGATTATGTAGCCAAGTGTCCTCCTTATAACAAAGAGGAACCACAATTATATCCAGCACCAAAGAAACCCTCAGCAGGTCCTATTCCCTGATGAAACCACTGCAGTCTCCCAGGACTAGGCATATCAGAGGATAAAACACCCACTGGAGCATCTGAGTCAAAAGAGAGGAAAAACACAGGACCGTGCTTTGCTCACACTGCCTCTCCAGGATGTGTGCATGTACGGGAGCTTGGTGTGATTTAAGGAGGCTGAGGAGTCAAGAAGACCCTTCTGTTCCAAGCCTCTGGAGCAGTTTATGACGGATGGAGATGAGAAGTAAGTCTTTCATTTCAACTGCTGTCAGCATACTGACAACGGGGGTAGCCTGTTACTGACGACTGTGGATTGATAGAGAAAATCCCTCCCGTATCAAGCTTGATATAAGCCATCCAGGATGCACAGAGGCAGAGGACCATACTCACATTGGGTTCGATCGTCGGCCGCGGTTGCCCTTCTTGCCGATGACAGGTGTGCCGAAGTGCTCTGGGTTGGTGAGGGGGAGTCTGTCAAGTGTCTGTGGAGGAGACAAACAACCGCAAAGAGCCTCAGTGCCACCTTGACAGATGCTAAAGTAGAAGACAAAAGATTTATCTTGTATACCTTGAAGAAAGTCTTTTCATGGGATTTCACCAGTTAGAAACAAAGGGACTTGCCCAGCACGGAGTTTACATTTGACAAATTTACTGCAATATCAGTTTCCAATAAGTGGAAATGTTCACAGCTGAACCTATAAATGCCAATATGGGACCATTCATGAGCAGTGTTTTAATTTGAATACTGTACATATTTGACTTTTTACTGTTAGCAACTAAATAAAATACAAACAGAGACTGATAAACTGATAAAATGAAGCTGGTATGAAAGTGCAGGACAGCGCAATTCTTGCCTCGCTCTCTGCAAAGTGACGTGCTCCTTTCAGGCAAAGAGAGGAACGCCTCAGGGTCTTCTCATCGCCATCGTCAAACACTGCAGAGATGACAGCCAAACATTTAGGTTGCTATATGTAGGCCAGGAGGACACAACACACACACACACACACCCTTTGAACAGAATGGAGTAAATGGCAAAATAAGAGAAATGCAGGGAAGTATTTGATTTTATACAGTATATGAAATCCACTTGATATGGAAGCTGTCTATTAAATCTCCTTAGACTAACTTTGATAATAAGCCCCCATATTAAATAACACTAAAAATTATAATTAAATAATTATGTGTCATACACCCAAAGGTAGTCAGGTCACATGGGCTTTCAACACACTTGTTATGCTACTTTCAGTAGGGAAAAAAAATGTCATGGTACCTTTCTTTTCATTTTATACTGCAGTTTCACTCCCAGATGTGGGAATCCTTAGATTTCATTGCTCACTGCTCAAGTGTACTTGCCATCAGTAGAACAAAACAGAAAACACTTGAGGTAGCTTCAGCAATGACTGATGTTTGTTCACCCATTGATTAATGAAAAGATGTGTTTTCAAGACAGGCAAAACCCCACGGGCACTCTTAAGTGACGAGCAGCTGGTAAGAGCCTACACATCTGAGAAGCACTTTTTACACTATATACTTACCTAACAATGTAACTGTGTGCCCGTGACCGACTCACAGTTCAAATACAAGACTTTCCTGCATTTCGTGGTTTTATGTCATTGGAAGTTACATAAATTATAATTATCTCTGAGTGTGGGACTGTTGCTCCGATGAAACAAGCAACAGGCCTACCTGAAGCACTTAGCAGCAATGCTTACTTCTTTTAACTGCACTGAAACAGTTTTTGTTGTGATAATCCCTAAATATCAATATTGCAAGAACATAAGAACCACGTTGATGGGACTCGCTGAACTTTATCACTCTAAAAAGAATATATATATTTAGGGAACAATCATGTTCTAAGATTTGGAACTACAGCTCCTATCATTTGAGGCTTTGGGGGGGATTTAAAAAGCAAGCAGAATATTGCCTTGGAAATAGATACTGTTGCAAACTCTGGGCTCCAACCTGAGTCCTGTTTTCTAAGCTATATTATTTATTTTTCAAATAACCTGAGTATTACTTGGATTTCCCTTTGCAGATTAATATAAATCTGTCTGTCTATATATCTTTCAAACCTATGCTAATTTAGCTATTAGCAGGTCCCTTTTGCAACATATACATGAACATACAGACAACTATCAAGAGATTCCTTTGATACTGAAAAAAAATTATCAAAGAAGATTTATGAGCATTATTCACAGTGGATAATGAAAAATAATGATAATGATTCTTCATCTGGAAAACTAAGTAAGAATACGTCCATCAGATTTGACTATGTTATGTCCTCCTATGGAGCCATGCCTCATGTTTTGAAAACTTTTTGTCTAACTCCCTCTGCTCCTATATCAAACTAAAACTGAAGTGAAATTCTTTTTTAAAAAAAATTTTTTTTTTGATTGTTTAGCAAAACTGTTTGAGTATGTAAGCCACAGCACCTTTGCAGTCTTCTGGCTGCACTGTGAGAAATCACTCAATTCTTTGCCGTTTCTCAGAAACCTACTGAAAAGGGTTCTTGTAACAAAGCCTCAGAGGGCAGGAAGAGCAGGCAGTTTGTTACAGACTTACCAACAGTGTATATACTGGCGTCGGTCAGCTTATTGATCGTGGCCTCCTGGTAAACTCCATCCTGATTCTTCACCTCGACAACAGCACCCACCTATTGGACAAACACACTCCTGTGATGTGGCATATATTAGGATGTCAATTAACATTATTTTCTAATGATAAATCTTAATATATATTTTCAGGTAACTAGATGCCCATATTGCTGCTACGAGAACCCTAATTGAAAATTAAATTGTAAAGTGTAAATTGTAATGCTGTTTCTACATTTCTACATTCATTCTGGAGGGGATGATAAGATGCAACTCAGATACAAAGTGAAATTCAAAAAATGTGACAATTTGGACAAAGGAACTCAACTAATAAAATTACGAATATTTAACGTTCATGTGTGTTATGTGTTATGACCAGGTTCCATTGGACTGTGGGGCAGCATCAGTTTCCTCCCGCTTACCTTTAGAGGTCCTTTGATGTTTTCATCATGAACCTCCGCTGTGGACAGATCTGGTTTAAAGGTCACCTGGGGAAGTAGGAGGCAACAGGGGAGGAGAATCAGTAATGAGAATAAACAAACAATTCCCCAAAGATCTGACTGGGCCACATCAATCTTGCACTTCACAGAGGCAGTATTTACTGAGAACACTCCAGGACTTCATAAGAACTGATTACAATGATGGACTCTTTCATGCAATACTTGGCAGCAGCACAGTTTTGTAACAGGTTTTAAGTTTGAGACAACATGCTAGTAAAAAATTCCTGGTGTCATTAGGCAGCAGCATATGTCTGAAAAATAAATACTTTGGCTCATTTCTCGCCTTGTCACGTTAACAAAATTGGCAAACATGTCGCCTCTGCTGGCGCCAACTGCAGTGGATTTCTGCTGTGAATGTTCGGGGCCCACACTATCCGACCATCCCCCCCTCTGTGCATTTGTAGCTTCCCCTGAGTGAGCCACGGTAGAGCATAATCTGATCATGCTCTGGTAATCTTGCATCTGCATGGTGACCTGGCAGTACTGAGAGACAGAAGAGACTACAAGGAAGGCACACATTTGCAATCATTCACCATCTTATTTTCCAGGCAGCATGTATGAAAAATGTGAAAGCAGCCAGGAGCACAGAAACTGTTTAGCATTACAAAAGTCCCTTCTTTTATATGAGAATGCTCATGTGCTTCTTTTGCTGTTTCCTCAGGGGGGAAAGTAACTTTTAAGAGCATGTGATAGTGAAATAGTAACATAATTATAATGGAAAACTGACTTCACTTTTATTGACTGTGATTTAGTTGAGAATCAAGCACCATACAAGGGCAGAAAAAGTTAAAACACCCCATCTCAGAATACCAGCCTGGAGGTAACAAATTCAGACAACGCTCTCTCTTGAGTTAGTTTCAAATATAACAACAGCAGAAGCAGCAATCAAAGTATCGCTGTGAAGGCAGCATCAAGACAATGAATGGAAGAAATAGATATTTTATGATGCTGCTGAATTGTCAGGGCCATAAAATAAGAGGGAAAGAGATGAAGAAATAAAAGACTTCCTGAGGCAGCAATTCATCAGTTATGGAGATAATGACATTCCAGCCCAGTGAAATAAAGGAATCCCTTTCTTCACAAGGACAACCAGGAGGCTCATCTCACCAGACAGACAGAGGGTGACTCTCACCGTCCACATCCTCCATTAGAAATCTTCAGTAACACCTGCTCACCCTGACTAACTCATAACAGGGATCCGGCTACAGTACACACAAACTCTACAACAACAACTTAAAACATGGACAAAACATGAAACCATATTTCTAATAAAAAAAATTAAAAAAAAACAACCTCAGTCTAGCTTCAGGAGCTCACAGTGCATTATTTTGCAGGATTTCGTCTTCCTTCAAGGCTGAGAATGTTTCTGAGCTGCAGGATGCTTCACTCTTCTAGATTCAAAACAATTAGTGAGCAGTTTTCCAGTTTCAAAATGCAAGACTGCTGTTTCTGTGTACTCGATACTGCAACAAGAAGTGAACTTTGATCTCAATTTATTCTAGCAAATTCGACTGCAGGGATGTATTTTGTGTCTTCTGGCCACAAACAGCAAAAAGACACGATCCCTGACTGACAACAAGCACTGACGGCTCAGATAAAATTTAACTCCATCTGTTTTGCTTATTATCCTCCAGACCCTCTGTATTTATTGCTCCAGTCTGTTCCCACTGATAAAGCCTTCTCTTGTTCTGATTTCACACACTGTCTATTTCATTTATTGGATAATTCGACATTTGGCTGAGGGACATCAGTTGGAAATTCACTACATTTGACTTAAAGCAAACTTTTGACTACAGTCTGAACATGGTAAAAAGTATAATTGATTTGTAATGACCTGATCAAATTCAAAATGTCATGCCATGCAAACCGAAGGAAACCAGCAGGACATGCTTTACAAATCATAAATGACACCAAAACACTGGAGAAATAACGTGGAAACATTTTTTGGACTCAATACTGCAAATTGAAAACTCATGGATAAAGGTGCAGCTTTTTGCTGCCTTTTGGAAAACATGTCTCCCTGTAATAACTTAACCTCAACAACACATCACCTTGTGAGGCAGAAAAAGCACCACTAATGAATGGAACAATTTTATAACCTGTTAGTTTACACTTAGACAGACGTGAGCTGCAATCAAATGAATCTTCACAAATTCTGAGTTAGTGATCATTGTTCCTGTTTTCTGAAAAAGCCCTAAAATGAAGATGTTTTTTCCTCTGAGTGAGTAGTTGGTTATGAGCAACAAAGACTACTCTGAAACTTGATCAAGTGGCAAATGCTCAGAGAGGAAATTGTCTGCACAAATACTCTGAATGTTATTATTGTTCTTTTTTTAACGAGATGGACACATTGCAAATCCTTAAATTTAACTATAGGTTTAAAGAGGTCTGCTTTTAAAGAAAATAACTTTTTCATTTAAAAAGTTCTTTTATTTTCAGTGAAATTAGTAAGAAAAACTGTGTGCTGCTGCTGCGACATAGTGCTTAGCCCTGATTGATCATATGTGTTCTAAACCTTTCACAGTGACTGATCTGACATGGTGCTAATTGGCTCCATACAGATCCTCTATCATAGATCATCATCACAAATAAGAACGTCAGACAGATCTTTTCAGTGTCTTAAAATCACTCTAAAGACACCAGCGCCAAATGCTGCAACTATAGACTGTTAAACAAGCAGACAGAGATTAATGAACCAAAGAGCTGAGGAGAAATTCATTACAGTGGAAGATTCAGATTCACAACAACCACTGAATAATTGCAATGTTTCAACGTTTGTGTAACAGAGCTCACATCTGCCTTACATCTACTCAAAAACAAAACCAACACTCAGTGAATTAGGATGGTAATTAATTTATGAGCTGAGACTGTCCTATTAAGACTCGTTTTAAACCGCACCCAACATTTAAACTAAGAACATCACATGATCTGCTTTGCCATGCCGTTTGTGTCTGGTCGTATCATGAGACACAAAGGCGCGTTGTTTGAAGATTTCAGCTGGTGTGGCAAAACGGCAGAACACCGCTGCTCTACAGGGGGAACTGTAGTGCGTCCAATCTATGTTGTTCCCACACACTCCAGCAGAACAAAAGACAAGCAATCTGTCTCTATTGTCTCATCCAGATGCTCCAGCCCCACTGAGAAATTAGATACTGTACTATGTGCATCATGCAATGCCTTCATCAGTAAGACACAAAACCAATGGGTAAACAGTAGCTGTGCCATCTCTGCACAAAGCCTGGACACTGTGGGCAAGAAGGATGCCTAAGGTTGTGATTAGGTACCCGGTGGACTAGGCCAGCTGGGGCCCCTGATCAGTGTTTCAGCTGTATGAGCAGGACTAACAACCCAAACCATGTGAGCAACTCAACGTGATTTTTGTCAACATCACAGATGAGATAAAATGCATGTTCATGGAATTAAGCTACTGAGAGCTGCATTATTATAGAAAAAAAAAATTTCATAATCACGATTATTTTGGTCAGTACTTAAATCACAATTATTTACCACAATTTACATATTGACTTTGGAAACATGTTGCATTTATTAAACTTAAAAACACACCTTCAGGTGGATAAAAAGACCTGTGGTGTTATCTAGTGATGCAGACACCACTGTGTAGCAAATCTTACACATTTCTGGCTGGCCAAACACTGCTGCTATTCTTCCAACATCTTCACTCACGCTGATTTTTAAATACCACCGGATATCTCACGACTTGATTTGATAGGCTGAGTGAGTTTAGGCCTCAGGAGAGGCAAAAGTGTGTGTGTCATTCAGAACACAAGACAAAAGTAAGCACAGACAAATGTGGCAAAATTATTCTCGATTACATTGTTTTTAATCATAGTTTGGAGCTAAAATCAATATCAAAATTCTATTAAATCCACACCCGTAAAGCTAATATGAGAACCTTCTAATTATTCCAAATATCAAGTCTCTAAATGAGAGAACTTCTTTTAAAAAAAAAATCATAATCATGATTATTTTGGCCAATACAGTGGGGCTGAGCTGTGTGAGCCAACAAAGCGAGCTCCTGGCTCTGCTGCGTTCCACTTTACCACAACGTAGATAGACCATTCACATTTTATTTTGCATCATGAGCATAAACTGTGACTTACCTTGGCCTTGACTAGCCTCTTAGCAGTCTTGATCTTGGCCTCACAGAAAGCCCCTCGGTACTTGGCACTCACATCCGTCCCCACTGTCAAGTAGGGGGGCTCCTCCAGAGTCTGGGGGGGGAAGAAATGAGTCAGTACAGTCTTTTTTTTCTTAACAGATATAGCTTACTGACACAGGTGCCTCCTCACAGCTAAGGCAGGCGAACACACATACAAGCTTTACACAGCCTAGGCCAGCTACGCACAACCCATCCGGCTCAGTGATTCATCCATGGAAAACACATACCATCTGCTGTGGGTATTGGAAAACAAGTCTCTGAGGGCGCAAACAAAAAGGCTACTTCACTACTGCTTTGATGACTACAAAGAAGAAGCTATCCGAAACACATAGCACCATCTTGTGTCATCATTGGATGTTTATCAAGCCTTTCCCTCCACCCCCCCCAAGAACAGATTTGCGGAGCGTAGGGTACACAGTGAAAACAGACTGTGTGTGTGGATGAGGAGAGTTAATGTTTGTGGTTCATGTAGTGTGGAGATGAATTTACAGAGCATGTTTCACTAAGGCTTGAGAAAGAGTGGTATATTTAGACATCTTTCTAGAGTAACATCCAAAGTGGGCCACACTTCTGCTCACAGGACACATCAAAACCGGTAGCAATATGTTGTTTGTGCACTTGGCCAATTCTTCTGACATCAGGTTTTAAGTGATCAGGTCTTCCTCTAATGTGCAAAACTACAAATGTACTTTTTCTTAACAGTATATCAACGAAAGAAACATCTTCTCACTAAGGTCCAGGGGAAAGACTGTGCTTATTTAGCAGTATTTGATTTCATACTATAATGTGGTTATTTAGAAAAAAAAGTAGCAACACTTCGATTTTTATGTCTCTTTATTTTTGTTGTCTTATATGTAGACTTTGAGAAACACAAATCAAATTTTAAATCTTAAGGGCCGTGTCTAAAGTCATAACAGGTGTTCATTGTTCCCACGAGGACGGTAATAGGGTTGCCATTCCAACTAAAAACTACAGCCGCATTTAGCAGAGCTTGAACCAGTGAGAAGGAACTAATCACTGACACCAGCTGCTGTAGGCCTGCGTGGCCCATACTTGTATCATGAACAAACCACTTTTAAGACTGTTTTAACAGGTTTCAACCATTGGCAGGTTCTATTATTTTTTTCTTACCACTGTAGCTTGCTTTGCCATCTTTATAAATCTTTATCTAAGTCAAAATCTTCATGTGTTGTAACCCAATGAGCGCACAAACTGTCAAATTTGACCCGCTGCCTTTGTGCAAACACTTAAGCTTTTCATCATACTGCACGTGACAAAACTCTGCTGTGGCCTGAAAAGAAAATATACAGCAGCCAGCAGCTTTATAGAGGAGCTGCACATTGATGCAGAAGTGAACACGGCAGCTTTGGGGGAAAAAAATACTGCATTTGAACTTGGGTATTTTAATCAACCTAGGGACAGAGGCTGTCCAAACGCTGCTCCTACTACAACAATTTCACAGTGACACTCCTCTCTCCACAGCTACAACACATACTGCGCAATTCAGGGCTTTAACTGCATTGGACTTCTTAATGTAGTGCAGATCAACATTATAAGTTGTTGTGCAGCTCTGTTAGGATGCTAAACATACATATTCAATCAGGATTGGAATTTGGCAGATCTTCAATATCAAATTAAAAGAACTAAGGCACATCTGCCATCACTACACTTCAAAATAATATAAAGTGAAATTCACATAATGCATGAACAAAATGCAGCTGGAGATTTAACTTAAAGGTAATAGCCAGTGGTTTTAATTTGTTTTTTTATAATCAGCAAAACGCTCCTTACATTCCTCTTCCCTTCCAGTTTGTGCGCTCCACAAACCACACAGAGGCTGTTCTTTTTCCTGCTGGGCAGGTGGGGAAATTGTTTGTCATGTTCCACTGAAAACGGTCAATATGATGTTCAATTAGGTGATGTTTGTGTTAATGTTATGTTACCAAATTACATTAACTGTAATTTACTAGGTTACAAATATATCCGACTTTAGTGTGCCACATGGAGACTTGAGTTTTAACTGAGAGGAACTAACTTTAACCATCTGTATAGATGCTGATCAAAACAACAACAGTCTTTCACTCACTGACTATACCTTAAATACACCACAGCAGAAAAATATTACTACTAAACACTCACCCCAACAGATAGATACCACAAACTGCTTGCAGGTACATAAGAACAGGATCATGTTTTTAACAGATTTACAAACTGCATCTTCTGTGTCTGTAAGGCCACAAGCCTGTCACTGTCAAACCAGGACAGGGTACATCATCTCCAGAGTCGCTGGGATTCTACAGATGGGATTCAGGGGGCAGAGTCCAGTGCACTTCAGCCTCTCAGATAAACACCTCATTAGTGTTTAGTGCAGTCTGGCCTCAGCACCAGCTGCCCTAGCCAACGCCAGGTTTACATGACACAGCAGCCATTTGCACTGGCTAACCAACTCTCTTGTCAGTCATGGCCGCAACACAATGCCTGACTGCTACTGTGTACAACTGTTCCAACTCTTCTTTCATACTAATACTTGTCTCTCTCTGCTTCCCCTGCTCTAAGCCTGTTCCTGTCTTCTACTCAAAAGGCGATTCATGCTCAAGAGTTAGAAAGGGCCAAACTTGGGTTATCTTGACAGCTGCTGCCGCCAAACCTCCCCAGCTTAAAAGGCAGGGGCGAAAACATTTACATAACATTTAAATTTACATTTGTCATGCACTCATGCCAACGCAAATAGAGGACGGTTTGTTGTTTCCGCTCACAATGCCCCACCTCCCCACATTCAGCTATATCTATGAAAGAAAATTCCATGCCACGGATTGGAGTGCCATTTAGCCTACAGCTATCCGGAGAAAAATACTGACTTCTTTATGTTTTTATTGCTTCTGCCACTGCTGAACGACTGACAATGTTTCCCTGCTCAGAAGATCAACCAATCAAAACAGCGAAGCTTAGAGAGGCGGAATTCCTGTGCCTCTGGGATATGTAACATCCTCTTGCCAACTCAAAATAATGCCACGCACTTAAAAAGAGCTACTCTCACCTAAGGTTCTGTCATAAAAAAAAAAAAAAAAAAAGCAGAGCCGTATTTATCATACGCCTCTAGCTCCTGTATGCAAAAGTCTCCATCATGGTAACAGCAGCAGTACAATCAAGACCAGCGTTCTGGGTATTCACCTAGTGCCACTGATGCGGAAAATACTCTCCAGGAACATGTGCTTGATTAAACACATACAAATGTGACTTGGCATAGGGTGACAAAATGCACCTGTGGCTGGCATGAGAAGTAACAAACCTCAACTGTAGCTTCATTCATCTTAAAAACATCACATCTGAGATTAAAAAAAAGCGATTACAGAACTGATCTATGTGGATATTGGTCAGATGTGCAGAGATATTATATCAGGTAACACTTTTTAAATTCATGCCATGAAAGATGTTTCTCTCCATAAAGTAGGCATCTAAAGAAAATGCCAGAGGTGACTGGTTGGTTATGAAGTACTTCTGCCCTGGCTGTTGAATCACACAGATAAAACTAGTCTATTACCTCCTCACCGAGAACTTGTGACACAAAGTCAAGTCAATATATAAATCTATAAATTCTAGTCAGAGCACAAAAGAGACAATGCTGCTACATTAAGTCAGAGGTTAGAAATCATTTCAGCTTTACCAAAACAAAATATACTGAAGTGACATTGGCAAGAGCAGAATGAGATCTGTTTCTGCTCAATAAAGACTCTGGGGTCGTGAAAAATTTAACAGGCAACTCCACATAGCGCTAGTTGAAAATAAGCTACTGCTTATAGTGCATTTCTTGGACAGCCTGAGTGACTGTAGCATTTTTCATTCGACAACTCAGTACAAAGACGCTTCCTGGCATCTATCAAGGTTAAAAGCAGCAGAACAAAAACACTGATGTTGTGACATGCTATATGCTAACTGTGGATTGGCATTCAGAGAGGAGTTCAAGGAATCCCTGATTGTTTTCTTCAGATGATAGGTTGTTTTTGGGTGGCTACCCCCATGAAAGCATGGAGAAATACACTTAATGTATCAAGATATGCAGCAGTGTCTGAAAATGTTCCTTCTGCCCTTCATTGACTATCATTAAGGTAAATATAAATATCACATTCAAGAATATGTTTCATTTTGAGATAGACTGCACATAAACAAGTCAAAGTTAACACTAACATTCAGTAACAATGTTGTTATGATGAGTAGAGATGTGTTTGTGTAGAAACTGTTTATTTAGCTCCATTTTGTCCACTATCATAAACTCCTATGCAGTGTGGAGATGACAAAGTATGATTGGTCAGATTGTTATTGCCAGCCATTATAAAGCAGAGCTGTTAAACCCCCTGTTTTTCAATCCAAGTCTAACTCACCAATATTTTAGCAACAAGCCATTTGTAAATGCCAGACAATGTAACCTTACTCCACTTTAATAGGGAAAACAGGCTACTATTTGTTTTAGTCTAAGCACATTTGACACCTGTAGCTCTTCACACCCACACAGGTGTTTTAAGTTACTCTGGCTGGTTAGACTCTGCTCAGGTATAGCCTGGGTGGAGCTATACAGGCAATTACATGATGTCACACACTTCTATCTATTAATACAGTACAATTTCCTTATAATACTTATTTTTGGTTAAGTGACACACTGAATACAGGACTTTAAATGCAACTGTATTATACAATGTAGTACTGCCACTTCTACTAAAGTAAACCATCTGAACACTTCTTCCACTGCCAGAACCTAATAATTAGTATTTCTCTGAGGTGATGGAAAGATTATGTAAACGTAAAATTATGGTAACAACCAACACACAAGTGAAATTATAGTCAACCCTTTTTACTATCAACACCAGCTTGTGTCTTAATTTTTACACCAGAAATTCACTTAGTCTGTACATTTATTTTTTTAAAATCATAACTGTTGCCATTGTCAAAGTGTAATCCAGACTCTTAAAATGAAACACATGATGTTGTTAGGATTAATCGGGGACTATTCTATGTTGGCATGTTTTAACTTACACACCAATGCAAAATGATGCCCGGAGCACAGACAGGTTTTTATTCAGCAGTCATACCAGGTTAGGGTAGTGGAAACACGATGACATAACACTTAAATGCCTATGCTAAACTAGATATCTGTGTGACAAATCAATTATTGTCATTGTGAGAATTACCACATATTGATGTTTAGATAAGCGCACAAACCTGCACCTTTTTTAACAAACCATGTAGGCAGTAAGTAGTAGCATTGCTGAAATATTATAAACAATAGTTTTTGACCCATTATAGTGATCTATAATGAACAGAGTCATAGGTCGAAGAAAGGAATATGCAAGAGGCATGCAGGAAAGAATTAACCTCCGTCCTGGCCTGGCTCACATGTACAATAATCCTGTTGTGAATAAACTCTTTGTCCAAACCAGTGTCACCACAATTCTAAGGACCGGTGGTTTAGCAGGAATTGCCTTGAAAATACTATGGTAGCTTTAAACCAGAGAAAATAATGTTAATATCTTTTGTATGCACACTTACCCAACCACTTACAGCAGCAAATCCACTCATCCTGCATTATTACTCAAACTAAGCTGCAATAAATTACTAAATGCCTATCTCCAACAGTAATTGTAAATACGATGGACTCTGTACTTTTCAATAACATCTAAACACTGGTATGTTACCTTCAATGCCTAACTTCAAATACATATAACTGAGCTAACATGTAAGCACACAGGAAAAAAATGTCTCTTCATTTTAAAGTATCTACTGAGAGATATCCTTAGTCATAGTTCATATAAACAATATTCATCTTAAGACTTGCAAAATGTATTTTAAGTGCTTGGTAATGCATGAGTATGTAGCATATCACCACAGCACCCCGTGCCGTTAACCATACCTATGGCAGCTGAAACTTGTCTGAATCAAATACTAACTTCAGAAAAAATAAATTTCATTACTGCAGCACAGCACTTTTCTACAGACCAGCTTCAATCAGAAGCTCTAGGTTCTTCAGTTATTCACTACTGCCTTTCCATAACTCTGAGCACTAATAAGACCTATGTTATAAACAGAACAGTGAAAAATCAAAGCAGCCAAGGCCAAGGTAGCCTGAATTTTAGTATCTGGCTTGGGTGCAAATCCAAAAACATTGAATTCCTGCACACCCTTAATGCAACCCATTGGCATTTTCAGTAGACCTCTGCTGCTTTCTAAAGTCTTGCAAACCTTGCAGTTTATAACTCATGCTTTATGTTATAAATGTTAAGTGTCAGGGTGAGAGAACAACGATGATGGCATTAGGGTTACTTTTACTCGAAAGCCACAGAAGACAATAACAATTAAACTACTGTTCCACATAGTATATAGCACTATTCTATGAGAAGCAAAATCTGTGTAGCACTCTGTTAATCTAACAATGATACCACACATCCATATGTATGGTAAGTCAAAATTCTGGGTGCTGTAGTGTAATGTTATGATTTGGGAATCAATTAGAGGGACAGCAGCGTTACTATATGCTTACATTCATGTAGGTTATACCATTATGTTATAAATGGATAGACTCTGAAATAGTTAAATATTTATTATGGGATTGGACTGCCAATACTAATATTCGAGACGTTTTCATTAAATCGTCCCTGGGTTACCAAGGTCATGGACAAAGTTTAACTGTATGCCTCTACCACAGTACTTCTGCTCAAGTCAGGACTTACTTTATTTCAGTTAAAGCACAGCCATTTACATTATATGTTCATATTAATTTATCAGATAGAGCAGACTAAGGAATTCAAACAATTACCCAGCACAAT
Organism: Mastacembelus armatus; assembly: GCF_900324485.2. NCBI lineage: Eukaryota > Metazoa > Chordata > Actinopteri > Synbranchiformes > Mastacembelidae > Mastacembelus > Mastacembelus armatus. The sequence goes on along the minus strand of NC_046647.1, from coordinate 8,873,897 downwards.
AGTCCATTTTTTGGATGTCTAATGACACAAGGTGCTTTATCCAGCACAGTCTCAAAGCATTGCGTTCAGCTGATGAAGAAAAGCTGTGGCCCATAAGCCAAAGTGACATGAAATGCTAAGTGAACATAATGAAAAGTTGTGCTAGTTTCAGAGCAATTTACAGTTTAGACACTGAGCAGATGCTTCTGCAGAGCACTTCAAGCATCAATAGTGCCAGATGACTCCGAGCTGTATAAAAACAACAAATGGAACAACATTAAACCAGAAACGTCAATGCGAAAACATCAGTCCTGTCAGCAGTTATGTAGTTAAAAAAATATAAGCATAATAATCATCTAATATAAGCTTAGTGTTATCCAGCTGGAGATGATAATAACTGCAAAATGGTAATGGCAGAAACAGCAACAGTTTAATGAATTTTCACACATGACATTTTATTCAAGCAGACAGTTGAGGGAAATTAAGCAGCAAAACTACTTCAAGGTTTCTGTATCTGCTAAAAACATATGATTGTATATCATCTGTGCCTAGAGTCTGTTCACTCACATGCATTTCTAATCATCACAATCACAACCCAGCTGCCGTCCTCTAACACAAACAATTCATCATATAAGCAGAGATCATCCTGTAATTAAAGGCAGCATTACTAGTAGGATAAGCATGAATTCAGACAACAGAAATGCTTCTGAAGTAGGGAAAAGACCAAGTTTTGTATCAGATCAAAATGGTTTCTTCATCATACCTGGTTTTAAGCAATATGATAGTGCAGAAAAAACAATGTTGGCAACAGTTTTCACATCTCATGATGTGTTGTGGTGCACTGTTGCGTTTTAATTGGCTACCTTGGTATCCTGCATATAGGTTTATTATTGGGAGGTGGTTGGGTTTGTTTAACCACAATAAGAATAACACTACTAGAGTCAAAGTGACAGACTACAAATCATTACCAGAGAAGCTTTTAATTTGTGCACTGTTAACACTCCAAACACATATCTTATCAAAGTGCTCACATCTTCTGCCTACAACACAGGCCAAATAAAACAGGAGCTAAAAAGACAGACAAAGTCAAAGTGGCTGTATGGTGTACCAATTGATTTAATAGTCAAACGACCTGCAGCTTTTGGCTCTGCATATGGATCTCATGGCAGCAAATGACAATTTAAGATACAACAGCCTGCAGGCACAACAAAAGTCCCAACTGTGATTCATTGAAACTATAAGAAAAGATTACTCTTCACAGGCTATTTCCAAAACATGACAGCTGAGACTTTTTCACACTAAATAAAGCAACACCAGAACTTTAACATTTCTAAATGTTACAGCTTTGTTTATTCTGTTATTCATATACAGCTATGCACCATCCCTTTAGTACAGATTAATGACCTGTCCTATGATAATAGCACAAATTCACACATCAAAACATATCCACCCCATTTCTCTGCTTATAATTCAATAGCATGGCATAAAAAAGCACAAGACCAAAATTACAGTTTCCAAATCACATTATTCCCACTGAAATACAGCTGAAGCCATTGGAAACTCAATATCATGCTTATCAAATGAATGTATTACTTTGGCCTGTGTCCAACACACTGACACTGTTGTGTTTGAACAGAACCGAAACTGACATTTAGTAAAAGTTCACACTTGTCTTATTCATGAGAACAAAAGGATGAAGCCTTGCATATAAAACACTGATAGCACCTTATGGTGTGTTTATACAAGAGTTCACTGAAACCGACTTAACACTGGAAATGCAGAAGTAGTAGTAACCCAGAGCTTCCCTTGGCATTAAACACATGCAGATTAAAAAAAAAATAATGAATGAACCTACCTTCATCTCTCTATGAGTCCTCTAGGTGACCAGTGTAACGAATCTGAGGACGGAAACAGAGGTCGGACAGGCTGTTAGGAATGACAGAGAGTGCCAACTCAGGGTCTGCCACAACAAGACACGGTTATGTTATGATGACATCACTTCTTCTGCTACACGGCTGGATGCCATGAAAAAGCTGGGCGGCAGACGCACACTTTACACCGCCTGGAAAACACACCGTGTGTGCATGAGATCTCATTGTAGCGAATGTGAATCGACGCTGTGACTGGTTTAAGAAAAGTTTAAAGAGCGTTTGCTGTAATAAATCGAAGTAACGCCGAGAGCTAGTGGTTACGTGTGCTTGAGATTTTCGAGCCACATTCCCACAAATGTCTTGTGTTGCAAAGTAAACCGTGGCAGGCTGGACACTCTCACCCGGAGAGGCTTTAAAGCTGTTTATGTAATGCACAGTGATGTAGTCAGTCAGTGAGCAGGACTTGGCTTGTGGCTACAAAGGGCGAGCAAACACGAAGTGACTAGTCGCCGGCCAAAGAGACTCCTTGCTCGCTCGGTCTTCGCTAAATCCGCGGATAACGTAGCAGTTTTGGGTGAACGGATAGACGGTGCCAAAGCCGCCCGGCGCTCGGCTCCGAGTAGGGCAGCGTGCTGTGCCTGCTGTCTGCGCTGCACCGACTAAACCAACACCACAGCAGAGGATGACGCCATTTCTGTAGCTGACAGGCGGCTAGAAAGGAGAACACTTCGGCGCACAAACACTGGAAAATTGCGGGAACCGTGGTGGAAATTCACCTGCCACTGTCAGAGCCATTTCTCTGTCGGAGACGAATCTCTCTGGGTTTTTATTTCTATATATGCTGTTATCGGGGAAAAGTGCTCCGAGACCGTTCAATTTCGTTTTCGCTTCTCTCCCTTGTGTCGGTGCGCTGCTCTCTGCGGAGAGTACACTCGATAATAACGATAATAACACTGCTCATGGCCACCGAAGCACACCTTTGTGCAAATGTCACGATAAAGATGCGCCACAATAGCTACGCTGAGCTGAACAAAGTGAGAACCAGCTGGGCAGCCCCAGCCAAAGTCACTTTCTTTCTTAACCAAATGTTCTGGTTATCGACTGGTCTGGCATTTCGCTGACTGCTCACCGCTGAGAGTGAGGTTGTCTCTGACAAAGAAACAAGTCGACGGTTCGTAACGAGGTCAAGCTCTGGGGAGACTTGTAACGCATTAACACCCAACGTTACACCGTTTTATTGCTGTAACACCGGCCAAGGTCGCGGTCCTCGTTTGTGGCTCTTGGTCGCGGAGGATACAATGTCATCCGCCCCAGACAATTTGCCAGACCAGCCGCTGCAAGTGTGAGTGACCGAGCGACGATAGCGCACACACAGCCCGAGCCTCGGCCGTCTCTGCCCCTATCCTAAACCCTGGTTAACTAAAGCGTCGAGCTCTTCAGTAATGACTGCTGTCTAGTCAGTTTGTCAGCGATGATGTTACCAGGTAGTTACGGAAATATGCACAATACTAGTCACGCACACGTAACATTCAGAATAACACAAGGGAAATAGTCCACCCCGCATCTGGCTATAATGCCACGACCGATCAAACGGGTGAGTTGCTTGATCCGAGGCAGCCCGTCTGGTCCAACCTACACTGGACAAGTCCATCGTGAGGAGCCGACCATACTGTGCTGGCACAAAAGAAAAGCCTGACAGCGCAGTTTACCTGGTAAACTACCCCGTTTAGTCGCTAGCTGACAAATCACATCCTGCAGCGATGCCAAGCTTTTACAGGTCGCCGGTGGTTTCGTGTAATATCACTTTTGATGGCTATCGGGGAACACCATGACAGGCGCTGCTCGACGACGAGCTCTCCGAGGATTCCTCCGCTCAACAACACAACAGTCCGGTGCTCGAAACTATTCAGCCCTGGAGTAGCACAACCTCTCACTGTGCTCACCAGCTTAATTTGGCTGGCGACAGCATAACTTTGTTATCGAGCTGACCAAGTTGTTTTTGTATTCTGAGCCGTCAGCTTTTTGGTGTCCAGTCGCCTAATTCATTCATTCCCTAACCTCCCCCCCGAAAAAAAACACATCACGGCGTTAGTTAACAAGTTAGCTAACGTCAAGGTTGGCTTGGTAGCAGCAGGGAAGCAAGCTAGTAAAAAAACTATTCAAAATAGCGATGGCTTTGCCGAACAAAAGCAGGCTTACCTATGCTGTCAAGTTGAGAAACACTTCTGTTTTTCGACGAAAGTGTATCAGTAATCCATAGGAACATTTATGTGCGAAATCTGACAGGTTTTCACGTCGTCCGTTGGCTCCCGGTTGATGTTGGATGCGGATGGGTAAAAGTCGTTTTCGCAGAGCTCTGCTGTTTGCCTTGTTGAGTAGCTCATCTAGCCTAGCTCTTTCTGTGATCATCGCCCCGCCCCCGGGGATGATTGGCAGCCACATTAACCCCGCCTCTTACAGGGATACGACCGGCCATTGGATGACACAGTGAATGGGGACGCCTTAACAGTACGTGATTGGCTGATACGAGAGAAAAATACCTATAGTGATGCGTACTAAGTAATCCTAGTGGGTGAGCGAAAAATGCTAAAAAACTACAACCCCCACTATTCAAACACATGTGTGCGTTCGATATGTGTCACAGAGTGTTCCGACAACACAACACAGTCTTTTTCCACTTTACACTATATGTCGGAAGTTTGTACCGGGCAATGTAGAAAATAACTGCAACACACACCGTGCAGGCACCCATATTGTATATCTGCGCCTGCTCTGTAACAAAGCCGGAGCGTATATAGGTGGCTCAGCAAAACTAGCTGCTCTCGAAAAGTACGGTACGCGGCAGTATTGGTATTAGCATTAGCTTAGCATAGCATCTGGTGAAATGGCCCGCAGCTCACGGATGTGAAAATGATATAAAGTGTGGATAAGACGTAAGTCATATCGTGTGCCTTAGTCAAACATCGTCGAATAGTAAGTTTTTATTTTCCAGGAAAGGAAGGAAATGCTCAACGGTGGCACAGCAGCGCCTTTATGGTAGCCTGCTAACGCGAGCTAATTAGCAGTGTGGCTAACAGGAAAACAGGACGGGTAGTCAGCAGCTAAGGTAGGTGGAGTTAACACGTAGGGGACCTGGAGAGTTCGGTCCGTAGGGTATGTGTGTATGTGCTCACTGTAAAGGGATGCGCATTGTTTTGGTTTGGTTCATTACACTAACATCTGAAAATGCAAGTATGGAATAGATAGAATATTATTGAACAGAAATTGTTTTGTTGTGAGACTTTCCTTTAATGGGAAATTACCTAGATTTTGATCATTTTATTTATGTGGATGATGATAAAAATGCGTATTTATTATTTGTTATCCACTTTTCACCAAATAACACATATGGTGGAATTATAATGTACTCTTATTAAGTTTATTGCTGTGCCATGATAAATAGTACATTTGAACCTATTAAATGAGTAATTATACTCATTTGCCTGTTTATTAGCTAAACCAAGTGAAAACTATTCCAGTCTAACAACAGTCATATAATAAATCCATTTCCATGATGATCCTTTTGACAGATGTTGCCTGGGCTGCTTTTGTCTGTTATATAGCCTATTGTCTTTCATATAAATGTGGTGAACAAAATAATAGAAACACCTGTCAACATGCATTTTCCGGTGACTGTACAGTTGAATCAGCTGTATCAAACTGTTTTAATAAAACTGAATATTATCACCGTCATGAAGAAAGTTTTTATTGCCAGACTGTTCTAATAGACTGTGTGTATATGTATGCAGTAGTGTCAGTTTTTCAAAATTATTGATGAATCAGTAGGTAACATTACCTGTCAAGGGATCACATCTTATTTGGATAATACTGCACAATCTCTTGGTCTATACAATGTATGAAGAAACTGCAATGGCAGTCCGATAATTTAATGTGTATCTCTGACATTTGATCACAAGCAGAGCTGCAGTGAATGGTTGCCTTTTTGAACTGATTTTAGTTCCCTAATTTTGTTGTCTCGTGACTGAACATTACCAATTTTTTTTAGACTGATAGCTTTACAAATATTTATGTGACTGGATGTAAATAGATGTTTGGTCATAATTTTTTTGGGGGGGAGGTTGTAATAGTAATAGTGATGTTTTTTTTTTTTCTTAGTTTAATTAATCATGAGTGAGTCATTTTGTACAAGCGGATTTCATGGCCTTGCACATGTGTCACCCAGTGCGTTACACCACAAACATATCAGTTTCTTGTTGGGTGTACTTTCTGTTTTCACATATAATCTCCGGATAATCATGTCCAGAGTTGTCGTTTACACATGCAGCAGACAGCGGGAGATTGTCTGAGTATGACACGGCCTCACTTGGGGCGAAAATCCAGGTGATTTCGATGAGGGCAGTGTTGCCTTTGTAGAGCATACAGGAGACACAGTGCACTTTTTACAAGGGAACTGCAGGAAAAAAGTCTGGGTAATGTGTGGTTCATGTTCCTGTGACAATTGGGTTCTTCCATGCAGCTTGTCAGGATAATATCTAGGAATGTTAAAAGTGCATGTCTAAGAGCGTGTTGTGTCATTTGGGTTAATGCACCACTCATTTTTGCTTTAAGAGTGAAATTCCAGTAAACAAGCACTTTTTAACAAAATTGTGTTTTATTATAGACTTGCAGTTTAAGGTTCATATTTTGACAAAATGTTGAAACCAAAGTTCTTTTGTATACAGTCAGATAAGTCAATTAAAAACTTAATCTATTATTAATAATTAGTCATTTTTTGCAGCCCTACATTAATTATGTGGTTATTTAAAGGACAAGCACAATAAATTTGTATAAGTATCTCAGATGCTATCAGTTTTAGTGTGTAGCAGCATTATGCAGTCTTGTATTGGATGTCAGTTACCTCTGTTTGCCTTTTCTTTTACTACAGTTCTGTCTAGTAAAACCTGCCCCCCCCCCCCCCGTTTGTCCAGTAAAACCTGCTCCCCACTGTTTGTGTTAAGACCCTGCTTTACATATGGTGCTGAGAAATAGCAGGTATAAGTAATCAAACCTGAACACACCACAGGCATCATAATTTACAGTCACTGTCACTGTGTCTATTTGCTTTAGTGTAATTGTAGAATTGCAAGTTAGCAGGATTATAGTTCAGTAATAAAACTGTAAGTAACCCAGCTCTCAAATCACAACAGGCTTCACACATGGCTGATTCTTGTAGCTTCAGTCATCCATCCCATTTCAGATAGTGACCTGTAATCATGGATGGTTTACTGAACAGGCCTAGGGGCCCAAGGGCTGGGGGGGTGCTAGTACAGAGAATCATAAAGGGGCTTTACATTAGAAAGTCACTGAAATTACTACAAAAAAATTTGATGCAACTACAAAGAGATCAAAAATGACTAAATAGGAAACTTCCCCAAAGACAGTAAAATGTTCACAAAAATATGCAGAGACACACGCTGGCTAAAACGGAAGACAATTACAAGAAGACACAAACTGAGTAAAGATCATGTGGTTGCTCATACTGTGACTCTTAATGGTTGAAGTGTAGGAGGGTGGAGGCCTTTTACATGTCTGTGCCCACAGGCTCATAATCCATCTCTGCTTGTAATCTCTTACATTTACTTAAGAACGGGTTTAGGTTATTAATTCATGGCTCAAACTCTTGTAAAGTAACTTTTCATATAGTATAGATAAAAAATACAGCTTGAGGATGTAAACCAAATTGTTAATTGTATGTCTCTTGCAGTATTGCTCTTCACTGCCCATTTTTAAAATTTGGCACTTTTACAAATTTCTTACACCTAATGTAAAAAAAAAAGAGAAGTATGAGACACTTCAATTTAGAGTATATGTCCCAGACTGAGAGATGAAGACAGAACAAATTGTTTTGAAGGTAAAGATTCATGAGGCTTTGCCGGAGTGACACTTTAACCAACATTGCTTTCCTAATTTCTTTCCTATTTTTTTTTTGTTGTTGTTGTTGTTGTTCTTCAGCCTCCAATACAGATTTGTGTAAATTTGAAGTGATGTCAAGTAACTCCGGAGCGGCCTCTGAGCGAATTCTGCTGGAGCCTTACAAGTACTTGTTGCAACTGCCAGGTGAGTCTGTAAATGTAATGGAAGGCTCCAGCACACAATCACAAAAAACTTTACTAACCTGCTAGACTGCATGCTGAAGGAGATGACAAGAAATATCTATCTAGTGGATAGATGTCTAATGTCTATCTAGTGGATAGACATTAGTTTGAACATAAATGATTTGTCTTCGTTTTGGTTATGCCTTTTACTTATATTTGAGGCTGTAAATGTAAATTTGCTGCTTTTTAGGAGAGTTGTCTACTGTTTGGTCACTTTATGTCAGTGGAGAAGTGACAGATCCAAATCAAAAACTTCATCTGGGTAAATAGGACAAGTCCTTGGAGTCACAGTTAGTTGAGATGTTTCCTCTGATGCAGTGTTACTGTTGTCTTATTTTTTAAGTATTGCTATGGATGTGTTTATTAAAGAAAATATCCAGTATTTTAAAGCAGTGTGTTGTTGTCATAATGTGGGAAAATATGTCTATAGGTTTACATAAAATTGTAATAAGCCCATTAGAGTTAGTTTAGATTGAAGATTCAAACACTGAAAAAAGCTTTACAACAGAGTCCATTGGGGTCAAAGAAAAACACACCTCATTTTGAAACAAACTCCCTGTGTTTGATGTAAACCAGCATGCATTTTTTTTTTCTAGTCTGAACATGACTGAACTTTGTGTTTCTCTGACTTTTTAGGAAAGCAGGTGAGGACAAAACTTTCCCAAGCATTTAACCACTGGCTCAATGTTCCAGAGGACAAACTACAGGTGAGAATTCAGCTATTTCAAGCCTGTTAACATTCAGAGCCGTCTGTTATTTGTTATTGCAGATGGGTCCATGAAGGTGAAATGATGCTATGCTCATCCTGAATAGGCAGTTTAAAAATTGTAATGCAACCAGAGTGTTTTGTCAACTGAATTGTTCCTAACTGAATGTAAATGTAAAGCTTGGTAAAGAGTGGCTATGATTTATTACAGGATGCTGTGAAAGCAGCAGACAGATAGAGCATCACTAGAAACAGTTATTTGCTCTGGGTTAAAAATATGCAGCCTTCCATAATTGCTGATTTGATGAATTGCTGAAGTTGGGTGCATTTTTGTTAGTTCTTATAGATGGTTCTTATGGTGCAGAATTGAGTAACCCTGTTCATTTTACGTGTAGTCAGTCATGGGCTTAACAGCACAGTCCATTAGCCCATATCCAAACCTCTGAATTGTCGCCCACATCATACCTTTTATGCAGCGATTCAAAACAGTCTGACGTTGCTCTGGTGAAGAGCCGTTAAAGAAGTTAGAGGAACAAGCAAAGCCATCATAGAGTTTGTGGGTTAGGACTATAGTTGAGACTAACAATAGCAAGCTGTGGGTGAATCTTAATTCCCCTTTTTGGTCAGTCCTTGATCGACCTGAAAGTCATTCCAGTCCGCCATGATGAAGGATGTCCCAAAACTTTTTTTTCCCCTAAGGACCAAGGGGGGAGGAGGAGCTATAACTGAGGATACACAAGTGCATCCTTTGCAGAAATCTGTTACTGATTGATACGTCCCTTTATTGAAAATCAGTTTGTAAATGAATGCCTCACATTAGGGACTGGAGGAAAAGACGTGTTTTAAAACACATTTCCCAACTCCTCAGTCCTTGCTTCTTTTCCATTCATCTTATGTGTGCAGCACTAAGACACAGGGAAAAGTGAGCGAAATGCGGACGCAGTCAGCAGAACTGGGATACACTCTGTCAGAGTCAGACAGATCAGGGCACCTAATGTTGTGTGCACATTTCTTGTACCAGATCATTTTTTTCATCACTTAGTTGCCACCCCCAGAACAGACAGAGGAGCTTATTTTTAAACCTGAATAAAGAATACTGAGGATCAATTTCCATAAAAATGTAGCTTTGAATTAATGTGAAAATTGCATGTAGTTAAAACTGTCAAAAATAAAAAAATCACTGATTGGTCCATTAATGTACTTTGCTTTCTAAATTCTATCCATTAAATATCATTCAAATTAAGGCACTAATAAAGTCCTGCCTGCTGTGGATGTATTCATTCACTTATTTCCTTCCATTGATACACAGTAGCTGTTACATCCGCTGTTTCGTTTAAAGGCATCCACTCACAACTCAGGGCTTTAAAGTTGTTCAGTAGTGGCACATTAATAATAACTATATTACATATCGTAAAAAGCACTTCTCAAAATTAAGTTAAAGAAATTAAACAATGCTGCTATACAAACCAAATTAAAAGCAGTACAACAGAAATATAATACAGCCATTAAAGGCTTTGAAACGTGTTAAGTTTTCATTAATGCAAATTTAATAGCAGAACACTAGAACTACAATTTGTGTAAAAAATGAGTAACACTTTGATGTAAAACAGGATCTTTGCCAGCTCATAGGTAGCACTTCTGCTTTTCTAGTGTAGCAGGTATGTGCACAGTCATGCTGGTTTTCACATGGACTGCAGTTTGTTGTTTGACTGTTTATGGAAGCTACACTACAAGAGCGACTGTGCCTGGCAACAGGTGCAAACGTTATAAAAAATAAATCAAAGGTTTATTTCCTAATTATGAATAGCATTATTTACCGGCCCAAAACTGCCCCAAATTTTCTCAAATAAATTCTGTTTTAGGAATCCTGGAGTATTTTGACTATTGGATTGAACTAAACAATATTTTAGATGTTTTAATAATATTTTATTTTTGTATCAAATATGTAAAGGGAAAATCCTCCCCTTCCTTGATAATATTCTTCACCATTCATATACCTTTTTACTCGCATATCTCCTAACTCATATATTTTTCCATAAATATGTACAGCCCTGGATTCCTATTGATTTTGGTAAATTACCATTATCTTATACTACTCTCTACTTGCAAAACTAATATAAAAATTACTTATTTTTCTTTTTCCCTTTTAGAAAACACATTCCAAAATACATTTCCTTAACTGAATTGAGAGTTCTCTATGTTTATCCACTATTTTATATATTATTTTAAAACATTTTTGAGGTGAGATAATTGGTACCATTGACTTTCTAAAAATAAGATGTGCAGTTGCAAGAAAAAGTATGTGAACCCTTTGGGATTACTTGGATTTCTGCATAAATTGGTCATAAAATGTGTTCTGATCTTCATCTAAGTCACAACAATAGAAAAACACAGTCTGCTTAAACTAATACTGCACAAACAGTATATGTTTTCATGTTTTTATTGAACACAACATGTAAACGTTCACAGTGCAGGGTGGAAAAAGTATGTGAACTTTTGGGTTTAATAACTGGTTGACCCTCCTTTGGCAGCAATAACCTCAACCAAATGTTTCCTGTAGTTGCAGATCAGACCTGCACAACGGTCAGGAGGAATTTTGGACCATTCCTCTTTACAAAACAGTTTCAGTGCAGCAATATTCTTGGGATGTCTGGTGTGAATCGCTCTTTTGAGGTCATGCCACAGCATCTCAATCGGGTTGAGGTCAGGACTCTGACTGGGCCACTCCAGAAGGCGTATTTTCTTCTGTTGAAGCCATTCTGTTGTTGATTTACTTCCATGCTTTGGGTCGTTGTCCTGTTGCATCACCCATCCTCTGTTGGGTTTCAGTTGGCGGACAGATGGTCTTAAGTTTTCCTGCAAAATGTCTTGATAAACTTTGGAATTCATTTTTCTGTCAATAACAGCAATCTTTTCAGGCCCTGAGGCAGCAAAGTAGCCCCAAACCATAATGCCCCCTCCACCATATTTCACAGTTGGGATGAGGTGTTGATGTTGGTGTGCTGTGCCTTTTTTTCTCGACACATAGTGTTGTGTGTTCTTTCCAAACAACTCAATTTTGGTTTCATCTGTCCACAGATCTCTAGACACTCTAGGTTTCTTCTTCACCTCATTGAGCATTCTGCGCTGTGCTCTTGCAGTCATCTTTACAGGACGACCACACCTAGGGAGAGTAGCAACAGTGCTGAACTTTCTCCATTTGTAGACAGTCTGTCTTACCGTGGATACATGAACATCTAGGCTTTTAGAGATACTTTTGAAACCCTTTCCAGCTTCATGTAAGTCAACAATTCTTGATCGTAGGTCTTCTGAGAGCTCTTTTGTGCGAGGCATGGTTCACATCAGGCAATGCTTCTTGAGAACAGCAAACTCAAAACTGGTGTGTGTTTTTTATAGGGCAGGGCAGCTTTAACCAACACATCCAATCTCATCACATTGATTGGACTCCAGGTTGGCTGACTCCTGGCTCCAATTAGCTCTTGGAGAAGTCATTAGCCTTCACATACTTTTTCCACCCTGCACTGTGAATGTTTACATGTTGTGTTCAATAAAAACATATAATGTTTATGTGGTATTAGTTTAAGCAGACTGTGTTTTTCTATTGTTGTGACTTAGATGAAGACAAATTTCTGCAGAAATCCAAGTAATCCCAAAGGCTTCACATACTTTTTCTTGCAACTGTATACTACTAACAATATTAATAGGAAAACTAGCCTACGCTGGCAGTCTTTGTGGCAGATATTTGTCCTTACACAATTTACTTTTATTCAAGCTAATTTGGCAGTCTGAATATTTAAAACTGTTTTCCCCATTTCATTGTATGTAAAATTTGAAATTTAAGATTATTAATCTTAAATTTAATAGGTATTCAATGAGATTTCAGAATATCTACAAAGTATTACCCATAATCTTGGAATGGATGATTCCACATCTGTAAGATAAAATAAAAGATCATCGGCAAACAAACTCAGTTTTATACTTCCTTTAACCCAATAATATTCTTATTTCTGAATGTTTTCTGCCAGTGTCTTAATGGCAAGGGCAAATAACATGGGGGAAAGAGGACACCCCTTATTTTTCTGTTTTGAAATCAAATTTTCCTTAATTCACTTAAGTCACTTTTCTCAAGTTTTACATAACCCATATGACATAACCCATCTGAGCTTTAAATCCTCTATTACATGGGGTGGTAACTCTCCCCTTCTTTTACATTCGTAACTCAAAACATTTCTATATTAGATTAAACATGATTTAGAAATTGGATAATGAAGATGTGCCTTACACATCTAACATTCTCTGAGAAGTCTTATTACCTGGAGTTATTTGAATAGTCAGAAATTACATGATAGTTTTTAGGCTTTTGAAACAAAAGTATAATTTTTATATTAGCTTTTATTAGTATTTGAAGTAACAGAAAAGTCTCTACTGTTAGGAAACTAAATTCTCCAATAATCTTCTGAATAGTTTATCTTGAAGTGTAGTATATTACTAAAATCTCTTCCTGCAATGAGACTTCAAGGAGCAATTCTATCTAATACAGTCTGCAGGTCATCTAGGAAGATTAAATCAGTTACACGTGGAAAAAAACGAAAGACACTAAAATAAATTCCTCCCTGTAAATCCTACAATTCACAACTAAGAATCAACCCAGCCTATCCTCCTCCTGCGTGATTAGATAACATAGCAACTTATTTCTTACAAGAATGCCAACTCCCCTGCTATTACTAGTTTCCTTGTCTTTCTGAGTTTGGTTGAATGCCCCTGCTACAATGACTCAAAAGACCGGCTGCACAAATACAACTTTCTTCTTCAAAAAAGGAAATGTGTTCAAATAGGTTCTGGCTTGAGTCCCAGCAGTGTGTGGAAATACGCTGTTATAAGAAATGTTCACTATCAAACTGAATTTCAAATGAGAAAGTAGTGAAAGCGGAACTTTGCAGTGAGTTGACGTGGTCTTGAAATTATATTCACAAAGCCTTTTAACACACTACAAGTGAGCTGTTGTCAAGCCACTTTCTGGGAAATCGATTCGATTCCAAAACTCCCATAGTCACATTACATTTGTCGTAAAGTTGTATGAAAAAAGGAAGACACCAAATTGAATCTGTTGCATTACGTTTTGTTTCTAATCCATAGATCTTTGAGTGTGATGGGGCTAGTTACCAGGATATTTTGTATTTAGTGTGCTAGTATTGCATGATAAAATGGATTTAACACTTTATTTTGGAAGTGGGATGATGGTGTTACAGTGGAGTGTGATGGCAGCAAGCACACTTTTTTTTTGTTTTGTTTTTTTGTTGTTTTTTTTTTAGTTGTACTTCACCCACATTAATCTCCAGTGAGCTACTACTGCTTTCTCAGCTTCTTGTGTCCCTGATCACATCTATGAGCAAAGGATTAACATGCTTCTAGTCATGGACCTTCAACCCCACTCATCCATCACTGTTGTTGTTTGGATACTGCCTGATTAGACAACATATATTAATGAACATAGAGATAGTTATCTCTTTAGCATTCCTTCCTCTCCTCAGTGAGATTAATTCAAATTAGCAGTGTTGGATTTATTGGTTTTATTGAGCAGGACTATTGCCACTGTTCCCTCAGAGGGATCAGGCCATATTACACTAATTAGCATTAGCATGGTAGGGACTGAATTCTGGTCCTATGTCCAGTGATGAAGATATGGAGACTAATCTGTGTTTCCTGAATCTGCATGGCTTTTGTGGTGCGGAATGCTAAGTGCTGAGCCTGTCAGGTCTCATTAGGTTTGCTGTTCAACAGGTCTCCCTTTGTCCTGAATGTTTTATAAACCCTCCCCAAAAAGAGGAATCCTAGTTCTGCAGTAAAGCTCAGGGCCACACTATCTCCTGTGGTCATTTCATCTTCTAGGGTGCATAAGTCCTATCCCATTGTGATTACTAGTTTCACTTAAAAAAAGGGCATGCATTTGAAAGAGTTATACATTTGTCAGTATCAAGCAATATTAATATTATAGATCAGTCCTGTCATGTCAGCCCTGCCACACTGCTACTGCTGCAGTGGGCTGTTTGTCTTCACATGAGTGAATTCAGTTTGCAAAATTAAAATGGAGTGCCTCAACAATCAAAGTGGCATTTTTGATTATTTTCAAACTATATGCAGCTATGACTCTTGAAAGCAGTGCAGACATTTTCGATTAAGGGGCACTTGTGCCCTGTTACCTCAGAGTTTTGAGTTTGATGTAGATTTATGCAGTTCATATGGTCTACATTCACATGCTGATTTTATCTAAATCTAATTTTGTTCCCCAGATAATTACACTTTAGACAGTTTTGGTACAGCACATAGCTGAGGTTTAAATCTGCCTCACATATCAAAGACTTATCCCCTCCCCCTTTGTGTAGCAGCTCTGAAAACTCCTGCTGAACCCATCATGGAGACTGAGAGCACTCCTCTCGTCATCATTAGCACACTGCTGCCAAGAAGTCGCCGCCATGGAAACAACTGTGCCTTCAGATAGATGGAGGCAGTGACAGTGGCACAGTGTCTCATTCATTTGGCAGTGCATTTTTATCAAACCCATATGGGCTTCTGTGCGCTATAGTACAGCACCCACTGTGGAGTTTCGGGAAATTCCCCCTGTGCACATCAGTTGCCTTGTAACCTTTAGCTGACTGGCTTCCTCCTGTTCTCTCTGACAGTGTAGAAAGGTTAGCCTTTCTTTTACTTTAAAAACATGTGTCATTCACAAGAATGTCTGCTGCCTCTGGTTTTCATACGACTGATAATACAACTCACTGCAGAGTGAGATTATTATCTGTGAGAAAATAAATAAGAACTGAGTGGGAAATAAACAGGTTAAATATTATGTGCAGCAACTCAAAACTGCTGGACAGTGCAATAATAAAGATATCTTTTTAAACAGGCTAAATTCCTGGATACAACCTGTAATGTGAGGAATTATTATCACATAGAGCAGATAAGAAGTTGTGACAATACCAGATTGTATTGCTGAAAAGGCCAAATCAGACTAGACAGTATCTTTTTAATATAGGAAATAGTTTAGCTGCAGTAGTTAGGCAGACAGATCTGAAGTGGAGGCTTCTTTAGAAAAAAGGCAGGACATTTGTCATATTTTATACTATTTCCACACAGACTGCTGTTCCAGCTGAATGAAAGAGCATTTTTGAATGACACAATCCAGTAGGTGTGGTGTAATAACCATATTTTAAACACAGGGCCAGACTTCCAGCAACACTGTAGCCGGATTCAGATATACTTGTGATTAGCATCCAGACTCGTCTGAGTATTTCCCCTCAATATATTGGACTCATTTGTTATGAAGGACTCTCTTCTTTCTTAATGGATAACTGATTCTAAACAGAGTGAGTTTCTGCATCAATAACCTTTGGTGATAGTCAATGAAGTCTGGTAGAGCAGTGAAGGTGCTTTGCACTTAAAAACAGCAGTATTATAGAATGACAGGCTGACTGATTATGTTTCTTGGAGAACCCAAACACTCAAAGTCCAAAACATGAAAATTGCCAGTGCTTGTTTCTGAGTTTGATAGCTGTTGTTATGTAAGGCTGTTGTTATGAATTGCAAATCATGTCTTGATTGTGCACTTGTTTCTTTATCCTGAAAGGGAATTGTAATTCACATGGACCTCTGTCTGCTTGTAACAAACCTTTGGATTCTCGAGTATGGTTCTGCCTATATAATTTTCCATTTTCTCAATCGAGTGTGCATTCATTGCAGCTTTACCCACAACCCCTCACTGTTCTCAGTGGCTCACTGAGGGTGCAGGGTGAGTGAGTGTCAGGACCCTGCCGAAGGAAAGGTTGTGTTTGGCGACTAAACTGCTCAACTGGCCCAGCCTTGGCCATGTGCCCAACCCACTGAGCCTCTCTTTGTGCTCCCCAGCCCCATACAAACAGCTTTCATTACCAGGGCACACCACTTGTCTTTAAATCAGCAAAGCACTCCAGCAAGCTGCAGACACCTGATGGCAACCTTGGCTCTTGTGTCCAACATGGACCTGAAACTGTGCCATTTTTAGTTATCGGGTCGATGTTCCTCCTGATGAACAAAAGACATTTACTGTGGCCGTGTGCTGCACTGTTAAAAGCCTACTTCAGTTATTCGATGTTAGTTCAGAAGAAATGTAAGAAATGTATTTATGTAGCAGGTGGGCTGCCTCATATAGGTGAAAAAGGATGTATAAGAATTTGTACAAAAGCCTGGACTCGGCAGGGCATGTGTGTTACTGCTGTTAAAGGTCGTACTGTATTAAAGCTGTTGAGCTTGTCAATACACTGTTCATTATGGCTAAGGTTAAGCACGCAGCCCTCATCATTCTCTCTTTAGAGAAGGTGAAAGTGTGCTAAGCCCTGCAGTGTCACTGGTAATTACTTAACCATGTGACTGCATTTTCTCTAAGCTCATCAAACCACTGTTTCTTTCTGGCAGGGCAGTTGACTTTTAGAGCCAACCAGATAAAACTGACAGTCCTGTCAAAATCTGGATCCGAAGTGGTGTGTGCCACTGCTAAAGTCTTCATCCGCTCTGACGGCTTGATTTGTTTCAGCAACAACTATTTTGTCTGCTGATGAAGCCTCTCGCTAGACGTTCAGCCAAGAGTGTAGAAATGGTACCCTCTGCTGTTTACAAGTTGTAATGCATAATTTACACACAGCACATGAGAACCTGTCACAGTCTCTATTGCTAGATCAAGAATAGCTTTAAGCTTTGTCTATATGGCATTTTATTGACTTTGTCTCTGGTATTAATGAATTTGTGGAGAAGTTTAAGTATTTTTACTTACCGATTATCTTTGTTATGTTCAGGTGATCATTGAAGTGACCGAGATGCTGCACAATGCCAGTTTGCTCATAGATGACATTGAGGACAGCTCAAAGCTGAGGCGAGGTTTCCCTGTGGCCCACAGCATCTATGGCATTCCCTCAGTTATCAACTCAGCCAACTATGTCTACTTTTTGGGGTTGGAGAAGGTGCTGACCCTAGAACACCCTGAGGCCGTCAAAGTGTTTACCCGACAGCTGCTGGAGCTGCACCGGGGTCAGGGCCTGGACATCCACTGGAGGGACACCTACACCTGTCCCACTGAGCTGGAGTACCGCAACATGGTGCTGCAGAAAACTGGAGGGCTCTTCGGCCTGGCTGTGGGTCTGATGCAGCTCTTCTCTGATTGGAAACAGGAACTGAAACCACTCCTGGACACACTGGGCCTGTTCTTTCAGATCCGTGACGACTATGCCAACCTGAGCTCACGTGAGTACAGTGAGAACAAGAGCTTCTGTGAGGACCTCACGGAGGGCAAGTTCTCTTTCCCCCTCATTCATGCCATATGGTCACGTCCAGAGAGCACTCAGGTGCAGAACATCCTGAGGCAGCGCACTGAGAACATGGACATAAAGCGATACTGTGTGGACTACCTGGAGAAGGTAGGCTCATTTGCCTACACCCGTCAGACTCTGCGGGACCTGGAGGCAGAGGCTTACCGGCTCATCAGGGAATTTGGGGGAAACCCTCAACTGGAGAGCCTGGTCAAACACCTCAGCCAAATGCATCACGAAGTTGAAGCCAAAGCAGAGTCCAGTGTTGAGCCACACTCCAGCCAAAACCACTGACCTCACCCACCTTTCACTGCTACATGACTCACATACTAGCCCGGCACACTCCACTATTACAGAGAAGCTTTGCTACTCCACTGAAGTAAATATACACATTTCTGAAAAGCTCAACAGACAGACTAGCATGTTAGATTCACAAACTAAAGAGTTACAATTAATCATGACACTCGAAACACCTGAATTCTGGTAGACAGCACTGACTGCACTCAGCAACTCGAAGACAGTAAATGTTGCCTTCATCTTTTGTGTGCTAGATGGCATCCTTCAAATGTTGCTTAACAAAATACTTCACTTTATCAGTTTTTTTATCCAAGCGTAGCTGTGCAGTCAGCGGAATAAATACATTAAAACAGAAGCTACGTTTGTACAGTTTATGGTTTTCACTGCTCAAAGTGAAAAATAAGATGGCAAAAAAGCATAAAAGCCTTCCTTTTGATGTGTGCTACAGTGCATATCGATGTATTTTTTAAAATGTTTTGCCACCAAAAATGAAAACTGTTTATCTACCGCAAAGTGTATGGCGTGTGTGTTTTTTGTTTTTTTTTTTTTTTGCCCCGAAGTCCATGTTTAAATTAAGATGTGAATGTCTTGAATGCGTGATGTGTGATTTGGGGGGATCCTTAATCATTAAGCCAGCCTGAGAGCCAATCCTGTAGAAAAGACCTCTGCAACCCAGTTGTCAGCTTGTTATGTAACACGCTGGCATTATATGCAAAGCAGCGCTCATGCTGTTTATTCTCAGCTGTAGATGAATAACATGTTGATGCTTTGCTTTATTGCAGGCTGTGTTTTCTCATGGTTTACCTTCGGAATAGCTTTTCACCAGCATTTTAATGGGGTGATTGAGTTATATTTAGAAGCAGACATAATTGAATAAAACCCTTTAACAATAATTTGTCAGCATGTCTGACTACTGAAACTGATTCTGCCTGGCATCAGTACTAGGGCTGCACGATTCTGGGTAAACTATCACTAATTTTACATTTAGAATTGAATCATGATTTTTCTCTCATGATTCTTGACCAACGAGATGTTTTGATTTTTCTTTTTTGCATGACCCAACATGATCTTGTTACTGTTATTGTACTTTATACCTTAGTATTGTACTTTATACCTTCACTGTAAGGCTCTTCTTAAACCTGGCTCATTTTATTAGTGCTATCAGAGCCTTTTCTTTCACCATGTCAGATTAGTTTTTGAATCAGTCTTCTTGTTTACAGGTTGTCATGTGATGTCATGCATTCCTGTTATTGGATAATGTGGCTTATAAGGAAAAGAAAGCACTGGGCTATGCAATAGTTCTTTCTGCTAATAGGCAGAACCGTCCCCTAAGAAAGGGGATTGCTCAAGTAGCTGAACAAAGATCAATTAATCGTGCAGCCCTGAAGTACAATCTAGTTGTAATAGTTTTGAACTGAACAGGTTGAAAACTGTTAAAACCAGGAGCCTTTCTCCAGAGATAAGCAGCACCATCTACTGAGCACATGGGTGTAGTAAAAAAAAAAAAAAATCAAATTTGTGTCTTTCTGCCTTTGACAGTATTTACAGGCTTTTTCCTGCACTTGTACTTCTCTTCCACATTTACCATGTATGCAGAAACATGTCATACACATGGGCCCTGCCGATATAAAACATAGAGCCATCAGCTCATCAGCATCAGCTTCTCCTGTTGTACCTGATAGAGGCGTTGATTTTTAAAGTCAGCAACACTTTTGAAACTGCATGCTGAATAGTACAAGCTTCAAGCTAAGGGGCGATGTCGTGAGTGATTACAGAACCTGCATGCGCTTTGTTTTGAGAAACCTTGACTGAATATTCACATGGGTTGGTTGCTATGGCTGTGATAGGTGTTGTGCTGCGAGTTTGGCCTGAGATACAGGGAGCCGGTTATCTAAATCCTGTATTATCTGCTGTTTCTGTTAATACTGTTGTTTTTCCTCAGCTGCTGAAAAGAAGCGCAGCCCTGCGGACAGAGGCTATCTGTCCCACACAGCTCTGTTGACTCACTGATGCTTTTGCTCTTGACAGCTGCAATTCAATTAATTGTGTGTCTTTCAGATTGAATTGGAGCTTCTTTGAAAACACCTCCCTCAATCAAAATGTCAAATTCTTGAATATCTAGTGGAAAGGTTCCTCTACTAACTTTCCTTGCAAGCAACCACAAGTTGGGGAAAATGTGATGCAAATGCATTTCTAATTTGATAAACATAGGAGTCACACAAAGTGTCTTTTGCAGTGCTGACTTTAAAGTCCATCACAGTAATCAAAGCCGCTCTAGGTTCTCCTTTCTTCCCTGCCTCTCTAGGATGACTAGATTGATTTTCTCTACCCACGGTGTCTGAGGTCTGTTTGAGAGCAAAACAGAATAGCTTTTGTGTGAAGAGCGACATGGCTCACTCACTGTCTCCCTCATCCTCTGCAAGGTTTGGATTATTTATCACTGGGCTGTGCTTTACACATTTGTGACGCTTGGTGGCACTCCGATGGATATGGACTGTAACTACCACTCATAAATATTCCTGTGGTGACAACAAAATTTTGAAAACCTCATTGCTGAGCATAGAAATAAGTGCTGCTCACTTCAGCACAGATTCCTGAGGCTGCAGTTTCTTTGAGTGCACCTTGCTTGACAAATGTATAGTTTTACACATTTACACTCCAGAGCTGCCAGAACAAATGCAGTTCTTCACTGCAGGGCTGCTGAGCTCCTCCACTGGTAGAACGCTTTATTCCTCTACAAGAGCCTCTGAGGAGAAGCACGAACACTGATTTCACTGTGACTTACACTGGTCAATACATTGAACCATGTTACATGATGGTTCCCACTAAACACAACTGTTTATGTGTTTCCAGCTACATTACAGAATAATGCAGATTTCCTGTTATTTAATCATCTTCCACAAATCCCACACAGAGACTAAAATTACCTATGAATTTCATGTATTCATCGTAATGACCTTATGGTGTTAGATTCATGCCATACTCCTGAGCGCACAAAGAGACAGTCTAAACACAGCAGATAGCCCGATAGTGGCAAATATGTTTATTGAGCATATTTAGTTTGCTTGATCAAACTAAGTTATTCTTTGTTATAATAAAAGCCGGGGTCTCTTTAAAAAAATGTAAAAAATAGAAACTCGCTGGTCTTATTCTTTAGAGGATATGAGACCAGCGAGTTTGAGCAAACAAACTAAATTATTCCATGTGTTATAATAATGTCTCTTTGAAAAACAAAGTAGAAACTCCCTGGTCTGATTCTTTAGAGGATAAGGTTGGTGATATTCTATACTGTTGCTGTTGTTTACAAATCCCATGCATCTCCAGCCTCTTTGTTATTCTCAGCCAAGCCCATTCATTCCTGGTGAAGACATTTTTCTTTTTAAAATGTGTCACAAATTTATCATTTTACTCTTAGCACAAATAACCTCTAAAGCAGCTGGGGACTTGCTAGGGACTTTTTCAGCTGCCAGTTTGGTCTAGTGATATCAATGACAGCAGGCCCAGTACAGCAGTGTGGCACATTGATCGTTCTCACTTCTTGGACAACGGTGGAAGCTCAGAAAAATAAGCTGAATACAGTTTTGGCAACACGAGTGATTCTCATTTGTAGGTCTTTTCATGGCATTTGTTGAAAAACACAAAATTAACAGAATTATCCCTTAATATCTGACCTTCCTTCTCTTCACCATATTCATGCCAGTGTGGTTACAGTATAATATTCCTGTCACCATTCCCAGAACAGCACATGTTCTCATGTATAATTCTGCCACCGCTCAGTTGTTTGTAAAAATCTCACTGCACCCTCATGTCCCACTGGAGACAAAGCAGAACAACAAAGCACTCCCTTTTTGTTTTTTTTCCACCTGCAACCACTGTACTGTGCATGAAACTGTCTTATATAAGTTTAAAATGACTGTAGGGTGATTAACGGGACACTTGAGCAATTTTAGAATGAAGTTTTATTCATCGTGGGGAGTTACCAGTCAGCTTGTGAATAAACGTGTCAGCAGCCCTATAGGGAGTTTTCTGAAATCTGACAAAATAACTAATGTAGTTGCATTAAGGCAAACACACAGTACGTGACTGGAGACTGACCCATAATAAGGACTAAAAAGTCATAAAGTCTAGTCTTCTGCTCCTGCAATATTAACCGTCCGTGCAGGTGCGATATTAAATTGCTGGAGTACCCTATAATGCTGACTTGAGGGTAACTGGACTCATTTAGCTGATATCATGACACTGCCAGTGTTTCATCAGGTTACATCAAATTATTAAGTAGCTTCCAAGAATCTCATCATAAGACAGACGAGCTAATTTATTATGCTCTTAAGACAGAATAACTGTGTAATGTTTCAGTAACGACTGAGCTAATTATCTCTCACAAACACCATCACAGTAAATCTGCCATGTAGCTGCAGCAGAGGTCAAGTGGGCTCATGAAGCTCAACGATTCACCAAGTATTTGCATCACTTCGTCGAAGACGTGTGTAATTATGTGTACTGTCTAATTGTCAAAGTGTCATCTAACCATCCAAAATGTCACACATTTCACAGCTGTGTTCTGCAAATGTTTGCAAGAAGTGACAGCCATAACCTTAGCAGGCTGAGGCACTGTGGCTGCTATGGAAATGAGAGAGAGAGAGAGAGAGAGAGAGCTGGGTGCAACTGCAACTTGGAAATGAAAATGTTGCCCCATTAGGGCATAGTTGTGTGTCTAATAATATCGCCTCATTCCTGTGAATCAGAAATACTGGTTTTGGATGCTGGTTGTCATGAATAAATGATTTCCTCCTCGCTTTAGTGCACACAGAGGAGGGGTCTGATTGACAGCAATGTTCAACGCTCTGTGAGGAGAATCTAAGAATATAGATTTGTTTGAGAGAGTATGCAGATGCACGCCACTCGGCAGACTGTAAGGTCTTCTTTCACAGATGTGGGACAGCTGTGCCTCATCAGAATCCTTCACTTTTAGCTCCACAGGTAGGTTTTAATGTTCATATAGCCACAGTGCCACGGCCATAGAGGTAATGAATAAACTGCGGGTGGACAGATCAGATACAGAGAGATCTAATCTATGAGCTGATGGATCTGCAGTGTCATCAGAGACCACACTCATCCAGCCCAAAATGATGATGACGACCGGCCGAACAAAGGCTCTGGTACAAAAACATCTAGACCTCTAAACAGTCTAGCACCAATGTGATCAATAAATGCCACCCTCTATCGCTCTCACCTGCACCCACATCACAAACATGAATGGACAATAAACCCTTTACACGTCAGACAACGTCCCCTGCCCCACCCAAAGGTGCATCCTTACTTTCACAAACTCTAGAGCAGCTTCTACATGTATGAATGAATAGTCCATGATTCTGAGGTCACAGTGTTTACATCAGCACCAAAACAAATCCATCCACATCTTACTCCAGTTAAGAGGCATAAACATGACCCCAAACCCAACCAACATACTGATGACTAACCCGCCACAGACTCCACTGTTATTCTCTCAAAACATCCAGCTGCTGTAGCTAAACAACACACTTACAATCCTACACATGCTTGCTTGCTAATGAGCCAGCTGTGATTTGCTAACATGCCTCAAAGATTACCAAAATGAACATCACATTGATACTAACATAGCAAACACTACTCACCTGTTGAGCAGAAACATCAGCAGCCTGAATCCCCCCTCAGGCCTTTCAAATCCCACAGCTCTCTCCATTGGTGGAAAGCAGCACCTGTGTTTTATTGGTCCGTCTTTGTCTGATTATAGTGTTTTCAGGTTTTGTTCTTACTCTACTTATTCTACTCTACTCTCAGCATTTCTCACAACAGTATCATTTCTTAAGATCTCTAACTCGGGTGGACAAAGTTCCTTGAGTGCTACTGTCCTAACCTCTAATGATTACCTGGATCAGGTGTGTTCAGCCAATCAGAACCTGGAAGATACCAATTCTTCCCCAATTTCACCCTCAACTAAGATGGTATCTTCCAGTTTCTGATTGGCTGAGACACTAAAAAAAAAATAGAACTAGTTTTATGGTGAACAAACTCTGTCCACAACTAAAATAATCTTAACACAGTGATTTTACAAATGAATTTACAACAGTCAGAACTGTATATTTATATATTATATAATATACTACAGTACTGAAATGTGTTTTTTTTTTCCAAAACACTTCATCTTTTGTAGATCTTAGCACTAACATTTCTAAAATATTTAAGATGATGTTACACTTAAAATAAAATGCATAACCTTTTGTTCTTCTTGCATTATAAAATGGCCGCCTTAATATAAATTTATATATAAAGCTTTGGAAATAATAAAATACACAATTACAACAAATGCTACAATATCAGTCATTTTCATCTGCAGTCACTGCAGAGCAGTGAATAAATCTGCAGCTGGGTTCATTCATATTCTGACTAAAACTCCATCGTGGTGTTTAGCAGGAGAAGCTTCATTGTTGGATAACACTGATACAGACGTAGTCGTTTAGTGAACATCTAGAGGAAGATTTAGATTTTTGATGCTATATGAATTTCTTCAGAGATCCTTTGTAGCCAGCACTTTAATACGCTACCTAACACAATAATTCACACAGTCACAAAGCATTTTAATTCACCTGATAGTTTAATTTAAACAGTCACTTTAGGTTGCCTTAAGAAAATTATTACTTATTGTAATAAGCTAAATCAAATTTATTTCAAATATATTGTAAGGTAATGTCTTTTTATTAAATGTTACTCTCTGTTTATTGGTTTGGGCTGAGTATTGCAGTTTTTGTTAGATTACTGTAATTCTTTATGCTCACTGTTGGGCCAAACACAATCTCAGGCTTTCAGTTTGTGCAAAATGCAGCTGCCTGCCTTTTAACAAATTACTAGCAGACCAGATCATATCAGCCCAGGCCTGTCCCCTCTTCACTGGTTACCAGTCAGCTCGAGCATTGATTTTAAGGTTTTGCTGATTACCTTTAAAGCGCTCGATGGTCTAGCTCCTAGCTATACTGCTGAACTGTCGTTCCCTTACAAGATAGAGAACAGTCTTAGACCTTCAGACAGGACTCTGAGGACTCTAAGTCCTGGCTCAAGACTAAAGCAGATTGGACTTTTGTAGTCTGGACCCCTCACTGCTCTGTCTGAAGATCTGAGGCTTGCAGAATCTGTGATATCTTTTTAAAATCACTTCAAAAGACATATCTTTTTAAATGTCTAACAAAATAAATAGCTAATGTTGGAGGTAATGAATAAACAAAAAAAAACCTTATCTAATGTGCAGCTGATACTCAATTAATGACATATTTGGAACAGGGCGAGTGGTGCTGATGAAGGGGCACTTGAACTCATCAGACAGGGCTGTGGGGTACATCAGGCAAAACAGATTCAAACACTCAAGTAAAATTAAGTGTCTGCCAGAGCCAGACATCACAAAAATAAAACTCAAATTTGTAATGTCAACACATTCTTGTGTTCAATCTGCAGAGCTAGAAGAAGATTAGTTTTGTAAAGAGGTGAGACTGAAGATGAAAAGGATTTTATAAATATAATCAACTTGAGCGCCCAAGTTCCCTCTATTTTCTCTGAGCAGCGTTTGTCACAGGCTAAACAGATGATTGCACTTTTGTGGCAAAATATTAATAGAGTGAAAATAAGTCAGTGGTTCAGGGAATTGTACTCTTGTCGTCGCTTAGAAAAGATTACACACACGCTTAAGGGCAGAGATGATTCAAAACGTGTGGGGTCTATTTATATCACACATCTGGATGAATCAGATATTCTAGGTCAGTAAGATGAGCTGAGATCTTTTCATTATGGCCTGTTCTGCTTCTTTAGTTTTAAATTATCTAGCTTTGGGAGCGACTTCATGTTCACAAATATTTATCTCCCAGTGAACAAAGGAATTCTTGAGCACTGTGCCCCCCTGACAACATCGTTTCACACCATCTAACTCTTGCTTTTGCCAGCATGTGAGCCTTTTTCCTCCCTCCAAATATGAGCCACTTATCAGCAAATGAGTTCTCTTCACATTACATAGACACACTGAGTTATGCTATTTTAAAAGTCTATATTGGCAGGAATAAGGTGAGATATATCTAACATTAAAAACAGGGGAGCAGTTACATTATTTTAAGGGAAAAGACTCACAACACAAAATCGCACTTCGTAAGTAACCACAGTGCAATTTGTCTCCAGTTGCTATGACAGAGGTAGATACGGCCGATTTGAGCGCCTGGTCGGATGAATTGGTATGAGAGAATATGGCTTGAATAAAAAGAGGCAGAATATTTGAAGCATGTCTCTGAAAATAAAATGATAATAATTTAAACATTTTACATCAGTAAGTGGCAATATCTACACAGCACTCATCAAAGTTTAGACAAATTCAATAACTTCACATTCTGAAGGAGCACCAGAGCAGAAATGAGAAATGAGCTTTCCCTCCCCCCATCTGCGTGTTATTTCCACGCTCATCTCGATTCACAATGAAGGACTTGGAGACAAATCAGTGAGAAGGGCTGATGGGGTGAAAAATGCCGTCCTTATCTAGGTAGAAGAGTGGAACAGATGCGGATATGACTTTGTTATCATGCGGCTCACTGAAAGAGAGGCGCTGAAAGGATAAGATGGGGAGGGAGAGCATGGGGGTTCAGAGGAAGAGGAATGTCTGCTACCATGTCGGGTTAATTGCAGAAATAGATTTCTTGGCAGGTAGGGCAGGCCTAAATAAAAAAATGACTTGAATTGTCCTACATTAGTAAAATACTGAGCATTATCTTTCACCATTTACGAAAACATACAGTGAGGCAATCTAATTCTGGTGACTCAGCATCAACCACACGGCTTTACTTCAATAAACAAATCACTGCAGCAACTAAAAGTATATGTTCGAAGGAGTCTCACAAAAAACAAATCTTAACACAGTCTCCGTGTACATACAGCTGGTTGTCCTTTTGAATAGCATAAAGTCACACTGATCAGACACTCCACATGTTTCCCTGTTCATCATTCCAGCAGTGTCTGGAGTCACAGGAAGAGACTGCAGACAAAACCAATCACAGAGAAAAACAATCATCGGTAGAGACCAAAGTGATTCCACATTTCTTTTTAAGGTGAAAAAACTGATTTGTGTGACAACATGTGCATCTGTTTGCTGACTGTATTTCTCTGGTGATAACTGAACAGCATTAAAAGCTAAAACAAAGCTTCAGGCTCAATACAGGTTAGGCTCAGCACAAAATCACCAGCACCGTGCACCTCGTCCCCAAAATAAACACCAAGGAAGTCACAGTCTCTCGTATGTGTTCTTTATTTCCTGTGAGGAGGCGTTCATAAAACCAGTGCTGAGCTAGTGCGTCTTTCCCACAGTCGCTCCGACTGCTTTGTCAGGTTCCAAAACTTTGTGTCGCACATATACTCATTTAAATCTGTGTTGATTTCACAAGTGTTAACACACATACAGTATGATGCCTAACAACACAGTAAGGCCACATCACTATTTGCACAATGACAGTTACAGTACAAACTGTGTGTTTGTGAGAAAGCTTGTTGTAAATCTACAAATAGTGAAGAGGATGAAAGGCTTAAGACAATAATTTACAAAATACAGCAATGAAAAGCAGTCATCTTAAAATACCACCAATTAACCCTTTTAAATCTAAAGGTAAAAGTTATTTAAGTCTGTCAAGTATCAGAATATCAATAATTCTAATATTACAAAGTACTGAAGTCTTACAGCAATGATTCTGTTCATGAAGGCCAGCACATGGCTCCTGTCGATCCCTGACAGTTATCACGTTACTTTTCATCCAAAGTCTGTTCCCACACGTCTGCTCCACTGGTCATTTTAATAACCGATTTAATGATACAAATACTGACACTGTTCTACAGTTAAATGTATTATGAAGCTGTTGTTGGTACAGTGTCTTGTTAAAATTATGAACCTGCATTAGAATCTCAAAAGTTTTAAGGTGGTTTCCTAACAGAAAATCCAACATTTTAGAAGTCTTTAAATTGTATTATAATAACTGATAAAACTGTGTTTAACTGTGTTTTTGTGTGGTTTTTAAGGAAACCCCACAAACCGAACTGACGCATGCCAAGTGCATTTTACCCACAGTGCTGTGTTGTGAGTGTGGTGTGAACCAGATTTTAGTGGCCCCAGGGACAACCGCAGGGGTCTCCGCATGCCCTCTTTCTGTCCCAGAGGACGTGCAGCTCCTCGGCTGTGTGCTGAGGGGACGACAGCATGTCCAGGTAGCACTCTTTCTCACACAGCCAGCCGGGGTCCTGGCAACGGAGAAGGGGGCAGGACAGTGGCTGTGTTAACATGCACACGCTGATCTGGTTATTAGTCATACACTTGTTCAGGTCTTGTTCAGGTTAAACTGTTAACATGCACCTTTGATAGGCTGTAACCGAGCTCTACGCTTCCAGGATTTATCCAGTGAATGAAACGATCCTGTCGACTCTGCCAGGAAATTTCACGATTTACAAGTTTTATTTATCACCTGCTCGTACAAAACATCTGAGAAAAGGTGCAAGGGTGGTAGTGCTGTGCTAAAACACTAGTGTCCAATAAAGAATGTGTGTTTTGTATAGTTTAAAAGGCAAACAATATAACGCAGCTTTGTACAAAGTAGAAAAAGCACAATAGTTATCAAGTTAGAAAGTGAGATAATAAACAATGATCATCTGACTGTTTGGTGCCATGAAGTAAGAGGGGCCAACTATCACTTCAAATAAAGTGTTTGATTTTATATTGTATATTTTCATTTTGGAGTTTTAGATGGAGTTTTAGTCACTTGTTATCTACGTGCAAGTGAGGTTTTCAGTGCGTTAGTGTCTCGTGGTGCGGCTCTTCATCTTTAGTTTCAGTCACTCGTAAAGCACTTTGAACTGCACTAACTTGTATAAAAGATGCAACAGAAATAAAATTTGATGTATTACCCACAGTAAAGACAGAGAGACAGGGCTTCAGAGGGTTATTCAAGCTGAGACAGAACATATGTCAAACTAAAATCAGACTGTCAGAGCATAATATTGCGATTCTTCATAATATTTTCATCTTAAAAACAACTTAATATGTTTTTGTCTGTTTTCTAACATTTCTTAATGACAGACGTTAAAAGCTCGTTTCATCTTGATACAGGCTGGTGGACTGTGAAAATACCAGGGACTGTGATGAAAAGTGTAGAACAATTTCTATCTCTGACAAGGTCTGATAAATGGTATTTTAGATGTTATATATTCATATATCAGAATGGAAAACAAACCAAATCATTTGTGATGATATTAATGTCAATCAAGGAACTTTTCTTTTACCTGATATTTCTGTGGTCCAACTGCTGCCATCCATATCCCCATGCTCACATCTTCTCCCTGCAACAAGACCCCCAGGACAGATTGCTTACACTATAATCATCATCATCTGCCCACAATCTTCCCACAGTTTCGTGGTGCTCGGTACTCCACCTGATAGGCCTTCAGTTTCTCTGCATTCCTGGCAAGCCACTGGACCAGGTCACGAGAGACCACATAGCCTGAGCCGCAGGCAAACGCCGGGTATGCTGGACTAGCGTACTCCAGCTCCTGCCACTTCCCAATGCGATCCACAGCCCAGCTCTGCCTGAAACTGGGTCAGCATGGCAGATACATGATTATCAAACGCTGTCTCCGTTTCACCTGACCCCTCACCGGTTTGACTCTGCAGAGCATTCCTGTTTCCTTTCATCTAAAGTTTAGTGCTGACGGTGCAACAAAGTTAACTTGCAAACGCAGGTGGACAAAAAATCATGAGCAAAATATATCTCAGAATATGCAACTATACTTACTTCCCCCACCAGAAATTGGTACGCTTGAGACCCTTGTGGTCAATCTTCATTAATACTGAGTCCACGTCGATGTAACAATCATCATCCGTCTTCAGCAGCAGATTAAAGTCAGCGTTTCCCACAGACCTGCCATAGAGGGAATTTGCAACCTTAATTAAAGCCCACCTCCTGAGTTTTTTTTTTTGTTTTTTTTTTGCAATATCCCAGAGTGGATTTACTTTCAAATATCACTGGCTGAAGGGCACGAGGTCCTGCAAACAAATAAAACACTTGCCAAGTTAAAGCTTAAGACCACTCTGTATATTTTGCAACCTGATGACTCACAACTGTACTTTTTCCCTGACTGAGCGACTGCAATCGTGACTCTAACAGCAAGACATTCTGAGGCGACGACACACTTTCATTTCAGGTTGCTGATTTCCTCAGAGGGCCCAGGCAATTTGGAGACAGAGAATCGAGTCATTAGCACTTGGCATACCATTTATAGAACTGAAGCAGTTTGGAAGGCACGTTCCTGTAGGTGTCTACCACATCTACGAACACCATGTCGCCGTGCCTCAGGCTTTCCTGCGCCAAGCCGGCGTCCTCCTGCCTCAGCCTGGAGGCATGATGCTCCATCCTGGCTGGGCGGCCCCGCAGGAGTCCGGACAGACCATCTCCATCTGACAACCAAGTAGTCGAAGGGGGGTTGGGGGGTGACAACAAATTCAGAATTACAGGACAAATTGGAGGTAGAGTTTTGGAACAGAATGAGATATTAAAAAAGTCACATTAACTTTTTATTTGCAGAGTTTGAATAAATTACGGAACTTCAGAAGAATAATAACCTAAATCACTAGCTGGCAACAATATAATAAAACTATGACATTTTACAGCATGCATCATTAGTTCTGTTTTCAGAGATACTGAATGGTGAATTTAATTTTGTTTTCCCCAAAATGGCTACAAATACATTCTCAGATAAACACAAATGCAAACACAGGGAGGAGGTAAAATCAATAATGTAGCACAACAGGATAAAAGGGAGGAAAAAGTGTTATTTCCCATTTGGCATGTATGCAAGAGCCCTGAGGCGAAAAAGGAGCTAATCTCATAAACTGCCAGACTGAACAATGTTTTTTGAAACTTTACATAGTGAGTCCTTTTACAAAAATTGGCTCATAGAGTAGTTTTGATTGAACTGCTTTCATAAAAAGCTCAGAATTAGCTCTGCTGCTGGACTGACCGTAGATAGTAAATGTGAACCCTCCAGCTAAACCAGGAAACCCAAGAGCACTTCTATGAGGCAATATGCCCTCTGCAATCTGCAAGTCCAAGAAAAAAAAACAAAGTTTTAACCTGCTGAACCTTTGCTTCACTTTACAACATGAGAGAGAGTATTGTCTGTTTTTGCCAACAAATGTTAGTACACACAGAGGAGATCTTGAGGACACCTCCTCCATCATTGAGCTGCACAGAGGAGTAGTTGACTGTGGTGAGTCCTGCAGAGTCCAGACTCTCCCAGACCAGGGTCCCCTCAAAACCCTGGATAAGTAACAGATATTTCATTTGTTGCACATTGTTCTGCCCAACACGATTCAAACTGAGCAACAATATACTGTACGCAGTCGGACTCTGTGTCGTGTCTTGTAATTTGTTGGTTTCAGAAACCTTAGAAGAACTTCAATTTTATTTAGATTGGTTCTGGGCTTTCTCTGATATTTTATTAAAGAGTAACTTAAAATCCTGACTTTGCTGGCTTCAAATAGTTTAATTTCAGGACCCAACATCAACCTTGGGTGAGTTTTTAACCTTCTGTTAAGTTACTCTTTACTGGCAGTCTGGAGAAGGCTCTGAAATCACATCTAGCATTTTGTTTTCTAACGAGAAACAACAAATTATTTAAATATGTATTGATTAAGTATGAATGACTTAATCAGATGAATTTTCTATGAAGGAGATACTCCTTTTAAATACAACTTGCAGAAAATTCAACAGGCAAATACAGAATCCACATAATTAAAACATAAACTGAGTATTTCTAAGATCCTCTCTATGATCCTGAGTTTGTGTGAAACTGACCTTAGGCAGGATGAACTGCTCCACTGGTTTGTACCACACCCCATTTACCATGGTCCCTGTGCTGATGGCACTGAAGCGGGCTGTAACCACAGCCTCCTGCAAAAATGATGTTTTTAACCATAATGAATTCATTAATAAAGTATAGTTTTTTGTTGTTGTTTTTACAATCTGAGCAACAAACTGTTAACAGCTTCAACACAGCAGGGGCTTCTGTTTTTGCCTTTTTAATGTATAAACAGTAGCAGCCCTGACTCCACCAGCTGGAGTATACAGGCTGTGTATACACCAGGCTCCACAACAAGGCTGCATTCAGGACATATTGTGCTCAGAGGGCAGAGCCGCGTTACCTCCTGGTCCAGCTGGAAAAGCTTCACCGTAACATTGCTCTGAAGCTGTGGCTGGGTCCCGCTCGGAAAGACCCCTAGCCTGGTGATCACCACTGGGTGGAGGACTTTGAAATCAAGGGCGATGGCTAAGACCTCGGAGGGGACGAGCACCGAGGGGTCAGACGCCGTCACGATCTCTATCTCTGCATCCTGCCCTGTCACTGGGACAGAGAGAGGACAGGAAGTTACTGCACAAGCAAACGTGAAATTTATTAGGACGGCAACATGCTGACTGCCTCTTTTCAGTGACAAAGACCGGGTGATTCAGAGAGAGGGAGAGCGGTCAGACAAGAAGGCAGACTCTGGTAAAGCTACACCATCAGCAGTTTGGGGAGCTGGTTCTTGGGACCGTTGTCTTCAAAGTGCGTCCAGCTCGTCAGTGTGGTTTCTTAATTACAAAAAGAGCAGTTTATTACCCAGGAGATCAATGAAAAGATCAAGGCTGCTAAAAGGAAGCAAGCTTTTTACTTTATATGCATTCTACAGAAGTTCTGCTGCTCGCGCCAAAATAAAGACAATTAGAGGAGAGGGCAAAGAGAGAGCTGCATTTTATCAACCCAAACATTTCTCACACTGACCAAGTGGAATTGAGCTGGAACTGAGCAGTGAGGATATATTGAATGCTCTCATGCTGACTACATATAAATGCTTAGTTTGTGTACACTAATCAAAACAAACAGACAACAGTGCTGCTCTCCTGGCACCGGCCAACTAAATGTTGCTAGTTTACCGAGGGGAAAATGAAAAAGGTCTAGGCATAAATCATAAATTATTAACAAACAACTTAAGTTCTGTAATACCTTACATTACTTGGTTCAGCAGTAAATTAGCGCGCACCTAAACACACAATTAGAGGTGACGACAATGATCATCTGACTGACAATTACCAGTCATTTTCATTACTTGTTAATGAAACTGTCAAAACTACTGACTGTCTCAAACAACTGGATAAAATCAAATGTCATAAATACTGATCATGTTTTGTCCAGAGCCCAAAAAGGAAATTACTTGTTCTGTCCAAACAATAGTCCAAAATGAAAATATGTTCAATTAACTACCATAAAAGCCTAGAAAAAACAAAAAGCATAATATCTGACAAGCTGAAACCAGCAGATTGTTTTGTTTTAAAAATAAGCATTAATAACTTATCGCTTATCAAAACTGACCAATCAAACACTGTAAAAAAAAAAAAAAAAGTATTTCTTTCTGTTCACAAGATGCAGAACACAAACACTGTGTGCTGGGAGCTAATTGGCATTCACCTTATTCTCGTCCCAAAGAAAAACCCTTGTGATGATTGCAGCACAAACACTTCATCAACAATTAACTGTCCACTTAACATGCGCTTTGACCTGAATCCTGCATCAGGTACCAAACTGGGTTTAAAAGCAGTCATTGTCTCTTTCTCTTCCAATCATAACGAGCAAAGCTGCCCGCCCGCCTGCGATTCTGAATCAAATCACGTCAACACTTACAACCATTACCACAGTGGAGAGCAGAAAATAGGCTGGAAAAATAAAACATCACTATGACCCCAAAGGCCATTGTATGAAAAAGCCTTTTCTGATGAGCAGTAATTACGTTTTCATGAAGGCAGCAAACACTGCACTGACGGGGAAAAGGGGTGAAACGGCTGAATGGGACTGGCTGTGTGTGGGGGTGAGAGACACAACAATTACTGCGCACGTTCAATCTGACAGCGAGTCCGTTCAATTACTTCATACACTGCGCATCAGTGCTTCATATAGCTTTACTTTCAAGTAATAGCATGCAGTTCTAGTTACAGCTGCAGCAGCTGTGTTGTTGACTGTGAGACATTTCTGCTTTGGCCTTGGGTATGAAAAGAACGGTGCCCTTGAGTCCTTGTTGGTACTTGGGAAAAAAGTGTTTTACTTCTTTTCTGAATATATATATATTATTTTCATTCTTTCACCTCAGCTCCTCTTATTCTGCCTCAGCTCCACTACTGACAATTACACATGCAAGCAACAGATTGCACGGACCACCTCTCTGTGAAATTTTACCCGGCTCAGTGAAGTTCAGTAGGGAGCAGGAGTACGGATCCTCTCTGTCCTCCTCTGGAATGGGACACCCACGTTTGCCCACGATGAACTTCACCCCCACTCTGAAAAGAAGCACAAACACTACTGCCTTCATCTCTTTTTGTGCAGTATTAGACCACAAGATTTCCAAAGCTTGTCCATCTATCCACCCTCCGTTGCCATGGTTACCGAGGGTTGCTTAAAGGCCATCACACCTTATCTGTGCTCAGATCGCTGGATGAGAAGGAAATGGGCAAAAAGGAAGAATGAAAGAGAGAAAACTGAGCGTCGGTCAGGTGAAGATAAAGGCGTTGATGGGGCAGTCAGTTATCTGCTGCCAGCTGCAGGCTTTATTTCCACCGGATGAATCTGACTGGGAATAAAACAAGTGGTGAAGTTGGAGATGCTGCATACAGACCTGTGCTGGAAGTGGGGGTGATCTCGGAGGTAGCCCAGCCAGGTCTCCCTTATCGCTTGTCGCAGTTCATAATGGTGTCTCGCTGACAGCACTCCCACCAAAACTTCATAGAAAGGTAATGCCTCATCTGTGTCAAAAACAGAAACCACGCTGCAACATTTATAGGCTCTGACAGAAATGATAAAGCAGCACTGTCCTGCCCAGTGATCAGGCATTAAATATAACGTGTGCTAAACCATGACTTAGTGACAAGGATTTAAGGCAACACCAGGAGATAAAAATACAACTCATGTCTGATTTAAGGTTCTCATCCCTGATCCTGACAGTAGTCCCCCCTGACATTTAGTCTGCCCTGTGGAGCACCCTGTAATTCAACTCATGACAATGAAAGTGTTCGTGCATCAGAGGGTGGATAAACTTAATTCCCCTGATAAAGAAGCAGGCTGGAGTCTGCAGCATAGCCCTGATAAGAGATAATCCGGCACAGTGGTCGCTCTGTGACAAGACGGAGATGCTCCGCTCGTTTCGGTCTCTGTTCCTGAGGGCAGACTATCCCAGCTACGCCCAACTCTACTCCACTGCCACGTTATTTCCCACTGAAACACACGCACGGTCAAACTACCTGTTCCCACGCAAACTACGGCCACAACACGCAAAGTTAGCCAGCCGCGCGGGTATTAACAAAAAAGTTGCGAGGCTGTGAGGAGGTGAAGCCCGGGCTGTGGCTGAAAAGTACCCGAGTATGTGTTGTTGTCCAGCGGGGCAGAGGAGGGTCGTTGTGCCAACCACAAGTGCACCAGGACGGCGACAGCACAGGGCAGCAGAATGAGCGCTAGCCTCCGCATGGACGGAGCCCTTCACTCAGCCGGAGCAGCCTTCAGCTTTAGCGGAGCCTCTTCCTGAGCCGCTCGGCACTGCACGGTGTGAGCCCCTCCGTGTGTGCGCTTCATTTCAGCTCCGCAGCTCTCCGCCGGGCTCTCAGCACCGCCTCATGTCTGCCTCCGCTGCTCGGAGAGCTGGACCAATGGGACGCGAGGAGTCCTGCCGCGCTGCACGCTGGGAAATGGAGTTCAACGCTCTCTAGCCAATCAGAAACATAATAGCATGATACGTGAAAATATATGTGATGGTAATGTAAAATATATATATACAATCATCATCATCATCATCATCATCATCATTATTACTGTTATTGTTACAATTACTATTATTGTTGTTGTTATTAGATCCTATTCTAAGTCTATCTATGGTGCATCTATGGTGTTTACTTTTACTTGCTGTAGCCTATAAAACATATAAATAAGCTACATTAGACCATTTAACATGACTCCTTTAAAATATGGCACCACCATGTAGTTTTCATTTTCCTCTCATGTTGAACTAATCTAAATGCTACAAGCAGAATAAATTGTTTATCACATGTTCTTGGACGTAAGTGCATAGTTTTCACACAAACAAGTTTTTCGGGGGTTTTGTTTTGCTCCAAAGCACACTGCAAATTTTTGATGAATTGAGAAAAACCTTTTAAGAGGGGTATAAAATTAAAATATGAATCATTGTATCCCTCTAAAACCCAAGTGACATGTTATAGCTTTAAGATTAGAACATAACTTTATTATGTCTGCTGTTCCTCTGCACCACACATAAATCTTTTAAATGAAATCTATTGTGCATGGAAAGGGCTGTTTGAGGAGGATTTCTTCTGACTTTGAGAGCACCAGTGTTTCTCTCCTGGAGACAAAGAGTGGGCCATGCCACCAAGGGTGCCTGCTGCTGCTTGTAAACATTTCATTCGTATTGATTTTAATAGAGTTCCAGCAATGCCTAAAATGTTATTTTAGAAGACCTTACCACCCCTTCTAGCAAAAATAATAATGTAATGGAAAACACTGGCATGCAACACACTGTATTCCACTTTTATGAGTAAAAATCGTTGAGAAGCTGCTTCAAAACAGCTTGCTGAGACTGTAGATAAATAATCTTATCAGAAATTATTCCTATTCTTGTGTATTTTGCCTATACTTTGGGGGCTCATTGCTCAATTTGGAAAATTGCTCTAGCATAGATTCTCAGTATTAGATAACCCACTGCCTTAGAGATAATTACTTTTCTGAGCATTATATAATTTGTTTTGGAATCATATTCGTAGATATACTCATTATAATGATTTAGACTCTATCTGCAAAACAGCATCCATTTGATAAGGAATTCATAGCAACTTTTATCCTGGGCTATATTAAGGGTTTCTTGAAATGCACCGTACCATCCTGCTTTACTGCGGATACCCAGCCCTTATGTACTCTAGTTTGTCTATGTGCTTAATTTTTATTAACCTTTAATTTAAATGTGTAACCCTATTTAGACTAATTCTTTTCAGTTTCTGTTTTGCATTGCAGCATGCAAAACACTCAGCACTCACTGCACTTTTCTCCAGATCTATACAGAACCCTTTTATCCATTCAGGTCCCAGCTGACAACCATGTGCATACCAAATATTATGGAGACCTACTTCTTGAATTTCTAATTTGAGTTTGTGATACATAAATCTCATATTCCTCTCTATAATTTTTTTCTCCCATAAAAGAAATTGAGCATCTAAGAAAAGAGGGTGCTGCATGTTGTACTGGTTGTAAAGACCTCTGCAATACAGCTGTGACAGTAAATTAACACACATAGAGCCCCATAAAACATAAAACAAGTACTTTCTATAACCTTAACTTACAATGACTAGATGACCAACAATTCAATTTAGAAAATCCCTATTAAGAGAAAAAGACTCACCAGGTCGGGTGTGAATTAATCTCATTTTACTGACAGTGACCAGTCAACCAACCAGAAAGAAAGTTACTTTCTTTTTTCCTGATTGGTGCAAGGATGTTTGTGACTTCAAGCCAGTGAGAGGAGCACGGAAACAAAAGAAACACAGAAATAATCTAACTTTAGAGATGATGCTGTATTCATGTTGAACCTCATCATTCCTAGTAAGAAGCAGACAGATAATATGTTTCCGTGTCTTTAACTTGAAATAAATGAAGATAAATATCCATATCGCAGCTGTGCCAAAGCTTAAAACTGATTCTGAAAAGTGTTTTTACTCTTTTCTAAAGTCTGTAATTATAGCTGGTTTTTATAATATAAAATCAAAAGTTTGATTTTCAGACCTTAAAGATTAGTGAAAGAGATTCTGCAGAGTGTTAGAAAATAAATAACCCCTATCAGTCAAACGTAGACAGCAGTGATGTCAGTCTACTCCCAGGTGAGGCTGTAAGCACATGCATGGATGGACACATGAAATAGCAACAACAAACAATTTGAATATTGACGTCAGCCGCTGCTATGCTGAATTATTATTAGGGACATTTTTCACGTGACCTGCAGAGTTGGCGGATGTAGCCTACTGTTTGTTTTTTTTCTCTCTCTCTCCACATCATAGAAGGGAAACTGGCTGTGGCTGAATTGAATCATAATCCTTAAAAAAAACCCAGAGCACACGAACAGTGCATCCAGATGGCCTGTGGTTCAGCTCAGCCACAGGAGGTCTCCACTACACACCAGAATATCATGTTCCTCTGTGAGACCCAGAATGATATGCAGTGGCCTTTCATACTATCAGTGTGATCAGATAGACTATATCTCAAAATGTCAGTGAGAGACATGAAGCAGAAATACTGAAGACACAACACATTCGGGTTGCCGTTTTCCTTTAATTCATTTGATCCATCAAAGGATTTACAAAGCCTGCTATTTAAATGCTATTTTTTTGTCAAAACGATAATACTATTCATGAATACAGCTGCACATTGTCGACATATCCGGACTCCAATGAGATTATGTGCAGAGTAGCACCCAGAAAGTCAATGGAGAGGCAATATCTCATATCATAATAGTTCTCTCTGTTATAGATAGAAATAAATCCATGCAATATTCATCTCTAGCCGTTATACTTCTTGTTTGAGATTTGGCACCATCCTTAAGATGAGGTCAGTGAGAGCACCCTGAGGTCGGCCTCAGGTTTTCAGATAGGAAATAATAACAATCATTATCCTGAAAACAATTTGAGTCCAATAGTTTGTGACAGTCCAGTATCAGTTTGATTCCTAATGTAATGACTATTCAAGTACCAAGAGGCAATTTCTAGTAATTTTACAGAAATGATGATGCAAAAAGCCTGAACCACCGAAGGGATCATATTATGTAAACTGACCCTTACTGTTGTTTTTAAAAAATACTCAGATAGTATCAATAATTGCATGTTTTAGAAATGTTTTTTTTTTCTAAGTATCATACAAGCTTAATAGCACTACACGTCATGTAGCAGTCAGTGCTGTGCAACAAAGATTCAATAATACTACTGATAATAACAATATTAATACCGATCATAACAATTCATCGTAAAAATTAGCAAATGCTATTCAACTACCATGTAAAGGAAATGATTTAACAGTGTGCTTTTTCTTTCAAAACAAAACGGAAAAAGGCTGTGGGACCACAGTGTGAAGATCACACTGCTCTCACAGAGATTGGCACTGTAACATACTGTACACTCTAAAAGACTGGCAGCCCCTCAGAAACAGAGGAGGCTGTCAAAAAGGAGCAGAGAAACATGCAGGCCTCTGGTTTGGCATTAATGTCAAAGGCCTTGCCATTCACTCTAGGACAGGCAAAAAGAATCAGGCTCAGGAAACATGCCCAGAAATTAAATGAGACTCTTATGGAAATAAGAAGTAAAGATATCCCGCAGTTTGTAAAAATATTCCAGTTGGGAGCTGAAGGATTAACGGATAGTGTCTCTGATTTGAAGTGGAAAAGGAATATGAGTAAATCAAACAGAGAAGGTAGAATGCATTAGAGGAAGCCTGGAAGCAAGGCAAATAAATAAATTCAAAGATATAATTTTTGACTTAAGGGTCATTTTCAGTCTTTTAACCCTGAAGGACTCATCTCACTGTTGACGCATTAGCTCTGCACTTTTCAATAAACAGAGCCTCTATATTTATCTGCAGCTGAGCTGATGTGCAGCCACCTCTTTCTTATTACAAATGCAGTTTGTGTGAACTGAAATAATTTACTACATGAGATAAGGTTTCTGTTTCTGACGTACTGCAGCACTGAAACTAACTGATGGAGACTCTGGAGGCAAATTGAAATAGAAACCACTGCTAGGTGTCAAATTTCAGTGTTACTTTTGCTGAGTGTCGCTATAAATAGTCAAACCTGTGCACTGAAAACAATAAAAAAAATAAACTAACATATGTTATGCTCAAGATAATACAAAGATTAATGTTTTTATTCAGCTAAGGGGAAGGGGAATAAATGTTTAAAAAAGCCATAGACACTGGGCAAATTTCTGTTTCCTGAGGCATGTTAAGATCTAGCACAATAAAAGAAAAAAGAAAAAGAAAAAACATCTCTCATCTCATTAAGCACTGAGCAAGGCTGTTCTCTAATAACAAAGCAATAACAAACCTATTTAACAAGACATGATACGCTCACTGGGTTGCCAGTTTGGTAGCTGACTCCCCCAAAACCTTCAGCCACCAGGACAGAGCTGACCAACAACAGAATGTCCACCTGGCAAAACTCAACGCCTGTGGCCAGTAGCTTCAGGTGTGGTGAAGACAGAGAAGCCAGGCAACGCCATGCCTGCACCTGTTCAGCTCTACCAGCAGGTCATCAGAGGATGGTGCAGAAGAACTTCTTCTCCCGGAAGGGGTTCTCAGAGGCTGGGACGGGCACGATGAGGGGGTCCTCACGTATGTGGGCGTCGCAGTACGCCATGAGATCTGCGGCTGCTTTGGATACCTGAGATTTTGAGACAAGGGAAAACAAGATGCACGTGTGATCAGATATTTCTCTATGGCAAAACAAACATAAGATGAATGTCAAAACACAGGACCAGAGAGATGCCCCCTTCACCTGACTCTATTTCTAAAACATCATTTCAAATTAGGCTTTTGGAGTTACGAAGATTAAATCCGACCACACTCCTCTTCAGTACATCATTATATATTTCCAGCTTTTCCAGCAATTGGAAATATTCCAGCAATCCAGGAGGCGTGTCTGGTTTGCATATTTTCAAAATACCTCACAGGAATTAATAAAATATATTTGTCAAAGAAAAATAAACAGAGTTGTTACCTATTCATAGTGTAACACAATGGATTCCCAACCAGGCACATTTTTTTCTCAACAACTGGATTTTTAAATAATAACATGAACTCAAATTTATAAAAGGTTAAAGTCACAGATTCACGAGACTTTGTAACAGGGGATATTCCTAACTATTAAACATGCTGTGTTTTAAAGATTAGTTGAATTATTACAGATCTAGCTGTTTTTTTATTGCAAAATACTGAGTCCTCAGTTTGCAGCTGTGTGAGGTTGTGCAGCAGAGCTATGAGCTTAATGCTAACATCAGCTTACTCCTCGCCATAGTCACAGCACTAACAAGGTAAAATGTTGGGCTGATGTTGGCGCCAGAGGGATCACTGAAGTCATCAAGGTTCATCCTCTGAGGTATGAACCTTGATGACTATTAGAGCTACATCATCATAGAGTCATGAATATTAGAGCTACATTTCAGGGCAACTGATCTAATGAACCAAAGGGCTGGACTGAGCAACTGCACCACTATTACAACTAAAAATGAAGATTCAGGCCTTTTAGTCATTGAAGGGCTTTAGATTATTTATTGTAGTTTGTGACAAAGAAATGATAGATTTTGTATTTGTAGCCTTTTATAATTATTTGACATTTATAATTTAAGGGGAAAAACATAAAAATATTATGGTAATGTGGTTGCCTGGGGATAATTAATGAGGTATTGTCCAGCTGACATGACTGATTGACAGACTGTCCATGAGGAACACCACTCAGGTGGAGCTGAGATCATCTGGTGAGTAAAGCGTGGAGTGCTGGAGAACAGAGTGTGTTATTTTTTTGTTTTGATAGACTGGCAGTGAAAATCATGCTGCTCTGAAACTTGCTGTGTGTTCGTTCTCAGAGAAAAATGTTTTTAGAACTAAAACTGTGCCAGATGAGGCCTGTCCAAAATCTGGGTGGATGCTGCATGGCTCTTTTTTTCTTTGACATTTCAGACTGTCTGTTTTTCCAGTCCGTCGGTGCCTGCGGCAACTGCACTGATGCCCGTTACCTCAGCCTCAGGCAAAATGAGGAGACAGCTCATCAGGATGACTGACAAGTGCTGAGGCGGGACCTTGACCAGCCGAGGGGAAAGGAGGGTGGGACTAATAACACACTTTCTGCCTCAAGGCGAAAAAGTTGCATATTGTACTGTAGGCTATTTTTCAAAGTCAAAGAGTGACTATAAATTTAAAGTACAGTCAGCCTGGATGCAGGTTTCCACTCGGGAGCTGAGTGGGAGGTTACGGGAGGAGAGGCTGCAAATGGAGAACAGAGGAGCAGCTGCATCAGAGGGACAGTGAGGGCTCAGGGACCTAGGTGGAGGACGGAGCCATCTGATCTCCTTCCTGCCATTTCACTTCACCCACTGCTGCTCTCACTAGAGAATATAATGCACTAAAGCCATTGTGCCACCTATGAGCTTTAGTCTTCAACTCATGTGATTACATCAAAGCCTAAAACGATCCTCTCCAAAAGGTTGTTCTTCAATAGCAGGAGCTGAGATTTGTCTTTCTATAGGAACAATAAGGCTGGTGTGAGTTTATATTTTCTTATCAACAACAAATCCCATTAAAAACAGAAGAACAAATCCCCAAAAAACCAAACCAAACAATCTGTCACTCCATGTTTCAGTTCTTTGTGAATTCCCTTCCCTGTGGTGTTTAGGCCATTCATGCTCAATGTGAATTTTACTCATATGGTCACAAATTTATACTTTCACTTATTAAAAAGGCTCAGAATTCCTCTAAAACAGCTGGATCCACACTCACAGCTTCATAGATGATTTGACATGATCTAAATGCTGACATATGTATATATGATGATATTTATCATGCTGACCGTCTCAGTTTAGCATGCTAAGGTGCTACACAGTGGAGTCTGAAGGGAATGACATTAGTTTAGCAGGTATTTGATCAACCCACAGTCCCAACCCACCATGCTGACCCCTTAACATGAAGCAGCCCTACACATTTAGTCATTATAGTCTGAACAGCCCAATTTAAATACAACATCCTATTTAAACTACAAACATATAACAGTGTCCTCTCTTCTTTCACTGTTAAATGCCAATATCTCACCCTGCATGCTCTTTTAGAAACAACTAAATGCAATTCGAAATCAGAGGACTGTGTTCAGTAATAACAGAGCAACCAGCAAAGCAACACATTAAAGGTCCAAACCTAAAAAATAAATAAATAAATATATCATGCTTGGTTGCCTCCTCGCATGAGTCTGTTGTCTCTCTCTCTCGTCTTACTACTGGAGCTACCTTCTTCCAGCTAATGCGTCTTCATTATTTATGTCAGCTACACACCACCTGTGCTGTCGTTCTGTGCATGTTTTTACCATTCTGTCACTGATAATTCACAGATTTGCTCAATACAGCTCACAATGATATTTTAGAAAACAGCAATGATATTTTCTTTGCAAAACTTGACAAGATCTGCTTTAAAATAAACTCCCGGACACTGGAAAATGTATTTTGGCACTACCTTAACTATAAGAGACTTGAACTCAGTACAGCAATGAAATGTCAAGTCATCAGTGGGTATGTTTACATATAAATATTTGGGGGGGTAGCTACTATAACCAATACAGGGTTAAAGAAAACAACTCTGATCCAACACAGTTTGATTAAGGTCATATGCAAAGCACGAGAGGAGCGGTGCATAACACAGAATTACTTTAACGGATAATTATTTTAGCTGCATATTCAGTTTAAATACGCTCTGTCTCAGCTCTATCCAGTCACTAATGAGAGTGTCTAAGCCTGCACAAAGTGGAAGCATTAACAAAGCCTGCTCTTGCAATGCAAGTAAACAGCTTAATTATTCTGATAATCAAAGTAAATGCAATGATTATATTATCATTTAACTGTAGCCAGGGTTTCTGCAGAAAACGGGAGCCCCGCAGGACTAAAAGTGGTACTGCAGCGTGTGTGTCATTAGGCCCAGACTGACTGTAATTACACTGCAGCCCCATGATGGAAGGAGAGTCCTTCTAATTAGCACAGATCACATTCCTTTGGCT
Source organism: Mastacembelus armatus (assembly GCF_900324485.2). NCBI lineage: Eukaryota > Metazoa > Chordata > Actinopteri > Synbranchiformes > Mastacembelidae > Mastacembelus > Mastacembelus armatus. The sequence continues at coordinate 8,829,660 of NC_046647.1, read as the reverse complement.
GATTGAGCAATTAATGAGAATGTGGTGATCCCTCAATCAGCAGCACAGAGACCACTCCCGTCACTGACACACACACACTCTCCCTCGTCAGATCTCTTAATTAAATTTAAGGGATCGCCAGACGTGGCCATCAGCCTGCTTTCTTCTCTTTCCCCGTACTTTCCTCTGCTTTCATTTACAGCCACAATCTACTTCACTGGCTCTTTTCTTGGGGCTATTAATAAAGAGTTACTCGCATCTGCACTTCTGATGTGCCAAGTAGTGATTCAAGCACAAACTGCTGCCGACATGTCAATCACCCAAAAACTCCTGAGAAAATAACACAGATGTAGAATCATCCCATTGAAAAACGCACTAACTCTTCTTTCTGAACACATTTTCCCCTGTTTCAATTGATCAAAATCTGATATAAATACTCGAAATATAATATTTAGAATCTTAATCTGAGACAAAGGAGTAAAACTGCACATATCCTTCAAACTCAATGAACACAGCTGTCAAAGAACCGAGCCTGTTTGTCCTGACCTGGTAACAGACAGCTTTGTTCCTGACGGGTTCAAACTCAGGTGCTAAAAGGTTTTCACATGACAGGGACCGTGCGCCACACTGACACTGCAAGTCAATTTTTCTGAAGAGCTTAAATGTTTTGTCAGACCAACTATGGAGCTTAAGTGAAATGATTTCAGATTTTTAAAAAAATGTAATTATAAAAAAAAAAAAAAAAAAAAAAACCTGACAAGTCAAATCTGTTCTAACACAATGATCGAATCACACCCAGCTCATTTAACGGTTGACACTTTTTACCATTTACTTTCTCCTTCAGCAGTACTATAACTGAGTTATCCTGCACTATTCTGGGCAAGATATGAGGTTATTATGCATGTTCTCATTTTCTAGCAATAAACGAGTGCAATGCATCCACAGTGATGTGTTTCTTGTTGCTGGTGCCATCGTTCTTGCCTAGTGACCCATTAAGACATTCTTGGATATTTTTTCATTTTTCAGTCATGATTGCTATGATTTTATTTTGATTCTAACAAACTACAAATGGATAACATCTCGATTCTGGTTTGCAAAACATGTCTTTAGTTGTGTCGCTACCCTAATGGCACCATTATGTGAATCCACTGGAAAACTGGCTGTAGGCCTAAACACAATGTGTAAATGCGTAACAACTGACAACAAAAGGACTGACTCCCAAAAGACTGTGAGAGCCAGTACAGTAATCAGCAGCTGAATAAGTCGCCACAGTTTTTATGCAGTCAAACATGGACAGTTAATATGTGAAACCATATACAAAAAAAATTCAGGTTGCTGCTTTGTAGTGAAAACAGGAGAGTCGGTCTCTTTACCGACTGATAGATCAGAATGAAATATTGTATTTTGTCAATGATGTTGTGAAAAGTTTGTTGTAATATTTTGTTTATGGTAATTTAACATTTGCAAATGTCAGCACCTGCTAGAAGTGAATATTTTCTTTTGTACAAACTATTTTAAAATGATTTGTATACGTTTGGTGATCTGTTGCCACTGTCATCAGTTTTTGTTCACACCTAAACTCGGTGTGCCGGTGTTCTCGAAGTTTCCACAGACTTACATTTAGAGGGGAATCTGTGTAGAAGAGCTGGAGAATTAAAAGGAAGCTGTATGTTAAAGTTGTAGGTTAAATCTGGGGTCTGCTATATGGAAAGGCTTCAAACCCCTGACTATCAGTTGGAGATAATCACTTTGTTTTTAAGAAGAGGAGGTTTTCTTGTAAGGAGTCTTTGTTGTGCTGAGTAGGGATGATGGTGTATGGCAGGCGTCCAGGCCCCGGTCATAATGCTGAGTGAACGGCCTCGGGGTTGTGGGCCAATCATTCCCTGTGCACATGAGGAGCATAGCGGAGGAGATATCGATGATACAGCCTTTTAAGTTCCACCTGAAGTTGTTCATAGAAACTGCTGCCCTGTCACACTCTGGAAACATATTAACGTTATGTCTTTTATTAGGGGCGAGCACATCAGTGAATAGATCAGTTTAATGAATGGAGGTAACACAGAAATCTATATTTACTGAAACACTATTGCATCACTTTAAAGCTGCGACTGACCTCAGTCATAGAGTATAGAGTTAATGTTTAACCAGGGGTTGTTTGATGAGGACACATGGTCTTTATGAGGCCTGGTAGAGCTGCAGGAGGTTATTAATTTATTTATTCTAGTGACCTCAAACACTGGCAACGTAAGATGAAGACGCCTGCATGAGAACGTGCTCAACAAGAACAAACCCAGAAAAGATTAGCCAAACCGCTAGAAAACTAATGGCAGAAGGGCTCAACAGTCGCCACAGGCCGTCGTGACTCTGGGTGCACGGCTCAGAGGTAGCACCCTGGGGCAAACTCAGATCTTCCAGCAGTACACAGCTGATACTCTGACAGAGAGGTGATGACACCGGTGCTTTTGAGGAGAACGGAGGCTTCGTGTCACGTCTGTCAGTAGAAGTAACATTAAACTGGGCTGGAGAACATTCATTTTGTTGGCACCCCAACCAAACCGCCAGCGGTCAAGTTGGATCCTGGGTATTGTAAATGTCAGGTCTCGACAACAACAAAAAAAAAAGAAAAGATGAATTTGTGGAATAAAAATCAGACAGTATTTCTGCTGCTGCTGCATCAGTCTCCATCATGTTTTTAAACAGTGCCTTGTGAGTCTGAGTGTTTTAGAGGCGCAACCATAAAGAACAGAGAATCGATGAAACACGGACAGAGGATGATGATGATGATGGTTTACTGCCACTCTGTCCTTCCATCCAAGACATGGGTTAATGCATCATGTAGCTGCGATGACAGTGCACAATAGTGCACAGGGGATCCAACATAAGGACAATACTTTGAACTTTTCTGAAGTGTAAAGTTAATACACTGTCCATTTCTGTTTTCACACAGAGAACAGCCTTTCTATTGGCTGGTTAGCATGAAAGCCTGAAAACCATGGGAACCACTACCACCAAAGCAGATCACCAATCAACGCTGGGTTACTGTGCCATTTTTACTTTGTACTTGATTGGTGCGTTTTTAGAGGCGACTTTAGGCAGATTGCTGGCTGTAGCCACATATTTACCTGACATGAGATCTTTCCATATAACACTCAACAACAATGCAAATAAGCATGTTTGCCAAAATACTGACGGATTTATTTCATCTATGGAGATTTAAAAACAGCAAACTGGTATCTGTAGTTTTTAAACTTTACCGTAACAGGAGTAATCAGTGCATGAGTAAGGGGACTATTAGCTGCGAACGAATACACATTTAGTGCATTAATGAGTTTTTATGGATGGTCTGCCTGCAACAAGGAGCATGTCAACGAGTGTGGCTCATTGACGTATTGATAGTCATGTTTGGATGACAATACCGTCAATGCTTCAGCCTTTTAATGCGGTTTAATTGACGACTCTTCATGTAAGTGCACGATAACCAAACCTAAGCCGTGACAATCAAATGTGATAATGTTGCTACATCCATGGAAGCAAAAAGCTTTTTCTTTGCTCTGTTCAGACAGAAAATGAACAAAATGCTGTTAATGTGCTCTAAATACTACAAACGTTACCTTTTAGATTTTGTACTCCTATACAGATTAGACAGACAGATCCCTGCAGTTTAGATAAGCTGATATAAACAGCTGATGTAAACAATGATATGGCAGCTTCATCAATCTTCTGACAAATTATAGAAATGCATATGTTTTGTTTTAAGACTCAATAAAAGCTTGTTTTTACATCAAGTGGAGCCAGAACTTCTGACAGATGACTTCTGGACAAATTTGTGGCTGTTTTCAGAATAATGCATACTTCAGCTGTACAGTAGGTGACATATAAACTCACATGTTGCTTGATTTGGTGGTAAAGAGAAGAAGAGAGACCTGTACCTTTATCCTATCCATGCAGGCCTCCATCTTCAGCTGCTCAACAGCTTTCCTGGCTTGGGAGATGCTGGCCGTGCTGTTGTTGGCAATACCGTCCTTCATGGTGCTCCTATGATGCCAAAGAGAGACACAGAGTGGGAGGGGGGGACACAGAGTCAGTGAACATCACATTAAACCCAGAAAGCAACAGCAGCAGCAGCCCCCTTGGCAATGTCTCTGCCACAACCTTTTTTTTTTCATTTAAAAGGACCCATTTTGTTTGGGGGAGTCTGTTTTACAGCAGCGAAGCTCCATTTTATCTGAAGAAAGAGCTTTGAAGGGAGCAGCTGGACAGTGGCTTGTCATTTTGCAGCCAGTGCTCATGCATGATTAGTTTTTTTTTTTTTTCCTATCTCCCTGCAGAAATGCAACTATTCTTCCACAGTAAGAGGCTGGGGGGAGCAGGGCACATAAGAACACACACACACACACCTCCTTGGAGCTTGCCTGGCTCAGCACAGAGCTCACAGATATTTGGAGATGTCTGAGTTTATGGTCCCTCATTTCTTTGAATCATCACATGTTGGTCCTTTCACAGAGAATCCCTGCCTCAGCAGCAGCAGAGCAGCAGCAGCAGCAGCAGCAGACCTGTCCACTCTTTGCCTGCATCTCCTCAACTTTATCCACAGCGAAGCATCAGTGCAGCTGCAGTGTGTTGAACCTGCAGTGCAATCAGCTTCTCTATGTAACGACTACAACCTCCTCTCGCTTCAGGGGCGCCTGACCCCCCCTCACTGCTGAAATGTTTGGCAGCCACAGCGCGAGGAGGTGACGCCTGACCACAGATGTGTTTTGTAATGATGTGCATGAAAAGATGAAGCATTTCACTGAGGCATGCTGCTGTTGAATCACTTCACACACTCACTGTGGCTTTTTTTTTTTTTGTTTTTTTATTTGGCTTGAATCGATTTGTTTTATTTTAATGCCATCGCATCAAGTCGAACTGTATTTAAACGGATTTAATAAAGCAGATGTTTTGCCGATACAGAGGGTGAATCCTGGTTTCGTGCCCCTGAAGCTAATTTCTAGCTTTTAATCACACCCTGGGTAGGAAGCTATCAGGCCTTTCTCCTTTAGGTTTCCCCAACATTCGTCCATCCTGAGGCTCGCTCGGATGTATTCGGGGCTCTAACTGGGTCTGCGCCGTTTTATCCAAATGTAATGATGCTAATTGTTGATGCAGATCCGCCAAAACCCGTCGACTCTTATTTCTAAGGGGGGATTAAATAGTGGGCGCACACCGTGCGAGCTGCGGCCCTGTTCAGAGCAGCAAACAGCACAGCGCACATGAGGAAAACAAGAGGATTGTTTGCGTTAAGGGAAAATAGCAGAATCTCCTGCTGCCTCGCTGCTTTGCTCGGCTATGAGCTGATTATTGTAGCCGCCGACCTACCTGAAATGTGCCAATGGTTTTCCAATTTGGAGAATTCCGGGTTGACTCCACCCAACACACACACACACATACACGCACACACACACAGGAAAAAAAAAAGAGAGGATCTGTCAAAAATCAAATGATAAGTGGAGATCCCAGCCTCGTTTCGCTCTGGACTGAACCGGAGGAGCTGAATCCCGGCGTTTTAATTTCGCCTCAGCGCTTCGCTCAGTGAGAGTCGTGCGTATTCCGTGTGGGAAGATGAGATCCAAGCGGTGAGGTCTTGGTGAGCACCGCGGCTGGACTTGGAGAGATGTTACGCATGCAGCAGGGGGGGAAACCTCTGTGTGACGATCAGATACAGGCTGTGGGGCAGGGAGCACTAGATCGGTGGACCAGGAGCTGCAGCAGCAACAACCGCGATGAGTTTCTATTGTACAAACTGGCCCTAAACGCACCGACACCGCCTGTTAGTCAAATTAGGATGAGCCGTTTTTCCAATTTGCTTTATTGCTGCAGAAGGCACAAGAGATCTGTAGGCTTCCCCATTTCATTTCTACATCAGCTTTGACATCACCGGGTCCCCCCATAGTAACCGATGGGCCACATACATAACAGCGCTGCTCCTTGGGAGACTTTGCGCCCACATTAAAAACCCCGGTTCCAAGTATTTGAATCATGATCCATATATTGTTTTTTCTCTTTGTGTGTCCATCTAATCCAGTAGATTGAGCAGCATCACCTTTATCGCGCTTTAAATGCCCATGAACGCAACTTTCTCCACGCACAGAAAGGGACGCAAAAGACAAGAAGTAGTATCTGTATTTCTTCAAATTTATATATATATTTATATATATATATGTATATTTATATATTTATAATATACTCATCACTTAGTTTGTCCATACATACACACATATATACAAACCAACAAAACACATAAAACATGACCTTTCAGACTCTTAGTTGCGGTGCCAAACTGCAAAACCAGCCCAAAGTGGTCGATAAGTGACACAATTTAGGCAACCTAAGACAATGATCTTAAATTATGCATAGCTTAAGTCATTAACACAAAAATAATACTTCATGTGTCTGAAAGCACAAAAAGCAAAATCACATTATCCTCCTTCTTTGCCATGTTCTCAGAAAAAAAAGACATTCAATCAGGTGGTTGTTATAGAGAAATGGTTGTAGTTTGCTTAGACATCCACTTTTACAAAATTTCAAGGAGGATGTACACATGCAAGCATGAAAAACTGTAAACCAACACAGTAAGGACGTTATGGTTTCACAGGAAATATTCCCTTTGTATGAAAACAGGTCAAACACAAAGTGGGAAAGGTTTGACATTGTTTTATCACAGAGGCCTTGCTGCAGACTCCACGAAGGTAAAACAACTTATTTCACAGCTGTGTTACAACAAACTCCTGGTGAAGAAATAACCTATTGCGTGTTTCTGTCTGATATTGCTTTCAGGTTTCCATTTGTTAGAGGAATTATATGTAGGACCACATCTCCTTGAATTAAATGGCAGCAGATGGAAAAGTGCTTCGGCTACCATTTGACACAACAACAACAACGACGACGACGACAAACTGAAAGTGCAGTAAGTTCAGTGGGAATGTTAAAGAAAAGCTGCACGGATCCACCGGTAAACATTTGGTCAGTGGACTGGTCAGTGTAGTGTATGTGTTTCTGCTGCAAACCTCATCAGTGCAGGAAACACTAACTGTAGTAACCTCGGTCTGCTGAACATGAAAGCTCTTCACCGCATCCTCCCACCTACGACAACCTCTTTGGACTGCACAGCTACAGAACATGTCCTGTAGGATGAGGGGGAGACTCTTTTATTGAGGAATCTAATGCTCTCTGTTCGTCTTTTCTAGCAACATCCATGAAGAAGGTTCTAATAATGCAGCTGAGAGGCAGAAAGTAAAACAAGCAAAAGAAGCAAAGACGAATCTTCATGAGGTTTGAATAAATAATAACGAATAAATGCACATCAGCATTTCTTAATGTCTTCAGTAGGACAGGTTCGACCAAGACGAGGCCTTAATAAAGGAGTATCATGACAGCAAATGTCTCATCCACGTACTGTACACAGAGTTGAGGTCAGCATCATCCTAGCATGCAGAAGTAGGATGGAACAACAAGCAACACAAGGTGCAATCCATCCCCACGTCCCCCCATCCTTCCACTGAGCTCAGATGCAAAGTGATGCAGGGCAGTGACACTAGTGTTCAGACTTGAATGGATCAGACAGCCCAGCAGAGCGGTGTCTCACTCCCACAGAGCGGGACCTCTCCCTGTGACAGACACAAGGAGGGGCTCCCTCCCAGCTACCGCAGCATCAGCAGGACACGCTCGCCGAGCTCCGGCAGCAATCTGTCAGACGCCGCGCTGCAGGAGGTCTGAGCGCCGCCGAGGTGAGAGACGGAGGTCTTCACACGTTGGCCAGACGATAGCAGCTTACCAGGAAACAGCAAAATCAACAACAAGCAAGGATCTCGGCACAACAAAAAAAAAAAAAAAATCAACAGCAGGAAACAGAATAAAAGACTTCACAAAGCAAACACACGCTCAGAAAAGTGTCTGTTGCAGCCTCAGTTAAATATTCATCCATCCCCCCCAACAATCCACTTCAGTATGTTTATAAATATATACCTATATACATATAATACTATTTTCACTAGAATTTCTTGACGCTGGGAGTGGCTGTGGTAGAGTTTGCTCAGCTGGGAATGGCTTTAATTAAAAGTTGGGGAGGGTTCAGGGAGGTTGAGGCCATGCTGACAGCTCCTCGTCCCCATGGGTGCAGAGAGGAGGAGGAGGAGGAGGAGAAGGAGGAGGGGGGCTCCTGTTGCTGAGAACTGGACCGTAGTATACATCAGGCACAAAGTCAACCTGCGGCGTAGCTGCTCAGGAAGGAGTAGAACATGGGCAGCTTCATGCGCTGCTGGTCCCGCCGACACCACGCCATCACTGTACCCTCGCTGCTGGCTGTGTAGAGGTGGTGGCCGTCGCACGAGTATGTCAGGCTGACACGCAGGGGAGAGGACGCAATGATCAACATGCACAGTAGAGTAAAGCTGAATATTTGGCATCAAATAAAAGCCAAGAAAAGCGAGGTTGCAGCGTTGGTACCTGATGATGGGTTTGCTTGACTTGGGAAAGGTAATCTCTCTCACTGGCTTCAAATCCCAGGTGCTCCACAGTCTGAAAATATTTCCAACATCAAAAAACATCAGTGCAAATAATTCAGTGGCTTGAGAAGAAAAGAGACATAAAAAAAGTTTCTGTTCACCTGACGACACCGTTCTCCAGCCCACCGGCGATGACGTTGACCGACACGCCCTCTGGCTGGTTGGAGAAGGCCACGGAGCAGATGATCTCCCTGCAGTGGACGTGACCACTCAGGTCGCCGTTCACCGTCCACAGACGCAGGTCACTGCCCCCGCCCACTGGAAAGAGGAAAACAGGAGTCATGGCCGCCATCAAGGACACACTCCTAAAATTGGAATAAGTGATACACTAAATGCTAAGGGTGCAGAGCAAGGTGGGCTTCACCTGAGTCACACACGGTTGCGATGTCACCTGTGGTCTCACTGGCCGACACCGCAGTCACTGGGCTCTTGTGTCCTGTGAGGCTTTGTACATAACAGAGCCTGAACAAACACAGAGCAGCTTAGAGAACAGACAAACTCAGCATGTTAAAAAACACATTTCCATTTCTCGTCCCACACACACACAAAGCATACAACCAAGGTTAAGCCTTTTGTCCTTTTCCTCACACGCACACGCACACGCACACGTACACTGACCTGTTGAGGTCCCACAGGATGCAGGTGCCGTCTTTGCTGACACTGATCAGGATGCTGTAGGGTTTGCAGACAAACAGGCTGGTGACTTCTCCCGTGTGTCCGTACAGGTGAACCTGAGATTCCACCTCCATCTCTGATGGCTATGGAAAGACATTTTCCAAATCCAGACACACGTTAGAGACCATACATGGGGACAAACACATCAATACCTGCATGTGACTCAGTGTTTGCATGGATGTGGTATCATGGTTTTACCCTTTCCCAAAAAAAAAAAAAAAAAAACTCAATTGACTAAACCACTTGCTACTGAAACACCCTTCAGAGCCAGAGAAACAGGAAATCTAGCTGCCTACTGGTGGGGACGGATGAAAGTCTGAAAGCCTCTCTGATGACTGAACTCCTGGACCCCTAATCCCACTTGTAGGCTCAGTGGAAATGTGTTTCAAGGGCAACTGTGATGTGACTAATAAAGCTGAGCGTTTGAGCATGGTGAGGCTGTCAGAAGGGGGGAGAGGGAGGAGGGTAATGAGAGGCGAGTGGGTGTATTGGGAAGGTTAGAGGGGGACGTCGCCATGGAAACCCACCGTGGTGCTGGTGAAGCGGTTGCTGTAGGCGGTGATGACTCCACACTTGCTACCTGTAAATAGCTGGCAGCCATCGGGCACCCAGGCGCAGCTGGTCACCTAGAGGAGAGCGGGAAAGTGACGTTCGGACATAGGGAACAACAAACTCAAAGACTATTGGCTGATCCGGGGTGTAGGTTTGTGTAACACTGATCGGAGAACAGCAGTTCTTTTCACTGGCAGGTGGTCTGGATTGTTCTGAGCTGGTTACCTGGTGGAGCTGTGAACACTGAACGAAGTTGATAGGTGGTTCGCTCTGTTTGCTCTTCAGCCTCAATATGTTGTCTGCGTAGCCCCAGCTCAAGATGGCTGACCACTGGATGTCTGTGCTGTGCATGCTCCGAACACCTACAGAGCAGAGAACATCAAATTAATAGAGTCAGCGGGTCATTGTGCAACACATGCACTCTGACATGTTGCTGAGTGCTGGGCCTCCTACCCTGCTCCTTGCTGTAAATCATCATGAGGCAGAAGTTGCGGGACAGCCCACAGATGGCTCGTGTTGGCAGAGCAAGCAGGGATCCGAACTTCTCCCCGTGCGGCTGAGTGAAACAGACCACCGGGTCCGGAGCAGAGGGTGAGCCCACATACTCACCCCACTTCAGACCTTTGATCCATGGCAGCGGGCTCTGAGGGAGAGGAAGAGGAAATTGTGAGCAGCAGATCATTCATAGGCGACGCATTAAAAGTCGTGTTTTCCTCAGAGCCAGAGTCACTAGCAGCAGAGAGCAGATTACCGGGCAGACTATTTCCTTGGCCTGTTCTCTGTTTTCTCTGAAGGCCAACTGGACCAGTAGACCCATGGCTACTGGTAGCTCCCCTTCCATTGTGAGTTTTGGACCAGTCCTGCTGATGTGGGAGGTGTTAAAGAGCTGCCTGGGTGTCTGTCCGTATGTCTTGATCATCGTCTCCAAAGCTCGTCGCTGCACTGGATCTTCTACAGCCGAAACGTCCATGCCAAAGTATGTCTGGTATATGTAGGTATGAAAGGGGTTAAAAAGAAGCAACAGCAGCTTTAATATCTTCCCAATAATTCCAAGCAAACATGATATTTAGCAGCTACTTACAGCTGGGTGGAAGACATTGATGGCCTGGACAGCAGCTTTGCCTTTCTGCTTGAGTCCAAACACCAGGTCAATCCACTGACACAGTGTCTGTGAGACCTGGTCAGACTCGAGCGCCTGCCGGTGGATCAGGATGAACAGACGAGGATCATTGCGAGCCCAGGGTGGCAAGTTCACATGATTCACCCTCTCACCATTCTGACGAACACCAAAGTCAAAACCTGTGCACAGAGTGGCAGAAAGCATTACTTTTTTTACTTAACAAGGGGCTATGAAAAATGCATAAAGGGTAAAGGTATAAAAGAGAATGGAAAAATAATTACCTTCTCTGTTGACCAGAAACTCTGGTAGGTAGAAAAACTCTGGGATGAGTTCTTTCACATCAGTCATGGACTCGTAGGAGGACAGGCGCCATGTGGTGTTCATGGAGTGAAACGTCCGGTCCGGGATATCAAAGCTCTGGTCTGATTAAGGCCAAAGACAATCTAATTACTGATTCTGACTCACTGATTAAAAAGAAACCCTTTCATGACCTAGGACACCGCGCTTGCTGAATACATTTTCGATCACAAAGAAAGACGCCTCTGAGGATCAGAAGACAGAGATGAATAAATGAAAAAATAATTAACAGGAAGGGAAGAAACATAAAAGAGAAGGGCAAGGGCGAGGAGTTGATCACAGGATAGTATAAAGATGAAGTAACCTTTCATGGCTAATACAAGTGATGCAACATGGCAACATGCTGCTGAGTTAGAGAGCCGCATGCTCAAACACTTGAGTACTAAAAGCCTCAGCGTCATCCAAGAGCCGTCAGTGTCGCACAGACAGGTGGCACTCAGAGCTGCTAAAAGCTTTTTGGAGCTGTATGATAATTAGAGCCGTGGACCGTCAGTCAATCAGATTTGACAATACTTTACTGGAAAAGACAATGCAGCTGCAGGCTCCATGTTTTGTGTGACTCACCCTGGTACGCCAGGAACATCTTGGTGAAAGGAGGCATCCGGACGAGGAAGTGCAGCACTGTGCCGCTGTTGGAGTAGTGGGAGCCATAGTGGTACGGCTGGACGGGAGGCATGGGGTCGTCCTCACGAATGCCCTTCTTGTACTCCTCCTCAAGATACTGCACAGCAAAGACACACATGCTGAGGTGTTTTCTTACCAAAAACACCAAATACACTCAGGAAACACATGCTAGAAAAGGCCTTACCCTGTAATTATCCACATAGCGATCCTCTTTTTCTTTTGACTGGACTGCAATGGGTTTGCTCAAATTCCTGCACGACACCAAGATTGAAGCAGAACAGGAATGAAATCTTATAAGTTATTTGCCAGTTATGACTCTTGACTTCAGATCTCTTGTGATTTACCATGAGAGTTTGGAAGGGCTCAGAAATAAAGAAGTGAAGAAGTACAAATTTCTGTTTTATTTCTCAGTCAAAAACATGATAATATCAAGGCATCGGACAACTTTCCTAACAGAATAACATCTATGCAGTGCCGACCTGTAGATGTTTGGGTCCTGAAGGTCCAGTGTCTCACTGATGTAATCTCGCAGGATGAAGGGGAACACGGGGTATTGCATGAGGTCGTTGAAGGAGCGGCCTGCGTGCTTGTTGAGGTGTGTGAGGTATTCAAAGTTAGAGATCTGACCAGAGCTCCACAGCTGTGTGAGCGCCGTGATGTTTCCGTGCTCCAGCAGGTTGGGAAGATCGGATGTGAGGATGTTGTGGTAGACATCGTCACGGAACTGAGGCGAGAAGATGTCAAACATGGAAAACAATTTCCCGAATGTAACATGAATGACAGTGCCTTAGGTGAGCTGCTAATCTAACTAAAATAACTCAAGACCAACTGAGTTTTCACCAGCTAAGCACTGGATTCTGAGAGAAACATGGAAGAGTTTCTTTGACAATAGCCAACACATTATCATTTTAAAATGGCAGTAACTACACAGGGAAATAGAATTATCATTTGAACAACCTGAGGACAAAGCATTTGGAGGGTTCTGCACTGGAAATACCTGTTGCAAACACTGCACTTGGTTAAAAGTTGATCTTCCAAACATTTTTTACTTTTCTCAGTATTCCCCTGAAAGCAGTGTCAAATAATAACCTACAGAATACCATGGTGCTGTATCTTATTATCATGAGTGATTCCTGGCACACAGTACTACAGGGCCAAGCAAAGATCGTGGACGGAATACTAAAATGGCAATTCAACAATTATCTCTGACTGCAAATGTGTTTTTTTTCCCGACCTGCATGATTTTGTCTTGTCTTTGAGCACCAGTGGGCTCTTTCATATTCTTTAAATCACAGACCATACTGTGTGGCTACGTTTTTAGATTCAAATGAAACATGGAGTAGTGATATGCTGGTGATGGATGATCAGCCATGGCAGTAACACAATGAAACAGCTAAAGTAACCATGCAAGAAACTCTACTAAATTCTGTTCCTGAGCACTGTCAGAATGTATTTCAGCATTTATTTCTTGAATATCGACCTTACCAAAGACAAAAAGACTTCTTTCATTTTTATTCCCTGTGATTTGTGTCTTTGCCTCACCTTGGTGTTGTCAAAGGCTAACAGCAGGGTCCTGCCGTTGGTGAGGAATATCTCCACAGCGTTGTCTCTTAGCTGCCACCATCGTTTGTGTACCTCCTTGATCTCTTCGTACGTCCAGGAGAAAGAGGGCGTCTCCGTCTCCCCATGAAGGCTCTGTCCGGACACAAACACACAGGACCTGAGTGAGTGGACTCACGAGGACTGTGGTCCCACTGAGCCTGACCAGTAAAGTCTAGCTTTACCTGGTTGTCGTGAGCATCAGCGGCGTTGTCCTCCACAAAATACATCCCGGACTTTCCTGTGAGACAGCACAGGGTGAGTAAGACCTGGTGCACTGTGAGCACGACAAACAAAGGCCTCCCCCCACTGAATAACCACCCAACACGTGTGTGTCCAGGCAGCACCTCAGAGAGGGCAAATTTTTTCTTTCTTTGTGCCTTGTGAGCAGCTGAGTATATTATGCATGGAGCAGCTGTGAGCAGCGGTCAGCATCTTACCCAGCAGTAGCTCCCCTGCTGTCTCTCTGGAGGGAGCCACACTGATGCAACGTCTGGTGAACCTAAGGACAAAAAAAGACATTTGACACAAATCATCTGAATAAAAGGCAGACACCTCTCTGTGTAGGCAATAAGGCATTTAATGTGCCATCTTCTAGTAATCCTGGCTTCCTGAGAGCGATATAAAGTTTACTAAAGACATGCACACAGGCAGAGAAACACAGAAGCAGAAAATTATACCTGATGGCCTCGCTGGTGGCTTTATCTTTGACAGTGGAGGAGAAGGAAGAGTGGGTCTTATCCTCAAACAAGAAAGACAGTGGTGGCTTCACGGTGTCTAAACAAGACACGAAAGTGAAGTTTATAACAAAAAGGGCTGACAAACACAGAGCACTACATAGAATTTTGCCAGACTGACAAGTAAAAAGGATTATCCACCTTCAGGCTTGCGTCTGTCTTGGAGCAGGTACTTGTTGGGGATGGTGAGGTAGCATCTTTGTAGCCGCCGTCGTTCACGATTGGGCCCTTCTGTGGGGTCCAGCTGCCAGGATGTTGGGTAGGATGTCTGGTCATACCAAACGGCGCTGAAAAAAACCATTAAACCCTATCAAACTCGCCGTCTACTGCTATAAATAAAGAAGTAGCCTGACTGCAGGGCTGCAGCTACCACACTGAGGATACATTGACATATCCTCAATAGAGTTTTAGGAAATTAGGGTTTTAAATCTCCTGAGTTTATATTCTACAATAACATCATTTTCATATGGTGGGTTGTTAAAGTCTGTTTCAGGTATTGTCAGATAGAATCCAAATCCTTAAGCTTGAATGTTTTAGCTCAGAAACATGGGTAAAACTAACAGCATATTCTTTAGCACTGTGGAAAGGCAACACTATTTACTATTTTGTGTGCACAGACAGAATGAGCCAATAAGAGACTTCAGCTATCACCACAGACCTTTATCAGAGAAAACTGTACAGACTTAAAACAATTTTAAATGCAGATAAGGTTTGTATTAGGTGACCACACATACAGATCAATATGTTTGCTTCATTTCATTGCTGAAGAAATAGGCAGGTATTCTAATGTTACAAATGAATCATCATGAAAATAAGGAGGAGAAAAATAATCACCATAAAAGCAGGAAGTATCATTATGCTAACAATTTAAGCATTGTATCCATATTATGTAAGGCCTTGTGAGAGACAAATTTCTGTGCCCACCGGTCATGAGTGAGCTGTTGCACCAGCTCCTGCCAGTGGCGGCTGGCGCTGAGATCCGTCTTGTAGAGTCCCCTGATGTGCTGGATGACTTTCTTTCTCTCCATGCCTTGCCGCAGAGACACATTCTGAGTGATATCAGCTGCAATCTTGGAAATGTCCTTGGATTTTCCATCTAGCCTCTGGATAAGACTGCAGAGGAGTAAGAAAGAATAGTGTGGATTGAGAGCAAGAGCAGAACAAAGACACAATTCTTAGCACTATTTTCTTGAACAGAATATCAATTTCACATCAGACAAAAAAAGCCCAGACTCACCTCCTCTGAGTGTTGGCCATTTTCTTTTCCCATGCCACTTTGCTTGTTTTCTCTTCTGCTTCATATTTGGATTTTTCCTTTGTAAATAAAGTTAAAGGTAAAAAATCTTAGCATGCATTTTTCTTGCCAAGAAGAAAACCTGACAGATTATGCTTAAACCTTACTGCCACCAAAAGCTGAACTGAACAGACAATATATAATATAAACACTTACAAGATGTTTTCCTTATTTAACCGTAACAGTGTTTGTAGGACTAACCTCTTTTATTGCCTTGAGTAATTCTGGTTTATGTGGAGCGTTGACTGGGATGCAGCGATGGCCACAAAGCTTGAGTGAGGTCATGAATATACCCACAGCGGTCAGCTCGTCTTTGGTGAGGCTGTCTTTGTGATCATGCAGCATTTCGTACAGGTACAGCGACAACTTTGGTCCATGCTGAGTGAAAGAGAGAGTGTAAAAAAACAACAACAACAAAAAAAAACACATTAAAACATTTACGTATGGAGCATGTAACATAACGCCCTGCAGGAGTGAAAATGACTTTCCCTCAAAACAAACGCAAAAGAGGATTTTGATGTACATCTGGACTTTAATGATTTAATTTCCTTCACACTCACCTCTAGACCTGGGCTGAGGCTCTCCTTGAGGATATCCAAATGTTTGGGATCAAACACAAATTCCAGTGCCTCCTTCCTGTCAGACAGGGGAAGTGCAAGGCTAAGTGTGTGCACCAGCAGACGGCCAATTTGGACCCGAAAAGTGTCCCGACACGACCATAGGATTCTTCGCCACTGTTGCTGTGGGGCTCCTCCTCGACCTGTGCTGCCCTGTGAAATCACAACCATCAATATATTGTCTCACAATAGCAAGAAAATTGAATCTTTAGTACAAAAAAGGAGTTTGAAAGCATTAAAAAGCAGTATCACACCAGGCTGACTTTGATCCCATCCACCATCAGTTTGAGGATGTCTTTCTGAAAGCTCTTCTTGCTGGCAGGCGGCAGGGTAAATGGAGTAGGAGAGTGTGGTACAGAGGCAGAGCCACTTTCGTCCTGCGGATGATCACCCAGATCTGGTGTGAAAAACTGTTGGTCTGGGGAGTCTGGGATATTCAGGAGGTCAAATAAGTCCTGACTCACATCTGAAATTAAGAGACCAATTCAAACATAACCAAGATTAGTTGTAAAGTTAATGACAGAACAGAGAATACTGAAAGGGGGTGAAGAACAAGTTTTTTTTGTTGTTGTTTTTTTTTTACCATAGTAAATAAGCCTGTTGACTGCAAGAACCACAAGCCTCTGCAGTCGCTGGACAAATTCAGTCTCACTGGCACGAATGGGGTTTTCCTGGCTCATCCTCCTCTGCATCATCTGATTTAGCTCATCGCTGGCTACAGAACGCATCCGCATCAGGAGCGAGTCGGTCTGGGCCAAAGAGAACCGGCGTGGGCCTACAAAAACAAAATAAATTTATACAAATGTTATTTTTAAGCAAAAGCACGTCTTTTTTTTTACTTTCAGGTTCAGATTCCATTCATGGAAATGTCTCATATATCATTAAACACAGAGAAGATTAGAAAGACTCACTGATCAAAATGCTATGTGTGCTAAATGCTTAACACCGATTTAGTTATGCATTCAATCATGCACACACAAAAGCACCAGTAGCACGCAAATGTACTGGGCAAATTAACCCCCGAGTGCTGGGGTAAAGGGTGAGTCCACTGCATAAGTAGGAGACATGCCCCAGGGCAGGGGGGATGTGCCCCACTGTGGACCGCAGTCCCAGCTACCTGTGTCACAGTGCAGCATGTAGGATGGAGCTCCTAAGGGGGAGGGGAGGGGGGAGTCCTGGGACAGGAAGCTGAAGGGAGGGGACAGGGGGACATGGCCATAGGAGCAGTAGTGCTGTCTGGGGATGCGGGGGATAATGGAGTCTTTCATGGCAATGGAACCTTCAGATCGGGATGAGAAGAGGACCAACAAACAGGTCATATTGGAACAGTGAAACGCTTGAAAACACACGGTGGTCAATTCTGTCTTGAGGCTCAGGATCAGAAAAACAGATGATCACACTTTTACAGCTGCACCAGTTTGAGATACTCACCTGCGATGCTCTTGCGCTTCTGATACATGGCATGATGGGGCGAATTCGGTGCATTAACAGAGCTGCTCAGCTTCTGAGGCTCCTGATTGGCCGTAGTCTTTATGAACTCAATCGCTGACTGAAGGACGCGAAACTGCAAAGCCACTGCCATCTCTGGGGAAGAGAAACAGAGACACTGAACTTAATCATCTTTATGAGTGACTGACAGTGGCTTCTGGACAGCAACATTTCAGTTGCATATAAATACTGAAATAACAGACTAGAGTGCCATGTACATACCCATAATGCCTTTATAAAGTTTCTGTGATAACACAATCACATCAGAGCAGAAAAATAGCTAAATAACACTAATGGGGTAAAAAGTGTGCGGATATTTGTCATAGAGCAAATATAGGGAAAAAGGAGAGAAGCCCATTTAGTGGAAAGATGAAAATGTGAGATATTTCTCAAATTGTATTTTTCCTCAAATGAGTTTCCATCTGCAGTTGTAGATAATGACGCTACAGCCCAGTTTCTTTTTGCACCAGACCTTGACAGCTTGATATCATCCAGAACTGCAGAGCATAATAGAAGACAACACTGATGTATTTTGCATTTGTATTGAAATTCAGAAATCCAGCCCTCACCCTGCGTGCGACGCATCTTGCTGGTTTGCATGAAACCCAGCAAGGTAATGAGGTCTTCGATGATACGGAAGTACTGGGACCCTGAAGAGCTGCAGGAGTGGATAGTCACAGCTACTAACAGCTGCTGGATGTCACACACCAAGAGCTTGTAGTCATTCAGGGGAATACTGCAGAGGGAGGACAGGAAAAACATGAAAATATGAAGTAGAGCAAGCCTTTCTTTCACTCTTATATGCCAGATCAATGAACAGTGAAGGAATTAATCATTTAATTCATGGCTCAAAGGTTCAAGACAAAATCCATGAAGCCATGGAGGTGTTTGAATGAATCATTTTCTGTGCTGGCAGCCGTACCCATTCTCCATGCCATTGAGGGTGGAGAGGGTGTTGAAGAGCACATAGAGCAGGCCGTGATCGAGCAGGATGTCTGCCAGCTTGGGGCAGGCGTTAAGGAGCTGTAGCAGCATACACAGGATGTTGTGCACCAAGGAGTTCTCATACAGGGAGTTCTCAATAAGCCCTAAGACTGGGATGATGCAGCGCTTTCTGAAAGGTGAGATATTTTCCATTTCCTCCAGGTCCAGGCTGAAAAACAGCACAGAAAACACAAATAACAATAGGATATATGTGCTCCACATGCATTTATTTAAATAGCACACACCTATGAATAATATAAAATATGAGATGTAACAGTGTACTATCGCTGCACTCACTCTTCCTCTAGGCCGACAGGCCGTCCAAATAACATCTCCAGGAAGCATTCGAGGACCCCCTGGCTGCCCTGGTGGATGTAGAGCTGATTAGCCAGCAGAGAGAAGCCGTGGTTCTTCAGGAACTTCTCCTTCTGCTCTTTGAGAGCTCGGCTGAAATAGGCATCCAACAGCTGGGAGAGAGGTACAAAATAATATAGGGTAACTTCAGAATATGCTACAGCTTTAAGGCATAGGGAAACAGATTTTTAAAACCAACAATTAAAGGAATAGTTTAACATTTCTGGGCACTCATTTGCTACACTCACTGATACTACTATTGTAGTCACGAGCCAGTTAGCTTAGCACAAAGACTAGAAAAAAACGGCTAGCCTGGCTCTGTTCAAAAGTGGTAAAATTTCACTTGCTGTGAGCCATGTGACAGAAAGGTGCTGGTTTAAAACAGGAAGGCTAAAGCAGTAAAACACAAATTCTGGTGCTAAATCATATCTGTCTGAGGCTAATCAAATAAGGTGCTGACCCAACCTTCATGACTCCTTGTTGGATAAGAGGTGACGGGTGGTTGACCAGGACAATGAGGGCCTCTGGCTGGATCAGTTTGTCCATCACTTCCTCAAGCATCAGGTCAGGCAAAAGCAACAAGATGCCCCTCAGGAGATCATAGAGCCCACAGCAGATCAGCACCAGGCAGTCCTCAGTGCTGGACCTGAACCACACAGAGCAGACCTTAGTGCTAAAATGCATGATCAAAAAGCCAAATTCCATATTTAAGCCATTGTTTTTTTTTTCCATAAATATTTTCTGCACTGAAATGCATAAAAACATGTGTTTATGTCACGCAGCCCACATTTTGTCTAATAAAAAACAAAGGTGACTTTTGAGATAACAGGCCTTCAATGAAGAAATCTTTTTTTAAATTTCCTATTAGATGAAGTCATGGAGCTGTCTGACAGGTAAGAATAGACCAAAGCTGTCACAGCAGGATTATAACCATAACCAAATTCTCTTTGAAGACTTTGCAAATACCTACACAGGATCAAAGAAAAACTGTTGTTGAGGTATTTATTTTTTTAATTATACACAGCAACACAACTGACAGACGAAATTTTTAGAGACTGTTAATGCTCACTGTAAGTCATTTATAGATTGGCCCTGGTTTGGTGTGGGCTGACTAAATTAATATTATCATTAGCAAAGAGTATTTGGAACAGCTTTGTACTGTGGCAGCCTACTTGTCAGTGGACTCAGTCTTGCTGTGGGCCCTGTCATATCCAGGAGAGTAGGTGTAGCTCTCCCAGTCTTCAGGCATGGAGCTTCGGTCAGCTGCACTAGGCCAGCGGCCGACTGCCAACGAGCCGTTTGGAGCTGGGAAGGCCAGGCCAAGACTGGCCAGGTTGCTGTGGCTCCTCTGGAAGGACTGGATCCCTTTGAGGCTGTCAGGACGCCGCGGCGTCTCGTCACTGGCCCAGTCAAACCTGTCCTCAGACTCTGCGCCCCCAACGCTGCCTTCAGCCAAGCTGTCCACCTCCGCTGCCTCATCCCGCTCCTCCTCCACGCTGATGGAAGGGGTGCGCTGAGCTCCTCCCTCACCTGTGTCCTTAGAGTCACAGACTGTCTTGGCTGATTCGCAGCTGCTGAGGAGCTGCTCGTCACATCCACTCCTCCTGAGTGTCTCTGTACTGCTCAGAGCCTGCTGAGTGGCCAAGGAGACCCCATCACCTTCACCAGCCTCATTTGAGCTACCGTGTCTGAGCCGTGGTGTCTGCTGTGGGGAGGAGTATGGAGATGGTGCAAAAGTAGGTGGTACCAACTGATCATCACCTCCATGTTCAGGGGAGAGAGCATGAAATTGACCTAGAAAACAGAATAGAACGATTCTGTAATGATCACACTTAATCACTTAATAACTGGAAGCTAAAAAGGTCCTTTTTGTATGCAGGTACAATGTACAGCATTTGCATTGAAACCTTATATGCATATATCCACATACCTTATATCCTTATATGAAACCTATGCCTGTCACTGAGATGAACAACATGTGGCAAAGTGCAATCATGGCTGGTCATTGGCAGAAATGTACATTTCAATATGGTAAGATAGGAAAGCACATGTAAACACTTTGAAGGAAATGCAAGATGTTTTTCTATGTGAGCTTAATCTCATTGCATTATTGCAAGTTAGCAAAGCCACATGTATTTCATTTATACAGCACTTTCCAAAAATAAATAAATAAATAAAAGTCAAAAAGCATGCTTATGATGAAAAAAGAGGCTTATAAATGGAAAACTACTTAAAAGAATAAAAGCTCAGACAAATGAGGTACGATGGCACAGTTAAAGATATTTAAGATGTGTCATAAAGACGTGCTCTGTGAGAACTGCAGTTAAAAGCAGCAGTTTACATCTTTCTTTTACACAAAAAGCAGAGGAAGCTTGGAGGAGAGCTTCACGAACACAATGACCTAATGCTCATGCATCAGCTTTTTCCCACAAGTAATGGTGTTTACTTTAGGCAATCTGGTGACTGTAATTCATCACAGAGAGAAAACAGGGCTGATACAGCACTAAATGTTAAAGACAATTTCTTGTTAGAGACATGTGCACTTAAAAAAGTACAGCTGATCGTTCTATTTAAAATGTTGGTCTAAGCATCAAACTAAAAAGCTATATTTAATTATTTTCACTGATGCTTTGCTTTAAGGCTAGTGTGATATACTGTAGTTGAAGCAGCTGTACCTTCATTAGGAGCATCAGTAAAGACAGTTGGGGAGAGTGACAGCACAGAGCTGCTGGCAGACTTTCCACCACTGTTGGAGTGTCTCAGGTACATAATGGACTGCACCTTCTCCTGGTACAGCTTCCCATCTGACAGAGACATCAAAAGTCCATTAAATTAATGGCACTCTGAACCAGACGTGCTGCTTTCAGCCGTACTGCTTCCTCACCTATGTGTAGTGAGAAGTAGAAGCTGGAAGGAGTGTGGCACACGTAGGTGTTGGTAGGTGGGTGAACAGCCAGTAGGAAGTTGTAGATAAGTTTTAGCAGATTTATGTCCGGTGGTGACCCGAGCACCTCCTGGATGATTTTGACGAAAGACAGACAGACTTCCTGCGGGATGGCAGTCAGATGCTCGTCCCGATGCTCCTTAAGACAAACACAATGCTGTAACTAATCTGAAAATGGGAAGTGTAACATGACAGCGGCTTCATGACAGTGGCCTACCTGTAACACCTGACAGGTGAGCAGGAAGCGATGCACTACTTCAGCCTTGAGGAACTGACGGATGTTGAAGACCTGATGAGGATGGTGCACCCTGATGAGGGTCTCTAAGGCTGCAAGCAGCGTTTCCCACACTCCACACTAACAGAGAGAAACCACAGTGACTTCCTTCAGAGGCAGACACACTGATTCTTCATTATCTAATGGTGGACTTGAGAGCACTATCACTTTGTGCACTGTTGCACAAAAAGCGAAACATATAAGCTCATTTTTCAAACTAATAATTTTATCCATGTGTCTTACCTTTGTGCAGTTTAATCATTAAACCATAATTAACCAGACCACACGATTCACAGTCCATTATTGTTTCCTCCCCGGATATTTGGGTTTGTCAGGACATAAAATATAGATGAATATTATTTTAAACCAATTAACTCCTTTTAAATCTTGAGGTTTGGGAAGGATTTATTCCAATCTTCAGTCAAGACCACTGCCTTTCAATTTGAGAGCATAATTTCTTGTTTAATGCAAAATTCTGTAACACTATTGTTCATTTATGCTGAAAGTCATACAAGAAAGTGAAGTACATGTAATAAAGCTGAGACTGGATGAACCTGATTAAAAGGTGAAGTCAGCGCCCGCAGGAGACATGCCAAGGAGTAAAGTGAATGCACTGTCATGGTGGCCATGATCATGTCATTGGCCAACATCGTTCCTGGCATTTTATTGGCTGAGGGATTTTAACATAATTATTATACAAACATCCAAGGACAAGAGCAGAAATCCAAGAGCAGTAGTTTCTTAAGTACACAGCTGCACACTGAGTGCAAGGAGAAAGACTTAAGCGTGAACACAGGAAATTTGTGCAAGCAGCTTTATATCTGGGAGCAGGCTCAGTTTCGATTACAAGTCACATGTGCATGATTGGAGTGTGAAGGCAGAGTTATGAGAGACAGCATTATAAACATGAAACCAAGAAAATACACTCTCAAATTGCAAGACAGTGCTCTTGAATAAATATAGGAATAAATGCCCATAGAGGAAGGTGTTATATAGTAAAAACTGACGTCAATGAGCAAGTAATTGCTAAGAGTAGGTCCGGAGATGTATAAATGTATTACCAGCTCATCATAAGATGATGATGTTTTGAGCTTGTCTTTCATTAGGAATTAGCAGCATCTTGGGAGAACCTAGACATGTGGAGACTCAGTAATACCATCATATATTAATAAATATATAGATTTACCACTGCCTTGGCCCAGATTTTCCAGTCCAACAGGATGTCTGAGAGGAGCCTGATATCCTGCACCACAGCCATGGACTCTGTGTCCAAACGAAACTGACCGTCATCCCCCAGGACAAGAATGGGCCCACTGCAACATCCATCCAGCAGAGTCTACAGATACACAATTCAACCACTACATCAAAAACAGAGCCACTTCTATAAGAACTTCCAGAGTGCTGTTCAGTCTACTCAGACACATACCGCAGAATACTGATAATCATTACATTGCCAGAAACAATCTTACAATGCAGAACCCCAGACACAATGAAAATCAATAAATTATCCATGAAATTTTTTGGAGTGCTTATCGCTCAATCAAAACCAGTGCCATTTACTCCCTAAGCAGCCTTGTCTGTATTGACCAAAGTTGATCATTTGTGACCAGCTTCACTGCAGTGGTCATAAATCTTGCAGTCCTTTGGGTCTCTGGCAGACTGAGGTAAGATAGAAACTTGTAACAGTTTGTTACATTATTAATCTGACTGACAAGTGAAATCAGTTTTAGACCAGTAAAAGTTTAAATTTCTTGAGTTTTAAGAGAGATACAAAAGAAAGGTTTCATTTGCAGCATAAATAAAAAAGTACAAGTGAAACTAATTCCAACTGAAGCAGAGCATGTTTCTTTCCTTCATTCATTGGTGTGATTATGGGTGTTTTGTATCACTAATCAGTGCAGTTCCTTTCTATACAATAGAATATGTGGAAGCCTAAAGCGACAAAGGCAATCAGAGGTACTGTGTGACTCTGCAGGGGCTCAGTGTTTTATCAAGTCAGACAGAATCCATTTCAGCACACAGTCATCACACAGCTCAATTACGGACACAGCCAGAGGGTCAAGTAACAGCAGGGTCACCGACACCGGCTCGGAGAGGCACCACAGCGCCAGGCTGGCTCCGATTCATGGCTAAAAACAAGTGGCGCTGAATATGATTCACTGTGCAGCTCAGTACAGGGTGAGGGCGCAGAATTCAGCAAAGAGTTCAAGGTGTGACTCACTTTCAGCATATGATATCCCACGATACATTTTGACTTGATAAGGACCTGATGGATCATAGAGTAACCATGGTAACAGTCCATTTCATGAATGCGGTGTTGGTTAAACTTGGACAAAGACAGCAGCACCCGCAGGGCCAGAGCCTGGGTCTTCTCACAGTCACTGAGCTCCACCGTCTGGAGATCGCAGATCCCGGGGTAAGAAACAAAAAACAGGAGACAGAACACACAAGGAAACAAAAGACTGAGCCAAATGCATGAGTGTTAACAATATCGGTCTGAAGATGCACTTTGTACTGCTTTATTTCGGTAATTTCACACTGCTTCAACTGTCTTCTCATAAAAAACTAAAATTAAACTTTGTCTTTAAAACTGACATTAAAGCTCGACATCTATTAGCAAAATGTGCAACAACACTGATATGACTTTCGTCATGCCGAACAGGTAGGCAGCCTGTAACTGACATACTGTAATTAATTAGGTTCCACTTTTAGACCAGGATGAAAAATGTAGAGGGCTTTTGTACTTTAAAATGAAATGCCTTCCAGTGACAGTTATTCATAGCATAAAAAATAGTTGAATACAGCAGTCTATAGGCTTTAAAATAACATGAGTTTCCAAACTAGTCTTGTAAAACTTTCTTTTGTGATGACATGCAACATTGAGAATCATTTGATGATCATTAATTTCTGCTGTTTATATTGTTTGTCAGCTCAAAATGTTGCATAGGAATACCAAAGGAAAAGCTGACAAGCAGAATCTAATGCAATCAATGTGAATATGAGTATTCAAAGCTATGATCCACATTGTCTAAATGTCTTTGAGGTGATTTACAATAGCTTTAAAACTGAATTTGTATTTGATCTCTGAATGTGTTGTAATATATCTGTCTAGCTTTCACATCAGTTTAGAAATATTATTGACTCAAGAGCCTTATTAAAGATATGAATCCTCCTACCTGTGCAAAGAGGAAAACAAAATTTCCTGTTCCTCCAATCTTGTGTAGCACACTCTGCAGGCCTTGGCTTTCAGTGGGAAGCAGGGCCCTGAGAGCGCTGAGATCCAGGGAAATACTCTGCACCTCTTTGGAGCTGAAAGGCCGCTGGGTAACCACTGTCTTGGCCTGACCTTTCAGCCTGATTACAGGCTCATAGATGGTGTAGACTGTGGGACTGCTGGGGGCGTACACTACCGCTAAGCTCTCCTGTGCAGAAACACAAGACTCACAATTATCTTTTTCAGCAAAGATAGCAGATATATTTGTATAGATTTGTAGTATTTTAACTTCAAATAATTTATAATACTAGACATACAGATATTTGTGTTTAAATAAGTATCCAAACTAGCATCTAGCATGGAGTGAGACGTTGGCTAGACTTAGCTCGAGTATAAACGAAGTTATAAAGAGGTGGAGGGGAAGTTCTTCATACTTGTCTTATTCCTTTCTTTTCTTTTTTATCAGCAGAGCCATTATCAACAAAACCATTAGTATTTAATGGGAGAAAAACTATTTTCAGTCTCACTGAAATAGCTGCAGCTTAACTGTAATAGCTTTTTCCAATGGGGAAAAATTACTTCCCACCATGCAGTATCATTAATGACAACTAATTGGAACAGCATATTACTCATACACCGTGAAATGAAACAATGAATGAGACATGGGAGGGATTTGCTATGCTTACAGGGCACTTGAATCTCAAAGTGAGTTGTTTCACAGCCCTGTCTATCTGCATTTTAACACAACCGACATGCAGAAACAAGACAGTGACAATGAAACATATCTTTGTGTATTTTGTAATATTTAAGTGCATATTTTGTGTGATGGGGATGTTGAGACAAAGACTTACAACCAAAGTTGTTGTGTCCACATCCTTGCTCTTTATCAGGATCTCTCGCACATGCTCACACTTCAGCCCTTCCTGAGTAACAAACTTGGAAAATGTCCCACTCGGCTTGCCATATTTGCAGGGCATGATTGAGGTGAGGTCAGGCCCACTGGTGTACAGGTAGAAAGCCTCCTCGGATCCTATTCTAGACCCTGAAATATAGAATTATGAAAACAAACATTATAAAACATGACTAGAATCTGCTACCTATGATGAATTAAATCTCCCCTACAGACAGCAGTGGGGTTTGAAGGTTGGGGCTGCCTAGACTCAAGCCAATCACAGCTAATTATGAGCAACAAGGAATATATTCAGTATGCCTCCCAAGAGAGAGTGGAGAATCAACAGAACACCACTTTTTACAGCAGCCGGTCTTTTATAGCATGCAGACTATATACACTTTTAAAATACATCTTCACCACATATCATTTAATGTGCAGGATATAGAGATGGTGGTAATCAACATACCATCAAGGAGCCGCACTGACAACAGACAAGACATTATAAAGGATTAAACTAGTCTGCGACGCCTGCAGGTAGAGTAAGATGATGCGTGTCTTACTGGGATTAAGTGTCTAAGAAATTATGGACACCTGATTCCAGAGACTCCTACCATTAAAGAGAAGCACAGTGCCCATGCTCCAGTGTCTTCCCTGCTTCAACAGCTCCTCAGATGATGATATACAGTGGCCCAACATGCAGAAGGTCTTGTTGCTGTCAGATGATAAACTGGACTTTCTGGGTAGGGTGTAGTCCAAAGAAACCTCACATTTCCTAATCAAGAGAGCAGTTTTAAGTTGAAGTTAAAATTCACTAGAATCAAAAACAAACTGCTAGATAGTTAGTCTTGCTCCTGTTGCTCACCTGATACCACACACCCAGACAACCACACTGCCGTGGATGTTTTTCTTGCCCTCTGGCTGCTGGGTGTAAGTGAGGCCAAGGTGCTGCCACTGGCCCTGCCCGAGTAGTCCCTCACCAGAGTCCGCTTGTGCCAGCAGTCCTGCTTTTAACTCATCATTTGGGTCTATACAAATTCTGAGGGAACATCATGTTACAACACTTCAAGGGCCATAAACTGGGAACATGTACACAAATAGTAACCCATTCTTCACACACATCTTTGGGACTATTCTATGCTGCAGCTCACCTGAATGTGAGAGAGCCTGTAGAGAAGTCCGCCCACACTTGAAGCATTAGTGCCTTGGAGCCCATGGAGAGAATATGAATGAGGCCTTCCTCTACTAAGCTTGTCCCAGCCTGGCTGGAGCTATGGTGTGACCCAGGTGCAGTGGGGTTACTCTCATCTGGAAAACAACAAGACAATGTTTGGTCTGTGTTCATGGATTTCATGCTTTAAAGGGACTTGATTGGGTATCTGTTACCGACCTTTGTTGTTTTCCCCATCCTCCGCATGCTCTGCCACTCTCAGCCACATAGAAGTGCTGAAACCGCTGGCCATGTGGGGCCAGCAGTTCTGCCCTACAAGGGGCAAATGTAGAGGAGCGATGTGCCAGGGAGAGGAACGAAAGTGGGTTGGTCTGTATTCAGTATCTCCGTCTCTGCGCCCCGGAGAGAGTTTGCCCTTCCAGAGCACACCAACACTTTTTCCTCCAGCAGCACCGCTCTGTCTGGAGGAAGGGGACATGCCTGGTGTAGAAGCCCCAAGTATCACTGGAAAGTTCAGGAAGTGAAGGGGTTCCACATTCATGTTGGCTTCAACAATTTGTAGGATGCCATTCAGTAAAATCTCCTGGCAGGAAACAGAAGAATTCGGAAGTGACAGATTTGATAAAGAAAACACCAGTTAAATTTAGGCTGACACTACATATCTGAACTTTTATCTTAACTTTTCAATTAAGATTTTTTGGCTCCCTAAAAATAGTTAAATGAAGACAAAATCACCCCCATACACCTTACTGAGCAGATTGACTACTGTTTTAACTTTTAACATCTGTAACATCTGTGACTCTTCATCTGTGCAGTCCCTGATGTGCCTTTTTTACAATGACAATAACCACGGGTCACTTTGTTACATTCACAGGGCTAAAAATAAACTATTTTCTTCCCTTCTGAAAATGTATTTCTTAGAGACAGGTTATTAATGATGCCTCTTGTCAGATATAACACAGAGCTGTGTTAATAAGTTGTAGCATCTGTTTCACACTCACTGGTGTTAATGGTATTTAAAATGCAGTAGGCCCGGAGAAGCATGAAGTGTTGATGAATTTTAAAGAGAAGAGGTGAGAAGAGAGTGTGACAGGAAGGATGTGTAACAAATAGGTTCTTGTTCCTGCCAAGAAACTGAATATGCAGACACTGTGAGCATAAGTCATCAGTGTCAACAACCTGACCATAAGCTAACAGAGCAGCTTTGAGTGACTGAGTTTGAGTTTGCTATTTACAGTAGGTGGGGTCTTCTCCAGGAAGAGGCGAATCAGCAGAGCCAGTTCCTCCGCTGTGATTCGCGGGCTCACCATAGCAACCAGCAGCTCCACTAGCACAGTCTGGCAATCTGAATGTAGACCAGTGAAGAGCACATTACATAAACAGTCTTCATTCACTTGGGCATGCACCAGAACACCACAGGCAAAAAACACAAAACAGCATCATCCACCACTTTCCAGTGAAGATGATCTCTGGCAAAGACAAAGAGCCATAGACATAGCACACTCAAATCTAAAATATATTGTGTCCAAAGTGTCAAATTATTAAAATCACTCATATCATTCTGTCATGTCATTCTGACATTGGGTGTTTGAGCCACAAGAGACCAGTCGAAAAGGAAGCTCACCAACACTTCCAATAAATTTCACACCAGATTTTGCGAATGTTAATATCTTATAATGCTCAATAAGATAAAGACATATTTCAAAAATATAAAATCAGTCCAATAAACACAGT
This sequence comes from Mastacembelus armatus, assembly GCF_900324485.2. Classification (NCBI taxonomy): domain Eukaryota; kingdom Metazoa; phylum Chordata; class Actinopteri; order Synbranchiformes; family Mastacembelidae; genus Mastacembelus; species Mastacembelus armatus. The sequence continues at coordinate 8,800,511 of NC_046647.1, read as the reverse complement.
TTTTCCCCTTGAAATCCTAAAATTATTCACAGAGTATGACGTTTGAACCCTGAGGACCCAGTCGAAATGTCAGCGACAGAAAAAAAAAACAAAAAACAAAAAAAAAACAAGAACAACAAAATCTTAGCAACACAGCAATGTGAGTCTTCCCAATTTTTTTATTAGATGTCAGACAGGAACAATATCCTACAGTGTAAGATAAGACAAGAACAAGCCAGAAGAAATAACAAACCTGTAATGGAGGGGTCTGTTTGGCTGAGGATGTTGTGAAAGGATGTCAGGATGGTTCTGACTCCTCCCTATGTGGACCAGAACCAGGGGTTAGTCATTTCCTCACAGCACAGTTGAGGTACACAGTTGAAGTAAGACAAAGAAGCCAGTAATCTGCTTAAGTATACTGCAAAGCAGAGAGAAGTGATCAGTCTGACCTGGTCATAGAGTAAGGAGGCATTGCGGTGATTGGCGCGCACTGCGCCCAGCAGGCTGTGGAACACATGACTCATAACCTCCAGGTCTGGGGAGCCGCTCGCGAGTAGTTGCAGCTCCATAGTGCAGATCTCTGGGAACAGCAGCACACCACGCCCGGGCCCATCTGCCACCACTGCAAACTCTTGCAATACAGCGGACTGCACGTTCACCCCTAAAAGACAGACACACCCAGGCGAGATCAGGGACACAACATGGAGAGATGAGAAACGTCACACTGACTGGCACGCAACAGAAGCACACACTGCCAGGCTGTGGTGCTCAAACAGCTTCATGATCCAGAGGCATTCCCTGCTTCATCTCCAACCTCCTGTCTTGGAGGCAGCTCATAAAAATGAATTAGCCTCAGTCCTGTGCTCAGTTCCAGAGCAGCATAGGACTCCCCTCATGATTTACAGGAGAGCAGCCTAGTAGGCTCTCACACAGCGTCTGGGACCTCCTTTTCTTAACGAAACTCACTGTGTCTCCCTGCACACAGCTACACAACCACACGCCCAGAAACATATAGCTCTCAGTCAATATAAAACTTGCATAATGACCGTCATCTCTTCCTCCTTTAATACCATTTTGCAGAAATTTTAGATGCAGTTGAAGTTTGCAGCAGCAATCCACCAGCTTGCAGTCATTTTCCGTCATTTTCAGTCATGTCGTTTTCCTTGTGTTTTAGAAAAGGAAGTAAATCTTCAATTCACATTTTAGCTAAACAGTTAAATACAGTTAAGAGACTAAGAAATGTAAGAAAAATAGACACTGCAATGCTTGAGGTTAATTTATTTATTTGTCTAGCATGAGGTCAGCCTTACAGGCTCACTCTTTTCCAGGACATTAAGGTTTTCCAGGAAGTTAAAGTCTCTCATTTCTTGGGGACTTTAAGTCACAAGACCCAGCACATGAGGCCACGGAGTGTAGCTGTCGGCCGTGGGCTATAATGTAAAACAATGACCCTATTCTGAGTGGATGAAAAAGCAAGAAGGGTGTAATCAGGCCACATTTTTAACCTGCAAAACCAGAGTGGAGAGACAGAGCTGACACAAGAAGCTGTTGTAAGAAAAAAAAAAAGCGCTCAGACGCTTTAGTTTTCTGCCCCGTCATTTATACGCAACAAAAACTACCCACTTGTTATTGCCAAACATCCTCCACAGCCCGCCAAAGGAGGATGTGTTTTTTTTTTTTTTAACATGACAGTAACAGGCTTTATCTGCATTTACTCTACACTGCAAACTTCCCAAAAAACAATGATAACTTCCTTAATTTCAAGTGAATTCAAGAAAATGTAATAATGTATAATAATTCAACAAATTACTTGACTGAACAGTTCAAGAGTGGGAGAAGCAAGGTTTCCCAAGGCTAAAGATCACCAGGTTTAGAGGTTGAGACCAATACATGACCTCTCATCCATCGAGATCAGTTGACATTTATTACGAGCAACAACAAATGGCAGAGAAGACAAAGTACGAGAAGTAAAATGATTTATAGTGGTCTTAAAATAGCCCCAGGGAAGTAATGAGGCTGAAAAATGAATCTACAGTGAATAGATACAAGACTTAAAAGTAAACAGCAAACAGTGCAGAGAGGTGAGGTGTGTGCAGTAGCTGTGGACTCTTGAGGTGGAGTAAATGGGAGTAGGAGTAGGAATGTGAGAGAGAGAGTGTGTGTGTGTGTGTGTGTGTGTGTGTGTGTGTGTGTGTGTGTGTGTGTGTGTGTGTATGTGTGTGTATGGTGTGGCAGTAATGTAAGTGTGGACCTACACTCTTCCTGCTTCGCCATGTCCTCAGGATTGCTTTCACTGTCAGCGTCGTAGCCCTCCTCCTCCCCCGGGGGCTTGACGCCACAGCTCTGCACCTCGTCCACCTCCTCAGACAGATCGCCGGCTGGGGACACCCCTTCCGTCACCACCTGGAGCTTCTGACACAAAACAAAAAGGGGGAGAAAGAGTGAGACAGAAAGAGAGGAAGCAAGTCAAGAAGAAAACCCATGAATTTTAATCTAATAGAGTCCAAATACGACCTCGCCGAGATCATCGTCTGGTAAACCATCAAGGTAAGATAAGAACTATTTCACAAGAGCTTACCCAATTCCGTTTTTAAAAAGTAAAAAAGCTCCTGGGCTAAAAATGTAACACTAACAAATACTAACAAGCCGTGCTCTTACAACTAATTCAGTGAATAAATTGCCAACAAAATGTTGTCAAGTGATGTGCACAAAAAAAAAAAAGAAAGAAAGAAAAAAAAAAAGTACAAGATTTTGGTCATAAGACAAATATCAGCTGACTTGAGCGGCACTCACACAGCCCAGTTCCTTGATGTGAACAGTCAGTCATCATATGTACACGTAGGCAACACACACACAGACAGACACACACAAACGCGCTCAAGTAAACATTCGAACTATAAACCATTCAAAGAGGAGGCTTACTGTAATACACACCTCTGTTACTTTCAACATTCATGGCAGCTGTGATAATCAATAGCAGGTGAAGTGAACATTTCAAAGAATAGTCCGTCAGTGGACAAACTTTGTGGTGGACGACTAATCTTGGGAGTTTTATAGCACACACTTGTAATGGATAAATGAACATCACACTCTGCTGGGCTCATGGAGAAAGAACTAAGCTCTTAGGAAATAGGTAAATCTATTATATAAAAAGCTAAAGCCTCCAGTGTTGCAATGGGCTTAGTCAGACAGGCATTTTAAGACTCGGGGTAAACACATCTAAGGCTGTGCGATAGGAGGTGCCCACTAGCAGACAGCAGTCATTTAAGGGAGGACAGCAGCAGAAAAATTAGCACCTTTTTCTCCCTGTATTCATCTCAGCTCCCTGAACAAAGAAAAGCAGTAAGACGTCTGGCCCTACCCATATATGGCCTTAAGAATCTCTCCTTAATGTAGACTTCATTGAGAGTGACCTAACTGAGGAGGTAGGAACTGGTGTGACTGAAAGACTTCATTTCTCACCTGTGCTGCTATTGTGACAATCTCTCTTAGTATCAGAGATTTTTTACAATACGTTTTAAAGAGGAACAGACAGTAACATGTATAAGTAACATCAGCGAGGTGTTAAAATGAGGCCATGCATGCTCATGTTTGCATCCAGTGCTTGCTCTAAACAAGGGCCGTCATTATTTACGTCTGCTGTTTTGTTGTACATCAGGGAGATAAGAGCTGCTTAGCAACATAGCATGAGTGGCCATACCCAGCAGCCCTGATGCCTGACAACGCTTGGCTAGAAAATGGGTTTCCTTTCACTGTATGCTTTCCTCTTAAACAAACACTACTGCTTCTTTATGTTTTGCCATGTTGTTCAGCCAAAGGAGCCGCAGATACAATGTGGTGTTGTAACTGAACACACACTTCATTATACTGGGAAAAAGCAATGAAACAAAGCAACTGTAAATTAAATATGCAGTTTGTCCGTCTTTTGTATTAGTATTTTATCAAGAAACGATTCATTATTCATCACTGGATTAAGCTCTCTATTTTTCAGCAACACTGCCCATAATCATCCCATTGACAGTGGCTCAATGACCACAACTGAATGTAAATGAATATCACTGGGTAGCACACAGAAGATGCAGTTTGTTGAAAAATTGTGCGATCTCTCCTGTATCTCCTGTATCTAGTCCTCACCCCTGCCTGACAGCTACAGAAGCATTTGCCCATTTGCCACCTTTTGATGTTGCAGGCTAAGTGACATAGGAAATGAATGGATGGACAGAAGACAGAAAGACCAGGCAAGCAAGAAAATGAAACATAATTTGCTCCTAACTAATTTGCTTCACTCCAATTAGTTACTATTTTTAAGAGTATTTTGGGGCTATTGGAAATTATGGGAAAGTGATGAGATGACACTTTAAAACCCCAAGCCACCGGGGTGCCTCCAGGCACTCATTTTAAAATAGCAGAAAATGAAATCGTATCAACATTCGGATAGTGGTTAAGCATATCCACTTTATTACGTGGATAGCAGGCAGTAAAGATGAGTAGTGGTTAGTGTAAGCAGGGGATTTCTGCAGTTGTATGAAAATTTGGTTAACAGGTTCAGATGAAAAAATTTAAAAAGCCTAATTTTTACTGAGTAGATACTCAGCTGAACAAGAGCTGCATATGGTGTTGAACACTGATGGCATCTAGCTGTTAGGAATCAAGTGTCTACCTGACAGGCTATAACCTGAACTTGCCTACTGATACATGAGTAGCTCAAAAACTAGAATATAAAGGGGGCATGCAACACTCACTGGTTCTCTGAAGGCAGGACTCACCCTGTCTGGCTTCTCCTCAGGGGGATCAGGACAGGATGACACCCGGGCCAGGGCCACTCTCAGGAGAGAGTCAAACAGAGGAACAGCAAGGTCTGAGTTCACAACCCCTGAGCGAGAGAGCTGGTCTCTCACCTCAGACAGCGTCTCCTCCACTGACTGCAGCTAGAGCAGACATAGCAGTGTAAATGAAAACAGGGGAAAATGTTTCTTTTTGTGGCCAATGTGGTGAGAGTTTACTTATTAGTATGATATAAGATGACAAACCTGATAAGAAAGTTCAGGCTCTATCCTCTGCAGGGCTGAGTTAGAACTATGTAGACAAATAGCCAAAAGAGCCTCGAGGAGACGAATACTTTGCAGTTGCCATTCTTCTTCCAGTTTTCTTGCTGGATCTTTGGTCTTTCCCTCAGCTGGACTAGAGCAGAGTGCGTTGGCTGAATCATTAGTGGACTCCTCCAGTCCTAGCGGAGTGGTTGACACTGTGGACTCAGGGCTGGCTTTGCCCTTAACATCTCTCTTCTTCTTTGTTTTTGCATCCTTGGTCTTACAGGAAAGTTTCTGAATAACCATGGCCATGAGGCGCAAGCAGACATCCAGCCCTCCCAGCTTGAAGAACTGCCTCTGAAACAACGGGCTAGCCAGGTAGATCCACTGACACACTGACCAGACATCTGCAGCACGCCGTACCTGCTCTTTGGAGGGCAGCGTCACGCTATCTGGGGACAGGTAAGGTAGCCGGCCGCCAAGAGGTTCGCTGGCTGTACTGTCATAACCTGAAGTGTCCTCAGAGTCATTGGCTGAGTCCCGGTCAGAATCAGCTTCTTTGCTGACGCAGAGGAAGGCCACACACAGGAAGAGGTTGATAACATGGAGGTGGGTCTCTGCTCGGCCGTGCCCTTGTCCACGGCCCTGTGTGCTCCGACCCTTGTGATATGGATATGCCTCCTTTAGGCCTTCGTAGAACTTGCTGAGGCTCTGCGAACCCTCCCCAGACGCTCTTGACCCCAATTTCTCTGCCAGGCCCAAGACAGCCTCCCTTTCCTCAGCATCAGCACTCTCCAGCTGCTGAAGCACCCTGTCAGCCTGCTGGTTTCCAGTGCCTATTATCAGAGTCTCAAACACCTTTAAAGCCAAAGAGCGGGTCTGGTCCAGGTAGACGAGCTCTGTCACCTGGCTGAGACCGTTACAGCTAATAAAAAGGTCTCGGATCACCCTGTAAAAAAAAAAAAAAGTCAAAAGAAAAGAGAATACATGTTATGCATTACACACAATATACAAATATGGGAAATTATAAGAATAGTAGTTATATATATGCCACTTAGTGTCCAAGAGAAGGATTAATAGGGCGACAAAACAGGTACAGCTAGACGTGAAGATGTAGATGTGTCATGTATAGATGTGAAGTGCACATTTAAACTCTCCTACATCTCCAAGCAATTAAAATAAATATTCCCTCTCAGTCTAATTAAACAAACTCTTCTACAGAAAACTAGTCAACCAGCCACTGGTAAGCCACTGTCAACATGCTCCTTCTTTCACTTTCTCCTATTAGGCTGCAGAGATAATTTCCCCTGGGGCGCAACAATGCCTCTAAAAAAAATAAGTCAACTTCTATTAACATGATAAATTAACTGTGAAGGACGCTACGCACAAAAAAAAAATTGCACATGAAGACACTTGTAATTTTTGTAAAGTTTCAACTGCATATGTATTGCAGTTGCTTTGTTATCTAATGTGGACAGGTGAAATGTCTCTCACACTGTACAGATGTAATCTTATTGTAAATCACACTCTTAGCAAAACAATGGTGACATTTTATGCTTTTTAAATGTGTTTATGACTGATACATGCACAGTACTGAGGGAATGATAAACAATAAATTACGCTATTACAGCACAAATTATTTTAAAAAGCATAATACATGATCACTCCTCAGAGAAGGTTAATCAGCATTTGGTATGAGAAAACAGCAATCTCAAGCCATGAGCTGAAATTAAACGTAAATTTAACACTTTACTCTCAGCATGGGACAGTCCACGCCGTATGCTCTGGAACTGAAACAGATGCTCAGTTGAATTTCTGAGCTTGGTACATGAAATAGATAAATTTAATAGGTTATTAACATGCTGTTTTTTTTTTTCTCTAATTCAAACTCTTTCGCTAGCTTTCCTGTAAATTAATGCAGAGTTAATTAATTCTGCTTTTGCACTACATTTCCTCTTTTCATTAGTGGTGTGCAAGTCAATCAGGGTAACTATCCATTAGCCCGCATATTTAAAGCTCTCATCTGAAATGTGGAGCTATAGTGTGCTGTTATGCAGCAGAGGTGGTTGTAAGATGAGGAAGAGTGACTTACGATGTCAGAAGACATACACTTTGGAGATTACTTGTCTTTTAGGTAATTTTGTAACAACAACTTTGACATGCTTTTTAAATCAGTTAAAAAAATAAATAACACTAGCATTAGTTGGGCTGACTGGAGTTTCACCGACTTGTAGTGTTACTTGTAATGCCCATCCACACTTAAAAGGCAGGTGCATTACATTAAATAATGATGGCTGTCCTCATCCACGTCTGGTGTCTGTCAAACAACCTTAACAATATAATATGTTTGATATTCAGGTCAGCTAATGTTGCAACTGTTGAAAAACATGCAAATGAGCAGAATAATCTGACAGTGACCATTTACAAGAAAGGACAGTTTTGCTGTATGTAACTCCTCACATTCATGTTTACATTTGGCTGTCTCATGAACTATAGTATGTTGATTAAGTGCGGTTAGGTTGATAAGTTAAGGTGAAATTTCCGTTTGGTCTCACCCACACCGGCAGTAAATGGGTACAGAAGTAATTTTTCTATCTCCATTTCATATGTTTATTATTATTTGATTAAGAAAAACTAAAAGTGTATTTGATGCAAACTGCAAACATCAAGTAAACACCAACATAATGTCTGAACAAAAACATGTTGAAGACAGTGTAAATGTAAAAAAAAAAAAAAAACACTACTTATGATCTTTTAAAGTGACACTTACTTGACAAATAGTGACAATTACCCACTACACTGTCATGAGAACCTAAAACTGGCTCTAAAAGTGTCTTTTGAAAGAAATGAAAAACATCACAATAAAAGCCTCCGAATGCCAGTCAAACTTGAAGAGAACAGAAAAACATCCTCTGAATCCTAATAAGAAAACCCAGCAGCACACTGCTGACAACAACAGCATCCATCCTTCCATTTTCTGTACCGGCTGATCCTGTGTAGGGTCGTAAGGGGATACAACTTATCCCAGCATGCATTTGGCGGAGATGGGATACAACCTAGGCAGGTCACCAGAGTTAACCTGTCACACTTGCAAAAAAGGCTGATTCAGTGGCCACTTAATCTGCATGTGTCTGGATTGTCTCATAGCAGAGAAATCTATATTCAACTGATCATAAAACATTATGCATGCAGTATTACACACAACTCAATTTTGCCAGCATATTATTATACAGTATGTATCCAGACAAACATCACAATCACCTGTTGCCGTCAAGACTGCTGTACTCGTAACAGTGTTACATAAAGTCAATATTCCTCCACCTCTCACTCAGTCCACAAAGCTGCAATGAATTATTGATTAGCATCAATTAGCAATGACCCTCAGAGACAGATCCAGTGACAAACAATGTCCAAACTAGATTAGGCGTCCTACTTTGAGCAGACTGATTATATTTGCTTTCGGTGATAGACAGACACAAGGAGCAGAATCTATGCAATGGGATTTTTCAAAAACGCAAACAACTTACTGATGCTCCTGAATGATGCTCCTGATGCTCCTTATCTGAAGAACTTTGCTGTTGTTAGACAGCAACTACACATCTTTCTAACTGAACTATGTATAATTTAAAAACATATTTGGCAAAACCCTGAATTGCAGCACAGTTCTAAGGGGAGACTGGCAGCCACTGAAACCACACAACAAGCACTGAAAAAACAGAACAAGGAAAGTAAGGAGTGAAGATAAAACATGTAAAACCATTTAAAACAGCTCACCTTGATTTCAGGAGCGCAGGTAAAGTTTGCAGGTATATGAGTAGTACCTCCACAGGCAGGCACTGTGTGTGATAGCTGCAGACCTGAGTACAGACAGTGGAAACCCCCAGCTGCTGGGCATGGTGGGCGAGCTCTACCCCTCTCTGCAGCACAGGGTTGAAGATGTGTGTGTAGAGCTGCCACTGTACTATAGCATTGCCCCGCAGGGTGAGGTGACACACATGCCCAGCTATCTGCTGACTCAGCTGCCAGTCCTCACCAAAAACTAGCTCTTGGTAGGCCTCCAGAGCATCCCACTTCCACAGCATGTCTTCTGCACCCCCTCCACTTGGCAGAATACCCTGGGAGCGGTAGCACAGACTGGTAGAGATGGCTGAAGGCTCCCCCTGCTGCAGTGTCTCCTCCAGGCCTGGTAGCTGACTGCTGTCCAGTGTGCAGATGTTACAGGAGGCTAGTTTGGCTTTCTCTGAGGGCTGCCCCCCACCAAGCTGATCTAAGATCAATCGGCCTAGGACACTGAGAACATGAGACTGGTAACTACGCAGACCTGGAGCTTGGAAGGCATGCAGCAGGGGCCCTACCACTGAGCGGGGATCCATACAACAGCAGATTCCAACAGCCTGCACCCCAGCCAGTACCTGCAGAACAGCTGGTCCACTGGGGGAGAGACGCTGCAAGAGCCGCAGACATTGGTGGGAGCAGGCAGCAAGGCAGCAGCAGCGCTCAGGGTAACGCACTGCATCACCATCCATCCCTTCCTTGCCTTCTCCTTCCTCTTCAAAGGGGTTGCGTCTGGCCGCCTGCTTGAAAGCAGAGACAGGCAAACCTGACAGGTCTCTGTGGTGATGCATGAAGTGTGAATATTCACAGCGACGATGACGTCGTCGGGCACACACGGACTGATGCAGCTGCTCTGACTTTGCTTTTTTGACAGCACTGATGATCTTGAATAGTCCTGCGACAAGGCCTCGTAACCTCTCTGAAGCCTCACCTCCTACTTCAGAATCCCTGGCTCTGCCAAGTCCCTCCAGCCGCAGCACTGTGGCCTCAAACAGCTCCAGACCACGGTGCTGGACAAATTCATGAATGAGCTCCAGGGCCTGACTAAAAAAAAAAGGGTTGGGTGTGGAAGCCTGCAGGCAACCAAGCAGCACTTGGAGTACTCCTTCTAGAAGCTCCGGCAGCAGTAGTGCTCTGTGGCGATAGCGGGAGAATGAAAAGTCATCCTGTACCTCCTGTAGGGTTTTCTTGGGCCGAGGAGCAAAAGGGTTAGTCTGTCTGTCTAAGCAGCTCCGGATTTTAAGGGTAGCTCGCAGTAGGTCTGTCAAGCTGCGCCTCAGGCTATCTGGGAGGGTCTCACTCCGACTTACATCCACTGACATCAGGTGTAAGATGGTACGTAAAAGCATCCTCTGGACTAGGGCAATGGGTTCTTCAGTCCAGCCCCCAGCAAGTTCCTCTGTCCCTGTTCCACCTCCACCTCCTGCCCCTGGACCACAGCAATCTCCAAACTCAGTCAGAATCTCAGTGAGAGTTGGTACAACACTGACTGCCAGGCCAGGGTTGTGGTTGATGCTCATGTCAAACTTACAAACCTTCTCCAGTAGGGACAGCAAAACATGGCAGAGATCAAAAGGTGAGTTCTCCATGCGGTTAAAAATTGATATTGCAGCTGGGTCTGTAAGGGTTTCAGTGTCTGCCATATGGGAGCCAGGGGCTCGAGGGTGTGGGTATGGTGCACTCATGGTTTCTGTGGTGATCGTAGCAGTGGACTTTAACGCTGGAGCCTCTGAGCGATGATGCTGATAGCTGACTCGGATGGTGGAGCCATGGGATCTTCGGCTCCTCACACCACCTGGGCCTGGGACAGCTTTGTCTTCAGAGTTGGCTTCTGAATCTGAGGTAGAAACCTGGGACTTGCGAGCATCCTTTACAGAGTATCTCTGCGCGGTTCTGCGCAACCTCCGTGTCTTCCAGGTGCCACTGCCAACACGGGACCTCTTCACAGAGTTTGGTTCATCTGTTGCAGCCTTCTGTCCTGCTCTGGGAGGGATGGCCTTTACCTCCCGGCTGAGGAATACCTCCAGTAGGGACGGCAGGGTGAAATCTGCAAGCACACAGAAACATATGTCATTCTGGATGTACATAAAATGCACTTTTAGATAAACACACAAACCCAAATTCTACACTGATGTTATATTACATGCCTGTTAATGTCACAGTTAAGGATTTTAAGACACAAATAACAGACTTCAATAATAGGAGCCAGCTGCATGTCAACAGTCATGGTTTGTTTGTTAAATGTACACAGTAAAAATTAATTAAAGTAGAAATGTCTAGGCTCCATGTTAGAGAGGATTAGCAGCCCTATACTAAATACCAGTGTCATCCTGAGGTCACAGGCCTCTGCAGCCATTAGTCCTCCACTGCTGTGTGGCTGCTAATGTTTGTCAGAGTAGGCTTTATCACAATGGAGACTCTGGTTAAAACCTATTTGTGCATCTCAAAATGAGAACAGGACACAGTGTACAGTATCAAGAAAGTAAGGAAGTTTGATGAGAGCATCGCAAATACATATGCACAAATTTCATTGCCATCTCATAAACCCATCAACCCTGATGCTGAAACTTTGCTTAAGGCAATTATTGGTGAAAAAGGATATAAAAAATTAAAGATGAAAGAAACAACAAAGCCAGAGAATTTTGTAGCCCATGAAATGCAGTCTGCAACTTTGTCCGAGTTTGTTTCTACAAAAACTGTATGTACGTTGAAATCAGTAGTTACAGACCAAGAATTACAAGAGTAAAATGCCATTACAGCTGACCAACATGAGGTATGTGTGGTTAGCATTAACAACAAACACCGAGTATTTGTGGGGACAGACCTGGGGCTTTTTCCTCCTGCACGGGGATCTTCCAGACCAGCGGTAGCAGAGACAGAAGCAACGTGAGAAGCTCCTCCCGGCAGGTCAGCTCCTGAGAGTGCAAAAGAATCAGTGAGGTTACCTAGAAAGCCTCACTGCCCTTCTCCCTTTGGTCACATGCTGATGTCACATGAAGACACTCCCACTGAGACACACACTTGTCCATCTAAATGTCCCTATAGCTTTTATTTCTTTCAACAAAGACAAACACAGTTTAGGATTTGCATGGTATTTGAGCTTAACACATTTACAAAACATCTTCAACCAGAAACTATTTATTTGTGTGCATCTTTAGTTAGTTAGTCTTTTGTGCAAGCATAAGCAATGTAGCATCTACATGAGAGCCTTACTTCTGAGACCCTGGGGATCTCATGACAATCCAGGGCATTCCTCACAGCAGAGAGAGAACCAACCCCTTTATGTGTTAATTAAAAATGATCAGCTTGTTGATTTTGCAAGACCGTCAAAACTTAAAGCATTTTCACTGCATAATACACACTGCATTAAATCATTCAATGTTGTGCAGTCAATTTTTTTTAACTCCAGAATTACAGAATAATTTTGATCTTTGGAAGATCAGCTATTTCTTGATTTCCTTAGCATTCAACAGTGAGGATGATCATTATCATTGAAGTACATTGAGGTATCCTAGGTAGAGTGAAGAGAAAGAAAAGGTATGATAAAATAAGCTGTTTCTTGAAAGTTATACATCTGTCACTTTTCCTCTATTTATGCATAGATAAGACAACTGCCCATTAAGTAACTCAATGTTTTCACTAGATTCTCTGGTTTTTCTTATAAATAATAATCTTCAGTGGCATTTTGTATACTCTAACCACCTTTGACTGTAAATTATAGAGCTTTTACCTAATTGTAGCTTAACTGCAGTTAATGATGCACCCTGAGATGACAGTAGCCAAACATTTAACACTTAAAATCTCAAATAAATTTTACCGAGACCAAGGTTGAGTCATCTAAACAGCATCAGTTTCCATAGCAGACAGAGACTGTGAAGTACAGAGCAGGAATATTTAACAGCACAGTGGAAGAAACTACACTCAAAATACATTTTCTACTCAATTCAAGCCCAGCCGTTATCATTTTAAACACTTTGTGTTTTGAAAAACATTGACTGCACTAAAAATCTAATTTTCTCTCTGGAGGACAGATTCATAATTCTGTTCTATCGAAAGACAACCACCATTGCTGGTGGATTTCTCATCCAGCGATTATCAGTCCACTTGAATGGCCTTGGTGCATTATAGCACTGAATTTTGTGGGCATTTAGTGTGTTTCCCACAGCTGTCCTTGTCACACTTTCTATAAAGTTAATTTCACATGACAAGCTTCATAGCACTTAACACCTCATGCAATGATTATGTTTTATGAAGGCTGATACTGGACTCAGCAGCAGGGAATGTCTGATGCAAGGAAATGTTCAGAGGTCGTACTATTTTCAACTTTGTTCTGTTTTTATACACTTGACTAGTCATGTGAAAGCCCCATCATTCACTCTGGGCAAGAGCATCTATTAGCTTTATGTTAATCCAAGAAACTCACAGATCAGACCACTACATAAACAGTGTGCTGCAGCCAGAACTCTGCTGGTGAAGTAGGTAGAGGAAACACTGGGCTCAGTCAGAGCTTGGTGTTAGATAACAAAGCAAACAACCCTTGCTATTCTCACTTAACATGGGCACCTACGTAGTGTTTACAACTCAGACACTGCTTTTGGTACAGTATGTCTACAAATGAAGTCTAAACCCTAACTTTATATTGTATTATATTACTAAAAATGCATCAAAAATAGATATATGATGCCCCCTTCCAAAAAGACAGTGCTACTCAACTGTTTTAATTTGATTTGCATATCAGCATTAACATCTGTGCAGCAGCAGCTGAATGAAAAGATCGCTTTCTGCAGTCAGACAAGCATCATGTGGTCACTGCAGAGCTCATTTCTTTTTTCAGATATATCTACAGGAAAGGTTGCATTTAACAGCCAAACACAAATAGCCAGCCTAAAAATGATTTTTTTTTAAAACGCATTATCTCATCTCAACATTACCTTTTATAACTTATATATACATTTTAACTGAATGCCATCTTGTTTGTACAAAACATTGTGTAGAGTAGCATCATAGCGTAATGTCTTTTTCACTAATTACTCCTTTAATCTAAACCAGCTGATGACTATCTGATGTTTGCACAATCCTTGTTACTTTTATCATGCTGTTTATTATACTGCATTTTTCTGCAAACAGTTTCCTTCTGATCAACAGATAGCAGTTGCCGCAGTGGTTGTATAAGCTTTTGTGCAGAAATGTGAATTTGTCATGCTGATATAGAACAGCTGCATTAATAAAGGCATTTGATGTTTATTATTATATCTTCAAACATGTGTGGGTCTGCAGCATCTCAGTTCTCTATGAGAGCAGCTTGTACAGTACACATGCTGGGTTACCTTGTCCTTTTTCAATAGTCGTGCAATCAAACATGAGTTGAGATCACAACAGCTGCAGCTGTCTTCTTTGTAGTGCAAAATATGAAGTGACAATATTTGCTGCTGTACAACTTTAAATGCACACACTGTGATTTGGCTTCAAGGGGAAAGATGGGGGTACTTAGCTTTGCCTTACCTGATCAATGATGGAGTCCAGTGTGCTGAGCAACAGGAAGCCCCGCCCCCTCACCAAGTACTCTCCCAGTGCCACCATGTGACTTTCGTCCTCATCTTCCTCCCGTGCCTCCGCTCTCTGGGCCACCGCACTGCATAGCTGATGAACATCAGTCAGGAACTCCCTCGCCAGTGTGTTACTGGCCCCACTCATGTCTGAGCTGCAAAAAGGAAGGAGCAAGAAAAACATCATAAGGCTGTGGCACAATTAAATCAATCACCTCTGTGCACACACCCAAAAACACTTTGTAGTATAACAGAGTTGCCATTAATAATAAAATCAATGCAATAGGCTGTTATAGTTGCATGATTTTTTATCCAATACTGAAAATGAAAACCTGTGAAAGTATGAATTGCCCAATTAAATTTCAAGCCACAAACTTTATTTCTCCTGTTGGGTGATTCTGAAATTTAAATCAAGGTAGAAATACTGACTTCATGCAAGTAATTTAAAAGGAAAATGAATAAGATTAGAGTTTGTCTCACAGTATGAATATAATAACATAATCACACATCTGCATATTAAGTTAAAGCAGCAGAAACAGATGTATGACATTACTTATTTTCTCTATGCAGATTAGTGCTCACTTGTTTTCTAAAATGAATAACAGTATAAAAACTGTGGCTTAATGATGGTCATGCTTAAGTATATTTGGGAATTTATCTGTAAAAGAAGTAACGTAACAAAACAGGGTTTTAATCACATTACTTATTCCTAGAGGGTCAATAGGATTAGATACAGCAGTCTGGATGCTGACTGCAACAAGTGAAAGTAAAGAAGAAAAAAAAAACTAAGTTGATAACATGGTAAAACCCAGACGCACTTTGATCTACAATACCCAACTCAATAATCAAAGCCAAGTGTTGGTCCATACATGCAATTTATAATCAGATGTTACAATCTGGGTTCATGTAGCTTGACTGTAAATTAGAACCTGACTAATTCTACTAATACTGTAGCATTCATAGAGCGCCGCCAAGCTACCATGCTTATTTCTGACACAACCATGTATTCCTGTAGGCCTCAATATAAGACACACACCTCTTTCCATGCACCATTTAAGACACACAGCCTCTTTATAGGACAACACAGTTCAACATGAAGTGTTCAATATAAATTAAGTCCATCAGGACTGAGCCATAGTTTAGACTGAGCCTTTTACATAGTCCCTGCCTGCTCTGATCCAAACCTACTTACAATAAGATGTTGGCAAGTACTGAGACAAAATGTGTAGAACAAAAGGTTATTTCTGACACTAGCCTCTGTGATATATAGTTATCATCTTACCAAATGTTAGTGGGCCAAACAGTTTTTCTCCAGTCATCTTGTGAAAGCCCCAAGCTCGGCTGCAGCTCTGCTGTCTCTATCTGCATACCTCCTCACACGACTGCTGAGTGAATTATCTGTTCTGCAGCACAAATTCCATTAAATTGGAATTTCAAATGGAGGCTTTCCAGATTCGCAGCAGATCAGCGTATCACATGAAAGCATGTGATGTCACAT
This sequence comes from Mastacembelus armatus, assembly GCF_900324485.2. Taxonomy (NCBI): domain Eukaryota; kingdom Metazoa; phylum Chordata; class Actinopteri; order Synbranchiformes; family Mastacembelidae; genus Mastacembelus; species Mastacembelus armatus. Next base: position 8,784,624 of record NC_046647.1, on the reverse strand, counting down.
GGCGCAGGGGACTGGCCTTGGGAATACTGACGAGTCCCCAGTGCCCTGTGGAAGACCTCCATAATCAACCATCACTCACAGTAACTGTCTTTGTATTCTCCACTACAACAATTGTTTTGGGAATTTTTGTAATGCACAAAAGGCCTACTGGGAACAAATGGAAAAACGTATCGTATTCAAGTAAACTTGATTTCCACGTTGGCACCAGCCTCCTGTTGTGGTTTGAAACCCATCAGGGGCCTTTCTGTGTGGAGTCTGCATGTTCTCCCTGTGCTTGTGTGGGTTTTCTCCAGGTACTCTGGTTTCCTCCAGTCCAAAAACATGTATGTCAGGTTGATTGGTGACTCTAAATTGCCCATAGGAGTGAGTGTGAGTGTGTGAGGTTGTTTGTCTCTATGTGGCCCTGTGATGGACTGGTGACCTGTCCAGGGTGGACCCCTGCCTTTCACCCAAAGAGAGCTGGGATAGGCTCCAGCAGATCCCTGTGACCCTAAATAGGAATAGGCGGGTAGAGATGGATAGATGGATGAATTTCACCTGAATTTTACTTTCACTGAGGAATCACTAAAGGGTTTTTAGGCCATAAGTCTCAGGTCACAGGTTTCTCTTACACAGTCCAGACAAAGATCTAAAAGGTTTTGACATGCTATCAACATTACTGTAATTTCTATTAAAGCTAGTGTGTGTATAGAAAACACAATTCCAGTGTAAGCATGAATCACCAGGAAAGCTTTGATAAGTGCACGTACTGCATCTTAGTCTTAGACTCAGGACCAAGAGAAATGTACAGTATGTAAATACAGTATTAAACTAGATATTGTACAATCTTTTTAAAAAAAAAAACAGAAAAAACAATTGACATGCTGTACTGAATTGGGACTGCATTGCCAGAAAGTCAAGGGAGGTTAAATACAATAAAAAATGTTTTCAAACACATTTTTTTCATTAAATATTAAGAACATTACTTAGATAGCTGTTCCCCAGCTTTGTGCCACAGTCCCCCCCAGTTGCATTATCATAAGCACAAGGTAGTGATTAGAGACTTAGAGCGCATGAGTTCCATGGTCGTCCTACTGTAAAAAGGCATCTCTCTACAGCAAAACTCAAATTTTGTGTTTCCCCTGTGTCCAATTATTGTGATGTTCTTCACTTCTACTGCATTATTTATCCAGTAGAGGTTTTACTCAACTTTGCCCCATTTAGGGGAAACACAATATAACAGAAATGATTTAAAAAATGGAAAACATATGTTTTGTTTTTTCACAGCAAAATGTTTTCTCAAGAGATTAGGTACCTTAAGCAATGCATATTATTCAAAGGTTGTCTGGGTTAGCACAGTTCCACCTAATATACTGTAAGAACGCAACAAACAATGACATGAACCAGGATTCCTGTGTGTACACTAAACTGGTAATGAGGTGGCAAAACCCATAATGATGTCATAGAGGCAAATACGGCTTATCCACATGATTAACTGCATCAAATAACTACCGGTATGTGGTTCTACAGCAAACAATAAGAGATTAAGGTTGTGCAATAAAGGCAGTATATAAAGTAGACGTAGTGAGGTGTGACATTGTCCTGTGGTTTGCATTGAAGCCGGTTTGAAGAGCAGACTCTCCAAGGACTACTACGACATGCAAGAGGCTATGGTGTGATCAATAACGCTGCTGAAGAACGTGTTCAACTACTGTCAATAGTTATGTATATCATGGATATACACATATATCTACTAGCCACTGTTTGGCTGGCTGAGGTTATAATATCCAACAAAACAAATCCCCCAAAGCACAAGTACTTTGTCTATGATACATTTGCCAACCTGTACGTACACCTGCATGTGTCTGTACATGAGGACTCCCTTTATTTTATCATCAAATTAAACTTAACAACACCACCTCAGAAAGAATCCCAGCTTACTTACTGAAATGACCGGCCACACTTGATTCTTGCTAAATGTTAAGAGACAAAATTGTCTTTGTTTAAGGTAATGTCAACTTCACCTATTGTATAAAACACTAAAAATATCACTTGTTCACCACAGGCTGATTTTATCTTTATATGGTCATCTATTAGTGATAACTGGCAGATGCAGCTATCATCAGTAATTATCAGGCTTGCTGGTGGATCATATAATGCAAACGTAACTCACCACTTTAATACTAACTTCAGCTAGGTTAGCTACCTAACCAGGCATCCAGGCAAACCTGGTTTCCACATTGGTTTCAGCCTCCAGCCATGGCAGCTGATATCTCAATAGTGTGAACATAGGTTTAATATATTTATACATGTTCTGTTCAGGTAGTCTTCACCATCGACTGTGCTTTTTAAAGTTTTACACAGCACAGTACATTACAGTATATTAACAAAGTGCAATATATGTCTGAGTGTGTGCTATAAATACTATCAACCTCAGCTTAACAATAAACCAACTAACCTACTCTACAAAACTGACAGTTTTAAATAAACTTTAACGACACTGTAACACATTGACAAACCTGCAATCAAAATTAAGTTAAAGAGTTCATGGCAGTAAAATGACACAAAGAGTTTGTGACAAACCTACTGTATCTATTAGTTAAATGCTTAATTACTGCAGGGCTCCAAAAATTAAAACTGGAACATCCGATTGCTGATCTCACAAAGCGAAACATTAAATTGCCTAAAGCTTCTCTTTAAACAAGGACATTATTTGAAGCATTTTAAACAAAACCTCATTGAAACTAATCACTTTTCAGCTGAGGGAACACAGGACTCACAAATGCTAATGCACTCACTTAATTCTCAGCAGTGTGTGTGACTTATTTACACTCAACAAAATACAAACAAGTGGTACTTGAGGTGCCTAATGTCCCACAATTTTCTTCATAAATATGTAAATCAATGCAGCAAGTTACTCCAAAACTAATGCATAATGTCTGCAACCTCTGCTGTACTGACGGGACATAAAATAATGAAAATAAATGCGTCACTTCTGCAGTCACTTTCCTTGGGTTCAGTCAAGACCTCAGTAACTGCAGGTGTTACTGCACCCAGCTCCTGTCATGGCCATTGAGATGTATGTCAAAAGCATTCATTTTGATAAAGATTTAAACATTGACCAATGTTGTTCGATTATGTCTCATTTAAACATTTAAATCTGGAGCATTGGGGTGTTGATCATGTTAAGTGAAAAGCATTTCACAAGGCTGCGGTTTAAACCAATGTTTTACCCAGCCTAAGTGAGACAAAACCTTCATTACTGTACATTTAAGGAGTCAAGATGAGACCTACCAGAATTTCAGTTCATCTTTGGTGCCGTGACTGGGGTGATGCTGCACATAGTGGAAGAGACAGAGAAAATTCTCCAGACTCTGAAGGCTGACCTGATAAGAAACAGAGACACAGATATGACATGAGAGTATGAATCAAGCCCAGATTATTACTTACTGTACCGTTGATCACATTACATGCTGTAATCATAATTTATAATAGTTCAGTCAATTAGAGAGCAATGTGACAGCCACTATTACCATTAAGTGAAACTATTGCTCCAATATGGATTTATCAAGTCTGACGTACTGTAATGCTGGAAGCCAGTATATTTTATTTCTACAACACCACCACAGCATTTTACAATTTAAAATCATCAAAACAAGAACAGCACTGAAGAACCTCTGAATCCGGGGCAACAAAGACCATATAAAGATAAAATCAGCCTCATCACTGACCTGCGGTCAGAGAGGGAGTTTTCCGTCAGCAGAGCTGGAAAGGCAATTGGGGGTTTCTTGACAGTGAGACAAGCCATCTCACCACTGTTAACTGCATTACTGGTTTCAGGGCAGTGTGTTAATACCTCCCAGGCAGATGTGATCCTCTAAACCAGTGTGCTACCTTCCCTTACACCACACAGGAGCTCGTTTTACTGCTCTACTAATCTGACGCTGCTGACTGGATTCATTCAGGCAACACTGATCCCTGTCTGGGTCTGGGTCACAAAGCCAAGGAACAGACAGCACAAAAGGCTACATCACAGTTTGATCTAAAATGACACTGACTGGATTCTGTCAGGATAGAAAAATACATCATAATATATACTTCACCTCTTTAGTAACATACAGTTTGCAGGTTCTCAACAAATGTTCAAAGCTGGAGTTTTTAGCGCTATGAATATTCACTCTATACATTATCAGAAATAGATTAAGTCAAATATAAATATGATCTGGAAATTAAAGGTACAGGTATAACCATAGAAATCTGTTCACTGCAGGTAAAATACACCTTACCTGAATTACAACAAACCTTTGGTCAGTTTCAGAAGAGGATCTTAAAGCTAAGATGATCTCTGCCCACTAACTGAGATGCTACCAAACTGAAACTGGCTGAACTCAGCATTACATCCAAATGAATTTATGTTTGGGACATAAAGGTCTGCACAATTATTATTGACATAATTAAAAAATATGTAGTTATTCTGCTTTGTTATATATATTTTAAAACAATGTGTATTTAAAAAGGTATCTAACAACCTTGGTAACTACCTTGGTAACTAGCAGTGCTATGGACCAATGTTTTTAGTGAGCACCCTTTCTGATGGACATAAAGACATGTTCTCAAGCATGAACATGCAGGCAGTGTGACACACATGCCTGGAGAATGTTTCACACTGGTGGTGACAGCGCCCCATGAAGCCATCGCTGACTCTAAAAAAGTTTCATAAGGAAGAAAATGCCTTCAGCGTAACACAGGATACACAATATACAATGTTTTGCTGAGTTACACTGAATGGAGCTGTAACCTTTGTTTGGTTAGAGGAAAACTCCACAAAATGTATTAATTCCTTCTTGGGAAAAAAAAAAAAAACGCATCAACTAACACTGGTGACTTTACAGATTGCATTTAACCAGCACCAGTCATCACCAAAGACTATAAACCTTTCATATTACTTCATATCAATATGGATACAGTAATATTTTGATATAATATTTTTATCCAAGTACCAACAAATCATTTAGCTGCATAAATGTAGATCAGATTCAATTGTGGAATCTATTAGCATAACACACTTATAAGCAGAAACTGACAAAAACACAGAGGTAGTGATGTGAAACAGCCCTATAAAAAGTAAACACAACATAATTTACAGTTCTTCGAATAGAAAGCAGACTGACTATATGTGTGAAACTCTCTCTCTCTCTCCATGGCAAAAACATAGGAGGGAAACTTTCATAATGTGTTATTCAGGTTTGTCACACCTTGGTTTTTGCTGCCAACTGTCATGGTGAGGACAGGGATCTTGAATACTCTCATGGCCTAACCTAGCGCTGCTGTATGTGGTGAGTCAACTTCCTTCCTGCAACACAACTGTCACAGCAGGCTTTGGTTTTATGTTACTTGTTACCGTACCACTATTAAAAGAGAAACATAAATAGCAAACACTCATTAATGCATATTGATTTGTCATAGGGCTACAAGATGCACACGTCTGTCGTCATTAACTGTCCTAAAAGTTGAAGTTCCAGGTGATGAACACACAGAGTTGGCCACACTCACCAGGCTCAAGGAGAGGCAGACAGGGTGACACTTCAACAGCTGAGCCAAAAACCCACCCAAGCAGTGAGGGGATGGGAGGGAGAAGTCACTGCACACCAGGAGGCTGAACAACAGCACACACAGGAGACAGAAAAAGGAAGAAAAAGGAATGCATGGATCATGATAGACAGGAGAGGACAGGGGTAAAACATGAAAGCTGATAACACAAGACATGAAAGAAATAAATGCAGTAAGAGATGAGTGCAAAACTAAACAAGGGGAGCGACTAGCAAGAAATAAACTTCTGTTGGCTGCAAAAACCCTTATTAGTTTAATAAATACTGTAAGCCCTGGAGATATGCAGGAGCAGTGCAGGCAGTCTATTAAAACTAATCTCCCAAAATGAGTATCTGAAATGACTTGGTTTGTCCTTGTGTTATCAGTGTACCTGTTGTGGTTGGACTCCACATATAGGAAAGGGAAACCGAGTGGTTCACGATAACACTAATTTCCCACCAAACATGTTGTTTTTTTCCTCTGAGGCTCCAATCCAATATTACGACACAGACGGCAGAAACCAGACAGAGTGATTTGATAATAGACCAACTGCCAATACTGATTAATACAGCTTAGAAGAAAAAGCCAGAGCTCAGAAAGCTCAGAGAACACAGTTCTGTAAACAAAAAGAAAGCTTTGACCTTTCCTCTGCAGTGATGAACTTCTTTATTTACCTCATTTGTCAGGCAGACATCAACAGGCAATCTGGTTGTGAAATACAGCTATTGCATTCACTTACTGCCACTTGTTTGATAAAAGAAATTGCCTTGAAACTATTTTACGATTTGTTGACAGAAGAATTGATTTAACCAAGGGGAAATTAACTCACCCCATCATATACATTTAAGCTAAATGAAGAGTGAGCCACAAAACGTAAAGACCCCTATGCAAGAAATGAGAGAAAATGAAAATCTTGATTTTAATATATCAAATTAATAGTGACGGTCCTGGTCCAGGAAGGTCAGAGGTCAGCATATTTGAAGCCAACAGCTCAGACACATTTGTTTACATGTGTTGTGCCTGTACACATAACTCTCTAAGTTTTCTTATACCAGATGATGGCTTTGTATTAGAAGAGAACTGTTTTATATTCAAAGCCCAAGTTTATGCAACTGCTCGGACACAGTGGCTGGGACCTGTGTTTTTATGCAGCCTGGAAATCATGGGAGGCCTAGTCATAGGAGTCTGACGGCTGAGTCACCCATGCTGCTACAGACTTTCCTCTCAAGCTCTCTTTGGATAATTGCTTGGACTACATCTTGGCAGAGGCAGTGAAAGCGATGTGATCCTGTCCTCGTGAGAGAGGACGTGGGGCGTTGGTTATGCAATGTTTTTCAGTGTTCGGCAATGTTCTGGTTTGAGATCCCTACTGATCTAATTTGACATTTTGGTTGATGAGCATCATGAGGAGTTCCTAACGTTCCACATTTCCTCACAAAATATGACTAAAACAGAAAAGCGCTTCATACAGCACTACATTAAAAAGAAATCCATTAAGACACATGATCAAATGTAAAGAAGCTACTATCAAAAAAAAAACCCAAACATATTTCATGATTTTGTTAGTATTAAGTCCTCACTCTCATAAGCAGTGACCTTTACTAAAGCATAACCACCATGCAGGAAATGAAAATGTGTCGCTCTCTGCTTTGTTGTTTTCATTACAGAGCAATAGCATGCAAGATGGTGTCAATCAAAATTACAATCTGAGTGACCTGCTCTGCCCTCTTGCTTCCCTTTTGGCCTGAGAGACAGTGTTCAGGGTTTCTGAGTGAAAGATCTGACAAAAGTTGAGGCAGAGCAATAGTTAGAGTCTGACTAAGCCTAAAACTAGAGAGATGAATTATTCATCCATTGAAACTATTTTTTAGAATAGCCCTGGAAGTCAGCACATGTTAGTCTGAAACCAAGAGTGGAACAACAAATACAGATGTGAAACAAGTCCTGTGGTCGACAAGCAAGCCTAGGAAAGGATTCACTTCAGACATATTAGTAAACAAAGTCAGAACATAGTGTGTTAGGATTCATGAATGTCACACTGCTAAAATTAAAATGATCAACAACCTTCACAGCAGTGCGACAATCACAAGACATCATGATCAGAGCCATGCTTTTATGTTTGGACCATAGCGCCTGAATTACACTCAAGTTACCTTAAGTTCACAGCAGAGCGTAGGAGCATTAATGATTAATTACTGTGGAGTAAATGAAGCAGAGTCATGACAATAGTCCTATCATTTCTACTGTGTATGTCATCAAGGCGGAAGTCCATTTGTGTTAGCAGCAAATGTGATTTTGTAATAGTCCGTAGACAACGACTGGTTTAAGTTACAAAAGAAGACTACCCCATTATTTATGGTTAAAGCATTTCTAACTAGAAACAAGATGGGTGAGAAGTATTCAGACCAAGCACAACCACGTTGGTTATTCAGTTTTAGGTTAGTTTGAAAATTACATATCTGAAAAAAATCCCCAAATTATCCAAAAATGCACTTAAGTTAAGCTGCTTCCCAATCATTAAGACTATGAACACCCTGATCAAGGTTTATTTCCCCACTGATCCTTATCCAAGTAATTTAATATTGACTTGATAATACATTTGCAAAGTGTACACTTGTACACAAGTATATTAAAGTTATTCAGATCAATCCAGTGCATACACTTGACAATTCAATAGTTCAATGCACTAATAAAAAATACCTGCACACAAGCTGTTCGTTAATTTAAAATACTCCCATACTGCAGACATTTTACTGCATCAAACTGTACTCTCCATTTACAACTATGACAGCTGACAAAAAAAAAACAAAGGATCGGGCTTAGGTTTGTGCTCAGTAAAGCCAATATCAATCAGGTAAAAACTGCCTTGATTAGCCCTAATACCGATCTTCACAGTCGGATCAGGACATTCCTAACTAAGATGGATAATGCACTGTATTGTGTGTCCATTATTGTTTTGCTAAGAAACAACACAGCCTTTACGCAGTAAAAAATAACACTGTACACTATACATTAAATAGCAATAACTATACAATGAGGGTTAAACTGACATTTTATACACATACAGGCCTTTTATCAGTTGCTAGATTTTGGCTATTCAAAGTATTCAACCTTCAAAATGAAAGGGACACAATATAATGGATTTTTTTTTCTAAACTGCTATATTGAAACTACAAGCAAGACCAATTAAACCATCAACATCCTTTTCACATTTCACAGAGCTCCAGTTGCTTAGATGTGGAACATGATTTAGACACATTATCATTAATTGCTTTAGATAGATAGAGCCCTTATACATATTAAAGCTGACCTTAATACCAGGCAAATTTGCCAATATAATGTCTCTAATAATACATTCCTGGACACAGTGTGCACAGAGATAAAGTATGGTCCACCTCACAATGTTCAGTACTGACAAGCCAAATAATAAATTTGGAGATGAAGGTGAGCCAGCACTGCCATCTTCACCCACTCCTTAGTAGTCAGTGCATTTTGCCTTATGCTTTGCTTGACAAGTTTAATCTTCTTTAGACAAGGATTTGAAGCTTTACCACAGAATGAATGTACGGCACAGAACTGAGCTCAGTCTGCTGGCGGCAAGTAATGTGGGTGGAAAACGTGACCAGGGCTGTCCTGTTTCAGACAGCATTTAATCAGCTTTCCACAGAAGTATCTGTTGTTAGCGATTAAGTGACAATGCAGAGACAATTTCCATTTCCATTATAGCACATCGCAATTAAAAATTTGTCAAAGAAACGACTGATGTTACAGCAACTACAGAATGATACTTACAAGATGAGCCCAATAACCCTGCAGGAAAACGTCTTGCTATCGATTTTCATGAAAAACGCTTAACTCAGCTGGCATTTTCATTATTCCAAGACTCAAAGTGAGTGAATGTAAAGTGATATAAGAGCAAATCTGAGGTAGCAAAGATCAGTCGCTGGTGACTCTATAGACAAGACAAAAAAAGTGAAGTGTTCCAAACACCTCACTATGGTATTCTGAAACATCCTGTTGGCTCATAATGAAACTAAACAATCCACCAACAAAACCTGGCCACTTTTATGGCTCCTAGACATGCATCCAATTCCGCTAAATTTACTCCACCAACCCAGATACAAAAAACCCAACAAGACCAAACAATAAATAGATCACAATGAGAAACAGAAAGAGGAAGGCTAAGGTCAAGCAGCAGGTCAGGGTTAGACGCCACACACTGAGCCATCAAGACGTGCTGTTCTGTTACTGGTCGAGGTTAATGATAATTAACAGAAATATTAGCAGAAGACTAATCCTGATAGAAATGCAACTGAAAAGCAGAGAGATGAGAGACAAGAATGCATATAATAAAAGACGAGGGCCACAGCACCAGTATAGTCACCTTTTTTATTTCATGGTAAGGTGTTGATTATTGCAAGAGAAGGTGTCTTTTTGTTCCAAACATTTCATAGTGAAGTGTGATCACAGAAATGGCTAAAGAACAGCAGGGCACACTCGTGATGCTGCATGATGGGCCTAAAACCAGGGTGCTTTCAGTCACTGGACAGTTTCCATGATCACTGTGTCATGTTTACCTATATACTGTAACTGCAATAACCAGAAGATGTCATTTTAGATGAGGTGCAGAATACACTTCAGTCTTGGCAGAAGAAGGTGGAAAAATCAGCATTAACTATCATGTGCAAGCAGCACAACAGTATCCAGGAAAGTGCTACAGCCTGCCACTGTGTACCCCCATCTGTTTCAATCAGGAGAGAAAAGCTACAGTATCAGCAAACTGGAGAACAGAGCTGTGTTCCTCTTTCTGTATGTCATACACACACACACACACACAAAATGCTTTGATCACTGCAAAGGTGACGAGTGGGGCAGCAAACACAGTCATCTCAAGGGAGCCGCCACAACAAAAAGTGATACCAAAAGTTTCCATTAAAGGAAGGCAGATCCTGCTTTCTGCAGTCCATGCATGAGTATTACTGTGGAAACTAGACACAAGCCTGCACCATCTAATGCACATCAACACGATTAATAAAGCATCGCAACACACTGTCACAGACATGAGGAATATAGAGGAAGAGAGCAGTCATTCCTGTGAAAGAATAAACCCTAAAGGCTTTATACTCATTAGCTTCAACAATGAAAGCAGCTCTGTTTCTAAACGATAGCTTGATATCACATGACAAATCAATATGAATGGACTAAAATAATGGCTAACTAGGTGCATCCTCATTTGAGTGTGCGCAGGGGGGAAATCACTCTTAGGCCTGCAGTCCGATCCTAATCCAAGTCTCGTGATCTGGCTGCTGTTCTCTGACAGCAGGGGGGTGGAAAAAGCTGCAGAGGCCTGACACAGATTTCATAACTGCCGTCACTCACTTCTGTAACACGCCGACACAGGACCAAAAGTGCACTTACATAAGACTCATAATGAACAATCTGTGGTTTACACCTTGCTCCACCTCTGCACGGTGACTCACCGATGGTCCTGCCTAGACGCGTGTTGTGTATCAGATTTCTAGCTGCAAAAGAGGCACCTGGGGGCTTCCTAAAGAGGAGTCTTCACTCTGTGGTTACCGCTGCACAAAAAAAAAAATATATAATTCTGTATCTTTAGATGATTCTCTCTGGTTCTAATGAGAAGATCATATAAAAACAGGCATCTGCACTCTCCTGTTTAAATTTTTTTTTTTGCAGTTCAAAAGCGGTTTTATTCTCTGCAAAACTGTCTACGGCTGCAAAACAAAGCGTTTTGCAAACAAGCTCTTCTACCTCATGGTCACACTCTGTGGAACAACAAAGCCAAAGACAGGAAAGTAAATTAAGCAGCTTGAATGACAAGCAGGAGACTAGAAGAATGTCTCTGACCAATATTTGCTATTGTTGGATAACATTATCTTGGTGAACATTTTTATGGATGGAATCAAGCAAATCTCATACAGAGGCCAAAACCATAGACAGTTTATATGATGTGAGGACTGAAACAAAAATCCTCCTTATTTCAGTTTGAGGAACAAACGATTGTTTGTTCCTCATTTCCAAGTTGTTGGGTTTCTTGTCCAAGGGTTATCTCAGAATAATCAAAGTAACTTTTTTCAAAGCGTCAAATACAATTTCAGTGTTCTCCTCCAGGACCACTGGCCTGTAGTGCTGGAAATGAACAGTGAGCATCACCACCGCCCACAGAGTGACCCCTGAACTGAACCACCGTCTCACCGGGTCCTGACCCTGAGTGCCCGAAGCGCCTACCTGCAGATCCGCTCCTTGCAGTCTACAGTCCATGTACTTTTCCCACGCGTATGACAGATCAGTCTGCAGCGGTCTGGCCATGTCGTCCACAGCTCCAGGTACAGCAGCAGTCAGGGTGCTGAGGAAGTCGGGAATGATAAAACCCTCCTTTTAATTTCCTTTCCAATCCTCCAGGTGGCTGAAAGTGCCCCGGACAGCCCCAAATGTTCTCCTGAGTTTTTCATAGCAGTTTCATGATTCACTGCGCTGCTCTGCCACTTTGAAACTGGGCTTCTGCAGAGAAATGCAAAGTGTCAAGGGTTAGCAACACAGAATGAGCTGACTCTGCCACTTTCTCTTTCTGCCCACACATCTTGACTATGACATGTTGATAGTATAAATATGACAAACGAAACTTTGGCCAAACGAGTCTGTCATAGTGTCATATTACCAAAACAAAAGGGACCCGAGCAACACTTTCAGTTAGCTAGCTAGGTAACCTGCGTCAAGACCTCGCCATGGTTGAAGCAATCCGTTTCCGGAAATAAATTACAGTTTCAGAATAAGAGCACGTGTTCATTATACTTAAGGCTATAGTCTCACTAGGAGAAAATAAATACAAATAAACAATAAAACACATACACCACATACATACATTAGAATCATTTTCCACCATATCACTGATATGCACTTTGCAATTTCTTAAAATGATAAACGAAGGCAAAGATTATCCTTTCAGTGATTTTAAAATCTTATTTACATGCTAAAGTCTACAGGTAAAATAGTGCACTTTTTACTTCATTGGGATAAGGTTTATTAAATAATAATTCTAAACATAAAAGTAATAAATTAGCATTAATGCCACAAAGTTCTTTTTTTTTTTTTTTTGGAAACAGATGCTATATGTTCTTGAATTTCCCTGAAGGGGATGAATAAAATTTTATCTTCTCTTATCTTATGCTACTGATATTAACCATGTACCACAGACTACACGATTCTTTCCCTTTTGCAGATGAGGACTGAGCTGTCCACTCAGAAAACGTTGACATCAATGTTTTATTTTGAAAGTTTTGCTCGATACTTGTGTTTAGAGCTCTAGCTAACTTGACCACATGAAATATAAGCAAGACAGCTCGAGCATTTTAACAGAGATATTTGCATAAATGCCATATGGGACCCAGAACTGCTATATCGAATATATTCTACAACCCACAACATCCGTATTCGGTAAATGTAGTTATTTTTCTTTAACAATCGCAGGGCTAGCTGCTCTGCTGGTTGTAACGTTATCATCGCATCGTATTGTGTATGGCAGCTGTCAAAACTACAGCAGACAGAAACGAACACATCGATATCGGCCGCTACCAAAATGGTCCAAGCATAAGTACATCTTTCTTACATTAATGCTGTCCGCTTCTGTGAGGGAAGGATTCGTTTTCATACATACCGTCATTTCCAACAAATTAAAGGCAGCTAATGCTAGTCTTCAACCAGCTGGGTCTGGTGTGGTAGCCCTCAGTAATGACTGCAAGGCACTCACAGTGCTGCCTCTTTCCTGGGTTAGTGCTACGTCAACGGCTAACGGAGGGAGACGCTTTGGTTAATGAAATCTCAAGTCATTATTATTATTATTATTATAATAATAATTATTATTTCGGTCCTAGAACTTTAGTCATCGGTGATTCTGACTCGGCATACAAGAGGAACACACTGCTGTTGAAACATTTATAAACAAATCTATCCAGAAGACGAATGAGTTCATATTTATTTGGTTTTGGAGAAGCGCAAATATTCCTCGCAGACATCCCTGAGGGTCAAGATGCCACGCTGTCATGATAAGCGCTCACAGCCGGGGACACGCCCACAGACTCCTGCTTTGTTTCCCATTGGATAACACACCGGTCCCTTCCCTATCAATCAAAGCGTCCAGGCAGTCATGGCACATTAGAGGACTCTTTGTAAATTAAGGAAATGAGACTGACACATTCGTAGTCAAGCTTGCCTGAGTCGTGTTATTGCATGTTCCTTTCAAACCAGTCTAATTAATTACATCACTTTAGGGTTTGGGACACAAATATTTTTCACTTCTTCTAATATTATATAGGTGTCGGTAATCAGCAGGGTTGTTTATAATTAAAAGTTATCCTAACATTAATAATGTGATTTACCAAGAGGCACTTAACGCACCACCGACATAGACGCTAATGATGACGACACGAGGCTTTCCTGAAGCGCAGCGTGTTTGACACAAATAGCATCGAATAGATTTAACCTGAATATCCGCAATTACTACTTTTTTCACTAGTCAAAATTATAATGTGACTAGTCACAATTCTAATTCAAGATATCTATAATCACATTTTGACTAGTCACAAGTCAAATTACAGATATCTCTATGATAGCTACCTTTTACATGTGTCAAATTACTGATATCTTTAATTGGAATTATGACTAGTCAAATTAATATTAACGATATCTATAATTCAACTTGTGACTAGTCAAAATGTGATTATAGATATCTGGAATGAGGCTTTCGACTAGTCAAAATGTCATTACAGATATCACAGTCAAAATTACAGTTATGACTAGTCATCAGTACATTACAGAAATCTTAAAAGTGAATGCTGTCGACCTATTTGATGTTAAAAACGACTTGCCATACCATGTGAGCTCCTGTAATACATCCAGGCTGTTCACTAGTGACCCCTACTGGACAAAATAATTAAAAGCAACCAAATCATAACTGATGTTGACGCTGCAGCAGCACAGTTTAACTACGATACAGTACTTTGTCCAAGAGTTCTTATATCCATCCATCCATCCATCTTCTATACCCGCTTTTCCTGTTCAGGGTCACGGGGATCCGCTGGAGCCTATCCCAGCTCTCTCTCGTGTGGAAGGCAGGGGTACACCCTAGACAGGTCACCAGTCTGTCGCAGGGCCACATATAGACACACAAAGACAGACAACCTCACACACTCACACTCACTCCTACGGGCAATTTTAGAGTCACCAATCAACCTGACATGCATGTTTTTGGACTGTGGGAGGAAACCGGAGTACCCGGAGTAAACCCACGCAAGCACAGGGAGGAGTTCTTATATATTTTGCATAAACAGATATTATCAGCTGAAACTGTCACACACATAGGCCTACACCCGTTTCTGCACTGTAAGGAAGGTTAAGCTTCAGAATACTTCATATCTTGTGTAATAAAGTCTGCTTAGCATAACATGTCTTCACTTCTGCAAGCGGTTGAGTCAGTTATTTGGGTAAAACTTCTATTGATTTTAATAAAATATCTTAATACAATAATATATATGAACCAAATGAGCTAAAAAGGTACTATACTATAATTATAAAGTTGATTAAAGGTGATGATAAATCCTTACAAAGACTGAGATATTCTAAATGTGACTTGGACATGGTCATTTGATTAACCATAGCAAGCTTCATCAACTTTTCACTATTCCTCATTTTCACTTTGGGCACCGGCCGACACGACGATGTGTTTGTAATACACTCTACCTAACACAAGATGACGCCATTATTATACTGAAACCACAGACACAGTAGACCAACATGGTAGAAACATGTTTATTTTGCTGTCCAGCATGTAAACTCATCCCACCGTCTTGTATTTCAGTCCTATTTCACAATGATACTTCCATAAGATATAGGCTATGGGACAATCCAAACATGCCACAGTGTAAAACAGCTGCCATGAGACGATCTCATGCATTGCTGTTATAAAGTTCACATTAAATTATGCATTCCTTGAGCTTTATTTTTTGTTATGTGCACTTGGGAAAGAAGTAAACATAATAGTGTTTGTATTTACAATTCTGGAAGGCAAGTGTGAATTAATAAAGGTGATGGGCAAAGAAAAAGATAAGCATAACACTGAACAATAAAAGGCACAGTAAATTCACCTCTGGTTTTCAGTGGCGTTTTCAGCAGCTATACTTTAGTTAATGCTGAGTGGCTCCTAAAATTTGCTGTCAAACATCTGAACAGCATCATCTCTCAGCCGTCTTGTCTCAATACCCGCTGTCTATCTCCACACAGCCCACACCCACTGCGTTGTTAGGACACTTGCAGGAGCGGCCGCCCGGTGTTGCTAAGCAGAGGTGAGTGCAGCCCCCGTTGTTCACCGAACAGTAGTTTTGTCCTTCATGGAAGGAGAGAACATCAAAACTTTCATTAATGTGGGACATCCCAGGGCAGGAAAAAAACACCTCACTGTTTGTTTAACAGATATATACTGTGAACACATAAAAGAAACACAAAGTAAGCCCAGATGTTAGGGGCCCCTCTTTCTTGACTCCACATTCCATGCCTTTATGCATGCAGCTTTATCTGGTAGGGAGGACGAGGCCTGGTGCTGCGCAGTAACATCGGTCATCCCTTCACTTAATCATAAATAGTTGCAGAATTCCTCCTGTTGCTTTCAGGCCAGGGAATGACTCTGCAATTTTTCTGGTTCTCAAACTAATCTCAAATGTTTCATCGAGGTTACTGGGTTCATGAAACTGAAGAGTAAAGGAATTGATAAAGAGCCTGACTCAAAGGTGGGTCTCAAAAGGGTCAAGCTGTTTCTAAGAATGGCTCTTCAGTGAGGGCTGCACAACAGTGTGGGATGCAATACAAGTGTTTTTTTTTCCAGTATCTCCAAAGTAAATAAAAATGTCAACTCTTTAAAAGCAATGTAATTCTTCGGATGGGTATAATACCTGAAGGACACTGGGCATAGGCTGTGACAATCCCATACAGCTTGGTCCGTTTCTGAGGCTGGAACTCGTCTGACTCCCTGCCAGCATGGCGATCTACTGCAACCACAGCATCCCTGTTGTAAACAATCAGCACAAGAGTTCAGCAACACTGGACTATCCCAAGTTGAGCAATCTTAGCATCCTGCCTCTCTGTGTTTTGTATAAAGAAATGAGTAAGGGTTTGCAGTAAACTGTATGTGTACCTCCCCCACCACCACTTTTCAACCCCAAAGCTACAGCCCCGGTGAGGTGGTGGGGACGACTTGGGCAGGTCACTCACAGTTGCTCGGACTGAGAAATTGTAAGCAGCTGCCACTTTTAAAGATATCTCCTTATGTGCACACACATACACACACACACATATAAAGAGTCACCCTAACCCCCGCCCTTTTGCAGTTGTTAGGAAACAGAATCAGCCACATTGAAGAAAGCTCCAATAAGAGCAGTGGAAGAAGAACTGACTTAAGTAAAAGTAGAAATACCACAATGTAATAATACTATATTACATATAAAACTCTGCATGCTAAATGCTACTTAAGCAAAAGTACAAAAGTATTAGCAGCCAAAGATACTTGAAGTAGGCTATCACAATTAAAAGTACCCAATGGCATATTAATGTATTTTATATCATTGGATCATATTTATTGATGCATTATAATGTTCTTAACTCTAGTTTTGCAGCTGGTAAAGGTGGAGCTAATGTTTACTAAAATATAATTTTAGTTTGTTTGTGAATTATTATACTGTATTCTGTGTTAATTCACCTGATTCCAGAAAGTACCTAAAGTTATAAAATAAATGTAGTGGAGTAAAAGTACAATATTTTCCTCTGAAATGCAGTGAAGTCCAAGTATGAAGTAGCAGAAAATGAAAATACTAGTAAAATAAAGATACTTCAAAACTGCACTTAAGAACTTGAGTAAATGTATTTGGTTGCATTCCACTAGTGGTTCAGAAATGTCTCAGTGTGTGCTGTGTTGAAAATGTGGGATCTTTTCGACCTCAGACCCATCGTCTCCTGCCTCAACCTCAACAGATCTGTGTTCTTACGCTGCACAGTCTCCACAGATAAAAACCTTTGGGTTTATCATTAAATTACAATATTTAATTACTAAATATTTGTAATTAACAACCATTATAAATTTGCTACTGGGACCCTGAAAATACCAACTTATCTAGTCACAACAAATACAAACATGAAACATACTGGAATTCAGTAATTTACAAATAATTGCTTACATTTATATTGTGTAAACTGTCACTGGATAAAAAGTAATAATTCAATAAGTTTCTGAAAATGCAATAAGTCAAACCTCCTCCAGTCAGTGTAGTAGATGTTCTTCCCGAAAGATGTAACTCCAAAAGGGTACTGAATCCCGTCCATGATCTTCCTGCGGTCACCCCGACCAGGATGCATGCACTCGATTGTATGCGTGCCTGCAGGCGAGAGATTACGTTTACTGCTGATCACAAGGTGGACACCATTTACTGACGAGTCATCTGTTTCAAATCTACAGTACCTGCATCTGCCCAGCAAAGCAGAGAGCTCTGAGAGTCATAAGTCAAGGCGTTTGGCAGACCGAGATCATCTTTAACCAGCACCCTTCTGTTGGATCCATCCATGTAAGAGGTCTCGATTTTGGGGGCCTCGCGGTTCCAGTCGGACCAGTATAGGTTACTGTGGGTAGAACAGGTGTGGAGTCAGCTCCCTGTCAAACTGAGTGGGCCACTTTCAAAAAGCCAGAAATGTAAATGAATGGTAGATTTTGACCTAATACTACTATAATTATAAATGCTATTTTCCTGCAAATAGATTCTTTTAAATGTCTACGGGGGAAGGAATTTACATTTCAAAATGACATGCATATGAACCTAATCATTCATGAATCACTCCTTAGAGATTGGAATCTCAATGGCTATGTGTTACAGAAACAAGCCGCTGAAGCATATTAGTTTTATCTGAAACGTTACACACCCATTGGGAGGGTCAGCGATAATAGCGCGGGGGTTCACAAGATCAGAGTCTACAATGACACGACGTTTAGACCCGTCCAGAGAGGCCACCTCGATGTGATCCTTCCCAGAGTCTGTCCAAAACATATTTCGGCCCAAGTGGTCGATGGCGATACCCTCTGGGCTCTGCAAATCTGTTGAGAGTGTCTTTGTTTTATGTGAGGAGTCTCCTGTCTCATTAATGACTAATAAATGAAAGAAAAGCAGTGAAGACTAAAAATGGCCAGTAACACTACCTGATCTGATGACTGCAACGGGCTCTCCTCCGTGGATTTTGGCCTTGCTGATTGAGGGTGATGTGATTTCTGTCCAGTAGACCATTTTGTCCACACAGTCGTAGGCCACTCCAATGATTACTTTCTCCTGTGGAGGGGGTCAACAACCAGCAATCTTTGAAGTGTAATTTGCTCAAACATGAGTGGTCTGGGATAAAACATGGAGCAGATGTGTTTTTTGACATTAATGTCCAGACATAAATTCAAACAAACAGAGCCACATACTGAGCGTGAGCTACTCGGCCATTCTTCAGGCCAGCTGCTTTGGAAATCAGCGTAACAAGAAATGCAGACTGCAGTTTCTAAAGGCGTCGTACTCCTGTTAGTAATTAGTGTGAATGTCACCATGTGCCTCCAATAAAGCGCCAGCCTTGAAAGCATGAAGCAGATGGGGAAATCTGCAGAACTAGTACCAGCAGGCTGGAGTAGGAGGCTGAGCTGATATAGTGCACACATGGGAGAAAGTGAAAACATACCATAGCTTTGTTTTCTCTGCTAAGCTCTGAATGATCACACCTACCAAATATCTTGACATGCTGAGATGAACAGAGGTTATTTGACTAGATATGTTCTTAAACTTACAGCTGAATTCTAAATATAATGTCACATTAAACTTCCGGGAAAGCGGTTCAACCCATAGAAACCCTACAACCAAAATAAAAAAATGATCACAGAAGGTGTATTTAAAGAAACTTACAGGGAGATGGAGAACAGCTTTGGCGCTATCCTTATTCATATCATAACCTTCTAATGGGATGTGCTCTATCCTGCCGCTCTGGGAAAACAACAGGTGCGTTCCTGGAGGCAGGGGGTGGACATCAGGGCGAGTGACGGGTCCGACAGGTGGTTGCTCACCTTCATGGTCGATACCTGATGGAGACATACAGTGAAAAATCAGAGGTCTTGGAGGAGGAAAGCCAACCTCAAATCAGTTTAGCGTTTTCTCAAACCTTCCTTAAAATGTAGCTGATTTCTGTTTGCTGACTTGCTGTGCATGTTCTTTCTTTTTTCATTCTCCCGCTGTGGGCTGTTGTAAAGTGTTAAGTATGTGTTATTTACTCACACATTGGTCTGCTGCCAGGCCCAGAGCGAGTCCCAGGGATCTCCTGCCCATTTTTGTCCACGCACCAGCAATGTCCTGTGCTGCCATGGCACTGAATGGGTTCATAGGCACCATTTTCGTCGCACGTAGGGATGTACTGTCCAACGGGAGGACGGGGGCCCCGTGGACCATATTCTGTCACGCCCAGGAGACTGTCCCTGTGGATCTCACACTGTGTTTTTGCCTGTTCTGAAAAGAAACGTGCAAAATAAGCTCCAAGCTGAACACAATTGCAGGAACCTGTTCATATACTCATTTATATTTCTTTTTGCATTCGGTTTTAAATTCAGCTACACAAAAACTCCCACATCCCTTGTAAGAGATCACAAATGCCTTTTGCTTTCCAGTAGAAAATAAAAAACAGGTTCCAGCTGGCCCCAATATATTCTGACAAGGGGCTCACTTCCAAGTGAAATAAACAATGCTGTGAATGAAAATGATCCGTTTCCCATTTTCTATTATTGTGTCCGCAGTTACATCAAAGAGAAGTATTACCAAACTGTCTGAACTCTCACAACACATACCCAAAATAAACATGTAGCAACAGAGACAGGCTGAATGTAAAATCAAGCCCACTGACAATGACGCGCTGTTTGAGCAAGATGTTGAGTTTGTCAGAAAGTCATGCCGTGCCAAAAAGACTCACCTGGAGAGCAGTAGAAGCCATCGCCATAGTAACCTGACCTGCACTGGCAGGTAAATGATCCCTGGGTGTTATAACACACGGCGTCCTGATGGCACCTGCCTGACTGGCACTCGTCTATGTCTTCAGGCAGGATAAAAGAGAGCGAGTGAGGACAGAGAAGGATCACTCATCAAAAATTAAACTGTCCAGTTTTTCATGTCCTTCTACGGTCAGGGATCTAGAAAGTCAACTGGACTCAAAAAACTGTACTCAGAGCTCATGGAAAAAGAATGGACATTATCAATGGATGCTAACAAAAACAAAAAACAGAAAAAGATTTCCAAATATGAATTTCTCATCTGCTTGTTTATGTTTCATTGTTGAACCTCTACAGACGTGTTATGTAACGAATCCTCCCTCAAGCACATGGTTTTACAATTATAGCCTTGTAGCCCATGCAGCAGATTTGAAATCCAGACTACTTGTGCATGTTTTTCATTTAGTCTGTTTACTATCAGTACACATTCACAAGTACTCATTCATGTATTCATTCAAACCTCACAGGCAGCCATGAGCTTTATACTAAAATGAATTTGTTATAATACACAGTTTGGATTTGGGACTCTTGCCTCTTGCTTTGGATACCCACTTGTTGTCGACCTTGGTTTGAACTAAGGCTTGGTTGACTGTTTTCTCCCTGTCTGGTCTGTCACAATAATCTTCCTTCCTTGTGTCTTTGTAATAAAATGCTTATCTGCATCTGACAGCCTGTCTATGAGTTTATTCCCTTCATTGCCATGTAACAATACTCTGTGAGTGCTGGATTTGACTGGGTTTGAATTAGATGTCACACAATGAGACAACTAGACCTTCTCTCACCCAGAAACTGATGGCAATTTGTTCCTGCGGTTGTTCTGTGTACAAACTCATATTCAGTGCCTTTATGCAGTACCTTGGCAGGTTTTGCCATCCCCTGTGAACCCTGGCAGGCAGGAGCAGATGTAGGATGAGCCTCCAGTGTAGCTGCACTGAGCACGCTCAGGAATATCACATGTGTGGGTGCCTTCTTCACAGGCGTCCACAGGTCGGTAAACCTCTGAGAAGAAGAAAGCAGGGAAATACTGCTAATTCTTGGTACTGAGCCATTAAAGGATCAGTGTGTAATACACTGTATAGAGCGTCCTATTCACTGAAATGGAATATAGTATTCATAAATATGTTGTGTAATCACTGGAAAATACAGAACATTTTCTGAATCTTAAAATGATTCTTTTAAATCTGCATAGGGAGCAGGTCTCTTTCATGGAGGAGGCCATGTTTCTATAGTAGCCCTGAATGGACAAACCAAACACTGGCTCTAGACAGGGAATCACATTTTGTTTTAAATCACATTTACCTATTTTCATTTGTAAAATTATGTCTCAGTGCTTTTTTGAAATTTTAATCAGAAGGAAAACGTAACTGTTTTAAATATACTTATAAGCTTTTTGAGTTAGAGAAGACTGATATCACTCTTATATCTTAATGCTAAATACGCTGCAGACAGCAGCTAAATAGCTTAGCATAAACACTGAAAACGGGTATTTGGGTATTTTTGGATGAATTAATCAAACTAAATATAGTGTATTAATCAGCCTCTAGTGATGTTACCTTCAAAATGAGCCAAACTAACTAGCTTCTTGTCATCTAAGTGACACAGGGAAGAAAATGAGAGTACTTCCCACAAAGCTGAACTATTCCTTTTAAACTATGCAGGTTACATCAGGACAGCAGGAGACCCGAAATGTATGAAAAGGAAATTGGGATCAGGCTAATCTTTTAATTTTTGTGACTGGTGAATTTCATGAGTGTATTATTTTACCCTGGCGAGATGAACAAACACACACCTATAAATTTTCACACACACAATCACACATGCAGACCTACCGTTAAATCTAATTACACTTTCTAGATAATCTCTGAAATGATAATGTTACAGCACCACAGTATGTGTGTACTTATGCTTAGTAGGTACATGTGTACAGTTTATGTCTTAACCTGTACATCCCAACCACTAGCTAAGATTTCTGGAATATGTAATTGTACTTTGAGGCACACAAACACCACTTACCAACGCAGGTCTTCCCATCACCGCCGAAATGATATCCCTCTTCACATTCACAGCGGAAGGTCCCGGGCTGGTTGTTGCAGATAGCATGAGGGCCACAGATGTGAGGGTTCTCTCTGCACTCATCAATGTCTAATACAGAGATAAGACAGTTATCATATGTTAATAACAGCCAGATTAGGTCTGAGTTTGGGCTCTGAAGTCTGGATGTGTCAAATCTGTGTCCTTCATTTTCAGAAGAGTTTAATTAGATTTCTAAATTATAAATGCTTAAAGATAGCATCTGTCTGAAACATTTCCTTCCTTATTCTGCTATGCCTCCGAGCTCTTCCTGTCTGGTCTCCAATGCAAAAGACCTCAGGTTGCAGAGGGGGGACTGGGAATGAGGACCATAGTGGAGTATGGGAGACTTTGTTTACAACATGGGACTCCCTCTGCTAATTGGCGAAATAGTGCAGTTCCCGAGGAAGGAAAACTTTAGAAGGTCTGGCTTAAATAAATGATGGCTCTAAACAGATGTGGAAACTGATTTACTTTGAAGCAGGAAAATACATTACTGGAGAGAATCAAGAGGTTGTTACGCCCTCTTTATTATCACAAACAATAAAAACAAGGGTCCATTTTGACGTCATTCTTACCATAACATGTGCGGCCATCGCCATTGAAACCAGCAGCACACTGACAGGTGAACTGGTTTCCCTGTCCAGCATGACAAGCAGCGTTGGTGTCACAGCCGTGTCTTCCTGTGAAACATGGGTTGTCCTCCTGCTGCCCTCCTGCCAATGGGAGATGTAGGACAGTGTTACTACTCCATTAACTTGTGGGAATTTTCATTCATCAACACCCATAATAACTTGGTATGTTATATTTTGTACTCCAGGAAGGAAGTGAGCTGAGACCAAAAACAGGAAGACAAGAATAATCTCTATGACCTCACCATTGACATCACCGATCTTGTTGCTCATGGCAAACCGGATGAGTTCATTTTCAGGGTCGAACATGACAAAGACCTGGTCCACACTGAGCATCTGGGTAGGTTTCACATCTCTTGAAGGCTCATCATGCTGGCAGCTCTGGAAGGTGATGGACTGACGCCACTGATACGACCTGGTGTCGGTGGAATCATCGGGCAAGCTCACTACATAGTCCCGAGTGGAGGATGAGGTGATCACTGGAAAGTATGACAACAAGTAGATGATAATCTCTCAGTCCTGAGGTGGGTGTTTAGGTGTGATTGCAAGAGCAGATAAAGTCTTGGAAATTATTTTGGATATAGAGGTTTAGCCAACTGAAAAACAAGCCAGTTGCATTTCAATCAAAAACACAGACTCAGTTTTCAAGCTGTATCTTACAGTTGTTGCTGTACTGGTAGAGCTCTGTGTAGGGGTTGATCTGCACAGTGGAGCCGGGAAGCAACTCAGGGACCTGGCCATTCAAGGTGGTGCTAACCACTAGGTGGTCATGCTCGTCAATGCCTTTGAACTCCTGCCTGATGGTCAGCTTCTCGTTCCCTGGCAGAAAGGTCACCTCAGCCTGCCGTGTGAACTCCCCGCCTTCAGAGGAAAGAAGAGGCTATCAACCTCGGATGAACTCTGGCTCACTGCTTTCTCTCTCAGCTGAAGTAATGTGAGGGGAATTCAGCTGGACACTGTGAGCAAAACTGCAGCTGTATGGCAAACTGTGGACGTAGCAGCATTGCCATTTGTTTACACTGATTTATGCTTCCTAAACCTTCACCTTTTGCCATTTTCTAACCAATATAAGAATGTCTAACTCACAAGAAGCTGCTGAATTTCACACTATAAGATACAAATCTTTCTCTCACCAATAGTGCTGAAGCCATTCTTGAAGCCAGGCTGCTCCAGAGCAAACGCCCACCCAATCACACCGCCAAGGGCCGACAGGGGCTGCAGTGAGGGCCCAAGAATGTAAGGGATGTCACTGATGGCGACATAGGAACGGCCATCATTGACCACAACATATGAGTGAAGATCGTTGCCGGTGAACTCCACTGGAGAAGGAGAGTTGCCCACGTATATTTTTCCATGCACTTTACCATTCATCCTCTGTGGCTTTCCTGCAAAATCAAACCACAACCATTAAAAGCAGTCACAGAGAAGAATAACCAAAACACATGGCTGCTTTTTTTCTTCTGTTTTTTTCCCATTTGCTCAAATTAATTTCAGGAGTTGTTTAAAAGTAAAATTTTCTCCAACCTCTATGGATCTGCCAGCTATTTATGGATTGATTTGTTTTTAGGATTTACACAGTTATTTTGGAAAACTAAACTGTGCACCTTCTGTAACATTTTATTTACAGTATGTTAGCTAGACGTGCTTGCTAATTTTGGTCTTTAAATTAAAGCGATTCCTGTGTATTTCCTCAATGCAGTTACAATGACGGTACAGTTTCCATCTTGTTTAACTATTAAAAGTGATCACTTAAAGGAAAAGCGTACCCTCTGCCACACACTGTATTCCATTGCCGTAGTATCCAGGCCTGCAGTGGCAGCAGTAGCCACTGAAATAGTCCCTGCAGTCGGCAAACTGGGAGCACTTTATCCTGTTGTTCGCACATGTCCCAAGGTTGTATGAGAACACTGAAAACAGGGAAAAGCACAGTAAGAATATATCCAAGGAAGCTATTGGATGAAACAATCCTCCAGCAATGATGAGAGAAGCATTTTTTAAACTGCATCAAAATACACCGAACATATTAGTATTGATATTTTCAGCCATCCTCCTTTGGACTCACCATCTACATTTATATCTATGTCGTCCACCACCACCACTTCTGAGTTCACAGGCTGATGTGGCTGGTACTGAACTGGGTGAACGTTGATTTGCCCTTCCCCTGGCACATAAGGAGGGTACACCACTTCCTGTCCATTAGTATACACAGGTCTCCTTGCATTAGTGGCCTCCTCTTGGTCATGCAGTGCCTCCTGAAGCGTGGCCTCAGTGGGCAGGTCCGTCACCTCACCTGGTGCCACGTTGGTAAAATAGGGAAAAGTTCCAATCTCATACACCCACACACCTCGCAGACCAGAATTTGTCTTCCTACAAGAGGTAAAGTTTGAAAACATTTTTACTGTCAAAGCTTCGTTCGGCCTGTGACACTGGTCAGAAAGTAGTCATCCTGTGCTGACAGCCACTGGTTGACTTACTCTGCTAAATCCCTGACGGATGCCTCTTCATTAGTGGTGATGTGGTAGTACGGTCCCATACTGGAAAACAGGAAACCGCGCACTAAACCTTTACTGAACCCAGCATGCATGGTGAAACTACCATCTCCTATAGGCGTGGAGGAAAACTGGATCCCATCCCTTGTATACAGCAGAATAGCATACGAGGCAGTCTTCAGAGAAGCAATCACCAGCTGGAAGGTGTTTCTCTGCATAATAAAACATTAGAGATGAGCTACATGAGCACTTTCACCCCAGATCATTTGAATAACAACACGATGCTTACCTTCTTATCAATCCCATCTCCTCTGCTTTGAGGTTGGTGAGTGGCAATGTCAGCCCAGGTAATAACCACGGCGTGGGTGGGATCGACCTCGTCGTCCTCAGGGAAGGCTCTGTTGATGTGATCGGCTGCCCGACGCAGAACATCGGGGCTGGAGTCCTGACGGAAGAAAACTTTCCCCACGCCATCACTTGTATCCAGGTCTCCTTGAAGAACTGCAATCATGCCAAAGTTTGGGGGCATGTTGCCATGATAGGTTGACTCAGATAGTGGCTCTGTTGTGGCAACAAAACCATTGGTGTTGATCTGAAATGAAAGGCTCAACTTGGTAAATTAGGAATACAACAAATAAATTGTTGTAACACTGTAAGACACAGCTACAGTAGAACTGGTTCACAGCAGAGGGAAAGCCAGTCCCCCCACTTCTTTACTCCAGTTTCATTAGATTAATGGACCATGTCAGGGCTGATGTCTTACGAGACAAACAAGATAACATTTAACACAAATTTTACACACTTAAGGTTTAATGCGAACACATGCAGGTCTTGTAAAATGACAAAAACGCTGAGATCATGTTGAAAACACACGCTCTGCAAATAGGGATCCTCCACATCCTGGTCAGAGAAAAACAAGAGCACTATTCCATGGCCGTGGAAGCTGTTTTCCTGTCCTCGCTGCTGACAAGCACCCCCAGAGAGCCTGAAGATCGCACACTAACCGTGATTACAGAAATTTTCTGCCAAAATAGAAGATAGAGCTGGGGAAGTGATCACAAATTGACAGATTCTAATCTACAAACACAGATGTTTGCACACAGCAAGATGTTTAAGGTTGGCATATGCTCCAACATACCAGAGCTCAGTGGAATATGAATCACGCTTAGGGGGAGACAATAAAAAGATGTCAGGTGTTTAAAGCATTACTGTTCCCCTACAGGGCACAGACAGTTCAGGCTTAACTATATCATCATCCATCCATCATCTATACCCGTTTATTCCTTAACCAGGGTCCCAGGGATCAGCTGGAGCCTATCCCAGCTCTCTCTGGGTGAAAGGCAGGGGTCCACCCTGGACAGGTCACCAGTCCATCACAGGGCCACATAGAGACAAACAACCTCACACACTCACACTCACTCCTATGGGCAATTTAGAGTCACCAATCAACCTGACATACATGTTTTTGGACTGTGGGAGGAAACCAGAGTACCTGGAGAAAACCCACACAAGCACAGGGAGAACATGCAAACTCCACACAGAAAGGCCCCTGATGGGTTTCAAACTAGGAACCTTCTTGCTGTGAGGCAACAGTGCTAACCACTAATCTGCCGTAAATATCTCATCAGTGAAATATAAATCTTTAGGCCAACAACTGCAGAAGAGATATAAGTTTGTGGTGGGTGATGTTGGGATAACTTCAGGTCATCTGTAGGTAAAACACATTGTTCTAGACCAGAGATCACAGCAAACACCCAAACAGCACAATACTGGTGTAAGTGCAATAACTGCACAAATACTTTACACTAATTCTACTCTTTGCTATTTCTATTTATTTTTTACTTTTGTGCATATATTACTGACTACAAAGCACATTGAGAGCCACTGTACCAGAGTAAAAGTCCATGCGTGGCCAACACACCTGGCAATAAAACTGATTCTGAGTCTGAATTAAATATTTATTCATAAACTCATAGTAACCAGGACTTTTTGCCTCTGCACATCTCCATTAATGTATCAATCAATCAGGTGAGCTGGTCACTGTCCTATAAACAACACTGACTGAAGAAGAGCTTGTTTTTCATGTAGTTTTAAAGTTTTACCATGTTTCATTTTAAATCAAACACAGTCAAGGCTTTGGAAACTGTTGAGTTCCTGCCTTCATATATAATTACTCTGATAGCATATTACCCACATGCAGCACAATTAAAACAGAGATGCAGCATTTTTCTTTGAACAGGAGAATCACAGAGAATAAAGGGCTGTTTGTCTGTCCAACACAATGGTGCAGCTCTCAGCTAAATGGTGCAGTTGTCTTGTTCCAAGTCATTTCAAATCTCCATATTGTAACTGCAAACAGCAAATAATACCCACAGGGAAGTCTTTAATAATTTGTTAGGTTCCAAGTCGCTTCCAGTTAACGTTTTGCATAGTTTCCCATCTGCTATTTAGATGTGGCAGGATGTCAGTAGATGTTTGGGTTGGATTGCAAAACAAGACAGCACTTTGCTCTTTGCCTCAGCAGTAAAAATCTGTAAGAATGCATGGACACATACATTCCACAAAATAGAGCAAGACTGTGATAAGTGAATCAATGTGTAGGCCTGCTAATACTCCAGAGACACAGAAAAAGTCATACCCTGTTCTAGATAAATGTTGCAACTTCCAGGCATTGTTTAAAGTTGGAACTCCTGTCCCTGCTCAGATGTCCGCGGTTTCTGGGGTATGCACAATTGCGCAAAAATCAGCGTATTGTCCACCACCCTGATCATTTATTAACACGCGTCTGTATTGAAATGACTATGGTTGTGTACCAAGAAATGGGTGAACTTACAAAGATGCTCTCAAAGGTGCCATCATAAAACAACACTGGCTTGTCCAGGTCAAGTCGGTGCGTCTGGTCATTCCCCGGTTCCAGTAACTGGTCTCTTGCGCTTGGACCGAAAGGAAAGAGCTCTCCCCGCGTTATGCTCTGTACCGAGGCCACAAACCCGAGAAACGTCGCACAGACGAGCCATCCTCTCCGCTGCCAATCCATTGTTGGTGTTTCAGAGTCAGTCGAGTAGTGATATGGTCTGTCCCAGCCAGGTCAGAGGAGAATGACTCACAGGCTGTTCCGAAGACCTTTCAGAGTTTCGGAGTGATGGGCGGAGTTGAATTTGAGAGAACAGCTTGCAATAACGCGAAAAGAATGGAGAGCTGGGCTGCTTCATTTATACTGTCCACAAAACACAAAACAAACTCATTATGTGGTTCTGGCTGTAGGCACATTTAGCTAAAACAAACAAAAAACATTTCATGGCAGGAGTTATAAGGCCTAAATGAGGACAGTGGTAGATACTGGGAAGCACAAAGGTCAGTTCCATATCCATCCATCCATCCATCCATCATCTATACCCACTTATTCCTATTTAGGGTCACAGGGATCTGCTGGAGCCTATCCCAGCTCTCTTTGGGTGAAAGGCAGGGGTACACCCTGGACCAGTCCCATATCATTTTATTTAAATTCTTGTTCCAGTGTTGCCAATACAGTAGAAAGTATGTGTGTCTGTTTGGATCCTATGATGACACAGGGGTCACTGAGTGGAAGCTCTAATGATTTGAGGCATGGAGCCATGTCTATCAGGCTCCACTGCACCTGGGATAATGAGGTTCACACTCATAATAAGCTTCAAGTCAAAGCTGCTTCTCCACCACTGAGTGTCAGTGATCCAGTCCGTCCAAAATTATGGTCCAGATCACATTGTCATAGCATTTAGTGTAGGTAGCTATGGACTCAGTGGTTCCTAATGATACCTCTAACCTATTGTGTAGCTGATGCAACACCCAAAATAAGATGAATCCTCAGATGATGAATCAAAATGTGTCCTATTCTGTGATGTTACCCTCAGGCCAGCATTTTACTACTGATAGCAACAATGAAAGTACAGCCTCCCTCTTGCACTACCCTTGGGCTGATGTTTTTATCAAAGATACAAGGGGCAGACTGTCATAAAATTTAAAGTGCCATTGTGCTTTTCCTTTCCGACAAGGATAAATCCTTGTGATTTCAAAGATTTCTCTTCTGCATCACAACCAGAGAGCATCATCATGCGGCTCAGCTTTTATCTGAAGAAAAAGTTTATAAAAGTTTATTCACAGTTGTGTGATGCAATGAACACTGCAATGCAGTGGGGTGTAGACATTTAGGCTTTCTGCTGTGTGATAAGACACAAACAATCATAATACATATTTCTGTACATATTCCATGTTAATAACTTACTACTAACCTATTCTGCACTGCTTTTCAAACCTCTGCTGTTGCTTTTGACTTGGTTGCCATTTATCTATTTATGACTGAGTTTTAACATGATTGGTCTATGTGTTACACAATATTACAGAAAATAAAAATTAACGTATTGTGGTTTGCAATTCAATGTATGACTATATTTCAGAAGAAAACAATTTAGTCAGTGCACTATCAGCAGCTAACCTTTACACATGGCTCTTTTGCTCCCCCTGGTGCTGGTGTTTAATCAGGGTCTATTCTGGTCTAAAACACTGATGTTTTGTAGTTTAGTTTCAGGTCCAGCTGAAACCAGTTTTCAAATTAGCTTTACTTGTATATGCATTTTATAAGACAACTGAATTAGCCTGCAAATTGATAAAAGAGCCCAAGAGAGAAAGATCAGACTGTGTGAAACAATCAGACAGTTATTGTTAAAGTCTGTGACCTGTCCTGTCCTGGTTAAAAAAGCCTGGTTAGTTATTGTTTCATAGTTATACGATATAAGTTGCAGGAGAAAAACAAAGCATATCAGTATCAGCTGCTGCTGCAACCTTATTGAGCCTCGGCTCTGATAGTGTGCCAGGCTAAAGTAGTTATGGAGAATCGCCTCTAGGGGGAAGCACAGCAATAGATTGTATAATTGCAGCAATTTCTTTAACAATAAAAAAAATAAAAAATTTCTTTAACAATAAAAAAAAATAATGTAGAAATATACAAAGCAACAAATGAGTGACAGTCATTGGCTCGTTCTATAAGAAATGATACAGACAAGCCAGGAAAGCAGACTACTAAAGCAAAATGTAGTAAATACAACTAAATAATTACTTGTCTTGTGTAAATTATAAAGAAAATAATTGCTTTAATTAAATTAAAATTATTAGTAAAAATAGCAGATATGACATGTAAAATCCAATTAAACTATTAATAGAAAAAAGATTCTCATTCTGTCTCACTTTATCAGTGAGTCAAAGACATGTTTTCGTGAACTTTGCCTTTGGAGATCATTTGTGTTCCTCCTCACTGTTTTCATTGCTTTTAGGCCAAT
Organism: Mastacembelus armatus; assembly: GCF_900324485.2. Classification (NCBI taxonomy): domain Eukaryota; kingdom Metazoa; phylum Chordata; class Actinopteri; order Synbranchiformes; family Mastacembelidae; genus Mastacembelus; species Mastacembelus armatus. The sequence goes on along the minus strand of NC_046647.1, from coordinate 8,753,441 downwards.
ATATCACAGTATTGTGTGATTCTATAATAAGTCACATATAAGTGAATTAATTGAACAAGTAAATCGTCATTTTTAATTGATAATTTGTTAGTATGTTAGTATAAATTACATACACAACATACAAAATACTGTCTCCCTGATTCCATCCATAGTATCTTAAAAGTCTGGGGTCCTCTTGTGACAGACTGTCCACAGTGAGAATGTGTTTTGTGTTTTGTGTCATGGTTTTTCTGAAAAAAATAAAAATAAATAAGGGAACTACTAATCACCACAGTATAACACCAAGTCAGTTAAACTTGATCAACATCAGTCTGTCCATTTAGGAAGCACAAGTGATTCAGTTTCGCCAACTTTGGTGCAAATGAAAGTAACAACAGGTGCAATGTAGATGCGAAAGGGAATAGTTTTGCATGTAGTGGCCACAAACGATCTCTCCTCATCTTTCCTGATTGAATCTTCTCACATTTTGTATTTTGCTAAATTAAATTTTATTGCTGTGTTTATATTCAGTAGACTCATTATTAATTTGACAGAGAAGATCTCATACACTCACCAGAAGAATGCCGGAGACACATCATTCAGTATAGAGGATGGTACGTACAGTAAGGGCCTGTCATCGTGGCTGATGGACTGTTTACCCTGGGGCCAGCTGGGACTTGTTTCTGTTTGTTTTATGTCTGTTTTGCTGCCTGGGAACTGGCCGTGATCTGATGTCCCTGATAATCAGACTAAAGTGCCATTTCAGCACCACTCCATTACCACTCCTTTTTGATTCACAGGCAAAACCAGAGATATGGGTGATTTAAATGGCTGGGGGAAATCCATGAACAAACAAGACATAATGTTTATTCATTTAGTCTTTTACTTTCATTTCTGGTGTGTAAACAGCTACTTCTCTGTCATTTTGTCATCAACTGAGACTTATTCCAACACATTTATAGTGTGTCTTTACTACAAATACATGAAACATCAAGTATTTATCTTTACATATCACACATTAGAGGCCAGACTTTTACCTCCTGTAATAATGTGGCTGTTCAGAGCGAAGCATGAGGCACTGTAGCTAACAGCATCCTGTTTGTCTGCGTGGTAGTGTCCCTGTGTGAGAAAAGATTCATGTATGACAGCAGGCAAAGGTGAGATAGAGTAACCTGACCTTCCTCATTTTCACATGCCCCAGTCCAATGAAACAAAAACAGCATAGATATTAATGAGAACAAACCTCACTGAGGTTAGAGAAGTTTCTCTTTCAGATTGTCAGACTAATTCTGCTACTCTGAAGTACCTGGAATAAAAGGGAAACTCCAGTAATTTTACACATGAAGATCAGTTTATACTTGTCACAAAATGTACCAATGAATCTATGAAAATAACTGCATAATATGTTCTGTGTCCCTAGTAAGACGCTTTTTAAAGTTTGAGAAAATGACCCTAAAATGTTACCAGGGTTATCTCAGTCATTTGAATGGTAAGCCTGCATTACAAAAAGTTTTAAAGACACTGGTGTTTCCCAGGCAGAGAGGGTCTAATCAGAGATATGGATTACACAAATCTATACAATTCAGTATTTTGTTAAGTTAAACACATAATAAAAACTAAAAATCAGAATGCTTGCCTCTCATAAATGAAACAACCCTGCCACCATCAAAGAATCAGTCACAGACAAGTGAAACAGTCCTGTAAAAAGTGGTTTTATCTATGAATGTATGCTGGTAACTCGTCTCAGAGCGATACTGGAATGACAGGTGTCACATGTATATACTGTAAGTTTCCAGCTCATTAATTTCTTTGTAGTCATTTATTGCTTTCCAGACATGCAGGAATCTTAATTTCAGACATCTGGGATTTCACTGATAATTAGATTTCAATTGGTTGATAAATAATAATAATGATAATAACAATTTCCATAAACTCAAACCCCCAAGTGACACCTTAACAATGTAGAATTGAATATTGAAATATTCATCACTTTTGCGTAAAAAATAATTATCTAAAAATTTGATTTGATTCATTTCTGAAAAGAGACTAATAAATTAATATTATAAAATATTTGTCACTCAGATTACAGATTTTCATATAATTAAAACTAAAGTTTTAATCTGTAAAGCAACTTGCAGCAAAATCTGTTTAATTGTTGTACAATAAAATGTACAAAAAAAGTAGTGCCACACAAATATGAAGTATCCAGTAAGATGTACTTCATTTGAAAAATATTACTATTCCTCCACTGACCAAAACCTCGTTCAATGTATAAAATTGAACCACAGTTCTATATCTATATTTAAATTATGATGGTTGCTTTATTTATTAATGCAGCTGCGTGTTCAAACACTGTCAAGCTGTTATTTATATGTGAGCCGTCACGCTGTGTTGCTGCAGCTGCTTTTGAACAGGTTTCAATGTTCAGGTACCTGCAGTGCTCTCGGATCAGCGCTGTGCTGAGAAGCGCAGGGGGGTTAAAGGTGCAGCAGCGTGCGTCAGATGGTGCGTAACGTGACGTCGTTACGTAATGAGCGCGGAGAGGGGGCTGGCTGCAGGGCGGGAGCTGGTCCTCGCACTGGGCTTCTCTGCAGCTTCCTGACGAGCAGCTCCGTCTCATCACTGATCATGTGCCTGTCTCTGGCTCTGCAGCAGGAAGTCCGCTCTGCTTTCCCCCTCTTGCTTTCCTTTTCTCCGGCCTCCTGACAGCCGCGCTCGGTGCTGCAGCTCTGTGAAGAAGAACCGGCTAACACCGGCACAGCTCCCTCCTCCTCAACCCCCCTCCGGCCGGGGACCGCAGGTCATGGAGGCCCTGGCGGAGGAGAAGGAGCCGTCTCGGACGGACAAGTCCCTGCCTCTGCCCACACTGAGCCCGGCCGTGCCCCCCTACGTCACTTTGGGCCTGACGGTGGCGTACACCGTCTTCTACTCCCTCCTCTTCATCTTCATCTACGCGCAGCTCTGGCTGGTCCTGCGTTACCGACACAAGCGCTTCAGCTACCAGACCGTGTTCCTGTTCCTGTGCCTGCTGTGGTCTGCGCTGCGCACCGTGCTCTTCTCCTTCTACTTCAACAACTTCGTCACAGCCAACACTCTGGGGCCCTTCGCCTTCTGGCTGCTCTACTGCTTCCCCGTCTGCCTCCAGTTCTTCACTCTCAGTCTCATGAACCTTTACTTTGCACAGGTGAGTCGAGCTCTGTCAAGAGATCTGCATTTAACTTAAAGAGCATGACAGCAACACAACTGAGCTGTGTCTGTCAGTCACTGATTATTTCAGTGCTTTCATTAGAGTGATCTGTTAGAATACAAGAGCTCCCATGTGAAGTAGGGGCCGTCACTGTTTGGCCCTGTGCAACCACTGGACAAAACAAAATGGTTTTTCTGTAATGAAATGAAATATTTACAGAGCAATTAAATTATAGAGAAATATGTCCATTACAGTTTCCCCTGACCCGAGCTAATGACATCGGATGTGTTACTGTGTCTGACCTGCTGTACAAAACCCAGACTGAGTCACAGAAAACACATCAAAAAGCAGAAGCAGTGGATGTTTGAGGTTTTGGCCTGGTAAATCAGTCCAGTGATAGATCCACATCAGTCCACTATTCACCCTTAAATCTGAATGTTTTTCCAACACAGTTACACATCGAGATATTGAAAATATAAGCAGATAATGTCCAGAGTGGTAACTTACACTCTCATGCTTCACATGAAGCAAGTTTGAGTTTTACTTTTTATCAAAACTCATTTGACATCAGAATATTGAATTTAGGAATTTTGTAGAAATGATATGGTCGTGATCAGTTCCGTGAGTACGTGGACTGCCGGGTCTACCTGCTGCAATGACTGCACATAATATAACACACTGATAATATATTCGGACTGTAAGGACACTATTACCTGTTGCCGTCACTATAATGCAGTCTCTTTCAGATCAGCTACAGAGCGCGATGCAGTGACTCATTCCTTCATCTGTTCCCATAATCCACATATCCAATAGTACATTCTGTGGCCTCTAACTACAGCTTATTTTTAGCATAATCGTCTGTGCTGATTTGAGTCACAGCTGACAGTGAGTGTTACATGTTCTTAGGCTCGCAAGAAAACAGAAGTGAAAACAGGAGATTTACAAAACCTGGTTTTGTCTTTTCACAGGTTGTTTTTAAGGCAAAGTCGAAATATGCACCAGAGCTTTTGAGATACAGGTAAGACCAGGCAGCAAAGGATCGTTACTAGGTTTAATTTCCCCTTTAAGTTATATATTTCTGTAGCAGGTTTGAATAATATAGAATAATATGTTCTCTTGTTATTGTTTGTCAACCCACAGGCTGCCGCTGTACCTGCTCTTCCTCTTTATCAGCCTGGTGTTTTTAGTTGTCAACTTAGTCTGTGCCCTGTTGGTGAGGATGTCCTCCACAGAAGCACACACCATCGTGTTAGTGAGAGTCACAATCAACGACACACTTTTTGTCCTGTGTGCTGTCTCGCTGTCCTTGTGTCTTTACAAGATCGCTAAGATGTCACTGGCCAACATTTACCTGGAATCCAAGGTGAGGACATCTCTCAAAAAAAAAACAACCCTAAAACAAAGCAGTGAAATCAGAGTAGATCTAGTCACACTAGATCCAATTGGTTTCATGGTCATGAGTGTAACTGGCATTGAGAGTATTATGTGCTGTATCTACTGTAGCACCCTTATGTGAAGATGCACCTCTCCACATAATTAGTGCTTGGTGCATAGTGCTTGTTCCCTAGCAACGCAGTGTTGTTCTTGTGAATGACTGTGTGGTGTATCCAAAAGCTTAAAATACACCTCAGTAGGGTCGGTTGATTCATGCTTGCCAAGAAAATTAATAGGTAGTAAGATACGACGTCCTTATGTGATGCATTTCCATAAAAGTCCTTTCATTTCCCCCCCTAAATGTAGACGTATGGTTGATATGTAATTTCTTAATGGTACAGGGAACGTCAGTGTGCCAGGTCACAGTTATAGGAGCCATTGTCATCCTGCTCTACTCATCCAGGGCCTGCTACAATCTGGTCGTCCTGGGACTCTCAAACAAGAGCATTAACGCCTTTGACTATGACTGGTACAACGTCTCAGACCAGGTAAATCACCAAATCATCTAACTTATGCATGTCTGAGATTGAAAAGTGTAAATGGCCTTTTGTTTGCAGAAAATGTTATTTATTTAGTAGTTAATGAGTTTGTGATGTATAATATTAAGAAATAAATTCTCCTTAATACTGCATTCAAGTGTAGTTAATGTTTTTCTTTTTTTTCCTTTTCCCCCAGGCAGACTTACAGTCGACTCTGGGTGATGCTGGCTACATCGTTTTCGGGGTGATCTTGTTTGTATGGGAGCTGCTGCCCACTTCTCTTGTAGTTTTCTTCTTCAGAGTTCGGCAGCCCAACCTAGACAGGGTGAGCCAGCAATTACTGATATTATGAAATGCAGTTTAGGGTTTATATAATTTAATAAATTACCACTATGGTTCACTATATCTTATGTTTACTGTCTTGTTTGTGTTTGGTTTATTCTGCAGAGTAATTCTGGGCTACCTGGACACGTCTTCTCGTCTAGGGCTTATTTTTTCGATAACCCACGGCGTTATGACAGCGATGATGATCTAGCATGGAGCGTCATGCCTCAGAACATCCAAGCCAGGTAAAAAAAAGAAAAACAAAAAAAAACAAAAACACTGTGATCTCTGGACTGTACCTGGACAGTAGTAGGAATATGGGAAAAGAGCAGAAAGATCAAATGAATGTGGTGTTTTTTGTTTTTTTTTAGTCTGGCTGCTGACAGCTATGAGTGGGGGAGCCAAAGCAGTGGCATCGGTGCCTACATCGGAGGGGACGACAGCTACCACCTCCCTCTTCCTCCAGAGGAGCTCAGCCATTACTGACTGGAGCTCACTGTGACTCCTGTTTTTTTTTTTTTACTTGTATATTTTTGCACAGTCTCTTACTGACCAAGGCACATGGGACTAAAAGCCACCCAGTACTCAATACATTCAGCTTTCTATTTTGTCTAGAGAAGAAGAACTAACACTTTTCCAGTATATGATGGTCAACTGATGGGACATTAATTTTGCACACTCCTTGTACAAAGTATGACCTTATTTTGATTGCTCTTAACTATATTTCATTGTATAGTTTGTATTGAATACTGCCTAATTAATATATTTCCTGACCTTTGCAATATATACTGTATTACTATTTTATGTACCGTATATGTTTTCATACAGATTTGTTTACCTAGAGAAAATATTCATTTAATCCATATTAAAAAATTGAAATAAAAACATAACATTTTTATTATCAACCAGTTGTAAAATAACAGACTAGTAGTAAGTTGCTGATCATCATGCTGATAAATCATGGTGTCTTGCCTGTGTCTTGCCATATTACAGTGCATGAGGATGCTTTTGTGGAAATCAGGGTAGTGAAGCAGGTATGCTGGCAGCCTGTCTGTCATAAGGGCCTTCTCAGGACAGTGAACTACAGCGCCCTCAGCTGTTGGCTCTGCATAACAAGCCAATAACCAACAAAACACAGTGAATACAGCAACCATCAAAATACAGCAAACAGAATTATCCATCCTGCTGCATATTATGTTTGCACATTGCTGTTATTGCTGAAAGCAACTATAGCTAGTAATATTAATCTTAATCCTGCATTTTTCAGACAAGCAGTTGAAACCACATCTTTGTTGTGTGCAGTTACCATGGTTACAGATGCTGTGCAGACCATCCAGTAACTGAGAGGCTTCATGTACATTAGGAATGACTGTAACATGACAGCTGAAACTGTGGTTCAGTTGGACAACATTTTTCTGATGATGACTATTTATCAGAACAAAAACATCGGCGAGCCACACACGTTTCGTACTTCCTCCCATTTTGTTGAGCTGATTTCAAAGATGGTTGCATTTTAAAAACCACAAATACATTTTGTACCATGGAAATTTACAGAAATTAATACTTTATATGTACCGTAAATATTAGTGACTCATTGTTCATTTATAAAATGGGAACAGTCCTACCATGGGCTTGTGAGACTTAAGGTTATAGAGTGGCTTTCAAAGGGTCTGTATGTTTTAAAATGTTCTAGATCAGTTATAATTTGTGTGGAAATATAAACAAGTGGTACATTAAATCAAAGACTAAAAACAAATGTGCAAATCTGGCACATGATGCGAAAAACTGATTTTAGAAAAATGAACAAGTCATTTATAATTTACTGATTGTGTCATTTAACACTGATTATTATAATAAAATACAATCATTTTTGAAATAGTGCCTGCATTATATTTCAATCCCACTCTTAATTTCAGTTTCATAAATACTGATCAGCGATAATACCGTTTAAAGCAAAAGGTTTGGTTATTCTAAAGTTAAATATGTTTTTTTTCTATAAATGTGAAGAATCTTGTTTTTGTTATTTGGAATTTATCCACAAACGTCCCAAAAACAGTAGGTGCACTACACAGTAGGTTTCCTGCAGAGGGCGGCATGGATCTGGGTACGGGTCAAACAGGAGCGCAGCTGACAAGCAGGACCAAAAATGACACCGTCTACTGTGCTACAAATGAATGAACTCAAACTAAGACCAGGGGAGTTCTGTCAGAAAAAAAATGTGTTTTTAATTCAGATCTTTTCTCATTACTGAAAAGCAAGTACATTTTGCCCTACAGTAGCTTATTAACAGTTGATTCATGTGAAAAACACAACACATTAAGCATATGCAGAACACTGTACCTTTAAGGAATTCACTGCAAAAACCAAAATGTAAAAGATAGAGATTCTCTGAGCTTAATTCCTTTTTCATGTGATTTTCTGAAAACATCACCTGTAACGTAATCACTGAAAGTGAACACAAAGCACTGTATATTTTTGTTTTCTCTCCACAAGCAAGGACCTTCCACCCGCTTGAGCAAAAATCTTCTGTGATGCTTTGTGAAACACACATATCCTCTCTATAGGCCACTTCTTCTGTGACAGAGCACTTAATCGCTGTTTATAGGAGACGCAGGCTTCCCACTAGCTGGGTTCTGATGGTTTCCCCAGTTCAACCTTTACTCCTTTTTCTCCTGCACCTTCATACAAAGAAAACACAAACATGGATGAGATGAGGACAAAAGTCCTGAAATAACAGAAACAGGCTTATTCAGTTTGTACATAAAATCCTACCCGTTAAGTACTTTTCTTTTGCTCTGGCTCGCTCGTCTGCATCAAAATACCACACTGTGATGGCATACCTGTGGAGATAGAATTAGGGTGGTGATTCACTGCTAGACAGTGCAGATCATCTGAGCGTAGGCAGTGGACAAACTTGGAAGCTGACCTAGTGGTGTAGGCGGGCTGAACCTCGTGAGGGTTCCGTCTGTCTGACCAGAACAGCAGCAGACGGTCAAATTTGGGCTCTATGTCGGCGAACTGGGCCTTTCCTTCTGGGAAGATTCGAAGCAGGCCACCGTGTTCCTGAAAGGGCAGAGCAAGAAGAGACAAAATCAGGACAAAGCAATAGCAGGAAAGTCAGGAGAGACCAGAGGAAGCAAACACTAAGTGAAGCTTCTGCGGGGATCATGTTTCTGGATTTGGCTGATATCGTGCTCATCCACATGAAAAGGTAAACACTCAGGGACAGGAGATAAAATACCCCAAACTCAGTATTTTACTCATATAGAAGATAACCAATAACACGTGAGGCTCATTAAATTATCCACATAGGACGACAGTGTTCAAGGAAAAGGGTTGTCCAACTCCAAGGGCTAGGAGGAAAGCTCAGGATAGGAAGCAGCAGCGGGGGACTGCTTTCCTGTGGAGGGATAGGAAGAATAACCCACAGGAAAACTGCTGTGGCTGGATAAAGGACCTGGAGAGTGAAAAAGCAGATTGCTGCAAGCGTGCCTCTTAAACTCTCACACAGCTGATAATGATAGGCCCCTCTCCTCACACGCAAACTACCAGCGCAAAAAGGTTCACACCCTGTAGTCGGTGGTGTAATGCTATTCCCATTTATACCACTTTGAATGAGGGGGAATGCCGGTGGTGTGGCTGAACTAAAAAAGGGCACAATAGGGCCAAAGAAGATAGGAGAAATGCTTTTCTTACGTAAGTCAGTAGCTCAAGAGCCACTGATTTTAACGTCCTTGATTGCACGTTCAGAGTGTGGGCCTGGAAATGACATCGAGCAGATTAGAATGAACACAGGTTGAGGGACACGACCTTCTGACATACATCAGGCTACATTGGTTTGGTTTCACATGCCAACACGTAACAACAGAAAGATGGCGTCTGCATGTTTTTAAGTCTTACAAAAAAAACTGCACATTGGTTTATGAAGTAGAAATGCCTTCCAATGCAATATTTTGAACTGTAGTCGGTGCAATTATTTTGGTGGAAATTGCTTGAAAGTCACAGCAGGTTGAGTCAAGTAGCTTTTATTGTTGTTTCAACCATGTGCAGTGAATAGTGGAGCATAACGAAGCGAAACAATGTGCTACATAAACCCAAACTGGCAAACTGCACAAGACTACACATATCTAATAATTAGACTAAGAGCCCTAAGCTACATGAAGTGGACAAGTGCATGTGTGCAGGCATTAGACAATGTAAAAGACACATTTGATATATATCAGTCCTGCCCCATGGATATTGAGAGGGCTGATGGCGTTTGGAAAGAAAATGTTGCACAGTCTGGTTGTGTGTGCCTGAATGCTTCAGTTCTTTTTAACCAGATGGCAGAGCATTATAGGGTGTGTGTCATCCACAATGCTTGTGGCTTTCTGGATTCAGACTGTGGTTTAAATCACAGAGGGAAGAGGGACTGCGATGATCTTCTCTGCTGTCCTCACTATACACTGGAGGGTCTCCTGATCTGCGATGAAAAACCAGACAAAGATAAAGCTGCACAGGATGCTCGCTATAGTCCCTCTGTAGAAGGCCTTTGCAGGAATAGATACACTGCTGGGCCTCCTTGGCTATGGTGTTAGTGATGATGGTCTACTTGAGATGCACTGGCAGGTGAACACCAAGAAACTTTGTGCTCTTGACTATTTCCACAGAAGAGCTGCTGATGTTCAGTGGGGAGGGGACATTCTGCGATCTCCTCCAGAACAATCATCAATCAATAATCATCATCTTGGTTTTGTTCACATTTAGGGACATGCTGATACTGCACCAGTCCATTACCTGCTGCACCCCTTCTCTGTATGCTGACTTGTCATTCGTGTTAATCAGACCCACCATGGTGCAGAGAATATGGACTGCTGTACTTTAATATAAAATATGAAATGTATATCAATTATCCACAATCCAATGCACAAACGTCCATGTATATGTGAAAAATTCCAGTACTAAAGATTTTTTTTGATACAGCTATTCAGTGTATTTACATCTACTGGAATAATTCACTCTCCTAATGAAGAGTCCATTCCCACACTGGATATAAATTACCTACCTACACACAAGGGATCACCAGAAATCAGACATACATTTAATCCAGTTACTGTTATCTTTCTGATATCAGCTTCACTGTTTATCGTACACGCTTCTACAGCCAAATCAGAGCTGGCTGTAGGCCATTATATATTTTTAAAATGTTTTTGAAATACCTGACAAGACCAGGTTTGATTTGGTCATCAAGAAACTTATCCAACAATACCTATTTTTCCCCATTCATATTCACATTCAGTGGCAAGAAAAACAGTGAAGTGAACCTTTATTTAATGACAAGGTAATTCTATAGTCAGATATTAATAAGGTTAGAATAGACAAATGCAATTAACATAAATCAGCGTGTCCATGGCTCAATACAGTCAAACATTCACAGCTGTTTTGGAAAAAGGCATGTGAACCCCTCAGGTAATGACGACTACACATGTTAACTAGAGTCAGGAGTTAGCAGAGCTGGAGTCCAAATCAATGAAAGCAGATTGGAGCAGGTAAAACTACTCTGACTTATGGAAAACACTCAAACATTTTGATTTGTTATTCACAGCAAGAATCTGCTGATGTGAACCATCTCAAAGAGCCATGATTAAGAACTGCTGATTTGCATAAAGCTTGAAGGGGTCAAAGTCATCTCAAAGAGTTTAGATAGTCACCAGTCCACAATTAGACCAACTGTCTCTTAAATAAAGACAATGTAGTATTGTGGCTACTCTCTATAGAAGGGGGTGCCCAGCTAAGATGACTTCAAAGGCAAACGCACCAACTTAAACACAATCCGGTAAATGCCAGTAGGAATGTTCAGTACAGCTTACAACAAAGTTTGTTGTAAATTAGGCTTCGTACTGCTGGAAAGATTTTATATAGTCATGAAATACAGAGCAGTGTGTATATCTTTACAAAAACTGCACCATGGTCCGTATTCACAAAATTAAAATACTGACAGGCATTTTATTTAAACTGTAAATCACATTTGGGCAGAATCTGTTACAGAAAGCAAAGTATTTCCACTGTCTCAATCATTTCCTTCCACTTTGATTCTTGCCTGTATCCTTTTCCTCCCACCAGCCTTATTTATTTTTGTCACCAGAGCATGGGCACATTGAAAAATTGTGACTACTTATGCATAAGTGAGGTCCATGACATACCACACTGGGGTTTTCAGAAGACCCCAGGATACCACTAGTGGGGCCATTTACCGTTTATGGTTATTAACTATTTATAGTTAAAAATACATAATACAATTATAAACATGAACTATGAACTATATGTACCTACTGTAATCTGAGCTGAACCATTATATATTCATTTTTGATATACAGTATACATACAGCTACACTGGCACTAAACACTACATGTTTATAAGGCCTCTGTAGAAAGTGAAGCAGCTGAAGACATGATGTTGAAAATTGGGGGTAAACAATAACTGGAACAACTGAACCCGAACGTTCCAAAGACATTCATCATTCCCTCATGGAGCCCCGGTATCCAGGCAACCGCATTCTATAACAGCCGGATCATCACACGCCCAATAAAAGAGCCAATCAGAGGCCACGTTGTAATTATTCACATGTCCAACAGAGCTCCAGAACATGGCTCATTTGAATAATTGAAGCCTGTGCATGAACATAATAGAAATCATACAGGAGCTTATGAGATTAACATAAAAGCCACCTGATGCAAGCTGTTACAAAATCAACAGGGAAACATTTAGTTTACACATAAACAAGCAGAAATTGGGTTGAGCAGCTGCTGGGGCATCTCTATCATCTATATAGTCACCATGGGTGCCATCTGTCAAATAATGTCATTATCCCTAACAATAATTACCCAAATAATATCCTTATTGCCTGCTAAATGACAGCTAATAATAGTCTTCGCCTGCACTCATAGCCCGAAGACAGTCCCACGGCTGCACTCTACTACTAACTAGCATCCCGAGGCAAAACAGTTTCCTGTAATTATGTAATTTTCATATGCAGGTCTGGAGGTCAAGTATGTGAGGAAATCTGGAAGACAATCTCCTGTCTGCTTATGTGCCTTGTCACAGTGCCAGCTCCTCAAAAAAGCACGAAAGCCACCCATTCACCTTAATTACTGTGTTCTGTTATGAAGACTACTAGTCCAGGATCCTGTTCACCTGACTCATACTAAAGAGGTTACCTCCTTAACCACTTACTTACCATTAACCGACATTTACCTCCATCAGGGCACGAGTCTGGCAGGTGTCATGGGACATCAGCAAATTAGTGTAAAAACAAATTAGTTAACTTTTGCTCGCAAATTTGACTTTGTCAGCTGGGACTAAAGTGAGCAGCAGATTTAGCAATCATGTTCTGGTACCAAGGTACCTACATATATATACTGAATTCCTTCTTACTGGCATCATTACATTAGGTTAGGATATTGTGTTCATTATTACACTATCCTGGACAATCCTTTTATACACCATTGTGATGTTAGGATTGATGTTTCACTAATAGTTTGGCTTTGGCTGTTTAGTGGTTAGTATTTAGTGACTCTTGCCCATAGTGAATGTGACTGTCACAGGGCTGACACACAGACACAGACAGACTGGCAATCTGTCCAGGGTGTACCCCACTTCTCACACAATGTCACCTGAGAAGGGCTCCAGCCGACCCCAGACACTGGTGATATACAGAGTGGATGAATGGATGGCAGGATCATTTGTATGTACATGGCACCAGGCATTAAAAAAAACATATAATGGCCCATAATCTGTTTAATGAAGTCAGTTTCATCACTGACACTGCTCCAGCATACTGAATCAGTGCAGTGCATAAAAAAACTCTGAAGGTTGTCAGGCCATGGACAATGTCGTTTAATGCTTGGCTTGAATGCAGGTCTCCAGGTATGTGAATATACTTTGAACTTTTTGTATGATAAAACATTTATAGTGCTGAATAACAGACTTTCCTGTTAATTTGTGCAAAGTAACGAATTTGAGAAAAAAAAAAAAAAAAAAAAATCACATGAACTGTCATGGATGGCAAACCTGTATCACATTTTTTGAGCAAAACTTTGGGCAGATGGTTGCTTTGAGTGCCAGATTAACAAGAGAAAATACAATCAGTTAAAGGAAGGCTTATAAGCTAAAATAATATATTTGACCTTTTTAAGAATATTACTGCAGCAAACCACAATAAAACAATGCTTAAAATGCATTTAATCACAAGAAATATTAGAAATGCTAATTTGATCCATGTATTCATTTGTTAAGAATGATGTGAGGAATAAACTACTGCAGTAAGCTCCCAAACTCTTTCTTCTGTCTGCCTGTAAATCCACTTTTCTACAGGAGGAACAAAAGATGGGAGGCAGCATGGGGGCGCTGTTGTGACTGCCTGGGTGTGGCTGGATTAACAGGATCTCTGCGTTTTAATGGGATTAAAAATGGCTGAACAGCACGTACTGACACGTCACCCCTACTATTGACTGCACGGGTGTGGAATATGGAATAAAGCAGAGTGTTGGGTGATGATCCTGCCACGGAGACAGGAACCAGGCAGACTGCTCGTGTTTAGGACACGAAGACCAGACATCATCTTTTCGCAAATTATTTTGTTCTGATGGGGATTTTAGTAATATTCCAAACTAAAAAAAATTGAATCAATGTTTAGGACAATAAACAAAAACAAAAAACAAAAACAAATTTGAAACAAAAGAATGAATTAAGTTCAAATTGAAATACTCATCGTCCATTTTTAATGAATATTATTTTTTCCTCACATCACTCACATACCTTGGCGTTCCAATCTTTATTAAGGTAATATATGCATGTGACACACCGCCCATCGCCGTTGGGATTATCCACATGGCGCACATATCCTGTTCCGTTTCCAGGGTAACACGCCACCATTGCCTGAAGCCAGGGAGATGAAAAGGTGCAATTAGTAAAAACAGATGACAAAAGGGCAAACGAAAAAAGGGCAAACGTACACACACAATGTCTCCATCTCATGTGTCAAACAGCGGTACTGTTAAATTGTGCTTGCCAGTACAAATGTAAGTGCTGGTGTGGATCAGGTCAGTCAGAACCGGAGCTGTGGAAGCAGCTCAGATTGCCTTCGTTAGCCTGTGATGTGGAGGCAGCGCATGGTCTTGGCACAGCCACACTGTATTGTCCAAGCCTCACCTGCAACACTGACACGCTCTGGCTGCTTACAACCAAACTCCCTCATTATAAACTTAAAACAAGTGGGAAAATAAACCGGAGGTATCATGCTGCATGTCAACTTCCCCTTGCCTTTTCCTGCTCTATTAAAACTCTCATAATCTGCTTGGGTGTTGGCAGTGAACCCCTATGAGCTCCTGTAAACTTCTTGGTGTAAACAGTGGAACGAACGCACTCATACTGCACAAAAAGTCCCTCAGGAATAACAGGCACACAAGTGGTGACTCGCACATTACTGGATGACTGTGGTTATTAAACACTCTTCGCTCTTCAGAAATAAAACTTACACAGAAGACGTGAAATACATTTTGAAGAGGGAAAAAAAAAGTAGCTTGTGTCCATTGTCTTAAAATATCAAGTTCTTGCACTGGCTGTCGACATCAGACATCAGTGCCTAAGCCCCACATATAACAGCCAACACACCAGTGTTTTCTGACTTGAAAAAGCAGCTGAGGGAAGGAGCGAATGGGCACAGATGCAAAGGGTCGATTCAGCCCTCATACACTGTGTCTAAGGAGTGATATAACAAACAAAAGCCAAGTTCCTCCACATTCTTCCGTGCACTTGGATCAACATAAACCATAGCAATATTATTATAAACACTCACAGCACACCAAGCTCTCTTCACTTGCGTCAAGCACCAAATGTCAGGCATTCAGTGTTTGAATTGTGCAAAGCGTGTGCAGAGAAATAATAGGACGCACTATGTTTAAAAAAAAAAAAATCAGAATTCAAGCACTTGAACAAAAGAAATCATAGAATTAACACTATTAAAGCCTGTTTGTTGTCATAGCTTTAGATGGGTTTATTTTACAATATGTAAAATACTATACATATTGTACTATATGCTAACTGTATTGCAAAATCTTTATGTGCAAAATCTCCCAAACACACAGTGCAGGGAAAAAAAATAAATCATACGTCTGAATCTTATTTTCCTACGCATGTGACCGTAGTTGCTTGCGTCATTGCACATTGTGCTCTCATCTTTTGAGTGATGCAGGTTACCACTAGAATGCACAGTATCAGGGTCTTCAAAGCTTAATCATAACAAAACTCCAACACGAAGATGGTGGAGTATTGCTCCAGCTGCATGAACTGACAAACTACTTTATCGATTAAAAAAAAAAAAAAAAAAAAAAAAAAAAAGGAAGAAGAATCAAAGAAGAATCAGCTGCCAGGAATCAAGGTGGGTGAGGGGTGTGCAAATTGACAAAGAACTTCCTGTCAATGAGGTGCAGTACAGCTTTTCTGTGTGCATGTGTGAAAGAAAAAAAGAGAGGGAAAGAGAAAGAGGGAGAGGGGCACAGACAGAAAGCAGAGGGGTGGGGTTGGAGCAGAAGAGAAGAGTGAACTGCTGTAAACTTTGACTCCTGGCCCCCCTCCAGAGGGAGCAGTATTTTAATGGTTGTGCTACGTGCAGAGCGTGAGGAAGGTTGGCTGATCCTCGGCTATGTCACCCCCTCCCACCCTTAACTGCTCAGCTCACACTGCAAAGCTGAAGATGGGTAAACAGTCACTGCTACAACACACTGTACAAAGTGTGTTTGTGCAGATTCAGGCGTCTGAGGGTAGTGTGTGTCGGTGTTTGTGTGTTAGTGTGGGTTTGACTGTAGGTGTGAGAGCTTTGGCACTCGGCAAAAATCCGGACACAGCAGTTTCGCCTTTCATTTCCTTAGCCGAACAGCTGCTGAAACACTATAAGGCTTCAACAACTGCAGAAAAGGTCAATTATGCACCTGTGATCCAAGCATGGTTGGAGTAAAACATACAGTGGGTACGGAAAGTATTCAGACCCCTTTAAATTTTTCACTCTTTGTGTCATTGCAGCCATTTGCCAAAATCAAAAAAGTTCATTTTATTTCTCATTAATGAAATTAATTTTCTTACAGGATATCTCTGTAGTTGGCCGAATTCATCTTTCCTTCAATTGCAACCAGTCGTCCTGTCCCTGCAGCTGAAAAACACCCCCACAACATGATGCTCCCACCACCATGTTTCACTGTAGGGATTGTATTGAGCAGGTGATGAGCAGTGCCTGGTTTTCTCCACACATACCGCTTAGAATTAACGCCAAAAAGTTCAATCTTGGTCTCATCAGACCTGAGAATCTTATTTCTCATAGTCTGGGGTCCTTCATGTGTTTTTTGGCAAACTCTATGCGGGCTTTCATGTGTCTTGCACTGAGGAGAGGTTTCCGTCGGGCCACTCTGCCATAAAGCCCCGACTGGTGGAGGGCTGCAGTTATAGTTGACTTTGTGGAACTTTCTCCCATCTCCCTACTGCATCTCTGGAGCTCAGCCACAGTGATCTTTGGGTTCTTCTTTACCTCTCTCACCAAGGCTCTTCTCCCACGATTGCTCAGTTTGGCTGGACGGCCAGGTCTAGGAAGAGTTCTGGTCATCACAAACTTTTTCCATTTGAGGATTATGGAGGCCACTGTGCTCTTAGGAACCTTGAGTGCTGCAGAAATTCTTTTGTAACCTTGGCCAGATCTGTGCCTTGCCACAATTCTGTCTCTGAGCTCCTTGGACAGTTCCTTCGACCTCATGATTCTCATTTGCTCTGACATGCACTGTGAGCTGTAAGGTCTTATATAGACAGGTGTGTGCCTTTCCTAATCAAGTCCAATCAGTTTAATTAAACACAGCTGGACTCCA
Source organism: Mastacembelus armatus (assembly GCF_900324485.2). Lineage (NCBI taxonomy): Eukaryota > Metazoa > Chordata > Actinopteri > Synbranchiformes > Mastacembelidae > Mastacembelus > Mastacembelus armatus. Next base: position 8,736,149 of record NC_046647.1, on the reverse strand, counting down.
ATGAAGGAGCAGAACCATCTCAAGGAGGATCAGAAGAAATGGACAGCATGTGAGTTAAATATGAGTGTCACTGCAAAGGGTCTGAATACTTATGACCATGTGATATTTCAGTTTTTCTTTTTTAATAAATTTGCAAAAATTTCTATATTTCTGTTTTTTTCTGTCAAGATGGGGTGCTGAGTGTACATTAATGAGAAATAAAATGAACTTTTTTGATTTTGGAAAATGGCTGCAATGACACAGAGTGAAAAATTTAAAGGGGTCTGAATACTTTCCGTACCCACTGTATAAGCTATTAACAAAAGCATGATGGTCCATGATGAATATGCAATTTGAGCAGTTAGCCCTCCTCCAAATCTTGAGATGCATTAACTAAGACTTTACACATTGTCTAAGGGTGTGGCGTCTCTACCCCAACAGCTCTTCTGTTATTCCAGCTTCTTTACTCTGTGTTGTCTAAATGTAGTCTGTAAATTATCCCTACAGCAAAGGTTATAAGAAATGTTTTTCAAACAGCAAGGAGTCATTTTGCAAAGAGCAGTAGGCAGGAGTCAGTTTGAACTTCACTAGACCATCTATGGACTAAAAAAAAAAAAAAAAAAAGATGTGGTTTTTAGACAAACGTATGATGTAACAAACATTACTTTGTAGAAGTAAAAGCCACAAATACAGTACACATTACAAATTGTGTACACTGGCACTATACACAAATGACTGTGTACACTCATTATCCAGGAAAAAAAGATGAATGCAAATTAGCTAGTGTCTGTGAATGCCAACCTTGCATGGAGTACCATTAACGTTTGCCTTTCATGTGAGCTGGTCATGAGAATAAAGCAAGCTAAAGCAAGGAGGAGGAGAAGCTACTTTTGATCAGTCAGAGAACCACAAAAATGCTTGGAACTAAACCCCTGATGGAAAATACAGCAACAACACAGACAGCACCACAGTGTGGCGGTCTGTCCTGGCAAAATGTGGAGGAAAAATCATTGACCATGAATAAAGAACACGTAATCCCTGATATCCCCTGTTGTCTGACTCTTAAATGTGATACTGTCACACAATCGGACACAGCTAAATATTTTAAAATCATCTGCTCTTAATGAAGCACTAGTCTCAAGTCTTAAAAATCCAGTTTCGTGGCATCAAGGTTGGCTGTGGCAGTAAACCAATAAATAACCAATTCAGTGTCATTTACGTAGATGATGCAAGTGGGAAAACACTGGTATACAAAATGGCATATTTATTAAAGTCATGTTCAGGCTACTTTCATTCATTACTTTAACATTTATTACTCATTGCTGATGAAAAAGGTTACAGTGACATTTATTAACATTATTACCTTTGACCTAAGATGAAGATTACATGCTTAGGTTCTTTATTTGGCTCAGATAACTCACACCTTAAGTAACTCAAGCTTGAACTAAGCTGCTGATTTACTGGAAACTAAAACACGCCTTTGCTCTTCCAAATTTGGTGTATTTGTTCATCCATTCCTGGTTTAGTTCAAGTTCAGACTCTTCGCTGATTTCTACACACTGAAGTTGAAACCGAAAGTAAAACAAAACCTCTAACACATTCTGTTAAAACGGGGAAATCTTGAACTGACACTTCGGTGCAGTCTGTGGGGGAAAAGCAGAAAGAATACACATGGAGGCACATGCAACAATGGGCCAACGGCCCTGATATAAAGTATAGATTTTTACTCAATTAGCATTTATGATAGCAGCTAAAGAGAGACATGCCATTACTTGCTCAAAATGTAAACCTCTACCAAATTATTTACAGCTTTTGTTAAACAAAAACGTGTCTTTCTGTGCAGCCTAGAAAGAACCTCAGTGTGTCTGCTTCATAGGGCCATTTGTGGTTTTGCCACAACTGTCACAATCATAAATAATGAAAATTACATTATGAAATCAAATGGATTTATAAAGCAGTGTGAAAGGCTGTTCAAGTGAAGAAACAGGCCTCGTGTGGGTGAAGAGAAATCTGACCGGACTGAAAGATGAAGCTTACCAGTCTTTCAAGACCTATTGAAATTAATATTCCAAAGGAAAGTATCTCTCTCAGAAAGTAACTCTACCAGATAAAAATTCACTATGAAATACAGTACTGTTCTATTCCTTTTAATCACATTACTTCCTATTTAGTTTACCAGTAATATCTTTATTTTGTAGAGCAGAGCAGTCTTATGCAGTTTTGAGATTGGAAACAGTCTTAATTTACCCAGAATTCATAGCAAATTAGACCTACCTAAAAGAGTCAAGAGCTCGGTGCTGACATCTACCTTAGGTCTGACTACGAGTTATATCTAAGCCACAGTCACAGTCTGCCTGCATGAAACAAGGCCCTGGAGTTTAGCAACCTGTTTAAATGACTAGCTGTACTTCCACATTCCAGATGGACCTCACTGCTCTAATGAGGCCCAGCACAGAGCTGTGGAATCAGACACAACAACAGCAAAGGGATGCCAGTGCTGGGTGTAATTTCACTCAAGGAACAGTGGATAACAAAATATCACTTATTTGATGGAAGAGTCACAAAGATCAGTATCAAACAGATATGCTATAGTCCACTCCAAGCCTTTCTACTTCTGACACATAACTTGGGATGGTTGTGGTACATGTGCACTGTGTGTGTGTGTTTTTATACATTGCCCTGTTCTCCTTTAATGGGCAAATTATCTTCACCAAAAGGATTGGGGGCCTGAGATAGTCTGTTGCACACAGAACACATGATCAAAACACTGCGATTCCTTTCCACATTCTCTGCATAAATAAAGAGGAATCCTAAATATGCAAATTAAACTGAAAACATACCACTGTGTACAGCAGATTACTGCAAGGCATTTTGTCTGGAGTTGCAGCCACAATGGTGCTGTACATCGCTGATAATGTTTTGTGAAGCCTATCATGACACGTACAGTGATTAGTAATCTCAACGAACATTATACTATACTTTGCCAACTCTAAATACAGAAGAGTACATCTTCAGGGTTCTGCACAGAAATGTCAGAGTTCAAAGTTGTCCTACATATAGATACAAGTTTCAGTTTTCACCCTGTTGCCCACTGTTGAGTAAACCAAGTTGAAATGGACACTGCAGAGGTTTCTGACTGTCTGTGGTGGCTGTGATTCGCTAACAATACCCTAAAGGTTTTGTTTATATTCTGTGTTTCTTACTAAAACTGTTGCCAATTTGTTCTTATTTAACTGACTTATTAATTGAATAATCATGTCATCAGTACATAACTGGCAGAGCATTTCCACAGACTGCTGCCTTGGGGTTTTTGAAAGAGGGGATTTACTTAAAACAGGTGTGTAAAGATATTCCCTAACAGCACAACTTTAGAGAACTTTCACATCGCTGATCATTGTGATGCTCACTTCACCCCTGGCTCACACACGTATGTGAGCCATGAACTGGGTTGGGGCAAAAGAGGGAAAAGCTGCAAGGGGTCTGCTCACTTCACAGAGGAGATGCTTATCCAAAGACAAGTACAAACAGTTGGGATGGAGACCTTGTAGTGCAGGGGATTGTGGGAACTAAGACTGTTTTGGCCTCAGTTCAGGATAACTTGCTGTTTCATCTGTCAGACAGAGGAAATCCCTGTTTAAAATAACAAGCTAGTTTACTCTTTTCAGCCTTACTGTAGACTGCGAACAATAGAAAGACGTATACCGCAGCAGTGCTACACTTCATCCTCAACATACGGCAAAGGAAACACGAGCACAGTTTCTGGTATCATTACGCAAATACCCTGATGGGGATTGTTGTCAGCCTTGTCGATTTCAGCTCACTTCGTAGTACCGACAAATAAAAGATAAACCCACAGGCTGAACTGTGTGAGTGGCTTTAAGCAGTTAGACAAGTCAGGAATATGCATTCAATAACCTGACAGGATCAGACAGCATCCGTTCATCTTCAGAACTACCCTGCAATCCGTCAGGTGGTGTTTCACCCACTCATAAGTGCTAAGAGAGCGGATATCCACGGGGGTGTGTCTGTTTTCTGCAGTAACTCTTTAGCGGATGCTCAGCCTGACTGAATGGCTCCATCAGTGTCTGTGTGACAGCCAAGTGAGCTCATTCTGTAATTGGATCAGTCACCGATGCCTTCTCATTGCCAGTGGTAGAAGACTGAGCACAGGGCGATATACCACTATAAAACTGAATACTGAAGCCTGTTGAGTCAAATAACACAGACGAGGAGTTTTGCTCTGGCCAACAGACAGATCATGAAATTTCACTCGTCTCATTCTCATACAAGCAAAAGCACAAGGAACAATTATAGCTATTAAAGTGGGTAAATACAACTAATTAGTTAATTGGAATAATGCAATAAAAACAATCCTAATCACTGTGTTTTTGTAAATCCACAATTAATCTGAGGTCATGCTCCACCCGCCATAATCCTCCTTGTCTTCAGCTCTACAGCTGCGAATAGTCAAAGACACAGGACCTCTTTCTCAAGGCTGCATTTGGATCACAGCCAGGGATGGCTGTAGATTGGCTCGTACTCGACCATGGGTGCTGGGTGAGCCTGTGCTCTGACTTGCATTGATTCTTTACTGTGTGATGGTAAAACAATAAACAGGAAAAGGTGGCATGCAAGGTGCTGCTTCAGTCATGCTGGTACTATAGGCGGAAGGAATGAGCAGTTCATGCAGCATATAGCTTATAACAGCTGGCTCCAATTCTCCGAGGACCAACACCACGTGATTTCCTCTAGGTCACTTAGTCTGTGGAGCCTAAAGATTTAAGTCAACAATTAGCTTCCTCATGAAAGCACACATCCACTGCTGCTCTATGACATTACAGATCAGGCAACAAATAATATTATAATAATGATAATATGGAAAATCAGTTGCAGGGGAATACACTTGTGAAACCAGTAATAAGGCCACTGGTGGCAATGTTGCAAATCAGTGCAGGACTGTTTTAGGGCAATAAAGGATTTCCAGTTTATCTTTAGTGTCATAAAGTGGCTTCATGAGATATTTAAACTGCATTTATCACAGGCAAATTGGTGGAAGGGATTCCTAAAACATTTACTTTTAGTATTTCTTTTACAGCTTTTTTATTTTATTTAATCATTATTTTTAATGATTAATTTGTTTACTGTTTTCTGAGTAAATCACAAAATGCCAAAAAGTGAAAAAAACAAACAAAAAAGCCAAATACAATTTCTTGAAGTGAAAGTGATGCATTTAAATGTCTTTTTTATCTGCACAGCAGTCCAAAAATAAAAACTCTTGTATTTACTATCAGATGTGGCAAAGAAAATCAGGAAAAGCTACAAGTAGGGAATGTTCGGCATTTTGCTTTGTAAATGGCAACTATTCATATTCACATAGTTATAGTATAATATAGCGACAGATTAAATTGTTCTGTGGTATTTCTTTTCTTTTTTTTGAAAAAATACACAAACTGAGCTGATTTTTACACTGTCGTGTAATTAATCTAAGCAGCGGTAGATAAGGGTAGCTCTGCTAACAAATCATTAATAATCAATAATTTATTGATTGCCTTTCCCACCTATAAAGGTATATGGTGCAGGATTTGGGAATGTTTCAGTCCTTATAGGACCAAACAGTATATTTAAATCTGGTATGCTACTGAGCTACAAACAGCATGTTAGACAGTGTTACAGTATCCTGTTTCACGTACAACAGCACTACTGTACAAACGTACTACTGTACACTGGAACTGAGAATATCTACAATGCAGTAGTGACGGTTTTACCATGCTGGGCATACTAACCTTCAGTAGGGAACAGCGAGTCAGTCATGTTGCTGATATAAACGTCTTTATATGTTCCCTGATAATGGCATCAGAAGGTGCTTGATACGCTGGAGTGCCAGGGAAACAAACATATCCCTCTGGCTGCAACATCCCAAACTGTTAACAAGTGAAAAGAGGAAGTGGAAACAATGACATTTAATAACTATTTGGGCAAAATCATTTTCCTCTGCCTTTTCCAATGTAAATTGGGCTCACATTGTGTTGCATCCCTTTGAGCCACTGACACTGGCGAACTTCCATCTGTGCAAGTTGTGCTGATTTTCGCTGGTCATTGTCCAGGTGAGTGCTTGCCAAGTCAACTGGGGCAGTAGGTGAGGGAAGTTCCCGGCAGTGTTTGACTCAGTGGCCTGCTGCATGGATCAACAGCACAACGTTCAACAATGTGCTTTCTAGAAAACCTTTCATGCTTACTAAGAACTAGCCAGGGTCAAAAAAAAAAAAAAAGAGAACACAACAGGAGGTACAGCCTAAAAATAACAGTGACCAGTAATCACCTCTGTGCCAGTGTAGAAAACCAAGTGACTGGAGCAGCAAAGGCCACAAGCTTCGATCCAATGCATGCTCTTTCACTTCTAGAGCTTTTAAATGTCAAGCACTGTGATAGCAATATGATAAGGTAAGGTGGCAAATAAAAACAGTGACTATCTAGTGGGAAAAGCTTATTGTTTTTTTTAAATGTGCTAATTAGTTTAGTGGTTTGCATTTAAGTCTCTCTATTCTGACTGAGAGCCAAGTATCAAACACATACAACAAGAAAACTATAAAGGCCTTATGAAGAAATAACTTTTGATAAGACATTAGATACTTATATATGTCTACATGGCTTTGACAAAATATTCACACACACACACACACACACACACACACACACACACACACACACACACACACACACACACACACACACACACACACACACACACACACACACGTCAAACTACTCTCCTATATGAGCAACCCTCTTAAAATCACTGTACTCTCAGTTTTATTTGGGTGGCATTTTAAAGCACTGGAAAAGGGATTCTGTCTAACCTTGATTTAGGCAAAACACTGCATTTCCCAGAAGGGAGGAGGAAGAGGTCAATCTCATGCTACAAGTCATCTGGTGACCAGATCTGATTAAAAGAGGACTCATAGGTCACATGCAACTCAACAGCCAAGTTGAAGCAAAGTTGATGTACTGTATGCTTTTTTTATGTAACTGCTCAGAGTACAACAGAAACGACGAACAGGGCGGTACGACAACTGTGGGCACACACTATATACTGTGAGAGGAGTCAGCTTGAAAATGAAACTACCCATCATTTAATAAGATTTCTTAGAAAACAAGCTGCCCAGTTTCCTCTGCTCTCACAATGACAACAGTAAAACACGCAAGTCTTCCTCTCAACACAGGCACCCTGGTTGTGTCTAACCAACCGTGTGTACATTTGTGTGGTACTGAGCTCAGTCTGATTTAGTACAGCAATACCCTTTTAGGCTGCCACCTCTGTAGAGCGAGGTCAGTGATCACCATCTACTGCAGAGCAGCGTCACTGTGGAGAATTCAACATATTCATCCCACTGCCATTTAGTTACAGCTCTATCAAACATGTCCTGTTATTTTCCTCTTTATGAATAAACACAATGATGTGTCATGTAATATGAACAGTTCTGCTGAGTGGGGACATAATTTCTAATTTAGTTGTGTGAATTTAGCAGCAGCATGTGCCTATTAGAGTAGCATGATATACAAACGTGCAATGTGTTAAGACTCATTGTTTCATCTGCGCATGCATGCTGTCATGATAAACTCATCTTCTCAAATGTGGAGATTTGCTTTTTTCTGTCTTTTGTGATAGTAAATGTATTTGCTGCACTAGGTAATCAAACTATTTTCTCACATTATAAAGACCAAAGTATTAACAATATTCAATTTTTGCAGTCCAGCAGCCCTTAATAAATTTTAACCTTCATGAACCTTACACTGCACAGAGTTTGTGAGAAGTGTTGATTTTGGTAGATGGACTTTGTGCTGCTGGTTAACTGCTTCACATTATACTGAGTGGTGTTTGTCATATTATGTCCACCTCATTCTTTTTAACCAATCAGGACAGACTACATTTTAGAAAAGCATACTCAACTCCGACCTCTGTGATGTCCATAAAATTGAATCAACACATGTATAACCTCAGTGCAGGTAGGTTATTCCAGGACTGCTGAATTAAGACTGCATCAGTCTTAACTGCATTCACTTTAGATTTATTTAAAACCAGGTCCACACCCTGAAAGTGAAATTTGTGACTATTACTATTATTACTATGCTCTGCTGCAGCAAAAGTTATTTAACCAACACTGCCTTGCTTCCTAACTTGGTTTCATCAGATTCTTTGACAAGACGTTATTTTTTAACACTCCATTAACACTCCATTAGTCACTGTGTAGTATCAGTTCAGGTATATTTTGCACTGATAGGGGATTTACTTCATTAAAACTGGCTTCACCCACTTATGATGTTTGTTATGCAAATATCATTACAGAATAAAATCGTGGCAAACTGGAGCAGTGCTGCTATAGAAACACAGAGTGTATTGTGTAGAGGAAATAATGCACCTGTCTGACTCAGGACATTAGCCACGCTTTAACCGAGGGCTTACTGGGCTTAAACACTGCAAACCAGTGCATGCAGATCGCTGGACGTGTGTTTCACCTGCAGCAGTACTCACCTTTGTCCTTCCGTTTATGGTGTAGTTGCCCAGTTTGCCGTTACAATGCCGGATCAGGTCGTCCATGCGACTCATGAGAAAGCGGATCTTCTCGCAGCCGGCCTCTTTCCCCTCTATCCACGTAATCTTGTCCCCACGAATGTCTTTACTGGAGTCGCTTTTTTGACTGACCAACTGGCCGTCTGTGAACCTGCCTGTTTTGTGAAGGGCTTTGACATTGTCCAAGATGCCCTGTCCAATCTCGGCTCCTAAAAAGTTGTCCACCACGCAGATGCCGTGCTTGCTCATACACGGGACCACGCACTCGGTGGCAAGTTTCTGCGGGGACGAGTTCGTTTGTCCGTTAGATGTGGCACTGTTGCTGGACCCATCCTCTCCAGGTCTATCGCCGACCCCAGGTGCTACTGAGTTTGTGTTTTGTGTGCCAGACGCACCGGCCGCCTGCTCCGGGCTTTTCTTTTCTCGGTATGTGTCCGGTGCCTTCTCGTCCCCTGACGGCGGAGTCTGCTCAGGCTTCTGTTTTGAAATCTGCGCCTTGTCCGCCTCCTTACAAATGAGTTTGTGTTTCTTCCAGTGCTGTTTCTGGTGCTCCTTGCTGCAGTAGAAGGAGATCCGGCACCTACCACACTTGAGGAGGTTCTCCATTTTCCCACAAAGTTCACAGTACTGTCGGTCTCGGTCCAGGTCGCTCTGCGGCTTCTCCATGTTTGCGGCGGGAACCGTCGGTGTACTGCGCCTTTAACTCGGACCCTTCACGCGCTCCCTGCTAACCGACAACTTTGGAAACGGTCCGCTGCCTGTGCCACGCTACACCACGACAAACGGAAAAGTACGACTCAAAACCGGGTCATTTTTTCAAGCTCACTACATCTTTACATCTTGTATCAGTGAAAACACACGACAACCCGTGTTCTCGGCCACACAGTCCAGATTGGGCCGAGGTGTTCGGGAGACATTTCTGACGGATAACAGTGGGTCCGAGAGTAACGTTAGTGTGGGAAGCCGCTCTCTCAGCCCATCCGCGGGCCCGCCCCCCCTGATGTCATCGCACAAGCACCGCCCCTCCAGCGATGTGTTCGTAGGTTCTCGGACACGCGGGAGTTCATAAAAAAGACTCGAAGGAAATAAAACCAAAATTATGTAGGATACTGTATGTAGCCGTCGCTCCCTTTCTTGCAGCCGCTGGGATTATTCACTGTAATTGGCAATATTGGAAAGTAGCCAACATTTAGTCAAAGGCTGTTATGAAATACAATTTTGAGATATTTATACTTAAACATTTATATATTATGCTGTTTTCTACTTTTATAAACTGTGATTCATTATTACAGATTAAACTATCCAAAAGTATGAAATATATTACAAATTAGCTCCTCCAACTTGGAACCTAATTACAATGGTGATTGCACATTAATACATGCAATAAGTCAAAATATAAATTATGAACTATTTCAAACAGAATTTCCCGCATGATGATTTTTTTTATTATTGATACTTGAGAACATTTGGCATCTGTTTTTACAGTATACTATGTAAACTTTTGAATTACTTACAAAGACGTTTGTGTGTGTGTGTCATATTTCAGTGCTTACTCAAGTAAAGGATATAAATACCTGATCCTGTTTTCAATGGAGGATATTAGAAAAAAATGACTATATATAATGATTTAGTAAAACTACATATTAAAACTATCCCATAATTACAACGATCACAACTTTGAGAGCACCTCCACTTTTCCAGTTTTTATTAAAATGTGCACAGTTTGATGTCAATGTAGGCCTACTGAAATCTAATCATAGAACAAATAAACAACTGGATATTAAAAAAGAAATCATGGAAAAATGTTGCTTAAGAAATTTAAATCAAAATTTTTGACTCACAAATTAGCCACCTTTTGCAGATAAAGTTGTACTCATAACTTTATATACCCCTGTGTCTGCCTTTTTAAAATCAAAATGACTGCAAGCAGAGTTATTAAAATCTTCCTGGAAAGGTTTCTTGGATGGTCTGTCTTCTTATGTTAATTGCCTTTTAACACAGTCTGATCCATCACTGCTTTTATACACAGAGAGGAGTCAACAAAGGTTGGGACACTTGTAGGAATTAACACCAACTATCAAGGCTTCATTTACTTCAATAGTTACAGAACAGCTGTTAGTTGTTCACTCATTACTTTTTCCCTGAAAAAAACCCTCCCTGTATAACTCTAAAATGTACAATATTTTTCAGTTATTGTTAACCTCCGTCACTGGATGTGAACTGCTTAAATGTCAACAAAAACTGGAAGATAAGATAAGAAAACCTTTATTTGTCCCACAATGAGGAAATTGCATACATGGGTTGTTCTAAAATTTTGGGCCTGTAGGTTACTGTAGAGGTGTAGTCAGAGGTGTAGGAGCTTAAATACTTTCCTAAGCTGATTTTGCGAATAAATGTTGCACTCGTAGTCCCATATGATCCAAACTGAACAGGAGGCATGTTTTACTTTACTCCTGTAAAATATGAATACTGTTTTGGCCACTGAAGAACAAGTGGTGTATAGCTGCTTGTTTTCTTCCTGCAGTAGCACAGAGTAGCTGTGTGGAAATCGATTTTTAAATACTACCTTAACTCCTGAAATGCATTAACAGAGCAGCTGTTATTATTCCGTAACAGAGGCACTGAAGGCCCAGCAGGTGGAAAACTCGACTGTAGGAGCTTGAAGGGAGCGCCTGAATGCATCGCTAGGCAACGTCATTGTTTTGCCCTCATTCCTGGCTCGCATATGTGAAATTCCTTTCACACAACAAAAGGATATTTTGCATAAAGCTATTATGATCGTCTGATCTGTTGAGTTAGTGTGCGTTTCTTGTAGTCCACAGTGGCGGTCGAGAGGAACCGTCGAAACCGACTGTCGAAATGCATACTGTATAATTTGATTTAATAAAGCATACATTTATGTTCAGATGAATATGTCAACATACAGATCTTTGGCGTCTAATGCCCAGCAAATAAGTGGAGAAACGGCTTTCTGAGTGACAGGGACGGATGTGTTTCACAGAGGCAAAGCACAAGCTCAAGTTGGTACCAGTCGTGTGGCACGTACGCAGGCAGCAAGAGTCCCCGGAGGAGGGGTTAGCGGAGAGAAGCGACTAATCTGATCAAGAAAGGTTGGATGAAACACACTTTAATAGCAACAAATGACACAGGCCAATCTAGGATGTTCATGGCACTAAATAGTTCGTTAAAAAGTACACACACATAGGCTTAAAAAAAAGCTTATAACTGATAATCTTGATTATTTCAAGACAGTTCAGTATCTTAAAATATGAAATAAATGTATCTTTTAAATGATTTGTACCCGTTTCACTTTAAAATAAAAACACTGCATACATGACTTTATGTAAGTCGCAAAACGCTGCAGTAAAACTAACATTTCATTCTGCTGTCACTACATCTCCCAGGTTGCACTGCTCCTCCATTACGCGTGTAAACGGCGCAAAAGCCCCGCGATGAATGAGATCCGCATGAATGCCTGCTATCAAAAAGACGTAAACACGATTCTTGTCGCGCTGAAGGACACCCAGACTTTACTTTACATGGTCACTTTTACCAAGAAGCGGACCTGTTTTATCCTTTGACCCGGATAATCCGTGACAGACGCAAAGCACTCTGCCTTGGTAAATCTGACTGGCAGCACGGACGTCAGTTGCTAAAACAGAACAGATATAACCCTGAGCGAGTTTAACATAGTTAGATCCATTAAAACAATAAACCGCAACACTGAAGGCATGAATAAGCGAGAAGGTAAGTCCAGCTAAGCTGACAATAACAAGCGCTGTTGGTTTGGTGTCATCAGTGGGGCTAAACTCAGTGGCTGTGTAATTAACTAACAATAAACACATTCAAACCAACATGCAGTGAGACTGAACTGTGCTGCTGATTAATGTATGGATGTTTAAATAGTAACTCTCCACTGGTTATTGTTACAATACTGATCTTACTCGAACTTGGTTTATTAATTTGTTTGCAGCAGAGTCTTTTTGCTATTTAAAAAAGGGATTTGACAAACTGGAACCAATGAATTAAAGTAGACAAATTAGTTGCAGTTAATAGTTTTTTGTTGTTTCAGTTTCAGTTCTCCAGTGATTGGTTTGCTGTTCAAATTAGGTTTGTGAACTTGGAAGAGATATATATTTAAAAAACCCAGTTTTTTAAGTCCCTACACTGGTTGATCACTGAGTTCACAGCACTGGTTGTTAGTTCACCTTTTACATATTTGAAGTCCTGATGATAACAGGGTCAACAAATGAACTGAGCTTTGTACTGGCCCTTTAACTTTACAATGACAGTTTAGACATTTATTACTGAACGGAAAACTGCAGCATCATCAATGTTTTCCTGCCTTGTTTCAGGTGAAGGATGTCCACATAAAAACTCAGATGCAGCGCAGGACCGTGATGCGGGCTCCAACCCATCCTCTCCAGTCATTACTGCTTTCAAAGGTAGTTAGTTGCATACTGTGTCTATTTCTCACCCAAATGTTTGCAGTATTTTGTCAGTGTTTGGAATACATCTGGAGTCAAACTGACCTTTCTGTGTTTTTAAGTTTTCCAGCAGGAGCTTGACACCAAACACGACAAATATGAGCGGCTTGTTAAGATCTCTAGAGATGTTACAATTGAAAGCAAGAGGACCATTTTTCTTTTGCACAGAGTCACCAGGTATGTACTGTTGTTGAATGACATGACGAATATTGAGAGTTTAGTCTGTAAAAGGATAACAGATGTTACATTTCTAACTTTTATCCTGTGGGGTGTCTCTTTATTGGAAGTGTACCAGATGCAGAGCAAGTTCTGAATGAAGCTGATGTTAAACTGGATGGAGTCAGGCAGAAAATTGGTCAAATTGCTGAAGAGCTCAGAGGAGAAGACATCTATCAGTTTCACAGAGCCTTCACTCCAGGTCAGTTGTCATACACCTGGTATATATATATATTTAAATCAACAAAAGAACCCCCACATAAACTCTTTCGTATAACATTGCGGTGTATTAAAAGTCTTGCACACGATGCATGCAAACATGTATAGGCTCAGTTGTAAGAAAACAAATTGTAGCGTGATTTGTGTACATAAACAGTTCTGATGATTCTTTAAAGTGTTCAGATGTTACTCTGGGTTTCTTTCCCCTCCACACCTCCAATCTGTTTTTATTGATTGGACTCCAGCTAGCGTGTGTTGTTGTCATTAGCCGAGGGGTTTGCACGCTTTTTCTAAAACAACTGTGAACGTTTGCCTCTTCTATTGAACATGGACAAGAACAACGCACCGATTTGCGTGTTGATTGTTAAAACAGATTGTTTGTTCATGGTAACTCATGCAAATGTAATTACATAAACTAATATAATAAATATGTGAGTTCATTGAATTCTATACTTTTTTAAATAGTCAAGATTCAAAAGCTGCTCAGGAAATACAAAATCAGTATGTTTATAACTTGTGACAGATATATACATGCACTTTAAAGGGTTAGGTCTTAAAACATCACAGAACTGATAAATAAGCTCCAACAAAACAAAACATAGTTAAGAGGTTAATTACTCGGGAGCTTTCAGGAGGACTTATCTTTGTTGTGTTGCTAGCACCTCAATCTCCATTTCTGTGCTCTGCATTTATTGTAAAGTGACTGATAGTGTGAGAGCATGACCTTGATGCAGGCCTGGATATGATAGACACACCCTCTGATAAAGTTGTTTTCCCACTAGCATCAATATCAGTTTTTGTTGGCGTAGCCAAAATGTCTGCAGAGCTTGGAGGAAAAACATTTCTGGGAGCGAGGGTGAGCTGTTATCTGGCAGCTGGGGAAGTCATTTTTAGATTGTGGTCACTCAGGAATCACTGCTGTATCCTCTGCGACGTGACCAGTCGCAGTTCCCACCAATTAGACCTTTCATTGCCCCCATTTTTATCATCTTTATTAGATTGAGACTGGACTCACTACACAGGCTCTTCAGAAAATCTCAGCTGGAAGTCTGCAGGCTTGTATAATGGATCTGCTTTTTTTTTTTATATAAGGACCATCAAGATATTGTGGGCTAAATCTGAGCATAATTGCCACTGATAACAGGGCAGCATGGTGCTTTGATAAGCTCTTTAGCTTGATGCTGCCAGCAGCTTTGAGACGATGAAAACACAAATGTGCTGCAGCTTTTTTTTTTTTTTTTTTACAGCCTTCACCTGTAATTCACTGAATCACACTGTGGTCAAACACTGAGCTCAGTTAATCTTTAAACCACCTGTGAACCTTCATGCATTTGATGACGATTATTGTGCATCTTCTATTCAGTATTCTCAATACATGAATGTGCCACAGTTTGCAGACAACTAATGTAGAGAATTTGACTCAGCCCTCAGTTTTTCTGACCACTCTGAGAGTAAAACTACTATTTTCCAATCACTTTTCCCTGGGGTCATTGTTTAGACATGATTTACTGTAACTTATGTGTTTTCTTTTTTTTTTTTTCTGGGTCTTGGTGTCTAAAAGTGACTGGCACTTCAGAGTGGGCCAAATAACACGAACAGCGCCTGGCCCGTAAACTCAGGAACTGAACTCTGCCTGCTTGCCTTAAAGCCTGTGTAACCTTTTCATGTCCTGTCCTGTCCAGATTGTGCTGTATTCTGACTAATCCAGTGTCACAGCTGTAGAGTCACTATGTTTTCTTTTTTTTTTTTTTGGTTGTTTTGTGAGGCTGTAAAAAAAAAAAAAAAAAAAAAAGTTCACCAAAAATATATTGCCACCAGAACACAGTTCCTACAATAGGCAGTTCATATAAAGTTCCTGACAACATGGTCTTAAATCTTGTAGTATTTCTCTATCTCAGGAAATAGTAACAGCTAAACAAGGCAAACTGTAAGCATTTACACACATGAATCAATTTGTTGCATAAGAAACCTTTCTTACGTGCTTCCCTCTGCTTTTCAAACGAGCAGTTCTTGGGGAAACTCATGCAGGCTTCATGGTGCAGGGCTGGTGGCTCAGTTCTGCAAAGTAAATCAGACTCAGTTCACACAGAGTGGGCAGCAATATAAACACATATTTAAATACACAGTGTTAAACTAGAGTTGCAGAACTCTTTTGCCAGAAAAAACTACAACTGAATTATAAGAAAACAAAGATTTGTGTTTAGGCGGTAAGTCAATCAGTGCCTTGTCCTGTGTAAACGACGGTGCGACTGGAATAAAAACTTAAAAACTTGAAGTGAAAGTGAAGTTGGAGATAAACCAGATGCTCCTCCTGGCTCTTTGTAGCACACCGTGGTTAGCTGCAGGGAGATAGGAACCCCTTTGAAGCTCAATTGCGGCTCCAAAAGTAAACTTCAGACACAAAGTCTTCCGTCCTGTGATTATTTGATTGTTGTTTACACAGGGCCAGAAAACAAATGAGGGGTCATCTCAGCCTGCCACAAAAAATGGCCACTGTTGTTCAATCAAAAGACTGACGGGAAACAGGATTTATTTGAATCATTATCTCAATCTTTGATCTATACTGTGCAGATATCGTGGAGTGTTTATACACATTCTACCTGCTCATTTGGCAAATAGTTGGCCTTTTCAATAAGAGTAGTAATTTTTAAGTAACTTGCAAATACATGTAAGTGGAGAAACATCTGGATGCAGTGAAACATCTGGATATAATCGCCAATGTCTTGCAGTGACCCATTCCAATGTGATCTAATGCACTAGGGATCCAGGAGTATGTGGAGGCTGTTTCTTTCCTGCACTACATTCGTCATCGGAGCCTTATTAGCCTGGAGCAGATCAATGCCAGACTGGTGTTCATGAGAAATGGCAAGATGGAAGCTCAGGTAAATTAAAAGAAGATTTCTTGTGTAAGCTGCATGTGCTCATTAGTTCAGTGTTCTTTTGTTTTTTGTTTAGCTGTTGCTCTTCATTTTACAACAATGTAAAGGAAGAGTACAACATTTTGGGGCATATACTTAATCCATTTCTTACTGATATCACTTGGACTTTGCACTAAATATGAAACGGCAGCCAGCAGGTGCATAGCTTATTTTAGCATAGCTTAGCATAAAGCCTGATTTTGAATTAAAGGAAAATCTGTAGTTTTTATTTAGCATCCAGATATGACAGCGCTACTGATCTTTTCAACTCTTGACAAGAAAGCAAAGAAGCACATTTTTTGAAGAGTATCAAAATATTTTTCATTTGACATTATTTTACATTTTTTTTCAAAGCAGTGATTATGGCACACAAAGACAACATCCAGAGTTACTATGTGCTGCATTTATGGCCATCCATCCATCCATCCATCCATCATCTATACCCACTTATTCCTTAACCAGGGTCACAGGGATCTGCTGGAGCCTATCCCAGCTCTCTTTGGGTGAAAGGCAGGGGTCCACCCTGGACAGGTCACCAGTCCATCACAGGGCCACATAGAGACAAACAACCTCACACACTCACACTCACTCCTATGGGCAATTTAGAGTCACCAATCAACCTGACATACATGTTTTTGGACTGTGGGAGGAAACCAGAGTACCTGGAGAAAACCCACACAAGCACAGGGAGAACATGAAAACTCCACACAGAAAGGCCCCTGATGGGTTTCTAGCCAGGAACCTTCTTGCTGTGAGGCTAACCATTACCCACTGTGCTGCCCCATTTATGGTCATTATGTCATTTTATTCACTCTGGGTGATGAGTGTGAGGGGCCCCTGTTGCTTAAACCACAGTGTTTTGTAGTAAAATCATCTTTATGCTTCAGAAAAATTATTTGTCCCCATTATGTTTTCTTGTCAGGGCTCAGCTGAAGCCGTGCCCCTCGCTGCTCAGGTCCTGACCTTCCAGGTGACACCCTCAGACTATCTGCTCGGTGTGGCTGACCTGACTGGAGAGCTGATGCGGATGTGCATCAGCAGTGTGGGCAACGGTGACATAGACACACCCTTCCAGCTGAGCCAGTTCCTGCGACAGATCCACGACGGTTTCTCTTACATCGGGAACACGGGCCCGTACGAGGTGTCTAAGAAGCTGCACACACTGCGACAGAGCCTGGGCAAAGTAGAGGACGCCTGCTACACCCTGCGCGTCCGCGGCTCGGAGATCCCCAAGCACATGCTGGCCGACGTGTTCACCAGTCGGACCACGGTCATCGACCCTGAGGAAGGAGTGGTTTAAATAACAATGTTTGTGTTCTGTGTGGTGTTATTTGTCTCCTTTACTTTTGCTCCAGTTCGATGTTCTATTTTTAATATGATTTGACAGATGTTTCATATATTTCGTGACGTGCTTGTTAATTTTGTTTTTATTACTACAGTACACCCAGTGTTACAATAGACAATGGGCCTTTTCTTTGATAAAGATCTGATGACTTCAGTTGTTTTGCTTGAATAAATGTTTTTGTGCCAACTATGCCATGCTCTCCCATTTCTTTAAGCTACTTTGATGGTGTGCGTGTTTATTTTCTCCTCTCTTCACCCTGCCCTCTCTCTATCACGCACAGATAATCTAAGGTAGAACCATTGGCTGCCTGCTCTTACAGCATACTGTGTAGTGGAGGAACCATGTGAACTTTGTACATTGTACGTGCCTATTCTCTGGCAGGCCCATTGGTACACACACACACACACACACACAGAGTCAACCCCTCACTGCCTCATTCGACCCTCTTTATACAATTTTCATCACGCTGCAATGATGTAAATTCAAAAACCATTTCGGGGCACGCTAAAGTATATTACTCAAAAATAACTTCAATTCTTCTGCTCCCTTTTCATCACCTGATGGTATTAATTATTACCATTACCATCCTCCCCTAAATAATGTCTGCGTAATCTAAAATCAGGAAACTCTTACTCGTATTTGGGAAAACACCATTTTACAATCAGATTAAACCTCAGACGAAGTATTACTTTATGAGCCTGCTTATTCAAGAAACAACAACATGGCGTCTAGGCTTGCAGCAACACTTGTGTTTTGTGAGCTACAGTTGGTTCTCTGAGCTTTAGGAAAAAATCTGACTGTGACTAATTCTACTTTGTGTATAAATGTCAGGTATTCAGTAATATGTCCTCTGTATTGTGATATATGTTATGCTACATTTAAATATTATTAAAACAGGTGAAATCAAACGTAGAGGGCCTGTGCTCACGCTAACGATCCATCATCATCGAGTGCTTATCCTGATTCATCCAGGGTCACAGGGGGATGGAGCCAAACTCAGCTGGCACAGGGAGAGGTAGGGCCTCTCAAACCAGTCTATCACAGGGCTGACACATAGAGACAGACAAACACTCACATTTACACCTATGGGGAATTTAGAGTCATCAATTAGCCTAACCACAACCTGCATGTCTTTGGACTCTTGGAGGAAACTGGAGTACCCAGAGAAAACCCACACAGACACAGGGAGAACATACAAACTCCACACAGAAAGGCCCCCGGCCAAAGCCAAAACCTTTGTGCTGTGAGACGACAGTGTTAACCACCATGCCACTCTTATACTAACTACCCAGGGTTTATCTTCATTATAAAACTTGACTTTCTGTGTATCACGATTTAACCAGAAAACAGTAAATTCTCATGATCGACATATATATTTACAGTGGGTACGGAAAGTATTCAGACCCCTTTAAATTTTTCACTCTTTGTGTCATTGCAGCCATTTGCCAAAATCAAAAAAGTTCATTTTATTTCTCATTAATGTACACTCAGCACCCCATCTTGACAGAAAAAAACAGAAATGTAGAAATTTTTGCAAATTTATTACAAAAGAAAAACTGAAATATCACATGGTCATAAGTATTCAGACCCTGTGCTCAGTATTGAGTAGAAGCTCCCTTTTGAGCTAGTACAGCCATGAGTCTTCTTGGGAATGATGCAACAAGTGTTTCACACCTGGATAACTCACATGCTATCCATTTCTTCTGATCCTCCTTGAGATGGTTCTGCTCCTTCATTGGAGTCCAGCTGTGTTTAATTAAACTGATTGGACTTGATTAGGAAAGGCACACACCTGTCTATATAAGACCTTACAGCTCACAGTGCATGTTAGAGAAAATGAGAATCATGAGGTCGAAGGAACTGCCCAAGGAGCTCAGAGACAGAATTGTGGCAAGGCACAGATCTGGCCAAGGTTACAAAAGAATTTCTGCAGCACTCAAGGTTCCTAAGAGCACAGTGGCCTCCATAATCCTCAAATGGAAAAAGTTTGGGACGACCAGAACTCTTCCTAGACCTGGCCGTCCAGCCAAACTGAGCAATCGTGGGCGAAGAGCCTTGGTGAGAGGTAAAGAAGAACCCAAAGATCACTGTGGCTGAGCTCCAGAGATGCTGTAGGGAGATGGGAGAAAGTTCTACAAAGTCAACTATCACTGCAGCCCTCCACCAGTCGGGGCTTTATGGCAGAGTGGCCCGACGGAAGCCTCTCCTCAGTGCAAGACACATGAAAGCCCGCATAGAGTTTGCCAAAAAACACATGAAGGACTCCCAGACTATGAGAAACAAGATTCTCTGGTCTGATGAGACCAAGATTGAACTTTTTGGCGTTAATTCTAAGCAGTATGTGTGGAGAAAACCAGGCACTGCTCATCACCTGTCCAATACAATCCCTACAGTGAAACATGGTGGTGGGAGCATCATGTTGTGGGGGTGTTTTTCAGCTGCAGGGACAGGACGACTGGTTGCAATTGAAGGAAAGATGAATGCGGCCAAGTACAGAGATATCCTGGAAGAAAACCTCTTCCAGAGTGCTCAGGACCTCAGACTGGGCCGAAGGTTCACCTTTCAACAGGACAATGACCCTAAGCACACAGATAAAATAACAAAGGAGTGGCTTCGGAACAACTCTGTGACCGTTCTTGACTGGCCCAGCCAGAGCCCTGACCTAAACCCAATTGAGCATCTCTGGAGAGACCTGAAAATGGCTGTCCACCAACGTTCACCATCCAACCTGACAGAACTGGAGAGGATCTGTAAGGAAGAATGGCAGAGGATCCCCAAATCCAGGTGTGAAAAACTTGTTGCATCATTCCCAAGAAGACTCATGGCTGTACTAGCTCAAAAGGGTGCTTCTACTCAATACTGAGCACAGGGTCTGAATACTTATGACCATGTGATATTTCAGTTTTTCTTTTTTAATAAATTTGCAAAAATTTCTACATTTGTTTTTTTCTGTCAAGATGGGGTGCTGAGTGTACATTAATGAGAAATAAAATGAACTTTTTTGATTTTGGCAAATGGCTGCAATGACACAAAGAGTGAAAAATTTAAAGGGGTCTGAATACTTTCCGTACCCACTGTATATAACGGTTTAGCTGTAGCAATTAGTGACAAAGCATTCCTTTTCTCGTTAAAATAGATATTTGCAACAAATGGTGCACAGCCTACAGGGAATAGAGTAAAACAGACAGTTAACCCACACAACAACAACAGATTTAAAAAATACACAGTAACGAATGTGTGCAACCAAACCCCATACCCAAGTCTACCCAAATCTGTGTGAAGCCTGACATCTACTGGAGAAAGCAGGGCTTTACTGAGGTATTAACAGACGAGGAATAAGGTGAAACCTACTACATCCCAGTGTACATGCCAGTATTTTAACAGCGAGAGAGACAGAGTGGGGTAAACCTAAAACATGGGGTGAGGCATGAGCCCCAGTGGTGTCAGTGATTTCCTAGAGGGTTTGTTTCCTTCTTTGTCAAGACTTCTCAACCTTTTCTGGCTTCAAGTTATCACTAGCCTTTGTTTTCTGTCAAAAACCCCTCCCTCTGTATTTCAGATGTCTTTTTACTGGTTGAATAAATCATATTACGCTGAAAATAGCAGGATATCTTTACTGTCCTCAAACGAATCAGATTAAGACATTTTCTAAAGTTTCTCTTAATGTAATGCTGTTCAACCCGATTTTAACATCACATTTATTCATCTGACCACCAGTTTGTAAATCACTGGACAATGTGAGGATTTACCTGTTTTTTGTGATAAGATAATTGTCAGTATGTCTGTCACTTGCAATCCCAAATGCAAAGGTCCTATATGATCTGTCCAGTTTGCCACTGAGCAGGTGAGGTCACTCTACAGTGCATGGAAGACAGTGGGTTTCATCCCATCTGCCACAGCTTCCATTCTCCACAGTGTGGTGTAACTAGTCAGAGCTGTACTCAGTACTGAGCTGTTTAGCACTGGGTCTTGTCCTGCAGCCAGCCAGGCTGAATGAATGGAGCATTTAGACGCGTGGGAAGAAGGATAAAAGACTCTGCTCTATGTGTGGTCTCATGCACAAAAGAACATTTTCACATTAACACTGGGATGGGCGTAGAAAAGGCTAAAAAACAAGCATAATTCTCAGTTTCTATATTTATATTTGAGCAGAAAATAACAACGACTGGCATCTCCTGTTGGCAACTACAATTTGAGGCAATACTTTGAGCCTGATGTTGAATATTCTATCATGAAAGCATCAGAAATGATCTTTAAAGTGATCATAAAGTACTACTTGTACAATACTGCAGTAATAACATTTCAAACTACACGCAGTTATACATTTGCATTTGAACTTGGAGTCTTGTTTATGCGTAAAACGCTTAAATTGAGATACTGAGAGCGCGTTTTTCTTAATTCCCACTTTCCTCCTGAAATAAAACATGGATAAAAACAAACAGTGTGCTACAGCATTCGTGGGCTGCCCGCTGTGGTTATGAGGCGGGCTGAAGGAGTCAAATTCCTGAACACGTAGGAGCTCCACGCGTTGCTCCAACTCGACGCAAGACGCAGGGGCGCAGCGGATAACGGGCTGCTGATGTGCGGCTCGATCAGACATTTTTATCTCGGCGAATTCTTCACGATGTTTTTCCCACAAGAAACATGATACAAAGACTGTTTTTTTCCACTCTCTAGACCGTCTGTTCATGCGCAGCTGAACCCATTTGTTTGCAGCTGAAGAGAAGTGTGAGAGTCTGGCGATCAGGGATCAATACTTGTATCATCGGGAAATGTTTATTATGGACAAAACAGCCCATGTAAAAGTCGTTTTCACGCCTTATTTGAAAGTGGCTGTGGAGAGAATAACAGTCTGGATTCACTTTTCCACAACGGAAATGAGATCAGTCCACTTCTTCTAAACATGGTCGATGGGAGTCCATGTAGTCCAGGACCGGGATCTGACATTATTTGACTTTTGAATACAAACTGCTTTTGGTTAATGGAAAGATGTTTGCTGGACTGATGGGGCTCGACTGTCACAGTAAATCTCTGCTTCACCGCTGCGAAGTTACAGAAGGTAAAGGGATGTTTTTAATGTTTCCCTGTTGGCTCTTCACATTAACCAAACAATTATCTGTAGATTTCAGCCAGATCGTAGGGATGAAAATAGCTGTTTAGGATTTTCACACTTTACTTTAATGTAATAATAACAATAAAAATCGAGACATGATTAAGGGTAATAAGAGGGTGCTGAGACTAAAAAGTATCATTTAGGTCATAGAGGTTAGAGGAACAAGTGGGCCAAGAACTCAGATCCTTTATTTAAGTAAAAGTAGCAATACTATACTATACAATACTACACTATACTATACAATACTACAGTGTAATAATACTTTGTAAAAACTCGATTCATAATGTACTTTAGTAAAACTGTACTACATTAGTATTAAAATAAATAGCCTGCACCCAAAGTAAAGCACTTCCTAATCAGAAAGGCACATTTCACATTCATGTTTACGATAATATTGAATTATAATTACAGATGCATTATTTTGTCTTTCACTGATGTTGCAGCTGGTAAAGGTGGAGCTCATTTTAAATATTTTATACCCTGCTATGAAGATCATCTATAATTTGAGTGACTTCACAAACTACTGGGGAATTTCCCAAAGAGGATCCGTGAAGTATAACAGTTATACTGTATTCTGTTTTATTACTGTAATTTCTTGAAACGTAACTAGCAATTAATGCAGTGCAGTAAAAAGTACAATATTTGGCTCTTAAAAGTGAAGTCAAAGTATGAAGTAGCAGCAAGTACAGCACAGTAATCTACTCTCCACCACTGCCAGTCAGCCTGTCTGATGAGTGCCTCTCACACACACACACACAGTTTAGCTGTCTGTGATCTAGTACCGCTCAGATAAGAGTTTCATCTAAAAGTTTTGAACAGTGATGTTTGGCGTAACATGTGTAGCAGTTAGCTGAACCCTGTTATTATGCTATGAAATAAAGAAAGTGGTGCTGTTCATGATGTTAGTCTCACACTACTGTCCCTCTGCAGCAGTAACCCTGTCATATTCAGCTGGTTTATATTCCTCATGAGGCCACACAGGAAACATGGAGGAGTTTTCCTATGAACAGCCTCATAATAGTAGAGCGTAGAGCAACAGATGCAGTCCTGGAGTATAGTCCACGTAGTATAGTTAGGTTTCCTGTCAACCAATGGACTCACTGACAGATAGTCAGATTAACTTCTGTGTCATCATTTGTCATATTTATGGTCATAAGGACTCTGGTGACTTTCACTTCCCTGTTTCTGACACTGTGGTCGGTCATAAGTGAGATGCTGGCATCTGAGGAGCTGCTTTCTCAGGAGGCTGCTGACATGCAGATCTGCCAGCGTGTGTTTGTGTGAGGGTGCTGAGCCTGTTCCTCAAACGTTTGTGTTTTCATGAGATCCCCTGCATTCCTCTGCTGAAGCACTTTGGACAACCAATGGACTCAGAGGAGTGCCTCTTTAATCTACCAAGGTAAATAATCTGGCCTCTTCTAGTTGAGAAACTTCAGTTTCTCAGACTCTAGTCAGCAACAGGTCACACTGAGAAACTGCTATTGTTGCAGTGGACTCATCTGATCCTTGGTGTTCAACTGCTTTAGGTCTCCTTTTGTTTATTTGCTGTTGGTGCAGGAATTCCTTACAAGCTATTTTAGCACAAGAACTAAGAGGAAGCAGCTAATGACATAGCTCTGAAGGACTTTAGCCGCCATGTAGATGCCCCCTAAAGCACAAGCACACACACACACACACACACACACACACAATGGGCCTGAGGCATTTCCTTCCCCTTTACTGAGAAGAGCCGTCTTTGTGTAATCGAAGCATGTTGATGATAGAGTAACACTGTCTATCAGCCACTTCTTGTTTCAGCTGCTGGGCTCTTTGACTGTCTGGAGTGGGCTCTATATTATACTGTATCTTGTCCACGCCAGATGGTGGACGGTCTGTGGTTGTATCTGGAACCTAGGGAGAGTGTTGGGTTTCTTAAATTGGTTATGGATCAGTGGCCACGTCTGCAAAGAAACACTAATGCAGTTGTATGTAATCTGAGCTTTAGTGCGGTGGTCTCAGTGGACGGTAGGCTCTTTTATTGAAGACTGTCTCTGCTCCACAAACACAGCCTGGATACAGTGGGATTCACCCTCAACATCACAGCTCTCCCTTAAGTGCTGTCTCTTCCTCTCCGGTCACATGGGACGGTTTAGGACTGACATCACTGCAGGTCATGAGGGTTTGAGCAGCGAGCTGTGGTTACTTTGTGGTGGTCATGGTTTGTGTGATGCCCTGCATTCTTGTCTGGACGTACAGCCACACACATAAAAGTTAAACTGAGTGCAAATTAGACAAATAAAGTCAAATTAGACAAATGAAATTAAAACTTATAGCACTATATCTTGTTCATTTTATGTACACGTTTAAATTCATATTAATAAAACTCAGTGGTGTTGTTCGGCTTTTTAAGTATCTAACAGGATTTTACAATGGCAGTACCATGACTGCTTGCACTGTTTTCAGTACAAAAGTGTCAGTGTGTCTCTGTGTGTCTTCAGTGTGTGCATGTGAGTGGGAAGAGAAAATCGAGAGCTACAAGTGAAAGAGGGAGCAGTGCAGCTGTACACAAAGGGGCTGTTGATTCCCCACATCTCAGCTTGCCTCCTTGTCTGAATCCTACACATTATATGTAATAATCATGTGGATCTGCAGCAGGTGTCCAGCCCTGAACACAAACTGGCCTTTATCACCCTGCTCCACTTTCAGGTCAAGTACTGTTTACATTGATGTGTTTCACTTCTCATTGCCTGTCAACAGGGCAGTAGTTCTCAAACCTGTAAGATTCACCATAGAAAGTTCTGGTTCCCTGTTGCTGTGTAAAACACTCTGATTTCAGGTTCATTTAACACTATTAGGAAAGCTGTGTTATGTGAGTAGTTTAGTTAGAACTTGTTATTGTGTCGTCTGAGTAAATCTTGCCAGTCTGAATCGTGATAGCCTCACTAGCATCAGAGGAGTTTTGTTTATTGATTGTTTCATCTGACTTTTGCTTCCACATCCCTGCAAGGCCTGTACGCCCTTATTGTGGCCCACGCCACAGTCAAGAGTAATAGGGCTCTGTTTTCAAACATAAACAGATACAAATGCAAATCTTGGAAATGTTGGTCATGCAGCCCACAGTTCTACTGAGAGGAGTGTCTCAACTCAAAATGACTGTGTGGCTTTGGTATTTCCCAACAGCTGGAGTAGAATCCTGGGAAATGTTGCACAGCTGCCCAGGTCGTTTCTCATTTAGTTAGCGATGCTAGCTTTAAGGGCAGAGAGCTTGGATCGGATGGAAGTACCTTTAGTTTGGTTATATATCACATTGAGAGCGTTAACAGTGTGAACAGTGAACATTCTTGTGTAATTGGGCCCTTTTTTCCTCACATGTTCCTGATGTAGTTGATGATTGCACAGTTAATCCTGCCAGTTCTGTGAGCTCACTCTTTATCTTCCTGACGACTGTGTTGTCCAGCTTAATGGTTAATCTCTGCATCGACAGGTGGCAGAGCACCAGGGACAGCTGGCTCCGGTCGTAAGAGGCTCCATCGAAGACCGGGGTACATGAGAGGAGAGCAGTCCAGACTACAGAGCAGTACGTATGAACAGGAGGAGGAGGAGGACGAGGAGGAGGAGGAGGACCAGGAAGGGAAGACATCTTGCGTTAGGAATGGAAAATCAGGATGCCACACTGACATCATTGATGCAACCAGCACACAGAGGATAAGCCTGACACCTGCTGTCAAAGTGTCCTCAACAAATCAGCAACAGCCTGATAAGCTCACATGTAGCTCCTGGAAGAGTAAGAGTTTCCTGTGCTCTGTTACTCATTCTCTTCACACTGTGCACTGTGGCGCTATTAACGGTACGTCCAGCCATGAGGAGCAGTCCTCGCTGCCACAGAGTGAACTCAGGTTAAGCCCAGGCCCAGCACCACAGGACTCCTTTAGCTCCAGCTTTAGTTTCATCCAACAGTCGCTCAACTCCAGCCAGAACAGGGACACAACCACTGCTACACCGGCCCAGGAAACAGAACCACTACATCACTCAACAAAAGCGCCTAGTACGCCTCAAACAAAGCCAGCAGCCTTATGTAGTGAGATCTCAAAGCATTCAACTCCCGTCCAATCACCGCCTTCTTCCACTCCCAGCAGTCAGGCTGAGAGAGAGGACCTGACTTTAGGTGGGAGGTTTTGGCGGGATGGTCTGTGGGGTGGTAAGGAGGCCACGTCCGACCTGGCTGACCCTGACTCCCGGTATCTGGACGTAGAGATCACCTCCTCCCCGTCTGTGGACTCAGACACCGCCTCCGCCTCCTCTGTCACCTCTGGCTATGAGAGTGCCACGCCTGCCTCCGACCAAGGCTGGGACAACCTGGTGAAGAAGTATGAGGGTGTGCTGCAAGGCTGCCTCCAAAACAACCGCACTCACACCAAGGTGAGCCACTTCTGATGTGAGGAGGAGAGGCTGGTAAAGAAGAAGCTGCAGCCCATGGCCAATTAACTTAGCTCAGCATAAAGGGAAACAGCTAGTTGTAAAGCCTACCTAGTAGCTAACTACTGCACATACTGAACTAACAAAAATATTTGCTTAAATTAATATTAATATTAATATTAATATTAATATTAACTTAAAGAGAAAATGAGTCAGGTTGGTTCGATACAGCTGGTGTAGTTATGCTACATGAGATTTTCAACTTTATGCGCAGTGACCCAGTATCTCTTTGAAATCACGGCCACTGCACCAACACTGCTTTTTTTTGTGGTGTTTGGCGACTGTTTAAAGAGCATTGCCCTCTGGACTGTTGGATGATCTGTTCTGTCGTCTGTCTCCCTCTCAGATCGAATCCATGATGTTGAGGCTGCAGAGACTGCAGCAGAAGGCCATTTTGGATGATGACTATGACGCAGGTGAAAAACGACTCACTTGAGCCTTGTCTTTATTAAGTAGGTCATTTCAGCTTTGGTTGAGGGGAGTCTGACATTTTTTTGTTCCTTTCATTTGACATTTTTGAAACTGAATTTTTTAATGAAATTATTTCACTCCTAATCAAAACACTGAATGTTTCATTTAGTAAAGTGAAAAGAGGTACAAAGTACAAAGTGAAAATGAAGTGGACAGAAAGTCGCCTGCAGCTTCACATATGGTAACTCTGTCCTGTTCCATCATTGTGACTGAGTTATATTAAGGTTTCACTGACATTTTCATTCAGATTCAGACTTTTATCAGTCTGATGTTTGTCCAGTGGCTGGTAGAAGCCAGATATGAGCAGTCACCCAGTTGTTTTTACTGGCTGTCTTTCTAACTGAATTAGTTGTAGATTATGTTAGGTGGTTTGATAAGGCACATGACATACTACACTGACCTTTACTACAGAGGTTGGTCATATTTATTGAAACTACCCATTTACACAATTAACCCAGAGATTTCAGCCTGTATTCCTGGTTTATGTCCACATGGTGTCAAATATTATCATCAGTTGAGCTACTATGAGTAGTTTTGAATGTTTCAGCAGAAAGTTCAGTGTCAGATTAGTTGGCCAAGTAAACGTAAAATCCAAAAACCACTGAAGGTAGAAAAGCCCTAGTTCAAACCCTACATTTATTTATAAGAAAACCTTTGGGGCCGCTGAGGCTTTGTCAGCACTAATTCTTGTTCCATCATTAATGTTTAGCTTCTAAAGTTTCAGCTTTGAAGACTGCATGGGAAAGAGCCAGCGACTCCTCAAACCTAACAAAGTTAATCTGGGCTTTATTTTGAATCTGTTTTGAGAAGGACCTGTGTTCATTTAATGGGTGACCTGAATACTCTTTTCTAGTTGGCCAGTGGAAAGTTTATTTTCATAAGACGTCTGTATTCTGACCCATTTCTTCGACCTTCTGACAGAAATAAATACCAACATCTGCTGTCGATGTCCTGTAGACTTTGAACTATTGAGGTGAAGCGATTATTTGACTCACTATGTCTTGTCAGATTTTCTGGTTGCCCTTCTGATATTGTGCATTGCACATCTTTCAAACTTGGTAATTGAATAAGGAATCCTGTCTGCTGCCTTATTTAAGTGAATGCAGGTTACACAGACGTTATGACCTAGATAGTAATTTGCTTTCAGCCACAACACAGCACTATTTGCACGGAGATCCTAAGTCTCTACATTGACTTTCTCCCTCGAACGTAGCAGCTAATAGCTGGCATTTCTTTGGTGTATGGTGTTGGATGTTATTCAGAGTATGTGTTGGTGCGTTTTCAGCTGAGCGTTTTGGGAAAAAGCTGGAGGAGCTGTGCAGGGAGCGAGGAGCTCTACAGCTGGGTTTACCCTCCAGGCAACCCAGCGTGGCTCTGTTCCTGGAGCGGCTCAGACAGGTGGTGCACAGCGCCCTCCAGAAGGCAGAGAGTTGTCAGCGCAGGTCAGTTGCACAACACTGGCAAGAATGCTTCTAAGATGAATTGTCAGCCTATACACAACTCACACTGGTCACACCCAGGAGACAGGAAAATCATCGTCTGATTCATGACCTAAAAACTGCAAAGCTCTCTGTCAAACATTAACATCACAGTAATTACAAGCTGTGTTTTTTATATCAAAGTATAATGTTACTGATATTAACGTGGAGATTTTCAAACTTTGTCCTATGATCACATCTATTCTGTCCTTCATTACAATGTTGTAGAAGAGTTAGGGAATGATGTCAGAAATAGCTCTTTTAGCAGGAAGGAAGTCAGGTGGGGCCCATCCTGAGGGGATCCTGGACAAATGTAACCTAAAGCTCATGAAGCTACTGTGTTCTCCATAAATTCCTGCTCAGTTTTAAAAAAAGAGGAAATGAAATTCTTCCGAAGATTCTGGGTCACCTTTGAAATATAGTCTTTCTTTTCATTTGAGCCAGCTGGAGAAAGAGTGAAAAAAGCAGGAGTGAAATGGTTAAAACTAACTTTAGTGGTAATGGAACATTATGCATTAGCATACCAGCACAGAGTGCACATGTGTCAATATTAACTCAATTCAACTTCTCCTGAAAGAGTCCAAAAGAACCTTGAAATACTGAGCAAAGGTATGAAAAACACAGCTTAGGAAAGTCAAACACCAGTCACTGTATTTTCTCGTGGCAGGGAGCCTGATGCAGGGGAACGCTCTGACTCACTGCAGGGTCCGCTGCATCAAAGAGATCGCCTGATCCAAGAGAAACGCCTGTTAGAGGTAAATTCACTTCGGCTTCTAGTGTTTATTTCTGGCACTTTATATTCAAATGTCTGTTCCATTCGCTGTCTTTACTCATGAAAAATAAATGAAAGTAACTTCTAACAGATGATCAATATTTAATTTGGAATAGCTGAACTGTGAAGTACCTGTTCTTATCAGTGCTAATAATATAAGCTCATATTGCAACATATTAATACGGGTAAATGCTAATCATCTATAGAGAGATTTGTGCTCAGATTTGCATCTCATAATTTTAATCACAGCATTAGTGAGGTTATTTACTTGAAAATAGAGCTAAATGTACTGGTTTGGATAATTAAGGTCCATTATTTCATATTATTTCAGTAGTGTTTTCCAATCTTAAAACTACTATTTGAATTAACATCACATCCAACCCAAATAGAAAACAGAAGAATAACTAAACTTGAGTAAAACCTGAAAATGAAAACTGGAATCATAAATGGAACCTGTGCAGGAGGAGATAGCAGAGCTTCAGCGGAGGCTGGCAGAGCTGAAGGACCGCAGTCGATGCCTGGAGCAGCAGATCCAGCATGAGGAGCAGCAGGTGGAGGCCGAGGAGCTGGAGGGCTCTGTGCTGAGGAGCTGCACCGTGGCTCAGCTCCGAGACATGAGCCGGACCCTGGAGGACCTCATCACCTCGGAAAACCGCATGCAGATATCTGTCTCCCCTCCACCCTCCATGCTCAGGTCAGAGGAACATACCTACAAAATATTCTTTTCAGACCAAACAATTTGTTTGCGTGAATGTTATATGGCTCCAAAAGGATCTTATGAATGTGTAAATGCACCAATGTGCGCAATCAGAAAAAAGCTGTTATAGACATTTCATGTGCAAGAAAAAAATATAAGTGAAGCATGTGATTAATAGCTAACATGACTACTAGCTGCAAACTTTCTGCTATATGAGTAAACATACTCATACCAGTGTTTTTTTCCAAAGATATTTCATGGAAACACTTTATTTCTATAAAACTTATTCCATAAGACCTTTTCAGATTTAGATGTCCTCTTTTAATTAATGAAATATTAAGCTATATAAAAAAAATCATACCTGCTGTCCCTTTGCACAGTCACAATTTCATTTTTATGCAATCAGTGCACAATGAAAATCAAATCCCTATAAGGACACAAAAGCACATAAAAGCACACATAAAGCTGCACATATCTTTTAGCTTTTGCTGTCCAGAAAATGTAACGAAGCCTTTGTGCTTCTGCACTACATGGTATGTAATTGAGAATATGTGTAAATGTATGAGGAACATGGAAATGTCACACGGCACACTGGAGTGGTCTGCGGAGAAACATTTTCACACTTTATACATTTGAATTTTACACTTCTGTGTGATTTTTCCTATTCGTCACTGGAGTCTAACTGATTGGCTGAGCCTGAACGTTGCCAGACACCATAAAATAAAGTCTAGGGGCAAACTTTAATACATTACCATCACTCACTGCTGAGTTGTTTGGATTTCATATCGAACTGGTAGAATGTTTATATATTGGTTATATATGCTAATCTCATCTATATGTTTGATACTATATGGATCATAGGGGACACACAAAATAAGTGTGTCAGGTTAACACACCTGGTCCATTTAATGCAATCATAAGGTTAGTGTAAGTTTAAGTTCCATGCCCTCAGATTCACTTATTTCTTCTTCAGGAGACTGTTGTAGCACCTGCAGTACTACTAGTCACCAGGTGGGGTTGCTGCAGGGCTATGTGTGGAAGTGACACTACAATGGTCAACGGTCCATGAATGTTTTTCCCTCTATCACGGCCCATATTGTCTTATCATTAAATTAGCTCATTTGGAAGAGGAAGCAGATCAGCTATTTCACAGAGTCTTTGCCTCCTGGATTCATTTATCTTCTCTCAGAGTGGCATTTTAGAAATGTCTCACAGCAAGACTGTCTGCATGTGTCTCAAATAACCTAAAATAATGGCACAGGAGGGAATACAGTATTTTTACGTACAGAGACAACTAAAATTGCACACAGATGAATTTCTTTTGCCGCTGGTCACATGTAGCTGTTGTTCTTGTGGTGGTTGAAAACATTTAATCTGGAGCATCTGCCAACTCAATCTAATGCAGTGCAATCATATAAAAGACTTCGTAAAGTTTTAAAAACAAAACAAAAAAATTTTCAGGCTCAGAGTTTCAAGCAGCCTCAACTATTTTTTTCTTTATTTCTCACATTCTCTGTGCCCCCAATCCGCTTCTGTCACACCTGCTTGAACCTGCTTTGAATTTTAATGGTTTTTCTCAGATGCAAATGATTACTTTGCATCATATCCTCTGAAGTTAATAGCCTGTGAGGGAGCACTGCGGAAAGCTGCTCTGTCTTGCCACACATTAGAAAGACATGTAAATTGTACTTATCGCCTTCTCAATGGCAAGACCCACCATCACTGGTATAATTTGCAATGTGACATATTTTCACCCCAACTGGAATCCATTTATCCTCGCTACGGATTGAAACTGACCTCAGATCTGATATTCAGCTTCGCATCTCCAGGTGGGATGTTCTAGGTCATCATGATGATTGTGTTGTAGTTCCCTCTCCAAATTACACAGGGCATTTCTCTCACATATCAAGGTGGATTTTCTTATGGTTACTGGATTAAAGACATCCACACTCTCCAGAGCAGATGCAAAACAGGATGCTGTAACGCTGATGATCACAGGCAACAATTTACTCTGACTCACCCTGAACATCAGCTTGAATAACGTGTAAAGGGCAGACCGATTTTTGGGATAGAAGGAGAAGGGGACTGACTCAAGGACACTGTGTTATGCATAATGGATTTTATGCTTTTTTTTTTTTCTCCCCATCTATTAATGGATTTATATCTGTCACCAAACAATTTGACCTGAATGGTTTGTCCTTTTTGCATGTTTGCATATAGTAATAGGATTACTGATATAACCTTGATATTTGAAAATGTTCAGCTCGACACTTGAATCTAATGGGCGAGTCAATGAAACCCTGCTTTACAGGGTGTCATCATTGCAGGAACAATCAAAATTCAGCTAACTAAATATTGTAAATTGTGGGTTATTTTAAAATCACAGATTTAAGTCATGTCTAAGAAGCGCATCTTATGTTTAAATGTTTAATTTGTAACATTTATAGGGATATATTAACAGAAATGTAATAGTATTTATGAATATCTCATCATTAGTGTCTCATCACAGTCATTGCATTTTTTTCATCTAAGAATGAGCCTGATAAATCTACACAGGGAGTGGGTCTCCTTTCACAGTTGCAGGCATGTTGAGCCATAATATTTCTACAGTAGCCCAGAACAGACAAACCTAACACTGGCCAGGGGATTCCAGGTAGTTGTGTTTTGTTTTAAAAGGTGACAGCCACAGTACTATCCCTCAGTCCGGGAAAGTAAACTGGACTTTTAATCCTCCCATTAACTTGCACTGTAACATTTGAATTCATTTTTTGCAGGCTCCAGGAGCAGGAACAGGCATTGAATCTGTCAATCAAGGAAGCTACTGCAAAAGTAAGTCACTGTTCCTCTGACCTGGTTTAGTGCAGCAGCTCAGCCTTCTCTCAGCATGCCAACAATGACTGAATGTGGATCCAGTGGGTAATAAGTCAAACTAGACAGTGTGTGTTGTGTGCCAGGTTCAGTGTGTTAAATATGCAAACTAAATGGCAATGTCTGTATTCATGTACTTATTTCTATTTAACAACACAGTGAACTCTCCATAGTTGTATGCTAAGACTCAGAAGCAACAGCAGATGTCGATTTGAATAAATCCTCCTGAAAAATCCTCTGTAAAACAGTACAACACTGTAAAAATACCAAGGTCTGTTTTTCCTGCTTTTCTGATGAGAAATAACTTAATGAATTTGCCACTTCTGTGGGTTTACTGTACATGTTACTGTAGTATTCCTGTGTGTCAGTGGCTTTGCATGCTTCCATGTCTGGTCTTGTCAAGGGTTTGTTTCTCGCTCTGACTGATCTCTATACATATATCTCACAGCTGGAAAAAGTCAGAAGCAGCAGAAATCTATAAGAAGCGCTGGTTTAAGAATACAAAGAGAGAGACACAGCAGGGGATGTGGCTCTCTAAAGACCTTTTTACTGTCACCGTGTCCTTTAGAAACCCTTCATCAAATGGTTGGTTGATGCTACGACTGCACCTCAAAGGCACATATGAGCCTTCCACCAAGAGACACATTTACCACAATCACAAGATCGGCCATTATCAAATGGAAATGAAAACTTTTGTTCCTGAATGAGATATTCGCACCTGCTGTGACAAAATGATTGCTGCCATGAAAGTAACTTTTACTTTCTCTATTGGCTCTTTCAAAAATGACAAATACCCTGATGTTTTGAAATTAAATAACCAATGTCAGAATTTTTATGCAGTTTTAAAGGCACCTCAGAGCAGATTCCAGTTCATGTAGTGCATGACAAAAAATTATGCAAGTCTCTTTGGAAAAGAAAAAAAAAACTGTTTTCTATATTTCTGTAGGAAGAGAACTCCCTGGAGATGTTCTGCCTCAGAAATACCAACCTATTTGACAACCTTTTCAAAGTGCTGCCGAAAACTGTGTCAGATTCATGAGAAAATGCGTCAGAAAATCCGGCTCCACATCCCTTTGAGCAGTGAAAAGAGTTCCTCAAAAGAAGGAAGCGCATCATGGGGGTTGCTCAAAGTGAATACATTGGAAAGAACAGAGGCTTAAAGGTCAGAATGAGGGCAGATGAGGTCCAGACAGGCTGTATCTGAAGCCATCAACCCCTGTGTGAAGACTGCAGGTCTGAGGTGCTTCATCCCCATCAGGCCTGTGACATTCAGGGCCATTTTCCTCTCTGACATTCTAATGGTGTCTTTTATGGAGATTTCACATTTCCCTGTCTGTCCACATGAAAGGAGACTCTTTTTTGCTAAAGGTTATGGACAAGGTAACATATCGGCATTGATGTTCTGCTGTGTATTCAAAGCAGCACGAGCGCAAAAGAACGGAAATGAATCTGTAAGGTCTTGTAAGAATGAGTGTCAAAAAGAAAATGAAAGCGGAATTGGAAATGAGCTGTGCATCCTGTGGGATCCATGTGTCTGCAAAGGTTTTGTCAGTTACCACCCTCCCCCCACACTCTCCTCTGCCTCTTCCTCCTCTCTTTTTCCCCAGGTGGTCATGAGTCAGAGGCTAGGCAGCAGCCTGAGAAGGAAAGTCAGTGAGACTGAAACACAGCTTTTGGCACTGCATGAAGCCAAACTGGCAGCCATCTCAGGTAACTGTCCACTTAGACCCACCCCAATGCACCGCCGTGTAGGTTTCACATTTTTTATTTACCTCATTTGCTTCAATCACCCACCATTAGCCTCACTTAATTACATCATTAATGATCGAGGCGCTCATTGATGGGCGGCGTAAGAGTCATATCTTCCTGTTATGTGCCGATGCAGGTAATGATTTTGGCAGTGCCAAGGAGCTTAAGGCAGAGATGAAGGCAGTGTACACGGAGCGAGACCGGCTGGAGGCTCTGGCCAAGAGGCTGCACAGCCTCAGCTCGGGGAGCAGCCAGGAGCTGGCCAAGATGAAGGAGCAGCGGCAGCAGCTCAGGAAGGAGCTGGAACAGAGGGAGGGCCAGCACGGTGAGTCACTTAGACCTGCATCGAGACCACATGAACTAGACTGCTAAGGGCATTAGGATAAAACCAGAAGCACCAAATCATCCTCTTTACTGTAATAAACCCACTCTGTTATATGTGTAGTTATATTTAAATAGCTTAAAGCAATCTGTCCATTTAATATGGTCCTACAAATGATTCACTAAACCGTGCATTAAGAGTGGAAGTAGCAAATTCTCTGCACCCCTAAAACTCACTAATTGTCATGTTATATATTTGTTTAAACTATAGAAACACCAGATTACAGGGCTACAGGCTATGTGGCAGAATATGTCTTTGCTTGGCAAAATAACGTCCTGCCAACCAGCAGAGACATCACAAAGTTGCTACTCCTGGCCAAGAAACAGCCCAGTGTAAAAATACATCAGTTTACATGGTCACTGACAGATGGCTATAAATCATTCAGACAACATAATTAGAATAATAATTCATTTATTATCTCACCATAATTAACCACAGTTTTTCCCTTCTTCAAACCCAAATCTCAGTTATTATACATGTATTTGTCCTATGTTGCTTACAGGGGCCTACAGATAAGAGTGTTGTAGGCAGAGGTGGGATTGAACCAAAACAGTGAACATGTGGGGCCTAAAACGAAAACAATGAGCTGAACTATGTCCCACTGATTCAAGAAAATGTTCGTTGTACTTCTTTGAATACAGCTTTTAAATATTAGTTCAAAATGGAACTGTGAGGTCTCTTCAAGAGACAAGTATCTTCTTGGTGTTGCTCCACGCTGGGAGGACATCAGTGGACGATGACTCTTCCAAATGAAGAAGTGATCTGTTGTCAGTGGGGACCAGGCATCAAATGAATTACCAGCAGGATTGGCAGTTGTTAACAGGAGGAAGAGGAGTAGTGGAGGGGTTGTGCAGTGGAAACGAGCGTTAGATTGTGTGAAGTAGCCAATTACCTCCAAGCTACTCAGTGCAGACATGATATATCAGCGCTCTCACACACACTCAACCCAGAGGATGCCTGAATGCTGCTTCAAGAAGGGCCATGTGTTTTAGGGCTGAGGTGTGTGGGGGGGGGGATTGGTTTGTCCTCCTGGCACTGGCACAAAGATGATCGTCTCATCTTGAATGCGCACTCTGCTGTCACTAGGGGGCACCCTTTAATTGTTGCAGTCATATTGCATGGATTTGGTATTTTTGTTCATGTTAGTTCTGTCATTTTGTATTATTGTGATGCAAAAGCATATATGTTTCCTTTTGTTCCCTCTAGATCCATGACACTCAGTCGCCTGCGTGATTTTTATTGCTAAAATACAGTCCTGAACACCTTGACTTGCTAAACAGATCGCATTAGTCTCTTCCCTGACTATCACCAAAGATATATTCAACTTCACCTCTGTATCTTACAAACACTGTGGGCCTCGCACAGGATAATGCGACTCGCAGGTACACAGAGGGTGGTAAAACAATGACATACAACTCATCTGGTGAAACAAAAGAAACAAAAATCAGGTGGGTAACACGTCAGAAAAGTGGGAAGAAATGGCAAGTTAATGATTGGTTGTGCAGCGGGCTCAAATGCTCAAGTGGGCGCACACAATATGGCAGCAGGCGCAGTTTCACAATGTGTTGCTGACACCAAGCAAGGGGCTCATTATACTGTCATCCTATTTGGTAATAAGGGGGTGGCACATGCTAGCTTGAAACTGATAGCCCACAAACAGCACATTACCATTTCTTTAGTTGGAGGGGATTAGAAATTACTGTCAAAGTCAAGATGGCCATCCTTTTGGCTTCTGAGGCATTTCTAGCACATGCTAATGACATGAGTGTCATCTTATAACAAGAAAATAATACGCCTGTTCATGAAAAGGTCTTTTGTCATGACATTAAAGCAACACATAGCTCAGCTGATTCCTCGACAAAATTCAATGCACGTGCAACCAGTTAAACCACACAGCCTCAGCTTGTTGAGCATCTCCGCCCAGTGTACTTAGTGGTGTGGGGGTTATTGGCCTGGGAGCCACCGTGTCCCAAATTGCCGTTGGCGTGAGTGCTGATGAACGCCAAAACCATTAGAGCCCGAGGTCTAATTCCCTGCTGAGAGTATAATTTTGTTCCCAAGAGAGATCAGGAGTGATACTAAATTTACAAATAAATAATTGAAGAGCTGAACAAGATGAATAAATGACCCCCAAGAGTGAAGACATTTAAATGTGAAGCCTGCGTCAGTGTGTGTCCTTTATGTTCCCATTTATTCTCCTAAAGCCAATTTAAAGCTATTGTTAGTATACAGGCAGCATGTTCTGAAATAGTCAGGTAATTTGACTCTCCGTGATGAAGACAATAGACTGTATTGGTCCACGTGGCTCCACTGGAATACATTTATTTAAATATTTTGTTGTCTTTTGCTGGTACTCTACCATCTATTCAGCTCCTACTCCATTCTCACCTTTGTGCAGATTTTGGAGCCTCTCCAGGCCAAACTTAACTGCACATACTAGTCCAACAGCTAAAGTGCACATAAAAATATTGTCACTCTGTGTTATTAAACAAATGCAATTCCCTCTTATTGGAATGCCAATAGTAGAGGCGAGGACATATTTGATTTATTCATGACTACACCTCTCACAGGGTGATTCTGCTGAGAACATAGTGGAATGGATGACAGCTTCTCTTCTAAAGAGTGTCTGAATGATTGAGAGCTGTGGAGTGGTTAAGTGGACCTGGGAAAATAATTTCTGGTTTTTGTCTCTGAAGCTTTGGCAGTATTCATTTTTCCTGTGATTCAGTAGGGGATGTCAATCTATTGTGAATTTGTCAGGGGTAACATAAGAACCATAAGATTCACTGGAAAAACAAAAGGGAACTTGATTGAGATCCAAGTACAATAGCTCCCA
Source organism: Mastacembelus armatus (assembly GCF_900324485.2). Lineage (NCBI taxonomy): Eukaryota > Metazoa > Chordata > Actinopteri > Synbranchiformes > Mastacembelidae > Mastacembelus > Mastacembelus armatus. Next base: position 8,697,595 of record NC_046647.1, on the reverse strand, counting down.
AAAAAAAAAAAAAACCTGTGAGAGGTGTAGTCATAAAAAAAAAAATATATATATATATATATATATGTGTATATGTATGTATGTATATATATACACATACATACATACATACATACATACATACACACACACACACACACACACACACACACACACACACACACACATACACACATACATACATACATACATCCGCACGCACGCGACTGGATAGCTCAGTGGTTAAGGCCACTTCGGTGCGGGTAGACCAAATGGTCGGGGGTTCGAATCCCGACCAGGGCATCACCAGTGTGGGCCCTTAGGCAAGGTCCTTAATGCTACTAGCCTACCTCAGTACAAATGAGTGATAGAAATACTGGAGTCGGCTCGGACGTCGCCCGGGTCAACAAGGTCCGCGTCAGGTGCTAGGGGACCAGGGCAACCTGATGAGAAATGGGCTACTGGAACAAGACACTCGTGCACGAGGGCTGATAACAGAGAACTGTTGGAATGCTACTACATGAGTAACCCCAGCGATAGGGGCTACAGGGACCTGTACAGGGATGTGGGACCTATGGAAACTCCGAAACCCACCATCCACACTAGGGCCAAAGCATCTAGTAGCTCAGTGTTCCAACATCCGCAAACGGCAGCTGCTATCACAACTAGAGATTGAAGAAATACAACACACATGCTACGGCAAGGGGGAGCCAGGACGCCAGGTCAGGGGGAAAACAACACCACCCCCACCCGAGATTGGGTACCAAGCCCCAATGACAAGCCCCGACACGCTCAACACAAGAGCAGCTGACCTGAGAGTGAAGATCGTAGGCAAGATGGACACCTGGAACCTCCGCAGCCGGTTACCAAGACTAAGTGAAGTACTCTCTGAAAGTCTACTAGAAGATGTGAATGCAGCATTACGAACAATCCCCACTGTGACCATCACCGAGACCAACAAGCTGATATACACCACGGCAACAGTGATCCTTGAGATGCTTGGCCACAGAATACATTCCACCACCAAGGAGCAGTACCCTGCCTGGAGAAGGAGGTTAGAGGCAAAAATAAGGGCAACACGGAGAGAAGTCAGCCAACTATCAGAACTGCAGAGAAGGGGGATGAAGTTGGGTAAGAAATACAGCAGGCTGTCCATACCAGAGGCCCTGGAGACTGCCAAACAACGACTCACAGCCCTGGCCACACGCCTGAAGAGGTACACCAGAGAAATAGAAGCACGGAGAATAAACAGGATGTTCTCCACCGAACCATCCAAGGTGTACTCTCAGTGGGAGGGCAGTAACACGAGGGCAGACCCACCAAGGCTGGAGACTGAACAATACTGGAAAGACATATGGGAGAGGGAGGCATCACATAACACCAGTGCCCAGTGGCTGGCAGACCTGAGAGCAGACCACAGCAACCTCCCTGAACAAGAACCAGTAACCATCGCAACGGCAGATATCCGAGAAAGGGTCTCCAACATGAAGAACTGGACAGCACCGGGGCCTGACATGATCCACACCTACTGGCTAAAGAAGCTAACTGCCCTCCATGAATGCCTGGCAGCTCAAATGAACCAGCTGCTAATGGATGGGACTCACCCAGAGTGGCTAACTGAAGGCAGGACAGTCCTGATCCTGAAGGACCCCCAAAAGGGAGCAGTCCCATCCAACTACCGTCCGATAACCTGCCTCTGCACAACCTGGAAGCTCCTGTCGGGCATCATAGCGGCTAAGATGAGTAGGCACATGGCTCAATACATGAGCGGGGCCCAGAAAGGAATAGGTAAGGACACCAGGGGAGCAAAACACCAACTACTGGTGGATAAAGCGGTCGCTCGAGACTGTAAGACCAGGCAGACCAACCTGTGCACCGCCTGGATTGACTACAAGAAAGCCTACGACTCAATGCCTCACACATGGATCCTGGAATGCCTGGAGCTGTACAACATCAATAGGACCCTAAGAACCTTCATAAGGAACTCAATGGGACTGTGGAAAACAACCCTAGTAGCCAACCTCAAGCCAATAGCACAAGTCTCCATCAAGTGCAGCATCTACCAAGGAGATGCTCTGTCCCCGCTGCTGTTCTGCATAGGCCTGAACCCCCTCAGCCAGATCATCACTAAGACTGGCTTCGGATACCGACTGCGAAATGGGGCAACCATCAGCCACCTCCTGTACATGGATGACATCAAGCTGTATGCCAGGACTGAACGAGACATCGACTCACTGATCCATACCACCAGGATATACAGCAACGACATTGGAATGTCATTCGGACTGGACAAGTGTGGTCGAATGATAACAAAGAGAGGGAGAGTTGTCAGGACTGAAGGAGTTGAACTCCCAGAAGGCAGCATAGCGGATGTTGAGGGCAGCTACAAGTACCTTGGAATCCCACAGGCAAATGGGAACCAGGAAGAAGCCGCAAGGAAAGCAGCCACAGCCAAATACCTACAGAGGGTAAGGCAAGTCCTAAGAAGTCAGCTAAATGGGAAGAACAAGGTCCAAGCCATCAACACCTACGCCCTGCCGGTCATCAGATACCCCGCTGGCATAATAAGCTGGCCAAAAGAGGACATAGAAGCCACTGATGTCAAGACAAGGAAGCTCCTCACAATGCATGGAGGACTTCACCCCAAATCCAGCATCCTGAGACTGTACGCTAAGAGGAAGGAAGGAGGCCGGGGACTGGTGAGTGTCAGAGCCACCATCCAAGATGAAGCGGCCAAGATCCATGAGTACATCAGGAAGATGGCCCCAAGCGATGGAATACTTAGTGAATATCTCAGGCAACAGAAGCCCGATGCAGAGGACGAAGAGCAAGAACCATCATGGCAGGACAAACCCCTGCACGGCATGTACCACCGACAGATACAAGAAGTGGCTGATATCGAAAAGTCCTACCGGTGGCTGGAAAAAGCTGGACTGAAAGACAGCACAGAGGCACTGATCGTAGCGGCACAAGAACAGGCCCTGAGCACAAGATCGATAGAGGCCGGGATCTACCACACCAGGCAGGACCCCAGGTGCAGGCTGTGCAAAGATGCCCCTGAGACAATCCAGCACATAACAGCAGGTTGTAAGATGCTAGCAGGCAGAGCGTACATGGAACGCCATAACCAAGTGGCCGGCATAGTGTACAGGAACATCTGTGCCGAGTATGGGCTGGAGGTCCCAAGGTCAAAATGGGACACACCTCCAAAGGTGAGGGAGAATGACCGAGCTAAGATCCTGTGGGACTTCCAGATACAGACCGACAAACAGGTGATGGCTAACCAACCGGACATAGTAGTGGTGGACAAACAACAGAAGAAAGCCGTAGTGGTAGATGTAGCAATCCCAAGTGACAGCAACATCAGAAAGAAGGAACATGAGAAGCTGGAGAAATACCAAGGGCTTAAAGAAGAGCTAGAAAATATGTGGAAGGTGAAGGCAACAGTGGTCCCCGTGGTAATCGGCACCCTCGGGGCTGTGACCCCCAAACTGGGAGAGTGGCTCCAACAGATCCCAGGAACAACATCAGAGATCTCAGTCCAGAAGAGCGCAGTGCTAGGAACAGCTAAGATACTGCGAAGAACCCTCAAACTCCCAGGCCTCTGGTAGAGGACCCGAGATTGAGGAAGACACACCACCCATAGGGGTGAGACGGGAATTTTTTTTTTTTTTTATATATATATATAGATATATATATATATGACCACTTATATATGCCAGTTGAATTCTGTATACTGCTATGCTTTGTGATCTCCTTAAAGCATCATGTGTCATTGAGTGGGCAGCATGGCGGCTTAGTGGTTAGCACTGTTGCAAGGTTTGATAGGTGACTCTAAATTGCCCATAGGAGTGAGTGTGAGTGTGTGAGGTTGTTTGTCTCTATGTGGCCCTGTGATGGACTGGTGACCTGTCCAGGGTGTACCCCTGCCTTTCACCCAGAGAGAGCTGGGATAGGCTCCAGCAGATCCCTGTGACCCTGGTTAAGGAATAAGCAGGTATAGATGATGGATGGATGGATTGATGGATGGGTTATTGAGTGTCTCTCTGAGATATTAGTCTGTCCCTCTTCCTCCATTAGTTATGTTGCTGGGCTTGCTGTTAAGCTCTGATATATTCATATAGTGTATCTGCATTTGCTGACTGTGTGTTTGTGTTAACCTGCAGTGCTGTTGTACTCAAAACAGCCTAAGCTGAGTTTCAACACATTAATCACCGTCAGTGCCTTTAACTCAATTACAAAGACAAACAATTTCTCTTCTGCCTTATTATGTTCAGGCTTTTATAACAGGCATATTGGTGGTGCTGCATTAGCACGGAGCCACCTCTAATCTGTGCGACAGCACGAAGGCTTCACAGATGTTTGCTGCTTTTATTGTTACAAGGCAATGAAGAAATTACTGCATTATTCACTTTCAATTAGGGAGCTGTTTAAATGCTCATATTGCAGCAGCAAATCCAAACACCTTGCCATCGTTAACTTCTGCAGCCTCATTAAAGCCCATAACTTCATCATCAGGAACTGTGCAACTGTAAGATATATCTGTCTACATCACTGATTATAATGATTACATTCATCAATTTTATCAACTTTATTTAGCCAAAGTAATTATATCTTCATTAAACCTAATGAATTAATATTTTGACCTATATGAAGTAAATGGTTTTTGTTGCAGCATCAACACATTGTCGTCATTCAATGGTGTTTCAGCTTTGTTTGGATTATGAATGAGTGGCCTCTTCGATTTTGGCCGGGGTCCTTGGCAGCAATCAGTGATGTTTGGTGCCTGCTGGGATCACTGGTGTGAGGGGAGGCTAAGCTCATGAATTTTCCAATGTGAGCTCTGTGAACGCTTTTGTGAGGTTCCTTCAACACCGAATATACTGCTGCACATATCAGGGACTAACAGAGAGGCTGTCTTCTTTATGGGCTTTTTAGTGCCGATTTTATTCGCATGGCCTGCCAATGACAGCAGCCTCCTGTGGACCTATAGGAAGTGGTAATATCACCCGGTGCTCTGGTTCCACTCAGCGCAGGAGGAGGCTCTGCTGCTTGATGTCTTGTCCCATTCTATAAAGAAAAGATTATTTTAATCTGTCATGCCCGAAAATGCTCACTACTTTTGCCACCAGTTGGCATGGCGACAGCATGGCACTCTCCTCCGCAACAGTAACAGCCCTGGATGAAATATGAAGTTAACACTTAATACACTAATGTCTGCATCCTCCATATCCACTGTATTCATCTGCTTTTTATAATGACTCTTTCTATTCCTCACTGTATATTATTTCTAAATCTGGGGCTTTCTCTTGTTTGAGTCACAGCCTACTTTGTCCTCTCTCATATGTACATGCTCTGTGCCATCCAAAGTCAGACTTAATGCCCCCATGTATTATTCAGTGGCTATCTGCTTGCATGCTGCTTAACTGAGCTGGCATGAATGAAAGTTGACAAGGGAGACTCTGTCAGGTAGGATAGGATCTCACAAAGCAATTAGAGGGGTGGTAAGTGAGCTGTCTGGTCCACGTACACCAGATCTGTTCACCAGATATGTGATAGCTACTCCAGCGGGCCCCACTTGTCTTGCTGATTGAGCAGATTTGGCCATTTTTAATGAATACAACTCTCAGGCAAGATCTCCCTTTCTGTGACACGCACATGCAACCCCCATAAATAGCCTAACTACCTTCATCCTGTTTCTTCCCCCTAAGTACGGATGGGATTGAGTGTGTATAAGTGTGTGTCACCGCCACTTTCTCTCAGACATTTTCCTTTTCTCCCTGCTGTGCCAGCCCACAGCCTGTCTCATCCTGGAGCTGATGTTGTCTAATAGCCACCATCAAGACAATGATATAAATTATATTTCAAACCTCAGTGTGATTCAGAACACCCAATTAGGTGACTCCCTCTATGTGCGCTCTAGTCAGTGTGAGCACGTGGCTTTGCTCTCCAACCACATTTGGCCTGTGCCTTCTTTAAAACTGAGCATATATACTTGTGACCCTTCATCATAGGTTCTTATTATCTATTTTTTGCAAAGTTCAGTGAAAAAGCCTGTTTTGTGTGCACAGTAAATGTGAATCTGCCGCCAGCAGGTGGTAAGTTCAGTTTAGCATAAAGCCTGGCTTATCTAATCAGCACCCGAAAGCTCATGAATGAACTTGCTTGTTAAAAGCATTCAAAAAGAGCAAGTTAAATTGTTGTATGCTGGTTTATTTCTTAGTTATGTTGGAAACAAGATTATACATAATCATGTAATCATTAAAAAAAAACAATTACACATTTTGTATTCAAATTAAGCGAGAAAGATATAACATTTTAATTAGTGGCCTTTATAGAGGTGCTGCTAGGCTACTTTTCCAAGCCAGGTTAACTGTAAGCCAGCTGTGGCTCCATATTTAGTATACAAACATGAAAAATATTAATCTTCTCAAATAGGTTTACTCTATTACCCAAATGTTTAACTTTGAGTTGCTGCCCTCTGATTGTAATATTAATATTTTTACAGCCCTACATAGTTAAAAGTATCCAGGATTTTGCAAGAAAACAATAACTAGAGGAAAGTCTGAAAAAATATCCAAAACATTGAGTTTGTACTGATTCTTTCTTATCCAGTTAATCATTTCAACCACTGCACTAGTGTGTGAAAGCACTTGTTCAGTTGTACAGATGTTCGTTCAGTGGTACAGATGTTGGGATGGGCAGATTTACAGTGGGTACGGAAAGTATTCAGACCCCTTTAAATTTTTCACTCTGTGTCATTGCAGCCATTTGCCAAAATCAAAAAAGTTCATTTTATTTCTCATTAATGTACACTCAGCACCCCATCTTGACAGAAAAAAACAGAAATGTAGAAATTTTTGCAAATTTATTAAAAAAGAAAAACTGAAATATCACATGGTCATAAGTATTCAGACCCTTTGCAGTGACACTCATATTTAACTCACATGCTGTCCATTTCTTCTGATCCTCCTTGAGATGGTTCTGCTCCTTCATTGGAGTCCAGCTGTGTTTAATTAAACTGATTGGACCTGATTAGGAAAGGCACACACCTGTCTATATAAGACCTTACAGCTCACAGTGCATGTCAGAGCAAATGAGAATCATGAGGTTGAAGGAACTGCCCAAGGAGCTCAGAGACAGAATTGTGGCAAGGCACAGATCTGGCCAAGGTTACAAAAGAATTTCTGCAGCACTCAAGGTTCCTAAGAGCACAGTGGCCTCCATAATCCTCAAATGGAAAAAGTTTGGGACGACCAGAACTCTTCCTAGACCTGGCCGTCCAGCCAAACTGAGCAATTGTGGGAGAAGAGCTTTGGTGAGAGAGGTAAAGAAGAACCCAAAGATCACTGTGGCTGAGCTCCAGAGATGCAGTAGGGAGATGGGAGAAAGTTCCACAAAGTCAACTATCACTGCAGCCCTCCACCAGTCGGGGCTTTATGGCAGAGTGGCCCGACGGAAGCCTCTCCTCAGTGCATGAAAGCCCGCATAGAGTTTGCCAAAAAACACATGAAGGACTCCCAGACTATGAGAAATAAGATTCTCTGGTCTGATGAGACCAAGATTGAACTTTTTGGCGTTAATTCTAAGCGGTATGTGTGGAGAAAACCAGGCACTGCTCATCACCTGTCCAATACAATCCCTACAGTGAAACATGGTGGTGGGAGCATCATGTTGTGGGGGTGTTTTTCAGCTGCAGGGACAGGACGACTGGTTGCAACTGAAGGAAAGATGAATGCGGCCAAGTACAGAGATATCCTGGAAGAAAACCTCTTCCAGAGTGCTCAGGACCTCAGACTGGGCTGAAGGTTCACCTTTCAACAGGACAATGACCCTAAGCACACAGCTAAAATAACAAAGGAGTGGCTTCGGAACAACTCTGTGACCGTTCTTGACTGGCCCAGCCAGAGTCCTGACCTAAACCCAATTGAGCATCTCTGGAGAGACCTGAAAATGGCTGTCCACCAACGTTCTCCATCCAACCTGACAGAACTGGAGAGGATCTGCAAGGAACAATGGCAGAGGATCCCCAAATCCAGGTGTGAAAAACTTGTTGCATCATTCCCAAGAAGACTCATGGCTGTACTAGCTCAAAAGGGTGCTTCTACTCAATACTGAGCACAGGGTCTGAATACTTACGACCATGTGATATTTCAGTTTTTCTTTTTTAATAAATTTGCAAAAATTTCTACATTTCTGTTTTTTTCTGTCAAGATGGGGTGCTGAGTGTACATTAATGAGAAATAAAATGAACTTTTTTGATTTTGGCAAATGGCTGCAATGACACAAAGAGTGAAAAATTTAAAGGGGTCTGAATACTTTCCGTACCCACTGTATGAGGTCAGCTTGGCGAGTGTGGGGAAGAGGAGGGCTGTATTGAATGTTATAGCCTGCACGCACAGAAATATGCAGCGTAACTTGATATAAGTGCATCCTATTGTGTCCAAAGATCTGCTGCAGCTGGGTGGGTGGGGGGTATTCTCATGTTTCATACATGAGCTCTCATTAAGAGCGCTCAAATTGCCCTTCTCCATCCTGACTAACGCTCAGCCAGCCTGCGTCTGCCTCCCCAGGCACAGCTCTATGCTGGCAGAAGGGCACAGGAAGCAACATAAGCTATCCATCCAACTTTATGCCCCACAGAAAAACTGGCATGATATACGGACCTGTGCCATGATAAAATCCCGTTTTATCCTGAGGCCGTCTTCGGTTTTATCCCGTCCTAGAGCAGTGGGAACGATCTTTCTTCCACTGTTTATCTTAAGAGGGAGCCAGCTGGACTCCTGCACTCAACTGTATTGTTGCAGTTTCTCAGCACAGTGCTCCTGCCATCAACTGGGATGACTGCTTTTCCTAAAAGAGGCCATGTACAATATAGCTAATGACAAGTCAGTTTTAATGGTATTAGCGCTGTGATTTGTTGCTAGGATACCCCATTATGGCTAATAACAGTAGTAAAAGAAGTAACAGGCAGTTGCTCTTTGTGTTTCTCTCTCCATACAGAAAGTCGGCTGAAAGAGAACACCATCAAATATATTGAGCTGTTGGAGGACAGATTGCAAAGGTAAGGCATCTTTCTCTTTTTAGTGCAGACATGAAGACACAAGAGAAGTAAAAAAGAAGAAGACATAAACAGAGCAATAGCCTCCGAGGAATTTCTTCTCACCTCTGTTGTCCTCTAACTGTCTCCCCAATACATCACTTCACCCACCACATCATGCACTCACACTTCTATCTTACATTGTTGTCTCCCAGAGCCACTTTCTCACATTTTACTCCATCTCTCACCTACAGTTAGTCTTCCTCCTCCCACTTTCTCACATAATTTCTATATCTTTATTTTTGTACTTCCCCATCATCTTATTTTCCACCTTTTCCCTCCCTCCTCTCCCTAAACAATTTTAGACAAAGTAATATCCTTTTCTCTCCATTTTATTGTTTTTCCCTGTGTCTCAGAGTTCCTAAATCACTCCGAACAGGTCTGTTGTGTTGCGGGTGGTCGGCCAGCGCGCCTGACACTTACACAACAGGATTGTGATGTGCTTTTTGAGAATTGTGTAAAACCTAGTCCACTGTTGATATCATACACTGAGACCACAACATCAAACAGAGGCAAGTGCCCAGCTCTTATTCTGTTTGAATCATTTGTGTTTTACTGATGGATGAACAGAGCTGGTCATGTGTTTGTGTACATCATATGAGCCATGTTTTCTCCAGTCTCCTCATTTTTAAAGAAAGGTCAGGCTGCACGGGCTTACTGTCCGCCGGGACATTGGCGCTGTGTGACTGCTTGACCCGTGTCTCTTTTTGTGGTGTTTGCGTGTGAGAGGTCGTGGCGTTCTGTGTTGCACCCTTGCGGATGCAGGGTCACCTCTCTGGATGCGAGCCAGACGTCAGTCACACACTGGAGGGTTGTTTGTTGCTAAAGGGTGTACAGGCTGGAGGTCTGCGTGGTCAAGGAGTAACATGGCTGCAATCTCAGCACCTAGCAGGGAAGCATGTCTTAGGACCTTGTCTGTCAACAGGGCAGATGACTGCTTTGTGCTTTGTGTGGTTGGTTTTCAGAGAGTCTCTGTCCACACCATGTATCTAATCTATCAAAGATTTGTCAAGAAAATAACCTGGTAACATTATCTGACTTATGGAACAGGCATTTTCCAGGCTATTTAAATAAAATGGGTACAAGCGCAGCTTGTATATCCACAGTAAAAGAGGGGATGACGAGACACATACAGTATATGGAAAGCCTCAAAAGGATGTGGCAACCCCACCACAGAAACTTCTAAATATAAGCCCACTAAAACAAACAGCAAAAACCTCACAGCCAAAAATACCATCCCCACAACAGAATTTAAGACACATGTTCATATTAAAAATTGCTTATACAGTTCAAAGCACACAAACCTCTCTCTTCTATTAGTTATATCCCAGAATCCACAAAGCTAGAAAACCCTTAAAAGACCTTTAATTTGCACTGTTGTCATTGAAAGAACAATCACATTAAAAGGGGACTTTCTTAGATATTGGGTACACACATTGGGAAAGTAAATTTCCTAAATCCTCCTCACAAACTATAATAATTGATTGGCTTTCCAGCCTTGGATCAGTTCCTGTCACCAGAGGCAGTCCAGATCAAACAGCAAATACAGCTCTAGCTCCAGGGGATCGCCAGTAACTTCCACAAGCTCCAGTCTGGCACAGTGTCACATATTTGTGTTGAGTGCACACACACACACACACACACACACACACACACACACACACACACACACACACACACACACACACCCATACACACCCGCGCACACACACGCAGCCACCATCCTGTAAATTTTGTCAGTCAGCTCTAATGTACATTACTGTTGATGGAGTGCTGTGGTGACGGGAGATGAGGAGAGGAAGAGGGGGAAGGGGAGGAGAGAGGCAGATTAGTACTAGTGAGATGTCTGGTCTCCGTGGAGACGGATGGTGTTGAAAAAACCAATTATCTCTTCCTTGCTAAAGACTAGAACAGGATGTTAGAGCAGTGCAGATGCTGTAAGTGTGTCACCAGAACAAAAAAACATTTTATTCAGATTAGCAGCATAATACATTATGCAGATGTTTCATTAGGAAACGCCTCTTGTATTTTTCCAACATTTATGAATTCTCCTGTTGAGATTTGGATGCAATTTATCATAATGCTCCAGGGTGAAAAAATGCATTATCACATGTACAAATTCTTATCCATTAAAGTGTTTGAAACAGAGCAACACTGGTTGTCCTTCTTTTACACTGTAACATCTCAGCTGGTCTTATTTCAGCACACGAATAAGGTGAAATATTCTCCTTTTTCCTTTCTAATGTGTAAATTCTCATTGTTTATATGGCTATTGCATATGCTCAATATGAGAAGCACTGGCATGGGAGTACAGGCGAACGTCACGTTAATTTCGTAAATTTAGATTTGAATTAAATTTCCTGGAGGGTTGTTGCTTAATCAACTGCAAATAGACTTATCGCCTGATCTTTAGATAGCCAAAAAGCGTAGCAGTGACAGTCTGATGCTGGATTCAGGTGTGAAACCTGAAGATGCAGCTGAACATGCTGTATGACCTGATTCTTGGTAGACTTCACAATACTGACCAGGCTGTGTGCACATCTTCTTTCTGCCTTTTCATTCTAGAAAGGTTTAGCCAAACCTGCCGGTACCAGCAGAACCAGGGTGCTGCAGCTTCATTAAAAACATATAAAATTCAAATTCTTGCTCCATAGCAAGAATAGTATGTATGTATGTACTGCCCCGAGGAGAAAGAGCAGATCTGCCAGTCAGCACTCCCAGAAGGGGGTGAGAGACTGTGGAAGCAGTGTGTCTGCCAGTGTCTCCTTCTTATTACTGGGCCATCAGCAGAGCAGCACGCCCACACCCTGCCACTGTCAGATGGCAGGTCGAGCGCCTGCCACCAATTAACCCCAGGGCAAGGAGTTCATAACAACGGGCACCCGGATGCCGCCATCAAAGGGATGCTCAGGCGCTGACATGTTGTCTGACTTTTTAGTACACAGGGACATAATACTAGTTATATGTAATGAACTGAGGTTGTAATTGAAGACGAACCTTTGTGATAGACGAGACCGGCTTTGACATTTTTAGAGGAGTTTATGATTGTACAACGCCGAATCCCCACAGAGGGTGATTTATTGGTATGTGTGTGCGTACGTTAACACGTGTGCCCACCCATATCTGTGTGTGTGTGTCCCTTTCCACTTCAGAAGAGACAAATAACAATGGCATGGCTCAATGGGTTCATCTACACTATAGCAGAATTCAGAAGCAGCGGCGTTTAGCAGCGAACTGCCGAGGGCGGAGGGGGGGCTGGGCTAAGCAATTTTTCTATTGTCTGTGTGCCAAATGAAGGTTAGAGAACGGCTGAGAGGCGTGCGTTGGCAGGGTACAGAGGTTGGCAGCCTTTTCAGGCAGGAGATGGGCTGGAAAACAAGTGGCTTTCAATTTTAGGGGCCCTCGTCACTGTGAGAGAAGAAAGAACAGAGGGAGAGATTAAACAATACTGTCTGGGTGCATTTTTACTTTGAGTTTGTTTACACATGATGGAGAGGGAGCAATTTCTCAAATCTAACTGCAGCAGGGAGTCACACTCTAGGTGAAAATACTGCCTATATTATACATGAATTTATTTGTGCTATGAAATTGTGTTTTTAACACTAAATCACTCAATGTGAGAATAATGTTTGTGACAGAGAATCTCCCCCTGGGTTTGAAATCAGCACCGAGTGAGAGATGAGGACATCTCTTCCTTTAAGATGCATCTCATATGTATAAACCCAACATCTATGTCCCCACATCCTGTCAGCTTTAGTTAGTTTGCTGCACAAGACGGATTCCTGGAAACAAGGTTGTTGTTGATGAGTACAGACTCACTCTGCTTTGAAGCATTTCTGCCCTTCACTGTGGAACCTCTGCATTTGTTTGTCTCGTAAACTGCAAAAAAGGCAGAATTTCTTGAAAGATCAATGGATCTGGTTCCTAAAATGTCACTTCGGACAAAAATTATTAGAGAATGATTTGTTAACTAAAAGGTCACTGAAAGAAGAACTGGAATAAATATGAATATTTTAAAGGTCAGAGGTCTTGAATGCAAGTCAGTTGAAGGATATTTCATGTAATAGGAATTATTATTATTTTTATTTTTGGAAAGCCAAAAAGACCTGGTTATAATCCAAACCACTGTCATCCCCTTACAGACACCATCACCACAGTGCACTACCAGCTCTGGTGTTAGTGAGCAATATAGTTGATAGCTATTACACAGCGACCTGCTAGACCTAAATAACAAAACAATGATTCTCCTTTTCTAAATAATCAATTGAATCAAATGCAGCTGCTTCACTTGTTCTTTTTTTTACACTCAGAGCTTGTGTCTGGGATCTAACATAGGTCAAGGGGAGGAAGAGTGAAAAGAGATAACTGATTGTAAGTCTGGGAGTAGATAAAATAATCTTCTCCTCCTCCCTCTGAACTCCTGCTCAGTGACCCCAGCAGACATGAACATATCCTGGCTCTTTGTTTTTCTCTCTGCTGCAGCTCTTTGAAGAGAACGACATCCTACCAAGAGGACGTTCACACTCATTACATTTTGTCACCCGAATTAAAATCCTCAAATGACTCAAATGGTTTTCTCCCGTCACTCTTCTGTCACTTCTTTATTATAAAGATGTTGCTAAAGACGCCTGTTACTGTGACAGGAAACCGCTGTGCTCAGTTTTCATACTGCACTACAAAATTATAACATGCATAGTGTATGTACCTGTTTCGTGCTATACATGTCCTATTGTCCTCACATATTCTGCGTCCACATTATTGTTTGATGTAATTTATAATCAAAACTGTATAATGAAACATAATTTTTCAACTTTTATTTAAACACTATCAAATCTTACTGTATCGTGACTATCATGTACCAGAACTTATTTCACAAAGACACTGTGTTGTAATATGTACACTACAGTCACGTTTTTTGTAGTCTTCATCATATTCTACAGCAAATATATACTGTATATTGTATCCCATAATGACATATCTTAGACTATATTCTGCAGCACTGTGACCAATTTACTGTATGTTTTCTGTATCATATTGCATGATCTGATGTGTTTTACAGTATTGTGTAGTGTTGTATCTTTGAGTAACACACTGCTGTGTTTCTCTATGTAGCTGTGGCTGTCCGGGCTTAGAGCGGATCTGGGAAGCCGACCTGGAGGCGTGTCACCTGTTCTTGCGAGGCCTCCAGTTACGGACTCCCAGCTGCAGTGGAGCAGACACCGAAGACCCCGCTAACGCACAAGCTTATCCCCCAACCCAGCTGTGCACCAAAGAAGAAGACTGCGCCATGCTGACTGCTTTAGGAGGGCGCTGGTGTCCCGAGGCCAATTTACAGAACTCAGAGTTCACTAAGGTAACCTAAATGTAAATGTCTCGGTAACAACGTATAACATTAATCTTACAGTATGTATGCCAGAGTGCAGGACAGATGGAGCAGATTGAGATTTAGAATATTTTTAGTTGCATTGCTGAAATCTTACAGTATTTTCTGTACGACCCACCTTTGCCACTGAAAGGTCAAAGGTTACTTTCTTTTCCTTTTTTTTTTTTAAAACTGTTGCATGAAACATGACGCCTGAAACCTGAAGTCTGCCTGCTAAGACTGTCTAACCACTTGACCAAAAGGGACCTTTTCAGTGCAAACACTCAGCTGTTGTCAGAAGATGAAAGTCTGCCGACTATAGTGCGATGAGGAGCAGCCTGTTGGCACGTCTGCTCGGAGGTATTTCTAAATGAGGAAAACGTGGGCGTGAAAGAGTCAACCATTTGGAAATATTCTGGCTTCCTTGAAGAGTCTCATTTTACAGTTTGCACATTTAAGTGTGTTTCTGCATGATTACATGTGTTTAGTGGGAGTGCATGTGTGTGTGTGTGTGTGTGTGTGTTTAGTGGGAGTGCATGTGTGTGTGTGTGTGTGTGTGTGTGTGTGTGTGTGTGTGAGAATTCGCTGTGCTGGTCTATCCCACAGTGAGTCGAGGTCCACTGCCTCAGGGCTGAGTCCAACTCATTCTCTCCTCTCCTTACACTTCCCTCCGCCCACGTAGTCTGACAGACTTGTCTGAGATAGGAACAAAGCCAACACAGCCAGCATTAATAAAAAACAGTACACTTGCCAGGCATGTTTTTGCGAAACTACAGCATATTTAGTTAGTTTGGCTCACAGATAGTAATTTAACATAATGTTTGCTGTTTTTCAGCAGTATATCTTATTTCAGTATGGATTTACTGGACCGTGGCCATTAACTAATGTTTGTCAACGATCTTTACTGGTGCTGTTGGCAGAATTACCTCTAAGTGCATGTGTTCCCCAACTGTACTAAATCCTTTTTAACTTGACTCACAGTCTTGCTCTGAGCATCTATATATACACACACTTGGCTCTGATGTCTTTCTCCTGTGCCCTGCCTGACTGAAATTTACAAACTGCATGGAAATATTTTTTGCTTTCCCTTTGTTTCTCTCTGCTTTTCCTTCTCCTCCTAAAGCCCAGCCCCTGCTAACATTTCTTCAACAACTAAAAGGTGAGGGGGCCAACCGTTTCTCTCTTTTGTTTCCACCCGTTGCACACTGTTTTCTGTGTCCTCTGAGCTAGAAGATTAGATCCAGATGTAGTAAAACCTCCTCTGAATCCACCTTAGATGCAAAAAAACAGATTTTAGAGTGAATCCTTGAATATTTCTGAAAATCAGTGCAAACCACCTCAATTCAGAAATCTCTGTGCAGTTTAATCACAATTTGGCTTGGCACAGATTATACACTGAAAATGTGACATCCAGGGAAAGAGAAGCGATAATACATCTGTATAGTAAATGCTCTTTGCAGCAGTTAGCAAGAATGACAAAACATTAATTTACCAACATGTTTTTCATAAAAACAAGCACAGTGTAATCTCTTATGAAAGAGAAAAGATGAAAAACAGACAGTTTAATGGACAATTTTGTTTCTGCTGCTGCTGACTGACTTTTTTTTTTTACTATTCTTTTTATTTTTCAGTCATTTATATTCAGTCATCATCTTTCTGCCTGAATAAAGTTTCTCATTTTCTGACTATTCAAGGATCCATATATCAAAAAGGTCTTTAATGCAGATGGTAGTTTGGTAGATATGAGTGTTTCCATCTCAAGGCAACAAGCAATAAAATAAAAGAATATTTTACCAGTTGACTGACAGAAAACCTTTTCAGTCTGTACCCGGAGACAAATTATATGTATTTGTGATGTAACTGGGTGGAGCAAAGACAGTCCAGTTTGTGCAAGTGGCTCAAAACTGCGGTGTTTATGTTAGATACAGCATGGATGGCTAACTACATCTTTTTTTTCCCCCTGATAAGACTATTACACGATTTTAATTAAAAATCAAGAATTAAAATTTTGCTTATTATTATTTGTTGTTACTCTGTCCTCTCATACATTCACCCTGAAGCTACAAACAATATGTCAGCCAGGTATAGTAATTACCTCCTTCCTCAATGAAGAATGTACAATTACATACTTTGAATACTAACAAAGGGATGTGCAGTACAGATGAGCCAGTGAATCTATTTTCTCCTTGTCAGTTTCGGTGATGAATAATTACAGCCTCGTCTCGTTATGATGATGCTGCACATATATAGTACACGACCAACGTAATTGTATTTTAAATAATTCATGAGCAGGTTTATGACTGTGTGGACTCAAACAAATGTTTTCCCTTTTGTTGCAGAAATTGGAGGAGTTTTTGTTCTGCATGGAGGATAATCACCCAGAGGTTGGTGCTGTGAACACTGTCACTGTATGGTCGAATGTTATTAAAGTGTCATTTACACTGCTAAGGGCTTAGTGGGACATGGAAGAATCCATTAGATGACCTTAACTTAAACATGACCTCTGTCACCTTTTTGACTGTCTGATCAATACTGATCTAGATGAAAAGCCCGGTTTGGTGTTTGCACAATACATTTTAAGGCCTTTATTTATACATGGGGCGGATTGATGAGCACGTTTTTCTTCTTTTTAATACATTCCTGCTTTAAATTCATACATTTACACTCACTCACACCTAGCAGCCAAAAGGTACAAAGTACAAACAGTACAAATGCACCCGTATATCAGTTAAGGGAGTATCCCGTGCAGGATTTAACACCAACTACACTGATGAGAGTCGGAGGTGCAGACTTCCCTGCTTGTGTACATCATGTTCTAAAAGATTTGGCAACTAAAAGATTAGCAAGAGCCAACAAAACACAGAAAATTCACTTTGTCACAAGCATTTATAAAGACCTGACAGCTTTATAGTCACTCCTTGCCACAAATTAAATTAGAAATTAAATTGAAATCCTGCAAAAGCTGTAAATTACAAGCCAGTGATCTGACCATTAGCTGTGAATGTAGCCTAGGAACTATAACTGGTCAGGTCAAATTTGACATTTCTTTATGTGCTGACACAATATGCATGAGGCAGAAGTAAGAGGAATACTCCAAATATACACCCCATTTGCAAGGTGGGGTCTTTTTAAAACCAAAAACACAAGAGAAAAACAGCATGTCTGGTAAACTACATATGTACAGCAGTAATTTAATGAAGTGATACTTCAATCACCACTCCAGAAAATGCATTACCTGAGATCAGAATACTTTATTCAGACTCATGAGAGTGTTCTCAGCCCTGTGATGGACTGGTGACCTGTCCAGGGTGGACCCCTGCCTTTCACCCAAAGAGAGCTGGGATAGGCTCCAGCAGATCCCTGTGACCCTAATTAGGAATAAGTGGGTATAGATGATGGATGGAGATTATTCTCTCCCTCAATGCTTTCTCTGTTGTCACATTAAAATGTTTACTAGTTGTGAATATGAACAACTAAGTGTAAATTTAACCTCAGTCTTGCTTGTAGCCAAACAGGTTTATGTTAGAATGGAACAGAAGTCCAATCTAGCATTTTCCTTATCCTGCTTATAATGAGAGGACTAATTAGCTCCTGCAGTCTACACCAGATTTACATCCAGTCAGCTGAAAACTGAAAACTCATCCAGACAGTGTTTTCACCCAACTAATACAACTAATGGTTGGCTGAATTAGCAAAGTACAGCTGATAAAATCTGCCAGCTACAGTTGGCAAAATGAATCGACGCTGGTTAGAAAGGACAGTCTGCTTTTGTCTAGTACTATCTAAAATCAAGACCCCACTACAGAACCCAAATCACAGAAAAGCAATAAAAGTCATAATTTTAATTCCAGAGTGTATATGTGCCATGCAGGAACAAAAACATTGACAGGCACAGTATCAGTGAGTTAGTGAAGGGTCAATTTATGCTCATGCAAAAGGTGGAGAGGAGAATGAAGAGTATATACGTATATATATATATATGACCTATGCAACTTTAAACCACATTGAACTATGGAGAAACTAGCTAACTTAAGATTCAATCACAATAAAATATGGTACATCACTGAATCAAATGATACAATGGCTCTTAAATGGTACTGGTGTCTTTATCTTGATGGTGTTGTGATAGCGATGTGGAGGAGTAGGATTCTCTGCCTCACAGAGCGCCTGACCTCTTTCTCCTTTCCATAATGACTTTAAGTAAATGATTTCCACTTAGCTGCTGCCAAGCTGCTGCCCTGCTGCCACAATGGAGATTGATTGGTGTGTGTCTTTGTGCACAAGTGTGTGTTATAGCACCACTCTATTTTCTTCTAATCTCTACTAATTGCTCTTTTATCCTCTCAAGGTCTTTACACTTTCCTCTTTAAAATGACCCGCAGAATCAAACAACAATGGAGACATTATTAAGTTGAAATGTTGAAGGGTGTTGATGACGTTTGTTAATCAGAATCAGTCAGGTTTTAATGATAATGTCACGAAATTTAAAGTCCACCATTTGTGTTAGAACTGTATTACGAGTTGATTGTTGTGTAGAAATCTCATACTATTTGTTAACTGTATCCAGCAACAGCTGTAATATGATTTTGTAGTGGGGTGTTTTTGCAGCTAATACTGTATGTGAAGCCATCGGTGCATGTTTTCATTTTGTTCCAAAAGGAAATTATGCAGTGTGAACAGACATTAATCAAACTGTCACTGAAAATCAAACTTTACTGAGAGAAAGTTAAATGTCTTTCAAAAATCTTTAATACTTTATTAGCTAATTTTTCACAATTGTACTATACAGCAATTGTAGGTTTTACAGTATATATGCTACAGTGATTTTTCTACTTTATGAAGTAAATAGTTTTTGCAGCAAATAGAAGTGAGATCAGTTGTGTCACTTCACAGGTAAACAGGTCTGACATGTGCTGTCAGTTATCAATCAAACTGCAACTTTGGTGTGTCAGCGTCAGTCAAACCTCGAAAAACTATTTTTCTACAACTGGCCAATTGTGCAGAACTGTGCATTATGGGAAAGTGTACACCAATAGCACATTGTAAAACAGAGGCTGTCTTCCTGTTTCACTTTGACACTGTTGTCCCACATAGAAACGGAGCATAAACAGTTTTGAGACAATTGCAGGATGACAAAAGTATCAAAGTATTATATAAAAAAAAACATGTCCCGTGTCCTCTCCCTCTCTGTTTAATTGTCTGTGACAAAGTCACACTTTGATTTATGTATGAAGGCACAGAAGGTATCTCTTTGTTAGTATAAAAAACAGTGGACTATAAAATCACTAGTGTAGAAACTGATGGTATGAGTATGTCGGATATGGGTTTGGGACACAGCTAACATTGGATGGTATTTCTAAGTGTGGGTCCATCAGTGACAACAAACATTAGTTAATAATAAGCTATTTATTGCTTTTAAATGAATTCAGTTATTTTAATGTTAGTCAAAGCTATTATGACCTTGAGTGTAGCACCAGTAGAATATGATTGCTTTGTATTGGCCGCCTGGAGAAAACTGTCGTACCTAACAGCACCCATGGGAACATACGCAATTACCTGGTGCCTCTCATTCATTACTGCTTAAATAACCATACCAGTGCATACATGAGTCTGAATATATTGAATTTCTAAATAATTTGCTGAACTTCACACTTCTGCAGTCTGCTTTGTTTACTCTTGGTCTAATAACATTAACACTAATGTGCATCAGGAATCAACACGCCAATACATGTATGACTGGTAGTCTATTATGCAAATTGACAAGTTGTTGAAATCTCATTTCCCACTTTTTCTTGTTTGTCAAAGGCAGAGGTAGCAGGGAAAGTCGTTTCTATTGATTTTGTTTGATCACCACCAAGAGCAACATAACAATTTTTAAAAGGTTTGTTTTTGCCAACAAACTGTCAGGGGTGTTTTCAACAGTGTCACTCTGCACAGCGAGCTTTTGTTTTCTGTCCCGTGGTTATATTGACTTTTCAAATTCAAACTGGAGGCTGTAAAGTATAAAATCAGCAGGCTACATGGGTACCAACATCACAAGGTGATGCCTAAAGACAGACTTTTGTTAGTGATGGTTTGTTCATTAAAGTTCTTCACACACACACACAAAAAAGATATATATTTTTTTAAACCTATGTTCCTGTGGGCTATTTAGACTTTAAGTCTCACTTAATTCCTTAACTGCATCAGGGATGGCTTGTACATATTGCTGTGCCAGGTCTATTGTTGTGTATTTCTTTTGGGGTCTTACATCATCTGCAGAGAGAGTGCTATTCCAGGACAGAGACCAGAGACACGACTTTCCAGTGATTGTTCTGACACCTTGGAGCTGCAGGGAGTTGATATTTTCTACCTGCAGCTATGAGTCAGATTAGACTTTCTATGTGTTGTTTGATGAGAACACTGGGTCTGCGTGCACGAGCGTGTGTGTCTGTTTGCCTTAAGTGTATATGTGTACTCTTGTGAGTGTGTGTTTGTGTTCTCTATGCTTGATAAGTGTGAAGAAACTAGGACACGGGTGTTTGCAAAGGGGCCTGTTCTAATTATGGCCAGCTCTGATGTCTGAATGCTCTGCCCTACTGCACTCTGCTCCTCCACCAACCCGACATCCCTACCATCCTCCAGTACACACTCAGCCTCACAACATCCTCAGCTAATCTGCAGACGCACTATCGAATGTAGTGCACACGGCCCGCAAAGGTGTGTAACTGTGTACGTTACAACCTTGGTGCCTCACCAAACAAAAATCCTGGCAGCCTCATATTTTGCCTGTCCATCTATTCCTCACTTCGGACCTGTATCTGGTTTAGACAGCATAAAGGATTCACTATGAAAGACATGAAATATGTCTTGGAAAAGTATAAACAAGTACTTCAACTTTTACAACAGCCATTATTTTAACTAAAGTGGGCCTCCATCCAGTAACTTTAACTCATAATATATTCAAGTATCCTCAGCTGAATTCACTTTATTAAAGGGGGACTCCACTAATGCTACACATCAAGGTCAGTTTATTCATCACAAAAAGCACAACTGGGCCTGTGAAAACAGTTTTATCTTCTGTGACTCTGCATAAAGTGTGACAGAATAACCCTGATGATGTTGGAGGGTTGAGGCAGAGCCATACAGTAGTCACAAGGGGTCCACCTTCAGCTTCATTTGTTTATTAATTACCAATGTCACTATTCTATCAGATTATAATTACATTTCAGGAGATGTGTATCTTACTTCACATTGAGACACTCGCTGGTTGCATGTTGTAAAATATACTCAAGGAGCCTTTAATTCTTTTTTAATTCTATTCATTTTCAATATCAGACACATTTAGCTGAACAATTATGGTTTCCTGCCCGTAGCCATCGTTCCATCTATTGTTTGCTTCTCCTGCCAGGACGGGTGCAGTGAGGCCGAGGCTGCAGACCTGACAGAGCGCTGCGAGCTGATCAGTCACAGGCTAATGACCTTGGAAGATGAATTGCAGGTGGCCATACTGAACCGGGACCAGGCCCTCACCCATATCCTTCCTCTGCTTTCTAAATAGACATATATCATATAAACTGTATGCTATCTGTGTGTGTTTCTGGCTCTGTCCATTCATCTTAAGCACATCATTTTCTTAAGGCCTTCGATCTCTCACAAGTACAAATCCAAACTACCTTTAGGCTGACTGATGTTTGACTTTACCTTGTGATTTAAAAAAAACATCAACTTGTTTTATTTGACATTATGGGACCATCCAGAGAGGGAAGAGAAGATAAACTGGGATCAGAGGATTTTTCTTGACAGGCTGGATGTGCCGGCTAGAAAAATAAAATGGTTAAATGTCCAAGTGAGGTTATTAGGGGACTATTGATGCAGCCTGCCAGTCACCAGAGGCTGAGATTAAAGTCAGCCGACAGGGGCAGCGCCGTGGCAGATAGAGGAATGTCACTGTAATGACTCTGCTGCCGTCATATCTTAATGTCCATCCTCCTCCTGACCCTCCCTTCCTTCTCCTCGCCACAAGTCTGCTCACTTCCACATGCTGAATCTGGCATGGAGGAAATTATACTACCAATGATAATGACTCTGTTGAAACTGTTGAAGCCGACTACAGGTCACAATACATCATTTTCCACGCTAATTAGAAAGCTGATTGGAAATAGATTGGTGTGTTTTTCTCTCTCCACTTTTCTCATCCACACTGTAAGCTTATTAAGCCAGATAGAAAAGATGATATTTCAACACAGGAGGAAAGGATGAAGACTATTTGCCATCTAACCTGATGTTTTCTCATTTTATTTATTTATTTTCTGTCATGCCTCATTTCTCTTGTTGGAACACAGGCTGCCAGAAACACTTTCCCCATCTGTCTATAATATGATGAAGAGGTTCATTTAGTTTTGGGATCTCTAAAAGCAATGTGTTATACAGCATGTCTATCACTCTCTGTTAAAGTGCGGCCTCACTGTTTTCATATCTTAAAACAGTCCCCCCCCCACTGTGCTGTGGCCTGCCTCTCTGTTTTTGTGTCCTTACATGTCGTTCATCTTGGTTTTATAAAATCGTGCACTCATGCAAATACATTTGAGACCCCAGTGTTGTTGTGTGGCAGAAACCGAACAGAAATTGAATTCGGGATGATGCTACTGTTGCTATAGAGACAGGAAGAACAGACCTCCTGTCTACAAGGACCTTAATTGAGTCCCCACTCTCAATACAAGGAGGTGGATGGGCAGCCACACAGACTGGGTTTAGAAAAAAAAAAAAAAGATGGACAGGCCAAATGATGTAAAGGTCTTAAACATATTCTGAACTTCATTGTTTCGTTTGGATCGTGTTGCCTTCAAAGTCTAGTCGAACCTTCTGCAGTATTGATGAAAACCTCTTTAATGGTGTGTTAATTATGAATGAGGACAATCTGTGTCCATTCAGACAGTAAAACGAACTATCAGGGACCATCAGCCATCAAAGCCATCCCTTTGATTTGCCACTTAAGCTGGACACTCACATGATTAATTTGAGTTTCTAAGCAGGTTAAACAATCCCCCTGCCGATGACAGCCTCGATCCTGTTTCATTGATGGTCTATGAATAATTTAGCCGGGCAGTCTGTTTGCTTAGGTCCCCACACTGCCACCCACCTTCACAGATATGATGAGCTCATGAATAGTGAATTAGATGGGGTTAAATTGGGCATGACTTGATGATGTGTCCCAGTAATCCGTTTGCTGGCCAAATTCGAGATTGATGACTTAATAAGTTTATGGCTGTCCTCAACTATTACCAATAACCAGTGAGCTCCACATCTGCCCTGATGTTATTTTGCTTGCATGCCTTTTATTTACATGTTAATATGTGAATCTCTGCCTGCTTCTGGCTCATCAGATTCTTCCTTAACTCCCTCTGCACAGTCTTTAGAAAAGGAGGTTCAGGAAGTGAAAGCCACTTTACAAACCATGCTCACACAACTTAAAGAGGAAGAAGCAGAAGAAGAGGAAGTGAACGAGCTACAAGATGATGAACTCATGAAAAATGGGACTGACGATGAAGAAGAAGAAGAGGAAGACCAGTATTTCAGTGACAGCTGGGACATCTGAAATGGATGCCTGCAGTGTTCATGACCACTCACACAGAGACCGGCTGTGTGAGAGCCCGACCTCGGCTTTGCAGTAGAAGTGACCCCATATCCATTTACCATAAAGCCTCACTCAAAGCGCTTTACAACTGGCCTCTGTAGCACTGCTGAAAGTTTCTGGTACAAAGCCTTAGAAAGTCTGGACTTTTTATCCATACAAAAACTGGACAAACAACATATGAAGGTTGTTGACGTGAGTGTAAAATATAAGACACTGTAATGCGAAGTCTCCTCAAATCTTGCCAGCCTAAGTTTAACAAGGTGTGCCTTAATCCACGGAGCTGCCATAGTGATTAGTTTTTCAATTACAGTGTTTCTGAATTCAGGTTTTCATGTTGTGTCTAACTAGTCCTGACCAATTACTTGATATTTTGTTCAGTTGAAGCTCAGAAGGTAGAGACGATCAGCTTTAAAGCAAGATATGTAACTTTGAATGTGGCCACAGACGAGAGTTAAATAGTAAAACATAGTGTAACAGCAGCACAAGACCTGACTCAGTAATGTCAGTTACACAGCAATATTTACCCAGTGTTTGCTAATATCAGAACAATATGTTACTGGTGATCCCAGATCCAGTTAAAAAAAAAAAAAAATCAATAATAGAAACAGGACATACATTTTTTTTAAATAAGAAGCCTGAAACCAAACTGAAACAATAAATCACTATAATTGCCCAGTACAACTACCTGCTTGAATTTAGGTCGAGAAACAAGCAGACAATGTAATCATCTTCTACTGGTGGCAGTCTTGCACATAAACTAAAGCAAATGTTTAATCTTTTTTGATCACTTCGCCACTTTTGTGTGTTTTCCACATGGTTGGACTTCAGTTGCATGTAATTTTGTACAAACAGTAAAGTACCTTGTGGTGCTACAGAATGTGAGCTAACTTGAACACTTTATTATTTTCTTTGTGTTGAAAATGCAATATTTACATGTTTTCAGTCTTACAGCAGGGTGTCCTTGAAGTGGTTCTCTCTATTTTAAGACTTATCTGTCACAACTGTGCCTTATGCATGTAGAAAATACTGAAATGTAAATGGGCACATAAAATAAGTATTTGCAACTGCTGTTTGTTTTCTAAAGCAATCTATCTGACACTAGTTAGGTGGTTTGTTTTTTTTATTCCATTTCACAACAGAAACATTTTTTTGTACTTTTACCCATTAATCAGTTCGTTAATTTACTTGCAGCTTGAACTCACTGTCTTGTATTTCATATTTATTCCTTACAGCATCTTGCTAATTACAGCATGTACCATTCAGTCTACTGTTGTGTCCTGCTGTTTTCTTCTTGTGTTGAGTTACAGCCCCTCTGGTAATTTCCCCCTCACATAAATGTTCTGGGATGCTGCCAGACAAGTGAGGTCACTGATGACATGTAGGAGATATCAATAAGGTAATAAAGGTCCTCTAGTGAGGTCTTTAGGGGATACACGGGCTTCTATTGTTATCTTAGCTCAGCAGTGGTGGTGTGGCTAATTGGGAGGCAGCCTCACAGAAGACATGGAAATAGGATGGTGTTGCTTTGTCTCCATCTGATTTTGCTGGTTGTTTTTTTTTTTTCCTGTTGGGGCTGGGGGCTGCTGAGGGATCCTCAGAGGCGTGTCTGCAGTCCCACACTCTGGGCTCTAAACACAGCTGAGTGCTCAGGGTTTTTCCACAGCAGCACAATAGGCCTTTCTCACATTACTGCCAGGTTGCAAACCACTTGCCAGGACAGAAGTCTCTACATCAATCAGCTCGAGGCAGCGTACAGACAGAGCCTGGCACACACACCTTTCTGCCAAACACCCCCCACCTCATAATTGAATCCGTGCTTGCATCACACTGTGCCCTGTGTGGCATCTCTGCTCATAAAATGGCCACAGAGAAAAGCCCAGATGGTTTTCAGCAGGCAGCTAGAGCAGGGTGAGCTGTCTCCTGATGTAAAATACAGCACCATGCAGTGCTTTGTCTCTGCTTTGGTTTCTATGAGATTGTACAATGTAATTATATTGTATTATTTATTAGTATATTATTGTAATTTTTTTGTTCATTTTCCATACATTTGAGTTGGATCCAGCCCTAGCATCAGGCTTTACATCTATTATAGTGCCAGTTTTGCCATTTGAAAATCACAGTTATTTGCAAAACAATGGGTCCTTCATTTCAGACAGAGGTAAATAAAAGCAGGCATCTCATTTCCATTATGCAACAGTCTGTTTGTTGGCTGGAATTACCACTATTGCTGGCAGATTTGATCAGATGTAGCTAGCAAGTTAATTAAGCTAATATTAACTTTGTGATGATTGAGAATATTGTCCAGTTAACTTTTTAATAATTCTAGCTGTGAGCAGCACGGTGGATGGTGGCTAGCACAGCTGCCTCACAGCAAGAAGGTTCCTGGTTTGAAACCCATCAGGGGCCTTTCTGTGTGGAGTTTGCATGTTCTCCCTGTTCTTGTGTGGGTTTTCTCCAGGTCCTCTGGTTTCCTCCCACAGTCCATAAACATGTATGTCAGGTTGATTGGTGACTCTAAATTGCCCATAGGAGTGAGTGTGAGTGTGTGAGGTTGTTTGTCTCTATGTGGCCCTGTGATGGACTGGTGACCTGTCCAGGGTGGACCCCTGCCTTTCACCCAAAGAGAGCTGGGATAGGCTCCAGCAGATCCCTGTGACCCTAAATAGGAATAAGTGGGTATAGATAATGGATGGATGGATGACCTACCACATATTAAAAAAAAAAAAAAAAACAACTCCACAAAATAATGTAGTATGAAATGCTCTGGTCTGGGATTTCAGACAAGGTTAGTACTGCAGGCACTAATCTGGTTTGGCAGACATGCTAATGAGTGTAGCTTATGTTAGAGTAGAACAACACGCTGCTTAGACCCTGTCTTACTCTTCCACTTTGCATTTTGTAAATAAATTAATCGACCATTTTGACAGTAAGTTTGCCTGTGAGGAGAGACTGACTACAAATTCTTCTTTTCATGTTTCACTTTGTTCATACACTAAGGAGTTTGACTCTACCATAAGTGTAATGAACAGCATGAATAAAAGGAAGACAGGTGAAAGAAAAAAAAATTATTTCCTGACTGACTGACTGACTGACTGACTGACTGACTGATTGAATGAATGAATGAATGAATGAATGAATGACTTCAGGAGTGTGAGTGTACGAGAGGATTTGGGTCTTGGATTTGTTGATGTGATTCCCTGTTGGGTTGTTATGTTGGTTGACAGATACACGTAGAAAATCTCTGAGCCATAAGAGAATCATAGAATCCTCTCGCACCACTTCAACCAGCACCACAGACTCCACTAATGAATGCAAATTGAGCTTTTTTTAAATTTTTTTTTTTGTATTCATGCCTTTCACATATCCAGAGATTTTGGTATCCTCCAATGAAACTGACACCTTTGTTATGTGTGAGCAACTGCATGTCAGTTCTGGTCACTGAGTCAGTGAAGTTAATGTCCTGAGAGGTGTTTCTTTATAAATCCGGACCCTGAACTCGACAGTGTCTGCAGCTAGCCTTTTATTCGGCTCTTTTCCGTGCTTTCAGCAGCTCATTCAAATTCACCCTGCACTTTGCTCATCTGCTGAATAAATTCAACTGAGCAATTAAATAGGGAGGAAATTCCTGTGGAATTAATAAGCTTTTTAAATCATTTAATTGCAAGCCTTTCCAACGCCAAATCTGCATATTTCTCAGTAAAACCAGTAAAGGAAGTATGACACAAATGAAATACAGAGCAAACTGAGCAGAGACTACAGGAAATAGCCTTCCTTGTTCCTTTTCCTGTTGTTTCATCCTGACATTAAAAATCACACTTAATTATAAACACGATACCAGTAGGAGCTGCAGTCTCCTCAGAAACAGACCTATTTCCATCACTTATGGCTGGATGAGAAAGACAAGATTGGAGGAAGTGCACTCAGAGATGCAAGCACATGTCCATTTTCATCTTCATTTTGATGTATCACATTTACACACTGACTGACAGCCCTTAAGAAGAAGCATCTGTGCTTGTAAGAACAGAAGACAAACCCAATCCAGTGTTTACGTATTTAATGACTCACACTGAAGTTGGTCCTGCGTGTGAATAATTGAAGTAGTGTGGTCCTGAGGAAAACAAAACAAAACACAGAAAGCCACATTTCCCACTAATTCAAGAATGGTGGAAGTTGTGCAATGACAATATTGAAATGATGAGAAGTCACTGAAAAGTTGAACTGCTTTATAACACTACTGTGACAACAATCAGCTCTGACATGCTCACTCCAGCTGATATTTTCATAAAACATACAATGACAGAATCAATCCAAGTTTTTATCTCCCAGTTTCTGGCAGTTCCTTCAACTAGAGGGACAACTCCTCCGTTCCACAATGAGCCGTGTATGTTTTTCAGCTGTTAAGGACAAATAAAACTGGACAGGTGGCATAAAAAAGTCATAGTCAACACTAAATGCAAAAACGAATCTGAGGTCATGACCTTCATACTTTTTCAGGAACAGAAACAAAAAATTGAGAGGCTAAATGAATAAGCCAATGGAGAGGCTAAAATATAAAGGAAAGGCAGTGGGAAAACAGAATTTCAGATGGAAATAGGAATTGGCCCTTTTAAATATCCAATTAAAACCTGATTTATTAATCCAAATTATGAACTAAATTATTTATTTTGCTTTTAAAAGTGCATTTTGAGAGTTGATTCTGAAATCCTATTTAATGGGGAATTCATTGCTCCTTTTTGAAGCTGAAGTATTTATTGAAGGATTAATATAAAGGTAAATTTGTTTTTGGAATACCTCTTTTTATTGCACATCAAAATATAAATTAATAAAAGCATTCATTATTTTCTGTTTTTCTTGTCTGATGAAATATAAATAAATGGAATATTATTTCTGGGGCATTGACACCTGTTCATACCTGAGACGGTTGCATGGTACAATTTAAAAACACACACATAAGAGATTTTAGTGTCTGGTGTGACATGTACTGAGGTCACTTACAGTAAAGCTGTTGTGATTCCAGCCCTGCATACAACCTGGTATCAATGTGTTGTGCGTGTTATAGATCAAACACATAAAACTGTCTATATCATATGGTGAGGACACACTAACCTTACAAACTGCCACAGTTTAGTCAGGCTGACCCTGAACAAACAGAAAAAAAAGTTGGAGGTTAAAAGACAAATGTGAATTTTATCTCACTCCAAAATATAACAAATACTCATGTCAAACTTCTATAAAGTGATTTTCTCACAGGCAATCTCTTTAAAAGCTTACCCTTGCTTCTCTGCCCCAAATAAGATCAAAGTCAAGAGAGACTCTGTGCGACACACCAGCAAATCTTTTAAAAAAGATTTACAGTGTCCATGTTGTTTTGTGAAACATCAATGTCGAACCTTAAACAACAGTTATGACAGTGTTTTTGAAAAACAGCGGGATGTTTCCAGCAAAGAGATGTTTGTGTTGTTATCTCGTGTAATAGCATGAGGAATGGGGTAGCCTCTTTTTTAGCGAACAGCAGCAGAAGCAACAGGGAATTGATTATTACTTCGATGTCCAAGCAGAAAAAACATATTGTTAGTGATTCCTCCAGGGACAGCTCCTTCATTTAGCTCTACAGAGGAGCACTTCCTCCAAGAAGCCCAGGTTCACCTTGGAACATCCCTAGGGGACACAGCTGTCACTGGAAAGCTGAAATATCATGCCAGCTCCGCCATCCTTCCCACTTAGTCTGAAAAACAGACAGGTACCACAGCATGGGGAGACAGGATCGATAGATCTGATGGATGGAGCTGGCTGCCTTTATGAGAGGGGCTGGGGGACGTAGGGAAGGGGCGAGATGTAATGAGAGCTCCTGTGAGCGATGGGGAGGTTTTAGCCATGGGAGGCTGGGCGCGTGGCCCGCCTTCCTTTCACTTGAGCTGCCAGTTTGGCCTAATGAGACTTAGTGGAGCTCCTGACCTGGTGAGGGAGTTGGTGTTATTAGGTGATGGGTCTCAGCAGCTGTCTGCCTTGACCGGCCCACAATGAACACACTTTGGGTGTGATTCTAAAGCGAGGGATGCTGGTTGCTGTATCTTCCTGCTGTACCTGCAGTTACTCCATTACACTCTTCAGACCTTACTATGGCGTACTCAAGGCCGATAGACAAAGACTCAAAGAAAAAGGTGAAAAGACAAAGCCTGGCTTAGATCAAAAAATTCTATCACTCATTTTGAGTCTCATGCTACCACTTGCTTGCTTCTCAAAAATTGCATCACAGACAGAGCCTGTATATCACCAGCTTTAAAAAGAATGTATTATATACTAATATGTTCGTTTTAAATGTTGTAATGTTGTAGGTTTTACAGACTGATTCTATGTTCTCAAGGTCAAAATGGAATTACATCCAATCACAACCGGAGAGGAGTGACTGCCTGATCAATATTGGAGTGCTACATCATAACTGCAGAAGAAATGTATTGAAATATGCCACAGTTCTGCCACAGTGTACAAATATTTATCCTGTTGGCCTCCATGACTGGTGTTAATGTAATTAGCATGAGGTCTTTCTACATAATAAATTTCCGTGTTGACCCTTGTCATCTGGCTCGGTTCCTGTTGCCCATGTTCACCACAGATGAATGGGATCAGTGCTTGGGCCACACTGATCTAATACTGGAGCATCATAACGCTCAGATAATATTTGAGTTTTCAGTTTGTGTGATAAACGGTTATCACACAAAGCCATGGGTCTCTGTTACAGGGAGTCACTCAGTGTGTTTGCTCATGCCATATGCACACAGACACATGCACATGCACGCGCACATGCACGCACGCACACCTTTTTTGGAACACTTTTAATAGTAATCTAGCCCTGAGACGTCCAACATTTTAATAAATGTGTCAGGAGCAGCTACATAGACACTTTTCCATCCTCTACACTCTAACACACTAACGCAACAAACCGATGATGAAGAGCAGCCCAAGGACATTAGTGCCATTTGGAATTTAAAATGGAAGTACGATGAAAAAGAGGGGAAGAAATTGCAAATGACAGAGAAAACAGATCATGATGTGAGTATTCCTGTAGGGGGGGAATGTATATCTATAAAAGATTCAGGCTGTAACGCACAGCTGAGAATAGATGCCTGTTATAATATGCACCTCTTCTCTGCCATACCACACAAAGTAGTTGTGAAATGTTTTGCTGTTTCAGAGGAACGTTTGCCCCTTGACATATTAATAATAATACTGTACAGCTACAGCTACAAACGCTAAGAACTACAGCTGCATATATGTGCGTGACGATCGTCTTGCATGAAATATCCAAATGAAATGAAAGTAGTAAACTTAGATAAGCAGACTTACGGCTACGGGACACAAGATAAATTAAATGGAAACATCAGTATTCATCACAGAGCTTGAGAGTGGATTAAAGTCACATATTGTACCAAGAAATGCCCTGAAGACTAGTTAAAACGTGTGTGCTGACTGAGAGATTCTTCTGGAGAGTAGATGTGTTAATCTGGCTTTAGACCTGCCTGTTGATTGGATATTTACGCTCACTGACACGAGGGCTCAGTATATTTACAGAAGGGCCCGGTTTAGTGTCCTAATCTGAATTTCTCGGACGGTAGTTTAGGAAGTAAACCAAATCAAAACAAACAATGTCTAAGATTTATTTATTTTTTAAACTTCACGACACAGTTGCCCTGCAGTACTTTCTTTTCATATATTAGTTTGCTCCAGTGACTTTCACAACTGTATAAATAGCCACAGGCTCGCTCAGAGCACGTTGACTCTACTGCAGTCATTTTAGATCATAAGATCTTAAGCTAACCTTGTATTTATTAATGAAAAGCTTTTAGATTTAAGTTTCTAGATAATTTGATATTTTGTGCTCATGTTATTAAAATATATGTCATTATTCCTGACCAGCTTGTAAGCACAAATTTTTAACAGAGCTAAATGACACATCTCCATGTATTGTTGTGGACTGTGTTGGTGGGAACACTTAAAGTTTTGTTTACTCAAGGCTCTTAAGATTATATTTTTTGGAGTCCCAAGGTAGGTCTTTATATAGCATCATTATTAGATCTAATTCCTTTAGCTCAATGCGTATTCCTCATAAGTGTTGTCTCAGATTTCCTGTTTCTGTAGCGCAGAATGAAAAGAAAATTAAAAATTGTATTTCCTAAAATATGACACCATTGTAATTAGTAGGAACAACTCTTCTCTACTACTCTACTCTCAAAATCTGTCTTTTTTTACCCCTCTCTCTTTGTCTTCATGGTAGGAAACAAAATATCTTAAAATAACAGTTTGATCCCGTCCACATACAACATGAAACACTGAACCGCATTTTGTCCTCAGGCCTCACTGACCTTGTCCTTGTCTGGAACATCATGTAACATAAATTAAGGCACAGCAGTTTCAAAGGAAAAACAAGTAAACAGCAAAGGTGCCGCCAAGGAAGCAAGCAAGAATTGAGGTCTTTGAGGTTTATTAATACACAGCTGGTAGATTCATAATAGGAAGCTGACACAGGAACAGCAGAGGGAGCTGCCACATCCTGCTCTGTAGCCGCTCCACTGCAGAACCATGAGGTCACTTTGTTGTGTCTCCCCAGGAGATTTCCAAAAGCAGCCATTCGTCCAGCACTCTGGGAAGTGAACTTGAGAAGCCCTTTGTAAACGCCCAGAGGAATCTGTCTGTGTGTAACCCTTGGGTCACGGGCACGGTAGGAACCGTTACAAGTCTCTTGAATATGAGCATCCATTTTATCATGATTCTGTTATTTGTTAATATCTGTATATGCCAATGGACTTTGTTTGTTACAAAGTGAGAGAAGGAAAGTTGTTTTTTTAATTGAAAAAGTGTAAAAGCTATTCCAGAGGAGCGTGTACACATGCAGTTCAGTTTTCTGTCAGAAATGAATTTAGTTTGTGTCCAATATAAGTTGTATCTAATCAACTACAATGGGAAAATTGAGCAAGTTCTGGTATCTTAGTTTTTCATTAATTCATGCAGTATATGTTCAAATATTACACAGAAATAAAATGAACCCTCTGGCATTAATGAGCTGTTAGCCCCAGTGAAGTGGATTTTTTGGTGGGTTTTTTTCAGTGATAAGACAGATCCAGGAAAAGAGCATAACTAGTTGCCTTGGGGATCATAGCTGTGCTGCCCTCCCTTTGTTTTTGTTCCTATGGTGCTGCCTCATCCATTCCCAACATTTCTCTCTTGCATTTCACCGTCTGGACAGTGTTATACTATTAATCAAACTACAGTATGTAGCCTACCAGACTGCCCCATCAGCACCACCATGCCATCTGCAGGCACAAGACTCCGAACAGACCCTGTGGGTTTATTTGTCACTGAGCAGACTGCAGGACAGGTGAGGTGGTGAGGTGAAAAATACCCTTCTGGCTGGTTGTTTCAAAGAGCCCAACAAACAGGAACCTCCAGCAGTAAAGAAAATGCATTGAAAAAGCGAGGGGGATCATTTTTCTTTTTTGATGGGCATTCTCATTTCAACAGCCTTGTGCGTGTAATGTTTGTGACAAAACAATCAGGGTAGCTATAATAATAACTCTTTGTGTGATGGCTCCCTGGCTGGGTCAACAATAAGACTGTGATCTCTGATAATTGTTGCTGTGCATACTGAGGAAATAACACTAGATGGGTTAGCTCTCCGGTTCTTTCTCTCTATTCATGTATAAATGCATTGAAAGTGATAATGAGGACGTGAGGTTTGGGGTTTGGCAGCACCTGTAAGGTAAAACGCAATGAGAAAATGTTTTGCTTCTATTAAAGGTGTCACGTTACTTCCGTTCACAGCCGTGGCAGCTTTTCCCAAAATAGTCTTGCCGTCTCCTTCCATCAGCGATGTGGTTGACTGCCTCGCTATAAGCAATTACTGCTCCAATTGGGCTTAATGACACAGAGAGGGAGGCAGATCTGCAGCTCAGGGAGCAGCTACGTGCTATTTATAAATCTTTTGAAAAGACACCTGACGCTGCTCCATCAAAGATGTAGAGCTCCAGCCAGAATACCATGATCCTGTATGCCAGTCAGGGATTGGCTCAGGTGTTGGAGGAAACAAACATGAGGACATCATCTTTACGTTTATCTGCAGTATCACACCAGAAATCAAATTTCGTGTCAGATCATCTAAGCTTTATCCCTTGAACACTGAATTTTAAATTCATGCACCTGCAGTTAAGGACATTTCCTGTTTGGGAACGCATCATTCATCTTCGTCTATCACAGCTCTCAGGATGGCACATGACAGCTTCAGCATGAGTATGCACACACTGATTGATATCTCCATTGGCACAGTCACCCAGGTATAATGGAAATGAATGGCAGCGCGTGCAGAACACTCTCCATGCTACATTAGCTACTACCAGCTGTGGTTTTGCCAGAAACACAACTCCACTTCATCTACATGCACATCCCACAGGACAGTTTGGCAGGTACACTACCTTAAACAAGATCACACTTGCAGTTGCATTTTCATGAACACAATGTAATGGCTGTTTTAGATGAATCAGCTGGCAAGGGTCTATAGAATGCACTTACTATGTTACGTGTTTTAATGCTTGTTCGGTCAAATAGTCCTCTGTGGACCACACCTTTGTAGGATGCAGCCCCTGAAATGGGACACAGCAAGAGGTTTAGGTTAAAGCTGCTATAGCTGTGACAGTTTTTCTATAGAAAGCAATAACTCAAAGTATTGGTTTCTCTTGCCTTCAAGAGGCCAAACAAATTGAAAATGTTAAGTTTTAATTATAAATGAAATCTAATCAACTGTCAGCTATGACCTACAGTCTACATGAAATCAAGAAAAAATGTTAAGAATTCCAGCAGATTTAATACTGTATTAAAAACTTTTTAAAACAGGCTGTAAATTTAACGACCATTTCTCAGAGGCCTGGAGTAATTTACCTCTCTCCAGTTTGGAAAGACTAAGCTGTCAACAGTCTGTTATCCTTTAAATATCTGTAATTAGCTCGAACAGAAATAATTATAAAGACCCACTTGTGATCGCAGGAGAATGATCTGCATAAATGTCAAAGGAAACAGGTTCAATTTCAATGCAGGACTGGGGTTTCCCCACACGTATAAATCATTATAATATTAAATAAACTGACTTTCTTGCCTGACCATTAAAACCACCAGAGTCCACAGATTGCAGATTTTCCAAATATGCTGAGAGGACTGTTGCTTGTCTTTCACACCTCCAGTTCACATACTCCAATTCAATGCCAACTGCACATTTCATTTCTCCCACACACTTTCTGTTATCAACTGCCTAGCAGTCACACTGCTGTGTTATTATCAGTGCAGTGTATTTCATCTAAATCCAGTCAAATATACTGTACCAGCGTGATGACACTGGCATTTAGCCCAGTAGACGAGTGCAGCTCTGGAAGGCTAATGTACCCTCAGTCTGGCAGGCTTCTGCCCCAACCATCAAGAGAACAGGAGTCCTATCTGATTGACCATAAAGACATTGAATCGAGGGAATAGGAAGTAAAGTGACTGTTTACAAATGTCAGGCTGGTCCTGCCACACTTGTAAAAGATAACATTACAGAGCTCAAAGAACACCCGACTCCCACATTCGGAAGATAATGGAAGGTGACTTTTACAAATGTGAAGAGGTGACCTTTTCAAAAGGCGTTTCATCAAGTGTGGCCATGGCTATGCTGATTGCCCAAGCCACTAGTGCATGCCAGATGTATTTTTTTTTCTATCGCAAGGTCAACTAGCTCAGACAGTAATCAATCCAGGTATATGTAAAAGTAATATTATGAGATGAGTGCCTGTCTGTGCTGAGAAGAATGCTCAGAAATATGGATCTTTTTGCACTAATATTATACAACACTTTTAGAAGCAGCGTTAAATGATGAATGTCTCTTTCCTTTCAGTTTATGCTGTGACTATGCAATAAAGTCCTCAGTATTTTTCAATCATATGCTGGACTGAAAAATACAACAGAAAACTGTCAGCTATTGATATTGTTCCTGATATTTATATCATGCTTGTGCCATTGTAATTACTCAAAGTGCACTTTGTTTCTTCTAAGAATAAAATGCTTAGATGAAAAAAGTAGTTCCAACATGGCCGCTGCTCTGTCTAGCCTCATACCCCATCTGTGTTGTAGACTTGTAGAGTGACAGTTGTTAATGCACTGACCCTCAGCCTGTGTTCCTGCAGACCATAGAGAGAAAGTGAGGCCTGTGCCCCCGGACATTGCACTGAGTGGAACAATCCTCTATACAGCTCAGAAAAAAGGCTTTTCTTTCAGTGGAGGAACATGACTACACATGATATGGCTCGTTTTTATTCTAGCTGACTGAATCTCCTCTGGGTGTTGGTCATCCTGGTGGATATGCAGTCTGAAGTCCACTGAATCCAGATTAAAATATAAATAGGGAGTTAGCACAACACCGGGTGCTAAAAATGGTGACGAAGCAATTTATTTGATTGGCAGGAATGCTTGGTGTGCTCTTTCAGTCGCCTCTCGTGAGCCTGTTTAGCTTTGGTGGATTAGTCCTGAGGCAGGACAGATCCCTGTGACCTGGTAACACAGCAGAAGGTCAATGCTCCTTTTCTGGCAGCTCTTGTTGTATTGTTGCTATGCACTGTCCCTGGGGCAGGTATGTGTGAAAGAAGCAGCCCATATGATACACAAGTTAACCTGGTTCTGACAACTCTGCATGTTTATCCCATAATACAGTTTATGCCATATCTATCTGTGTCTTGCAGTGTGTCTAGCATTTATTACCATGTACTCTGGAGTGAGCCATACTGTGAAGATTTAAAGCCGCCACATAGAAATGAAATGTGTCGACTGTCCTCACTACTATAAGTCCTCACTACTATATATAAAAACAAGCTCACAAGCTACACATACTCATAATCTGAATTTTAACTATTAAAGCAAATTAGAATCAATACAACAGTAACTAACAGACATTTTGGGGATAAAATCTATATTTAAATGACATATGTCTCAAATGAACCAGCAAATGTCACGTCATTTCGAGAGAGGCAGATGAATCCAGCAGATGGTCTCTTTGTGCTCAGTATGTGCACAGTCACGGTGACTTCCTCTCTGCTCACTGGTTTCCATCCACACAAAGATTTATCGAAAGAAAAAAAAAAAAAAAAAGAAGACGGTGACAATGGAGGTCCAGTGACAAGGTGACTTCAGCAGAAATTCAATCCAATCAATTTCATTTCACCGCTCAAAAAGTGGAAACATTTTGCCACAAACACTTTTTTGTTCTTTCTCTTCGGACTTACGAAGACATTCAGGACTGGAACTCAAATGTCAAAGTCCAAGTTCACAGGGTGAAAAAGAATGAACAGATGTAAAGAACTTCTCAGATTACTGCACTTAGTGAACAAATGAACATGTGCACTGGACCTATTGGGACACTTTGACTGCGTGATATCAAATACAAACACCATAAATATTGTGTAAGAGATGTTAGTGGCCCAACGTCTAAAGGACAATATGTCAAAGTACACTTGGAGTCAACTAACTTGTACAAAATACCAGTCGCCTGTGAGTTAAGAGCTGATATTGTCCCAAAAGAGATGCAGACAACATGCACATGTGTTTCTGTGTATACTACACCTATTGTCTGTTTACAGACACATGTTCAACCATTTGTCACCTCATAGACTACATGTCATTCTAATATTTGGGAGGGCACAGATCCCAGTTAAAGTAGTAAATTTCCATCTTGCAGCTGAGAATGCAGAAAGCCTGAGGTGTTATACCTGCTCTAAATGGACAAATACTGAAGCATGCCACAGAGACGCGTCTGAGTCAATCTTTCCTCCAAGATTGACAGAGAAATTCAAGTCCTTTGTGTTTTCTCACATTCTCACATTGACCAGTCCCTGTGTAAACTGGTTATGGATATCAGATTGTCAGAATCAGTGGGAAGCAATGCCCCCAGCTCTGACAGTGAGAAGGCACTTCATACTTAGTTTGACAATGCAACAAGCATTTCATTTAAAGCATTCTGACAGATTAATTCTGTCATGAGGAAGGCTGACATTGCAGCATCCTAGCAGGATACTTGCATTTTCTGCTCAGACCCGTCTGCTGTTTATTGTGTTTCTGCTCCGTTAGCCATGACACAACAGATCACAGCTGGTTCAGCCACATAACTCCATGTTATCCTGCTGTGAAAATCACTGAAGTGAACTGCACCAAGACGGTTAGAGAGATGAACTGTTATTTATGGTGAGATTAAAAATACCAGTATCATGATGGTGACAGTATGCTCACACCAGCAGTGGGCCTAAAAGATGTTTGTGTCTCTTCTGCACAATTTATTCCCAGTATGTGCATACAAGTTCTATAAGTTACATGGTAGCCCATGGCTCAGTACTTCTGGAAAGTGAAGGAAAGTGTTGAAATAGAGAAGAAAGTATTCTTGCAAAACCTGACAAGATGCAGGTGCAGGTGGGGAAAAAAGAACAAAAAGCAGTCAAATGCAATTAAAAAGGAAAAAAAAAAATAGCTGACAGTTTCTTTAGTTTCACCGTGCTGTGTCAGGGTTTTTCTTGCTACAGTAGGTGTCGGGTCTTCTGCGTTTGGGGGCAGACATGCTTCTGACTGATGGAACATTGTTGGGGGAAAGCAGATGGAGGATTATAACTGGCCTAATTGCCTCTGCCCTGCTAGTATAGCCCCATCTGCTCAAAGGGGATCCTTGAGGCTTTCTCCTCCTCAGCAGAAGCCTATGTATGGTCTCCAGTACTGCCACTGTATAGATATGACTGATGGACCCAACTCTGATGTCTGACCCTCTTACACATTCAGCCCAACAGCACAACATCCAAAATTATTTCAGTTTAAACCTTTTAATATTTGACATCAACATTGCTGATGTTATGTATAAAGCTGCACTGTTTCCTATGGAGTTGTGGACAGTATTCTGAATGTTCCTCTGTCTTCATGTGATTCACCTGAAAGTCTGCCTAAAATTTAGTCCCAAACATCGTCTCTCCTGTTCTGCAGTTGGCCACAGCTGCATTATTGTCAGTCACCACACTTTGGTTTATTTCTTTTTCACCTTATTGGCAATAAACTTTGTTTTGTTTCGACTTGTAAGAATTTTTTATGATGCTTCTGTGAAGCTGGGTCATAACACTGTGCAATAAAGCACATTTTCAAGGTGGATTTAGATCCAGGATTTCTTGAGTGTTGCTTTTTTTTGTGAAAGGAATGTCTCGGGATGAGACATTTACAGAGACAGCAGATCCCTTGAATTCACTTAGGCAAGAAGACCTGGCACTCATGTCTGTGCATTGCGCAAGGCAACAATTAGCCTTGCTTAGCTTAAGGACTGAATGCAGGACAAAACAGTGGAGGTTTCTCTGTTTAAAACAAAAACAAAAAAATCTCCATTTTACTGTTGCATTTCATTTGTCTAAAATTCAGACAAAATACACTACTTACAAATACACTAGATTAGTGAACTATGCTCACTATCCCCTCAGCCTGGCCAGTCAGACCCACTCATTTCTTAGTGAAAAAATTCGGGTCTGGACCCGCATTTCCTCCGGCCTCAAAAGAGCCGGGCCAATCACAGCCGTTTATCTGCAATGGGGTGGGCTTTACGCTCCAGTCGTCCACTCAGATTTTAAACAAGCCTTGCACATACGCACTGACTTATTCACGTTGGCTTTTGCTGTTTACTCCGTTTAAAAATATGTACAGAACTGGTGATAATACCGTGTATTCTCATGTTTTTACAACAAAAACAACAACAGTCATTTCCTAGCATCTCTACTCTACCTCATGCATCAGACTGTTCCTTTCTCTGATTGGTTTATTCTGCATCCACAGTCCCGCCCCCTGGAAATCCATCTGAACAGAATAGATTCATAGAAGAGTTAGTGTGGCTGGGCATGCTACTGTCCCCTTGCGTCCAGTCCTTGTTTCTCTAAAGTAGTTGAAAAGTAAATAAGTTAAACATATTGAATTATAAATGTCCAAATAAAAAACTATAACTGCAGTTGACTTCAGATGGTGAGTTAACTTGATTAACTCGATTGGAGCTTCAGAGGAAACACCACACCTGAACTGTGTGATCAGCCGCCTGCCCACTATCAGCCAAAGGCTCTGTCCTGTGTGTATGTGTGTGTGTGTGTGTATGTGACACTTAGAGGGCTTTCATCAGTAAAGCATGTCTGGTGTGAAAATCTAAGGCTTCCCTCCTCCCTGAGCCTTTTGGGCTTCAGTCTGTCTCACTTTCTCCCTCTCCTTGTGCATGTTTGTGTCTTTATCAACTAAAGTATTACCAAAAAACCCTTTGAGAAACATATGGCGCTCCAGTTTTTCTACAGATGCCTCATGTTCTTGTTTCATATGGTGATCTGCCTCAGGGTTTGACAGTGGGAACACTATTGTCCTGTGAAATTGCTGAAGGCGTCTGATTTAGAGGTGATTAGTGGTGCCTAGGGAATGGGGTATAGCATGGTGCTCTACCCTGTGGACATTCAGGAGTCATGGTGAAAAACAGCCCCGAGAGAGGATTTGGAGCTATGTTTCATTCAGTTTGAGATAAAGGCAAATGTGACCGGGACGGACCATTTTGTCTTCCTAAAGCATCCTGGAGAATAAAATCTAATCACAGCTGCGATTCTAAACAATCCATTGTCTTAAATTAAAAAGCCACTGTTCGCTTAGATATTCGTCTTAGCTGTACTGTTGCTGTAATGTGGACAGCACATTTCCTGGGGGGGGGGATCATGAGCTCATAGACTGTGGCTCAATGGACCATTTCACTAAAGGCCAAACATAAAAAACCACTCGGGTGTGGATGATGACAGACAAGGAGAAGAGAGGAGGAGTGAAGGAGGTGAAAATGCCCCTCTGTGATCCACTTGTAGCCCTGTAGTCCTTCTGTTGATGCGTTTTCATAGGCGCAGATTTTAATAAAACTGTACAAGAAAGACTATCCATAAGACATAGACTGACCTACATACAAGAAGCAATATTATCTGAGCAAACATTCTTATTCTCATTGAGGACAGATTTTAATCAAGTCTTGTAAAAGCAAATGAGCTCTGGTGCCTGCCACCCTGATTGCATTTAAGTGCTATGAATGACAGAAGCGAATGCCCAGTGGAAGAAGCAGTGAATCAAATGGCTGACGTGTCTGTGTGAGCCTCATGTACAATGGTGACAGAGTCTGAACCATAGGGATCATAACAATTTGTCCATCAGCCCCAAACATTTCATTCTTATGTGGGTCCATAAGTGCCACCGTCAACACCTGGAGAGTCCTCTTCCTGTGTCCACTTGGTACTTTATAGTATGAGCCTCTGTTCCATTATCAAATCATAACACCACTCAGGTTTGTGTGACAAGTCTTGAGTAACAATTAGCAAAGTTTACATCGGGTCATTTCCTGAAATGGATTGTACAAATAAAACTTAGGACAGGTCTTACCTAGTAACGACTCAACGAGTACTAGTAACGTTTTAATCGATCGCTAGGAAATAACTGTAGCATTGTCCAATCAAAACCAAATGATGAGTGGAAACTAAACCTATAGTGAACCTAAGAGACACTCTTCTGTAAATATTGCTATCATACGCTCATCCATACTATTTTTTGCAGTTTTTTGCTTCCTTCTGCATCTGAATTTCCCTGCTGGGGATCAATGTAATCTAGTCTATAAAGAGCTGT
Organism: Mastacembelus armatus; assembly: GCF_900324485.2. Classification (NCBI taxonomy): domain Eukaryota; kingdom Metazoa; phylum Chordata; class Actinopteri; order Synbranchiformes; family Mastacembelidae; genus Mastacembelus; species Mastacembelus armatus. The sequence goes on along the minus strand of NC_046647.1, from coordinate 8,655,832 downwards.
ATCTGATGAGTTACTGACCTCTAAGATCTAGTTTATTTAGCAAAGTTAATGTGGTGCAACCCAGTTCAATTATGTAGTGTGTAAATCTTCACAGCCACTGGCTCCTTTATTTTATTGGACTACATGTGTGCTAATAATTGGACCAAGGGGTTGCAAGTGGGGCATTTTCGGACAAATACGGTCCCTGAGAGTGCTATTTGTTGGTTGTCATATAGATTAAACAAGAATTGCCACAGAGTGGTGTTTCATTATCCTAACAGCCCCACTTCCTGACATTTGGGCACGAAAGTGGGCCCCATCTGCCAAAATGTCAGGACTGATGGTGGTCCACTGTCAGCACATCACTATCCATGTTAGACACATGTAGACCTATTAGCCAGCACAGTAATGCTGCTGTGAGTACTGCAAGGAGATCTTTTTAACTTGCTACATTACTAATCTTTGCAATTCAGTTGATGGCTTTGCAGAGTAACCTAATTCATTAGAGCTCTGATAACTGTGGCTCATATGTCACCGCTGACACTAGACATCATCAGAGAGAAAGCTGCTGGACTGAGATCAGCTCTGACACACTGACACCAGGCTGCTAACCTCCATGTGTCTGCAGCATCAAAGGAAAGCATCCAGTGTTATTCTCACTAAGTTGTACTTGACATGGGCTAAAGGCTGCAGTTTATCTGAGCTACTCTCATCCACTGATGACACACTGTGTTATGAAAGTAAGATGAAAAGGATTTGTCCATCTGAAGTGTCACTATTGTCCCCCTGGGGATTAACACAAGGCCCCACAGAGCTAACAAAACACTGCGCACACACAAACGATGCATGTCAGTCAGCTCTTTAATGAAAAGGAGAAGATCCCACTCTGAATTTGAAAAATATCACGCAATGAACAGATCAATAAAGCCCCGTCCACCAAAATTAGATGTTTGCTGTGAATTAATGACGCTCAACAAGAAAACAAATCCCGCTAAAGGGTAGAGTTTAATCAATAAAGGCATTTTAGAAATCTTGATTCTCAGTGCAGAGCCTGGGGTAGCAAATATAGTCTGATAAGACTAACAAGATAATCTGGTTTTAAACAATACATAGTATTACTTATAATGCTCTACAATAAGGACACACTCAAAAGAAATCCATGCTCATCAATTATTATTTACTTAAAACACTTGCAGGTAAATTGCTATCTAATGTCCACACTAAAGATAATTCAGATTTAGAAACAATTAAAGCCTAGAGACACATAGAGTAAAGACAGAAGAGTACAAAGACACATTTTAACAGCTGTAACAGTCCTAAAAATGGCAATTTAGTTGCTACTCAAATATCTTTGAATGATCTAGGTATGGTGTCTTAGAATATTATGACTGCAGTACAAATCACTGTTTGACTGGGAGCACTGGGAATATTGGTAACACACAGTAGAGCAGATTGTGCTGGGCATCAGACCAGAAGGGGTCACTCTGCCACCATCACTGTATTGGTCCTGCCCTCTTTGTGCGGCCCCATATGACAACCGTCATACAAACAGTGAAATATGCTTGATTTTATACTCACTTGAATGCAGAAAGGATTTGGTGTGAATAATAACGTTTTTCCAGCCAGGAGAAAAATCCTTTTAGTTTTTTCGTCTCACCTGCTAATCAAGCTTTCTGCCAGTCTGCTGAGTTGCAGAGTGTGAATAATGACATCTAAAGGTTTCAGAATTCAACCATTTGATCCAGCTGTTTAACCAAGACATGCAGCAAAGTGCAGATTTATATTAAACCATGTGGTAGTGGGAAAACTGGAATACCATATGTTTTTCCACAGCTTTAGGATAATGGTTTCCATATCTTCCTCTGATCACTCTTGTGCTGTCTCTCTCTCTCATGCATGCATGCACGTACACACACACACACACACACACACACACACACACACACACACACACACACACACACACACACACACACACACACACACACACACACACACACCTATGTCTCTCAAGCACAAAAGCACTCACTCACTGAAATTCCAATCATTTCTCTTCCGATTGCTCACCACTTGGCTGCACCTGCTCCATCGTCCTCTTTCCTTTTTCCTACCTGGGGGGAAGGTGAGTGACGAGGCTCAGGCAGAGAAGAGGGCTCTGATTTGTATTAATTTGTGGCCAATCTCTGGGGAGGGAACAAGAGGGAGTGAGAGAGCGACAGCCCCTCAGACCCTCTCCACCACCACAACCACTGCAGCTGTGCAGAAACAGGAACCATCCAATCAATCCAACTCTCCCAAAAGGCTTGTCCAATCAGCCCAAGACCCGACACGGAAATTAATCACCTCGCCATCTCTAACAATGAATGGCACCAAACCACGCATGGAGCGTTCAAAAGAAGTGCAAGTGGAAGGCGCATGCAGCATTTTAACTCCCACAGTCCGCCATCTCACATCTACGTAGTTGTGGACATTTTAAATTCTGTTTCATTTCATTGAAGCTTGACATGATGACACGAGCATTCAGATGATCACAGGCTGTGGAAAAAAAAACAAAACAAAAACAGTAGTTCACCATTTTAACTAAACAGTCTAATTTGGACTGGGCAGCCAAAATGTCTGAAAAAGTTCCTCATCACACAGGAAAACTGTGAGCTCACAGCTGCAGCAAGCACAGTAGATCAAAGTTTAACACACAAGCTGGTTTGTGTTTACATGCCTGACAGATTGGGTAATTAGTTTACTTCATTTTCCTATTAGTTTCTTACTAGTGTTTCCTGCTCTGACAGACTTAAGTTAGGGACAAAACAAAACAAAAGCAATGTAGATGCAATGAGTGTAATGTCACTGCAGCTGACAGTTCAGAGAGACGCACTTGTGATGCATTCATTCATCATAAACTGTGATACAGATAGATTTGGCAGACAAGGCTCATCTCTCAGGGGAAGCATCTTCCAGGGAACTCTCAAAGAATTTAAACATCAAGAGCTGGAAAAACTTTCCCCATAATTTATGAAAGTAAAGATTCTGTAAACACATGCAAACATCAAACCTTAGTGAGATCAAAATAGAGACATGGAGGACATAGCACACAGAGCTGGCATCAGAAATCAGCAGAGAACCACACGCTTGTTTCTAATCAGCTGGGCACGAATGTGATAGCTGCTGACAGGAGCTTGACTTCAGTGCTCTGCCTGAACTAATGCAAGGTGTCTTAACTGATAACTGAAACACAATGAGTTCATTTCTAAACACTGACATTTGCAAAATAGAGTAGAGCACAAAGGTGAGGTTGTCATTAGTTTTGCTGTAACTAAAATTCAAATGTAAATTCATAATGAATGCAAAATGAATCTGAACCATATTTCATGGAAAACCACACAACAGTAGCTGACATGGACCAACTGACTGACACAGTCACCCTTAGAGCCACGCACCTAGTATGGCTAAAAAGCGTGTGGTTGGGTACTACCTGTGGGAGGTTTTTCATTTTTTGGGGGCATATTATCAACAAGTCTCAGATGACCAAAAAGTGGAGTTGCCATTTTAACTCCATAAATACAGATCTTCAAAGAGCCTTTGATCGCAGTGTGGTCTTTCCGACCGGGACAGAGGATAAAGGGTAGGGTTACTAACTCAACACTCCTCCCTCTACACACACACACACACACACACACACACACACACACACACACACACACACACACACACACACACACACACACACACACACACACACACACACACACACACACACACACACAGCCATCAGTGACCATTCCATACATTATTGCAATACCATGTGTTACTCTGCTAAGGAGTGAAGGTAATTGGGCTTGGGAACAGCTTAAAAGGTTACTGCGCGTAGTGTGCAGGGTGTCCGCAGACGGCTTCACGGGCCCTGGAGGGGGTTTAAGGAGATGGGGGAAGGGATGACTGAGTAGCACTTTGAGGCTGTTTTCAGATCTCCACAACCAGCACACCCCACTGGCATTTGACAGTCTGTGAATATGCATGTTGACCAGCTCCAAATCTTCCCAACGCTCCTGATGGTGTGGAAGGAGCCTTAATCTAACGGCCGTCTATGTCTTGATGCCGAGCAGGTGTGAAGCTGTATGCTCTTGACATAACTCTCCTAGTGAAGGCAGCAGGCTCAATGACATCAGCTCTGGACTCAGATGAAAGCTTGATGAAACGCTGCAGCTAAATCTGTCCCTGTGAGGGATTAGCCTTTGACAGCAGGACTCGGTTACACCTTCTCAGCATCAACACAGAGCGGGATCTGGGTGTAGGTGCCCCTACCCATAAACCAATGGCATGCCGTTCTTAATGTTTTTCTGACCTACAGTACATGCATAAATAAGTCTTGACCTGCATTTGCTTTACTCCGACTGTGAAATGCATTTACCCTTGTTTCTACTCGCTGACAGTTTGATTGCACCTGCCATCTTTATGTGGGTGGACAGCAGTCATTTTGATATGAGGCCATGTGAAATAACCGCCTCTCTGTTTCCCTCCACCCTGAGAAAACATCTCTTGTCTTGGGAAAATGAAAAATTTTCAAACCTCTTCAAAGATAAACCAGATGAGGAATCCTCCTGAGTGAAGTTATTTATCAGTTTGGCTGGTTGGAAAAGATGGAGATAAATCACAGACAGAGACAAACTGTCCATTTAATAAGCCAAACAAAAAGATTATTTAGAAAAATACAGATGACAGGTTGCTGAATTTGGGAAGCACAGATTAAAAAAGACTCAGGTGCATAATACTACCACTTCTACTGTGACAGCTGCTATAAATCTGTTGTCAACATAAAACAACCAATTTTAAAAACAGGCAAAATGCAAATCTAAAAACAGACCCACAGTAAGCTTTTAGATAATCCCTGCATTACAGTGTTTTGCAACTTATACAACATTTCTAGTTCCAAAAATATCTAAAAATCTTTTCAGCTCCGAGAAGTGAAATATTCCCTTTGATGATAAACTACATTTCCTAACTGCCTTATAGAAATTAATCTTTGGTAAAATGAAGTGGTGTTTTCTGCTCACATAAAACCTGCTCACCCTCTTTAGCCACAGTAACCCCAACAAAAATGTTCTTCGTTTTTGTCGCATTTAGTTTTTTTACAGCCACTACATTTGGCTTTGGTTCAAGTACCAGTTTATTTATAGCGTGTTTCTCAAAGTGCTGCAGCACACTGCACAAAAACAACACAGTTCACCAGCAACACTTCAAAAGTTAACACTAAAACACTTAAAAAGCACAACATTTAGAAGGGATAGAATTAGTCAAGTTAATCAGAAGCAATTGTAAATGAATTAAGTTTGGGTTAGAATATGAATTTTTCCTAATGAAGGGAATAATGAGAAGCTTGGTGTGAGCAGATTGAAGTGGTCTCAAGGGTTAATTAGGACCTTAAAATAAGCATGTATATGAACCAATAAGTAGTGAAGACATGCTAAAATTGGGGTAATGTGGTAGAATCTGGATAAGTCCTTTAGTATTCTGGCAGTAGTGTTTTTTATTCATTTAAAGATATTTAAAACAAGCCAGAGGCATCCCAGAAAACAAAGCATTGCAATAATTCAAATCGAGAGGAAATAAACAAATGAATCCGCATTTCAGTAAAAAATTAGCTTGACTAATGGATTTATTTCCTAAGAGGAAGAATAAGTTATAGTATGGTTGCAAGTGCGGAGAACGAAGCACCGCAATCTCTTTACATTTAGCAGAAGAAAATTTTGTAACATCCATGTATGAATAGCATTGCAATAACTTTGGAGACCATTCAGTTTGGTAGGACCATCTAAGTTCATTGGAATGCAGAATCAATGTTAAAACAGATATAATGCAAACAGTAGGGGACCAAGTCATGAGCTTGGGAGCTCCACAGGAGCTGACATGTCATTGTTAAATAATATTCTCATTTCTGTTTTGTTAGGAAGGACCCAGCCAGGTTAAAGAGATACCTTTGATTTAAAAAAAATCCATTTGCTGAACGTTTGAGTGAAATATTGTGGTTGATGGTATCAAACACCATGCTGAGATCAGGAAGTAGTAGCAGACAAATGTTACCTTTTCCAGGTACATCTGTAGACTAATGCAGTTTTGGTAGGATGAAAAAGCTGACTGAAAGGTTTTGAGAAGATTATTCAGTTGTAGGTGCTCAGATTGAAAGGTATGGAAGATTACAGATGGGTATTTCAGCATCAAGCTGTGGTTTCTTTAATCACAGCAGTGGGCGTATCCTGGCAAGTTGAAACCTTCAGTCTGTCACCTGCAAATGTGATTGATTATACTTTTCATGTGTCCCTTAGGCAATGTGCAGTAGTACAACATATTTTCCATGGGACCGGGTGCTAATCATCTGATGTGACCTTGGAATCAAACCCAGACCTCCTACTTGGCACAGTGGATTCCAGCTGCCCCATCAGGCCACAACTGACAGACTGCTTCCATCCCTCTCTGCCCTTGTGAATGCAGCACAGTCCACCCTCTTATTCTTCCAGCAAAGGGAAGCTTGTAACAATGACACATATGGGTGAGAACCTGACAGATGACTATGCTTTAGCAGAATAAAAACAGGTGTGACCTTTCTTCACATGCATGCACAGTCACTGTCCTTCAGAGGAGGTAGACTTTTTGCAAGCATAAAATATTAGGAAAGGTTGACATTTGACCTAAATACAGGATTGGCAAAATGGAAAATGTCCATTCCTGTCACTTTAAGGCTTATTTTCTGCCCAGTTCTGCATCCATCTACTTTAGATGTTGTCACTAAATCACTCCTGCACATGTACAGTTTGCTGCCTTGCACCAACTGTGTGAAGATAGCTAGCAAAACAGTTAAGACAAAGTGAAGATTGAAGACTGTTAAAATAAACACATAAGCCTAGAGCCCTTTATGTAAACCTCTTACCCACTGACCACTAACAAGCAAGCCCTAAAGGTAAATGAACTTTTCGCATCCACATACTGTCAGTGAGCATCTCATCCTTCTGGCTGGAAAAGAATTGTTGGAAAAATAGACACTAATTCAGGAGTGTTGATCAACACTAGATATACATATCTAGATACATATATATCTAGGTGAGATGTCCTGTAACTTTCATCTCTGGAGCAGAGGTAAGACAATGTGGTGCATTACAGCAGGATAAAACATAAATTCTACAAGGTGTTACCGCAGATTTGGAGATGGTATTTTCTAAATCACTTCACATTATATATTTGTCTGAAGGCCCTAAGACACTGATGATACAAATCATTTTTTACATGGAAAACTAATAGCAAAGACAAACAAATTCAATAACAGGAAAAATAAAACGGTGGGAGAGGAGAAGTAATAAGCTTTGGCTTCTGCTTTCACCTTTGTTATGTAAATCTACATTTATATCAGCTATAATCAATATTTTTATTATAACAATGTACAGGTAAAGGACATCGCACTCAAAAACAGGAGTGCAAGCTGCGGTGCATATTACCAAATAACATATTGAGTTTTGGCTCACTGTTTACCCATCCAGCTTGCAACTTCACCATAATGATGCACGCTCACCCCTCTCACAGCAGCCACCTGTTGATAAAAAAATTTTAAAAAACCCACTGTAGACAAGAGAGTGGCTAGTGAACACAGCAGAGCCAGATATCTTCTTTAGGAGTTGGTAAAGGGCGAAGCCCACCAAGAAAGAGGTAAAAAAGAGAGCAAATACAGAACTTACATTACCAGGTGGCCAGAAACCCGATTCCAAATAAATGATAAATGATACTGCTGGATGCAATTTAACTTCACCACCTTAATTTAATTTCACCAATTTCATCAACCTAAACTTTAACGGGATAAGTCAGTGTTGTGTTCAAGCTGTGTCCACGTCCTGTTAGATGAACTGAGCAGCATCATGGTTAGTGACCTAAACCTTCCTGACCTAAATAAGAAGCGGCATAAAGGTGAGTGCACCGTACCTGTGGGCCTCCTTTGCCATTTGTGCTGTCAAACCAAAACACAACTGACAAATCAGAAAAGCCACAGATGAAAGTTTACACAACAGAGAAACATTTGTGTTGGAAACTTTGACTAGATTATGACAGATCAGATCGTTTTCCAGTTACCTCCCAGAGAGGTGATACCTGTATTTTCTGAACTCTTTATTTACACTAGGGTGGTGTTTTTTTATTATTATTATTTGTATTATTTATTATGACTTTTATTTATCTGGAGCCCTTGGCCCACTGGTTGCCATCTCAGAATATACCATTAATGACAGAGCAGGAACACTAACATACATGCTGTTCACTATTCTCCAAACAACCTGTCCTCCTTCCATGCTCTCCATTATTTTTCCTTTGCTGGTCCAAGAACACACAAGACCTGGGGTCGTTGTTTCTGCAGACATCAGCTGATTTGTGCTTTGCCTTAGGCTGTGAGGCGCTACGTAACAAAGACAGACAAAGAAACAAAGCGGCCAGACAGGCAGAGAGCAAAGTCATCCACCTAAAATCCAAAACTGGCACAGGGTATGAATGCTTCGCCGTCCTTGAGTGCATGTCCACTCCCTCCCTCCTCTTTGCTGTGTCTGACAGCCTCTGTGGGTTTTTGGCTGCAAAAGAAAAGTGCCTATGATGCCTGATCACAACATGACAGTGCAGAACACAGACTGCTCTATTTAACTGTCTTCATGAGTTACCCTCTTTCTTCCGGCCTGATTCAGCTGGCCTGGTGCTGGGCCTGCGGCTGCAGACTCCACGGTCATTTAAAATAGACATGGGTGGATCATTTCATTGGCCTCCTGCCTGCTATTTGTGACCTCATAAGCTCACGTTAACTACAGCATTACGCAACCTCACCATGTCTTTACAGACATAAGAAAGAGAATCGCTGAAATATTTTTCAATGGATTTTTAAAACACAAACCAGCCAAATTGTTTCACTTAGTAAAGGAATAGTTCAGCATTCTTGAAAACACACATTTGCTTTCTAATGAAAGACTGTAGGAGAGAAGATCAAAACCGCTCTACTCTTTACTGCCAGTTAGCTTCACTAAGTCCAAAGTTAACCAAACTTGTCTTCCAGACGACAGATGTCTAATTAAAACATAGCACCCTGATGGTGATGACACAACTCAAGGAAGCTACAGTGCTTGTCTAAGAAATAGTCTGGCACATAACCCTGTTACCACAGTGTGACATTTTTACACTTAAAGTTTCAGTAAAGACTTAATGAAATGAGATGGAAAGTGTTAAGTAGTAAGCTTTACAGGCTCTGGTTTGGCAGATTTTAAGGCAGCATCTTGGATGGTGTTTTCAGGCTCGCTGTTTGCTGTAGTTGCATATTTTATGTCTGAACATGTGACATCAGCCTTCTTATCCAACTCTTGACAAAAAAGCCAACAAGTTTATCTTCAAACTAGACACTAAACTGCGGTTATAGTGCCCCCCTCAGTTTCAGGCCCCTATAATTATTTTAAAAACACACACATGAATATGTACATTTCATAACTGTCTCAAAGTTTTATGTATCACATCAAACCAACTTAAAGAATCTAACTTATCCAGTAACCGTAATCTGCTTTATCTCATCATGGTGAACTGTAGTGACAAGCATAATAAATCAATGACCACTGCCCTCAGATTCCTCCATTTGATCTGAGGTTTGAGGGAGAAGGTTTCCCAGCTGAGATCGGATCCGTTACATGCAGGCTAATTCTTTTACCTTCACTGAACCTTAATGTAACCAAGCTCCATGAGAAACCTCTACAAACAGATAACAAGATATATTGTAAATCAGCTAACCAGAATTAAATCAGGATTATCCTGGCAAAGCTAAATAGCTTACACAGTAAAATTTTACTGAAGTATTTGGAAAAATGCCCAAATGTGAGCAATCACGTCTACACCCTCTGCTCAGAAGTGACGTTAAGCCAGCAAAAGAATTTGCTAATAGGTCTGTGTGGAAGGGCTGAGGCTCAGCGAAAAGCAGCTGGCAAAGACCAAGAAGTCAAGACAACTCATGCACCCACGACCACATTTAATCAGCAGCAGGCTCTTACACAAAGACAATAAGCAGTTCATTAGAGTCGCTGCTGAGCCGGTGGATTGTAAAGAAAAACAGTCACACACCCACAACAACAAAGTTAAAAAAAAGAGACTCCTACTGGTTGGTACCATGCCTCTTGCTTTTACAGTTGGTTTACTGTTAAAAGGTCACCAATAACAGGAGATGTATTATGTATTTTATCACTTTGTTATGACTTTATATACAGCAGATGAGATATAGCAGGTACAGATCAACCTAGCTGTGACAGCAGAACATGATTGTTAGATTGGCTGACAAATAGAGACAATGGGAATCAAAAACAGCAACAGAAATCCTCTTAATCACATTGATTCTTATAAGCACAACTGTGATTATAAAATCATTGTACATTTTCAAAATCATCAGGATGACAATGCTCTAATTATGAGCCTTCATTTCATAAAACGCTTTCTCTTCCAAAATGAAGTGGAAAAACGAACAATGCACAAATCTTTATCAAAAATACATATTCTGTGTAAAGACACTGGATTTTCTCAGGTGAATTCTGAATGGTTAGACCAAAGTTTTTGTTTTGTTGTTGCCGATAACCCTTCACTATCACATCTCTACTTTGGAACAGCTCAAATAGGCCCGAGGAGCTCTCTAGGCTGTGCTGCAGCTTGTAGGAATTTACAACATGCATGTGTGTGCCAGGCTGTATTGATTTGTACAGCGCTGCTAGCCAAACATGCCTCTCTGAATAGTCAGAAGACAAAGAAATGAGACAGTATGGCCACTCAGACTGTACAGCCTGGCTAACGGGCACATTTCACGCCTCCGTCGCCGTGGAAACCCAGCGTCGGCTGAGCCTGGAGGGTGGCTACAAACCCCATGTCGAAGAAGAGAGCTCGTTTGCACCCTGGCAGCAGGGTTGGTAGACAAAAAGAGACCTTTTCCTTTCTGTCATGGCAAGAAAAAAAAAAAACTCCCACCGCAGTATTTCTGCAGCTGACAGCTCTCTCTCACATGCAAGCTGTGTGAAAGTCCAACTAAAACAAGCATGAATCATCTGCATCAGAAGATTATTTGCCTCTCTGCGTGTTTGCTTTTAATGAGAGATGCCATTCACACCTTTCAATTGCTTTTCATTTCTGCTATCGCTCATATCTCCTCTACACAATGTGCTGCCTTTGTGTGCTGAATTAAACCTATTGTATGTGCAAACCTTCAGCCGCCCATATCATGATCTCTCATCGCTTTGCCTTTATGCACATTGAGAAATTCATTTCAGCTCTTTTATTACAGCACAAGCACACACTGCCATTACCTGCCCTTTTTATACAACCAAATAGATGGAATAAATGAGTATTTAGCAGCAGCATAAATATGTTAGCACAATGCTGACACGACTACAAGCTTCCCAGACAAATACCTTGATACTAATTCTCACTCTAACAATAATGAATGTATCTTTTCAACCTATACTTGGTGCCATTTGAAATCTAACCCTCATTGCCACTGTGAATATATATATTTTGGTTGTGAAGCCACTCGGGGAGCTTGTTTCTGTGAGTTGGCTGCCCAGGTCTACCGGAGCACCAGATGGTGGTTCATTAGATCCTGTGTGTTTGGTGTGAAGCGTAGGAAGAGCAGGGTGGATGTTTCTTCCTACCAACAGAAAGACTCCAAGTCTGGCTTCATCATATATAATGCTTTTTATCTGTGGAGTGCCAGACTGCCTGGCATGCAAAGTGATACTAGAGTGAAGTGTGAGGGGAGGAGATGTCGCCTTTTGTTTTGGTCCTGCTTTAAGTCATCTCTTGCTGACTTAAAGGGGAATAAGGTTTAATGGGTTTAAATCCCTAGAAGCAAGGGAGTGGGGACACTGCACAACAAATTACAATATAATGCATTCCAGTAACTATACACCGACAAGTGCAGCTTCAAAAACAACACAGCTGACTCACAGCTCTTGGTGAAAAGGTGTTGGACTGTGAACTGTGGTTACCTCAATGCAGAGCTGATGTGATGCAGGTTACACAGGTGTTCTTGTTATTGCCCCCGTGCCCCCACCCGTTAAGGTCCCACGGCCCATCTTCGGGCCTGACAGTGTATTTACGAATATATTTCCAAATATCCTCGGTGCAACTTGGATGAAGTCCGACAAACTATATTCTATATCTATATACATCTATAATACAATATCAATTGAAAGCAGAAAACGTCACGATTCAAGTTAGAATTGAATTATCACAGCAACAGTCCCTTAACATTTAACAAGAGTACAAAAACAGCAAACCAGCACCTACCTTTGCTGATGTGCACACATCCACACATGGACAGAAACAGCAAATGTTGCATTAGTTTTTTCCAACAAAATATCTCCAAGTTTTTAGTCCAAAAAATGTATTATCCTTGAGTAAAAGCCATAAAACCATTGTTTTAATTCCGTTTGTTCTCTGGTTGTTTTTGCTGTTTATTTACCGCAAACAGACAAACAGAGTGTAGATTTACACTCTGCAGACTCCTGTTAATAAAACAAACCTACAACCAGGCTTGTCTGTCAGGTTTTAGACTTTCAATCAGTAGGAAAACCAATGACAATCACCACTCACAGGCAAAACCCACCCAGGGGGTAGAACAACTTCTAATGCCAATTGCATTGTTTGTCTATGATGATTGACATAAGTTGTAGCCAATGACATGACACACTGTTCACTTTGCTAAATCCACTTCTGTAGAGCAAGGCCAAGGTAGGGGGAACCAACTCTTCTACTAACAGCACTACAGCTGTATGTAGGTGTTTTTTATGTTTTGTGCCTTTTTTTTTTACAATAAATAAATTTTCTATGAGTCATTTATCTACTTTTGTTGATCTGAATATAAAAAATCTGGTGTTTTACATCCATTTGGTTACATTGTGCCAATTTTGGAGTGTCCAAAGGACAGCACTGTAAAGTCTGCCTAGACATAGTCTTACAAAAAACAACCTGTATTGGTCCACAAGTGTGACTCTCAATCCATTTTGTCACTAGGTTAATCAGAACAATCTACATTTAGAGCTTTCTAGCACACAAAACACTAGACAAGAGGGGGCAGTAATGCACCCGGTTGCCAACCAAATGAATGATTTGAATGGATTCATGGGTAAACTCTTCTTCCTCCTTCTGAGTAAGATTTCTGACCAATGAGAGAACAGTTGGTTCGCACATGACATTTGTTTACAACTTTGGAGCTTGGGACTGTGACCCTGTGAACACAAACAACCCTAAAGAAAAATGCAACAATGGATCTTTTTAGCTCCCTGATTCAGAACAAAACAAACGAGCCACAGGTGTGAATACAGCCTTTGTCAGAGTCTGTTAGTTAGTTTAACCTAATATAAGCCTTAAATGTAAGTACAACAGCTAGTTTAATTTGGGTATGCATTTTTCAGGCTTGTGCACAAAAAACGGGTCTATGGTTAAATTAAACAAAGCAACAAAACTGCACAGACATGAATGGATAATCTGCTCTATAACATATCAACACTCAAAGGAGCCATTTATGATGAAAGGTTGTTCTTTTGTTTAAAACCCTACATATCCCAAAGTTCCCTTCAACCACCGCAGAGAAGCAGACCCGAGTGTATACAGCAAAAGGTGGTATTTTCAGTCAAAAATACCAAGTCATGGATTTAAACATGAACTGCATTACATTCTGATCTATTTAAGAAACAACTGATGTCACACATAACTGAAAATGTTTTTCCTGTATGAAACTCCAGGTTTTCAAGGGAATATGCCACACGACCCAGATCTGTAGCTGCAGGAAGAAGATCATCCTCTTATTTCAACTACAGAAGACAATGCATCATAAATTTATGACAGATGCAATAAGATACATTGTTTAAATGTTGACATTTTATGTATTTTATTAAACTAATATTTTAAAATCACGTTTTTCAAATGCATATTCTCATGCCCCTTAAAAGCATTAATGGCTGAAGCTCCAAGGGGAACATGTTTACAGAAATCTTATGAATAAACTGAGCTGAGAGAATGTCTCTGGACAAAGCATCTTATATATGTGTGTGTGTGTGCGTGTGTGTGTGTGTGTGTGTGTGTATAGGGACACGGTTGTTGGTTCATTGCCTATGTTTGCTTAAGACCGTTGACAATAGAAACAGTAGGAAGAGTTGTAGAGACAGACACTTCTGGCTGTTAGCCCAGATGTGTCATCTCAAACATTCAGGAAACTTGATTAAGTGAATCTGAAACCATAGAAAATATATCCAACAATGTACACTACAGCCACATCCAAACAGGTTAGGATTTATGATAAACATGAAGTAAAGTGGTAAGACTGTAATAGTAATAATACATCTGACTCATTGTCAACCTCCCCTTGCTCTGTTATCTGGACTTCAGCCTCTACATTAACACTGAGCTCTGCACTGTGTGTGGTGTGACAGAAACCTGACCTCTCTCCTTGCAGATGTTTGAGCTGCACGCAGACATGCAGGCTGCCACAAGACTTGCACTTAATTTCACTATTTCCCCTTTCCCCAGCCCACTTACATTGTCACATGGCTGCAGATCGAGGCTGATGATTGGGAAAGGGCACAATTACAGTAACCATGAGCCGGAGGAAAGCAGGTGCTACCAGAAAAAACAAAAGCAGGTCACATGGAAAATGTTTTCTATCCTTGGCTGGAACATGCATAACCTTCTGCTACAGAATACCCAGACTAGATGCTCTTTCGCAGAAGAATGCAGTGGAAGCGAGACAGATTGGTACCTGGCTTTGTTGATAAGCCAAGCATTAGGAGAAAGACAGGAACAGAAAAACCTCTGTCTCATCCTCAACACCTGTCTACTCTTCTCTTCTTTCATCCTTGCATTGTGTTATCCCATAAGCTTTGCCTTCTACAAATCTTTGCACAAAAGTTTGGTGTTACAACCACAAACCATCAAAGGTTCTCTTGTTTGTTTGTTGAGTTTGTTTCTGCCTACAGCCCTGCTATTTGCTCTGTGAGGCTGCATTTAGGCACAACCATGCTTAGAGCTAAAAGCTAAGATCAGCATATTAACATGTTCACTATGACAATGCTAACATGTTGATGCTTAGCAGGTATAATTTTTACTGTGGTTATCATCAGAGTTTAGCATGTCATCATGGTAAAAAGCATTAAATTCAGTTCAGTTTATAATACAGCCTGTGATTTTCAGTGTAATTATGTTGTCTGGATCAGGTGCTAATAAAACAGATCCAGCTGCTACTTTAATCTAGGTACAGTGAACAAAAGAAAAGTCTATGGGGAACAAACTAACACAGTATTTACAAAAATACAGGTGGGCAGGAAGCACTGGAGGACAAAATTGCAGATCCCATAAAGTAATAATTGCATAACATATTTCACAGTAATTATTAAGGTAATGGTGGAGGATTCAGGAAAATCATCTTCAGTGGTTATTTGAGAAAATATAATACGTGTAAGTCACACTGCCATAATTTCGACAGGTGTACTCACTGATACTCTGGACCAGTAATGTAGCTTTGTTATAGAAATCAATGAGCAGCCTGTTATTTATGGATTATAGTGAGATACTTATAGTCTATTTAACAGGTCAAAAACTAGACCATGGGACATTTAGTCTACTTTTGGGATTGGACCACAGGGTAGGTGATAATGATTCGAGTGCTATAAAAACAAAGGCCTAACCCCTTTTCTCAAGGCTGTTATTATATCACAGCATCGTCCCAACACAAAATCTTGTGTTATTATATAATTTTTTTATTGTTATTATATAATTGTTGTTCACTTTTTCCCTAAAGTCTTGTTTCATTTCACTGCATCTATATTTAGGGAACTGGTAAGTATTTCATTGGAGACTGATTCATACAGCAAAATTACAGCGTAATTTGTGGGCTGTATTATAAATTGTCATCAACCAAACACAACAAAGTACAGCTGAGGCTTATGGGACTGTCATTAGATTTGCAGTTATTTGCTCATAAACCAAAAAACAGTGGGATTGAATTATTGACTTTAAGATGCTAGATAAAAAGTTTAATGTATCACCAAGATTATTACAGTTCATCCTGAGGGGGACATGAGTGTGTGTGACTAATATAATGGAAAGTCAATAGTCATTTTTGAGACGTTTTGCTAAAAAATGACTAGTTTATAGCTGATAGTGTAATATAAAAACAGAGGACTGTCAAAGTCAATTAGATAAATCACCTGGGGACCATAAATCTTAGTCCAGCCAACAGACAGAAAGTGGCATCATTAAAAACCAACACTAAGCAAACAATGAGCCAGCAATCAGAAAAGCCAGGGTGTCTTCTGCTAATCTTTTCTCTGTTTTTAGTAAAGAACCATACCAATTATGGACAGAAACATTATGTACAGGACCTCTACAGAGACCAAAGCAAAATGGAAGCTCTGGAAGGAGATTGTGTTAAAAGCGACATTACCTTACAACACCTGAGAGCTGAATGGCAGAGGTGGGTGGCATATGAAATCAAGGTATAGTAAAATTCCTGGAGAAGCAAGAGTCTGTCATACCTCAGGGATCTGGCAGACTGAAAGCTGACTCTCTCATCGCTGACGTATAGATCACCAGAGCTTTGCACTTTTGTTATTACAGACATAAATTACAGAGGCAGCATGGTGAGCCCCTGTCAAAGTCTAATGTCACACCAGGGAACAAAGACAAGTCCTAAGTAAGTAAATAACACACAACAGCACATATGAGGATTGAAGTAATACGGGTTTGTTTTCTTGACATTAAAAGTCATTAATTGTCAGGTCGCTGTTTTATGCAAAAACATTCAAACTTATGAAGTTGTGCATTATTGATTGATTATTGATAAGCAATCAATTCAAAATAAGGGCTGGAGTCAGAGGTCAGCATTAACATGTTGTCTACACTGTGGTAAAAATCTGCACTTGTGTCTTTATCTTGTTACTTTTAACCAAATCTAAAATGCTTTTTCATCTCATTCTTCTATTCATAAATGAATTTGGATGTTACAAAGTGTGTGGGTGTGATGCCATAATGCCAGCCTGGTTTTTAACTCTGCAAATGTTGTTTTAAATAATGCATGAAGAAATACTCAGCTGTTAAACAGGTGATGTAATGAAAATGCTGCAGTTTAAAAACACACTGTGATAACACGCTTACCCGAACCATATCATCCTGCCTCTCTGACCAGTTTATTTTAACGGAAACTGCAGCTGGGCAACCTCAGCCAAACTGATCCTTCATCATAGCAGGCTGTGATAGAGCAGCTTTGTACCCTCATCATAAACTGAGCTGTCACTGAGAGAGAAGGAAGTGAACGTTAATTTGTACTTATTGAACCGGTTAATGAATTATTCAGGAAAATACCAATATTCACTGTTTGCTCCATTGCTCCCGGTGCACATAAAGTCCTACTATTAAGCACACTAATTAAAAGCACAAATCAAAATCTCCTGGTTCTTATGTGTTATTAGGGTTCATAGATGAACGTTTATTTCTTTTGTTGACATGCTGAATAAAGAGGGATAAATGTCACCATCTGGCATGTGAAACAGGAGACACTAATCCCTGATCTACCAGACTGTGAGGGAAGGTTAGAAGACAGAAAGACACACGCTCCCTACTTTGGGCTCATAACATGAGAAGCCTTATATAAATATTACAATAAGGTGGTAAACATGCTCTTTGCATTGCCACTGTGAGCACGTTAGCATTTAGCTGAAAATAATTCAATGTATTAATGTAGTGACTGTTTAGACATGACAGTGTAAGGCTTTTAATTAGTGGATTAAAACATCTTTCATGTGAAAACTCGTTACGAACATCACAAACTGCCATGCGGTTCAGAAAGAGTGATAAGACTAAGTAATAGTTCAGAAAAATAAAAATAGATACATAACTTTAGCATAATCTGCTCGTGTTCAAAACATACATATACTGTTGCGCAAAAATAAATAAATTGTCATAGTAATAACAAATATTGTACTGAATGGCAGCACAGTGGATTAGTGATTAGCACAGGTGCCTCACAGCAAGAAGGTTCCTGGTTTGAAACCCATCAGGGGCCTTTCTGTGTGGAGTTTGCATGTCCTCCCTGTGCTTGTGTGGGTTTTCTCCAGGTACTCTGGTTTCCTCCCACAGTCCAAAAACATGTATGTCAGGTTGATTGGTGACTCTAAATTGCCCATAGGAGTGAGTGTGAGTGTGTGAGGTTGTTTGTCTCTATGTGGCCCTGTGATGGACTGGTGACCTGTCCAGGGTGTACCCCTGCCTTTCACCCAGAGAGAGCTGGGATAGGCTCCAGCTGATCCCTGTGACCCTAAATAAGAATAAGCAGGTATATATAATGGATGGATGGATGGATGGATGGATGGATGGATGGATGGATGGGACCAAATAGTTTCCTAGATAGCTCTTAATAGTAGGCTATGGAAAAATAAAGTGTGGACTTACTGTAAGGAAACAACCTCATGATATGACATTTTCACATCTGTTCACAATGTAGACATCTGCTCTGCTCTTCAGATATATAACAATCCTACATAAAGAGAGAATATGTTGGAAAACCTTGACTGTGCATGTGACTGGCTTCCATGAACTGACCGATCTTGTGTGCACAACCCAGACTTTTAGTCCCATTTCAAAATCTTTTATAAGTGCAACTGCAGCAAATGAATTAAGGTTTGACTAGTGCATTCATAGCAATACGTGTTCTTAGTGGATCTGCTGCACATGCACACAGCAGGCACACAGTATAGTCTGCAGGTTGTTGTGAGTTTGTCTGGTTGAAGCTAGATGCACTCTGGCATCAGCCCTTCCTGAGCTCACTGTGCCAACGACAGCAGCTCACATACATTTTGCGTTTGACCTTTTGGTGTCTGTCTATCTCGTCCTCTCACACAGAGGATTGATTGCTTTTCCAGTTAAGCTTTTATTGCTGATGATGGGTCAGTGGGGGTTGTTTGTTATTTGGTACTATAGACCCCACTCTCACACCTACCATTTACCCTGCAGTCATCAATATTCCCATGACCCTCTAAAAACAACCCCTCTACTCAGCCACACAGGCCAGGCTAGACTAATGCAACTTTACATAATCAATATATACTAAATTAAAAAAAAAGAAAAAGTCAATTTAGAGAGATCTGGGACTGAGCTCATCCTAAACACCACCCACCACCCACCACCCACTCACCCACCTTCCTCATCACAGCCAGGGCTCTTTCTACTGGAAGAAGCCAATAGAGAATCAATAGCAGAGCTCGCTGCTGCTCAGAGGCTGAAAAGGACAACAGACAAGGACATCTCAGCAAAGGAAGATAATTCAGCAGCTCTGTCTTATCTATTTGTTCCTGTCTCTTTATCTAATTTGACAGTAAAGAAAAAAATACATGTGGAGAACACAAGACATGAGTCTTCCTTTTATTCACACACAGGAGGTTTGCTGCACTTTTGTCTGTGCTGGATGTGTGAGATTTCAGGTTTTTCTGCCAGCAGTGACCTTTGTGGAAAATGATTTTGTCCCCCCAGCACCCCCCCTCCCATTTTTTTATTTTACCTTTTTGATTTCTGTTGAGGCCGGGCAGGCTGCCAGGCAAGCGGCTTATAAGATGTCGCCCTTCACTAGGTAAGGCTAAGGGGGTGGTCACCTGTGACTTGACTGACAGATAGTGATGGCCTGTGGGGACCTGGGAGGCAGATGGAGGAGAGAGATGACTGTCTGCTGGTTTGGAATATCTTCTCTCTTCCCATTTTTCCCTCCTCTCTCCTTTCCTTTCTTTTGTGTTATGTGTGAGGTGTAGCTCCCCAGCGAGTGAGAGGGAATTTCAAAGTGCCTGCAGAGGAGCGATGAGCTGCACAGATAAGCAGTGCAGGTGAGAGAGCTTATCCTGCCGTCACGCCTGGCAGGCGCACAACACAATTGAGACTTTGTAACTGTCTGGCAAGGCCAGAGGCAAGCCCATTGAATCTTCCCTTTATTGTCCGCACTGTCCTCAATTCTTAACACCTGATTAATTGCTGGTACTGTGTACGGTACATCTAACTTTCTGGTAAAAGTGGGAAATATTGTATTAACTTATTGAACCAAGGAACCATAGTGAATCATGCACAAACAGAGTGTCTGATACTTATGAAGAGTGGATTCAACACAAGACAAATTTGTATGTGTTATTTTAGAGCAGCTAATAGCTGAAGTTGGTACAGATATTTAATATTTTACTAGGAGTAAGTACAGGCAAGTGTTGCCCCTCCCCCTGTGCTGTGCCAGCTGTGCTTTGGGCATATCAAACCCTATTCTGAGTAACATGATCCTGACTAGGGTGCCACTCACAGCAGGGTAGCATCTGCTGTGGGACTGTGGAAGCAGGACAACTGTGTCCCAGTCACATACTATTACATGTGATGAGCAACAAATCTGTGTAATGTTGGATGACCGTTACTCCTGAGTGGAGGAGAAACCTTTATTCCTTTAACTGCTGACGCAGTCAAATATTAGAAATCAATATGGCCCATGTAACTGCAAGCACATGCCATCTGGTTAGAGGAGACTGTCAACCAAATGGATTGGATCAAACTTTCCTGCTTGTCAGCATATTTTGCAGGACTAATTTAATTCCAACATGTTATTGTAGTATTGGGTTGGTCCTGTAAAGCTTGTTTTTTCATTTTCAATATCTGCTGATGACCTGACCTTAATCCACAGATATTTCTCCAAATTCCCCTTTTACCAAAGTCATTTGGCACCTCTCTATAGTAGCCACCATTCGAACTCCTGAACTCAACCTCCTAAACAAATCCTGGAATCCTTTTCTATGCAAAAACAGGCAACGCTTTTGTCCTGTGCCAGTGTGAGCTCCCATCTGCTGTCCTGGCACTGCACACACACGTGTAGATTAACTACCTCATCTCACTGCACGCTGCCTCTGTCCAAAGCCAGAGCTCGTCCACACACACTCAACTGTCAAAGCACCTTTATGGGCAGTTCTAGTGTTGAGTGCCTGACAGAGCTCAGGCACAGACTGCCTGCTGATGTCATACCCTCAGACTTGGGTGAAGTTACTTCTGATGAAATAGCTTCATAACCTTGGACACATGCTTTGCTGAAACAAGGCGGTGCATATTAACAGAAACAGGCTCCAGGTCCCACACAGGTGAGATCAATAGGAAAAATCCGCCCCCCCCCTAAAAAAAAAACAACACTCGTCCAGAACAGCTCTACCCACAGCTCAATGCAGCGGCATACCCACTAGGCCCTAGAGGCCATGATGGATTGGACCACACTCCAGCAGCTGGGCTGGAGGTTTATACAGGAAGTAGCAAACAAATTTAATTGTTTTTCTCCCCACACCCAAAAGGGCTTATAATTAATTATTCAGCAACTCCTTTGCCGTCCCTGTGGTGAAAGCAACATCTGTCATTTATTTAAAGCACACCAACTCACAGGGAATCAAGTCACAAACACATTATGGTTTCATGTTCCCATTCAGAAGCGTTAGCACACCTGCTGTTTACAAAATAGAGGATAGAAAAATTCTCATAGAAAATGATCTTATCTTGTTTTTCTTTCCTGTGGGAGCTCAACAAATGTATTGGCCAAAATGAACTCTTTGTTTCTTGGCTGAGCCTGGATATCAGCTGATGTGGACAGTCATCTTCACTCCTACCAGCAGGAGCAAAAACACGTCCCTGAAATCTTTTTACTTACAATATATTTCTGTGTAATCTACGGTCACTAAGATGTTGATGTGCTACATTTCCAATGCTTTGAATGCAATATCAGAATATCTGTAAATTGCATAACTGTACTGTATCATGTTTTTATGGTTATACAATTGACTTATTTTGAAAGTTCATCAACTCAACTCATGCTTACTAAAAAAAGAGACATTTTTTTAAATTTCCATTTTCCTTAACCACAACTTGGACACCATTACCAAACTAGACTTAACATCCATCCATCCATCATCTATACCTGTTTATTCCTTAACAAGGGTCACAGGGATCTGCTGGAGCCTATCCCAGCTCTCTTTGGGTGAAAGGCAGGGGTCCACCCTGGACAGGTCACCAGTCCATCACAGGGCCACATAGAGACAAACAATCTCACACACTCACACTCACTCCTATGGGCAATTTAGAGTCACCAATCAACCTGACATACATGTTTTTGGACTGTGGGAGGAAACCAGAGTACCTGGAGAAAACCCACACAAGCACAGGGAGAACATGCAAACTCCACACAGAAAGGCCCCTGATGGGCTTCAAACCAGGAACCTTCTTGCTGTGAGGCAGCTGTGCTAACTAATAAGCCACCATGCTCTAGACTAACATCCTAATCTTCATTTACTGCAATTGTAATAATCTAAATCTATGCTTTTGACTGAAATGATGTCAACAGAAAGATAATAACAGACACAAACATCACCATCATTTTTGCAACTACATTTATTAAAAAAACAAAATATAGAACAGAAACAAACAAAAAAAAGCAGTGTCCCACCAGTGGTGAGACTGTTAACGGCGAGAGACATGTTTAAAAGCATACAAACCAGCGAACTGTTATCTAGCAGCATCCAAATGTTGGAATCTCCAAAATCATCATTTATATATTTAAATATATAGTTTGTTTGTTTTTTTTGCCCTGACAAGCTACACACTTTACAACATACACAGAGCTTTATCTCTCCTTAGTGCAGAAAGAAACATAAAACAAATACCCTTAATAAAATAAACAACTTTAGGTTAAATAAGCTTAAATAATAGTGTTAAATACAAGACACTTCTGTGGCAGATATGTACAGAAATAAACACATTTGGCATTGTAAGTGTGGTTCACTGGCGCTTGCTCTAATGCTCTAGAAACCACTGCATAAGAACACATTTTGCTGTGATAAACTACACACACACACACACACACACACGCACACACTCAGACACATTCATACGCATGATTTTATATCAGTGAGCCACAGACAAGGCATGTGTTTATAAAAGAGAACTGAAAGCAAAGAAAAACAATGAATTTACAACCAAGAGTTTTAGGCACAGTCTCTTCCTGTCTTATAAATACATGTCAAATACAACTGGTTCTCAACAGGAACGCTTCATGTTTGTGCTAACTTCTTCTTCTATTTTTTTTTTTTTTAAAAACACAGTTTCATAACTACCACTTCATTATTGCTAGGACATCGTGACAGTGAATGGAAACTACTGACAAACGTGTAGGGAAAAGCACCTTTAAACACCAAAATTACTGCCATGTGACCCTACGTTACAACAGTGAAAAAAGAAAAAGTGGAATCGATTCAAAGAAAAATGGCCCAAAACATCAAACCTTGAAATATTTGTGGATTTGGCCAAGAGAAATCCAGACAAAACAAAAGGGTCTCAGTTGAGCTACATTCATTTTTCCCCCCTCGACAGTACATTTCAAGACGGCCGTGTGTGGATTCCTCTCGGTGTGAGCACACAGTAAGTACCACTTCATTATGTCCAGTACATTCCTCCCCTCCTCGTCTCACCCTCTCTGCTTTCCTGTGTCCGTGAAGGCCAGCACAGAAACAGCTGCGTGACAGTGTGCGCAGTACGATACAGTACAGCTGAGTATACAGTACAGTAGACTGACGTGACATATGTAGGTAGATTATATGTTGACTACAGTAAATGAGCTTTACATTCCACTACTGTAAGAAGATCCCAGGGACTCAGGTGGGGGCCCTTAGGGGCTGCTCTCCAGCGTCGGAGATGAGGAGGTTTCCCCAGAGTCTTGTGTGCCAGAACGGAGACACAGTTAACGTCAAAACCAGGCCTGCGCTTGAGACAGAAGAGATTTCTATAACTGAGGTCCAGGATTTCAAGTCTCTCCACAAAGACCGGCACTACAGTCTCCTAAGCAGGGGCTTCTTAAACAGTTTTCATTCCTGTGGGGGCTGGAAATGGTTTGTTTTAAAGTTTGCTTGCCTGTGGATCTTCAGGGAGTCTTAAGCAGGAATTGAGTGGTGTCAAAGAGAAGTGAAGGCCATCTCGCTCTTTCTCCCTCTCTCATTTTGCCGCTCTGTCTCTCTCTCTCTTTCTCTTTCTCTCTCTCGCTCTCTCTCTTTTTCAGGGTTTCTTGTCGATGGTGTGAAAGAACCACTCGGTGAACTTCCTGAGCTGAGCCGCTGCCGTCTGACTCTCTTCCTGCAGTCGCATGTTGTCCTGTCTCAGGTGTTGCACCTCCTCTTGCAACATGGCCTTATCCTCTTTCTCCTGGACACATAAACAGCACACAGAAAATCAACACTGGAACATGTGGCCAAAATAAGTGGATAGGAAAAAGGTTTTTAAAAGCCCGGCTATTATAAGAACATCCATCTTTCGTCAACGCTGAGCAAATGGGAGGCATTAACATGGCGCGGCAGCCTTTTCTCTGTTCCGATAGAAGTGCATTTCCTCTCTCCATTTTAAACACATTAGAGGAGGTGGGGAAATGTTGGGCCGGGACACAATAAGGAACGGAAGCAGGATATTGGATTAAGTGGACAAGTCTGTATTACACAGACCTCAGGGCACCCATTACTCAGTGTCTATTCTCCTGAGCCGTGTGACATGGGTGTGCCAACATGGAAAGGGAAAGCAAAAATGTGATGAAAACACAGTCACAAGATAAGTTCGATATATACGAACTTACCTTTCTGAGGTCCTGTTGCAGCTGCCTGAGGATCACCTCCAACTGGTTCACTTTGCCAGTTAATGTAGAGGGGGAGCTGCCGTTGGGGGGGGGGACATGAGGACATTTATCATCAAAATAAAACACACTGGCAGACTGTACCAGGCCTGGCAGGCTAATAACAGACAGTTTGATAATATGCAATATGCAGTTTACAGTGATAATGGCAGCTACTATTGAAGTTTCAATGAATTTCAAATAGAGAAAAAAAAAAACCTAAGCAGGCTTATTATTTCATGACAGCTGATTTGATGGCTTTGGTTAGCAAATGTAAGCTACTGCTAACATAAAATATAATGGGTTGGTTGAAGATTCAGTTGTTAGCTGACATTTTAATGTTTACAGATGATTTGTTTTAAAACCACAAGACTGTAAAATGATCTTAAATATGCATGATGGTAACATCCTGCTATTATATTAAAAGACTGAGCCTAAAGCGACATGTCTGAAAATACAGTATCAGCATTGTTTATGTAGCTGGGTAGAGCTGAATTTTCATACTGTATTTCAGTACACTATGATAAATAAAAATTACTTGTTCTAACATAATCCTTGCATGATTTAACTATCTGAAACATGTTTGGACAATTGACACAATGGTTCCATATATGCTTTATTGTTTAAATTTTCTTTTTTACCAAATAGAAGGTTTTTAGGATGAGAAATACAAATGGGTTTGGGGAGCAGAACGTGATCTAAAGGAGGTTTGGATAGAGGTTCTCCAATAACTCTTTTCTAACAACATATTGAACAGGACAACCACCAACATCTAAACTGGGGTATACCAGCACTTTACTCCCTCACTGTCAGTGGATGTTCCTGCCCTGCACAAGCATTTTCTTCACATTAAATGCATGATAGACACAGGGTAGTTAGCAAGTGCCATGGTCTTTGCTTAGTAATAAGAAGAAATAACAGTTAATACAGTTGTAATAGTGCTGCAAGTAATAATCTAGCCAGACACTGTTTAATTCATTCCTTAAACCTTTAGGTTTCATAAAGGTGATATAAAAAGACACCACCCTCTAAAATCTTGACATAATGAATAGTTTCATCATTTTGCTAAATGCAAAGCTCGACAGATCCGCCCTGCTTACTGTCAGTTGCTAAGCTATGACTGCTCAGTCAGAGTTTATGGACACGGTCAAGCAAAGAGTTAATTATTAACTCGCTGCTGGAGTGTCAGTGATGGTGTGAATGTGTTTGGCGGTAAAGCCTACTCTGCTTCCAGCGCTGCTCCATCTGCCTCCGCCACTCGCCGGGTCAGCTCTCTGGAGATTTGCAGAGCCTCGGCCCGCTGCATGTCCGTCATGGTGCAGAATGACGCCACGCGCTGGTCTGGAGAAAGAACAGGTGATGTAAACAGGTCATAATCTGCCCTAAACAGTACAAACAGGAAATACGTTTAGCGAACGAGTTTCATTGTGTCAGCATGCAACTAAAATAGAGGCGAACAACATACACACACACACACACATGCATACACATTCCTGACAGGATGGGATGATTCATTCATGCTTTGTATGAATGAATGGTTCGGATTTAAGTGCTGTTGTGAAGCCATCAAAGGCAGTCCCCCCATACTGAGAGATCTCTAACCAGACAATAAGAAACAAGGTGGTAAACAGAGCATTTCTAGACCATCACGGATAAAGTAAGTCCCTCAGGAGTTGCTCTGGTGTCCTCACCCCGCTGAGTTTTCTCTGACAGCTGTTTGGCTTATAATGGGCTAAATCCCAGAGAGCTGTAAGGCACCAGTCATGCTTGTTTTACCATATCAGGCCCTTAAGCTTACGCAAAGCCCCATGGAAAACCCAAACTTGGCATGTGATGCTTGAGGACTGCTCAGTTTTGAAGCATAATGCTTTAGAAACCACTCTCTCTTTCTCCAAAGCCCTTGGTCTGAGACTAAAGATAGGAGGATCTGCATATTCATCTTCATTCATTAATTTAGCCCGCAAATGAAAGCTAATCCACTTTAAGACAAAAGGTGAACAAGCCCAGAATTGGTTGTTCAGATGAAGCAGGAATGTGAGACCAAACTGCCATTTACATATGAATGAACATTTTCCTCATATTTGATGGCTGCATCAGAAAGATTAAAGACTTCGAGGAAACCGGTGACGGATGCAGCGTCCTGCAGCATATAATCTGATCCCCCCAGAGCCCTGATCTCAGCAGTGTGGAGTCAGTCTGGGATCACATGAAGAGACAGAAGACACTGGGACAGCCTGAATCTACAGAAAAACTGCAGCAGCGTCTCCAAGGTGCTGCAAAGTACCAGGAGAAAGCCCATTTTCAATTCAATCTGCTTGTATTTCCAAAAGTCAAGTTTTGTTTTTGAGCCAATCCAAACTGTCTTTTTACACCATGAATATGAACGGTCTCTCAGGACCCACATGACCACGGTTATGAATGCGATAAATGCTTCACATCTCAGCCAGCAGCTTTCTGTCCTGTTTCTAAACAGAGCTGGTTAAACATACATGGCACAATGGACGCCTGGAGCCACTTTCTGCTCGGCAACAAGGCTCCAGTTTACACAGTGCTTTTCTGGGCCAGCAAGGCTGCTGTGACAACAGCCTTCTTGCTGCCAGTCAGACTCTGCATCATCTCCACTGATTCCACTCTTGTTAAATGAAAAGCTGTGGGCTATGCAGCAGGAAATGTATCAAAGTAGAAACTCTACAGAGCATTCATTAATTATGACAAACGTGTGGTCTCGTGCTACATTGCCTGCTCACTAGCCTCGGGGTCAGATGGCGTTCAAGTGAAAAAGAAAACTCAGAGCGTGTTAGAGCTTTCACGATAGATAGATGGGCGAATATGCTGCCATGAGAGTGGTTGAGAAGGTACTCAAATTAGGGGGAAAAAAGCGACATTGATTATGAAATGGCTGAGATGTGTCAGCGCTAATTAACTGAAAAGAGAAAGACTGAGCATAAAGACAACTCTCACTGGGCATGGTCTTAAAATTCATCACCATGTGACTGTTAAACCACCTATGCCAGAGTAAGGTTCCACCAAAAACCACAAATATTCTGGAGCAGCCATTCAGACAGTATATAAGAAACAAGTTCATCTTAAAAATGAAGATTTCTATTCCTGAGGATATAATCTGCCACTTTGCACCAAATTAGATGTCTTTTATTTTGTAGAAGAAACAAATCTTCCAAGGGACCGTTATTGAGATATAATAGACAAACACCCAAGAGAGTAGCTGAAATTACCCCAAACTATCAACCAAAGAGCTTAATAGTAAAAGGCATTGCTGTAAGAACTCTCTCTGAGTGGCGACCTGCTGGCTTTATAGTGTGAAAATTGGCTCCATGTCAGTGCTGACAAATTCTGACTTGTTTTTCCAAGTTACAGTGCTTAATGGCAGGTGCAAAAAGCAGACGGATCCCCAAAAGTCACCCGCTACAACACTTATGAGACTCTAGAAGAAACACAAACACGCAGTGCAGACAAACCAACTAGTGAGCTCTAGCAGATTATATACGCGCGCGCGCGCGCGCGCACACACACACACACACACACACACACACACACACACACACACACACACACACACACGCACACACACACGTGCGCACACACAAAGCAGCCAGGAGGGGGAAAGGTTACACAAGGTGCCAGCAGCTTCAGCCAGGCTGGTTACCTTCAAAAGCTCGTGCTGCATCAACCAGGTGAGACCAGTCCAGGCCTGAGGCAGTGTCTGGGAGGGGCATGAGGCCTGGATCGCTGAACTTGGACCTGTCCGCCAAGGAGCCGTCAGAGAACCAAAACTCACCTGCAGAGACAGGCAGGCACTTCGATCAGTGTCTGGACCTGACCTGAGTTTAGGGGTAATCTAGGAGCTGCCCAATAGTTTGCATCAGACAAGAGGGACTGGGAGAGGAATGGACGGGCATAGAAGGGTTAGGCAGGGGTTTCATTCGAACCAGTCATCACTGGTATAAACAACCAAAGAGGGCGATAATTTACTCAAGCCCAGCAAATCAAAACACCTAGCCTGTCTATGCTTGATAAAATAGCTCCTGTGCAGTCACACCACCAACTTAATACCAACTCTAATAGGGACACAGCTGAATAACAAATTCTCCTGAAGACTGCAAACCATTTCCCTTCGAGAAGCAGAGTTTTGTGTATATGTAGTGGCACTGCAGGGTAGAGCCACTTCTCTACATAACACTCGCAAGACGCTGCCTGAGTGGTGATAAATCACTTGTCTAAGTGAATGTCTTCATGTTTCAATCAATATCTCCTTTCCCTCCCTTCTGTCTCTCTTGCCCTCCCTCCCTCTCAGCCCTGAAATATAGGGAATGCAATAAACAAGCTCCCATTCTGCAGAGAGGCATTTAGAAAAGCATGAGTAGCAGAGAAGAGACAGAGAGAGCTCGAGGTGATGCTGACACTCTCCTTTCAATTTATCCAGCATCTTGGAGCTTGAGTGATTCACTGTTTACCAAATTGGGCTGTTTCAGCGAGGGAACGAGAAAGCCTGTGTTCTCAACTACCCTTCAAAACAATCAGGAATCCATCAGGTTGACAGCCAGAAGAGGCTAAAGAGAAATAGCCTCGGAAACGCCATTTTCTAACGACAGCAGCCGGAGACGGGTGAGGAACGGTATGGAAATGAGACAGGAGGGGCAGAGAGGGGAGGCAGGCAGGGGAACTGATGAGTGAATGAAACATTATGTATGACAGAAACTGTGACACTCCTGATGGAAAAAAAATAGGCATGTTCATGTCAGAGATCTTAAAGATTTGCAGTGGTACAGGCAGGACACATCACACACCTCATCACTAATACACATTCAGAGGAAGAACAGTAGAGAGGGGAATGCTGCCAACAGTGACAGGTGCCTGCTTAATGCAGACAGAGTGGCAGGCCTCTTGCAAGTTGCACACCACTTCGTCCAGTTCCAATTAGTTGACTACACTGAGGAGTGTTGCTGGAGTGTGCACCAGTTGTGCTAATGATATTGGTGGGACACAAGAGGCTCTTCAATCTTATCCAGTGCCAGAGAACAAGAATGATAATCTAAGAGTAACATTAATTGTCTTTAAGAGGCATTTTAATAACACAGGGCAGAGTTTTGTTTGTTTTCTTTCAAGCCTCCTCTCTGCAGCATCCTTGGTGAAGTCAAGTATTGTACACATCTGTGTCATTTTCCCCAGCTAGCCCCGGGAGAGTTTCGCTGTGTGTACTTACTCCTTAGGTTGGATGCTCCCTGGTTGTGGATCATGCGAGGAGGCAGCGTGCTGTGATAAGGTGGAGTGGTACTGAATAGGATATCATTGGGCATGGCTTGATCCAGCATGGAGCTGTGAGAGCTGGCGTATGACGAGCCTTTACGGTTACTACACACACTCTCGTCTGACAGCGTCCGGTATAGGGAGCGTCTCGGTGACAAACTGCCCACTGCCGACACCTGAGAGAAGGAGAGCAGATAGTCACAACAATGCCTGTGGCAGAGGTGAATGACCTCCTAACCCGCCTGCAGTGAAGCACCTTCTCCGTGCTTTGCCTTTCCACAGCACAGAAGGTTTACATGAGCTGACAGCTGGGTGAATAAAGTGGGAACATCAGGGAGCAGTGTCAGGAATCAATTACTGTCTTTACTCTCAGGAAAATGCAGATGAATTCAGCACAGCTGGAAAGAGTCTGGCAGAGTAGGAGAAAGAGGTGTGAAGGTGGTGACAGAGGTCACTGCACTGAGATAGAGACGGTCACTGAGCTTAATGTGAAAGACTGCAGAGAGCAGAGAATACACTTAGTTTTAGGTACCACAGATGTAGATGGAAAATAAAAATATAAGCAGATAAATTAATATATATAAGATGGTAAGTTAGTAACTAAAGAAAAAAAAAAAATTTGTTATAGCGATCCAGAAAATGAGGAATCTCACAAAATATATATCAGGGACAGCTGCGCTGACCTCC
This sequence comes from Mastacembelus armatus, assembly GCF_900324485.2. NCBI lineage: Eukaryota > Metazoa > Chordata > Actinopteri > Synbranchiformes > Mastacembelidae > Mastacembelus > Mastacembelus armatus. Next base: position 8,625,177 of record NC_046647.1, on the reverse strand, counting down.
TGTACAATTAGGCCTAGTGTTAATTTTTGGAGCTACATTCACTTGTACTCAGAGACAAGTTAAAAACTAAAATCATTTGTCTAAAAAAGTGTTTACTGGGAAGCTGTAGGGGTTTTTTTTCCCCCACAAAACAGAGGTGGCAAGTGCAAAGACAGCATGACCCAAACAGCTGTAATGGCCACATATTTGGGAAATAACCCAGCTTCGCTCCAGGAATTGTCCATACAGAATGAACGCTGCAAAATTCATGGATATCAATTTAATACATGGCTCTATTAAAATTATTTTTGTAAGTAAAACTGGTATGTGTTTTCTTTTTGGTTGTGTTGATGCACCAAAGACGAGTGAACACAGATAAAGTTGCAGGGATATATGTATTTATATAGACTATGTTGACTGTTTTATGTCATTCTCTACAACAGAATTTCTTTCACTGTGACTTACAGAGACCAATAAAAAGCAATGCAAAGGTTAGAACATAACACAAGGTCAGAGGGAATGAATCCAAAAGCTGTGAGTGCTTCAAAAACAGCATCGTCCTGAGGGGATGTCCTCTGTGTACGGAGAAAATAACCCAGTATGTCACCGAAGAGATACTAGAGTTTCATGACTGTGACCAGAATTTTGACAGGGGATCTCCTGTTAAAACACACAAAGCCACAAAGACCGTTCCCATCCATCATTGTCCCATTTAGTTTACATAAATATTGCAGGAGTGACATCAAAAGCAGCCACAAATGACATGCGGGGCAATTGGACAGATGGGTGAGTGTCTGCCTTTGGCTTCTCAGCTGTAACCAACACAAGACTGGCATCTCTACAAGCCAACACCCAGCCATCTCCATTTCAAAGACCGATCCCCCACAAATCTCACAGCGAGACTTTAACAAACAACTAGTATGCCTTTAAAGCAGAGATACATACTGGAATTCAAAGCACCAAACATATACAGCCTCAGAAGAACATCTCAGAGGCTTTAACTCAACAAAGTTATCTCTTATTGCAAGTATTCCCAACCAATTTTACAAAATTAGACCCCATAAGGTCTTCACTCATAAAAACAACTTTAAACAGAATTGCTGCTCTCTCATGTAAAGCAAAAATAACACAAATTTGGAGATGCAATCAATGGAGTCACAGCAAATAAAACCATGTGCAGTAAGGCTTAATGGTTTTTCAGAAGACACCTATTTATTACATCTCCAGCATCAAACAAGGCTTTCAAACACATCCTGGCACCAGTTAACTGAACCTGCTGCGCACATTATGCAGACAATATTGTAATAATTAAACCTGCAAGATTATTGACTATTTCTGTACATCTAAATCCACCTCAGCTGGTAATAGTCCTCATCCTGATCTGGTTCTGGCATGACTGAATTTTTTTCGCAGAACAACAATGTTCATATCAGTTGAGGAAGCAGTGACACATCCACCTAGATTTTTCCTCACTTTTTTCCCCCCTTTGCTGCCCACTGCAAACGAAGACAATAACCAGCACTGGAACCCTTTGACGTGCCACTTGGGAGGATGTGTTGGGCAACCTATTCAGAGGTTTTTTTTCTTTCCCACAGGAGGTTCAAAAGAAGAATGTTGGGAGAATAAGCTGTGAACGGCCTTTCCTTTACGTCAACAGCACAATGGTCTGCCTGTCTGTGGGAGGGCGCCCCAGCGGACACGGCGACTGGCAAGACAAATATCTCTGCACCTGCTCACCCACACAAAGACTGGCACTGGGTGACTACCGGAGGTGACACACACATTAACCTTTGCCATACACACGGTTTAATTACTAAGTAGATTAAAGAAGTCGGAGCATATTAAATCAGAAATAAATCAATGATGTTTCCAACATTGTCATTACTGTAATGTGAATCCTTTACGTGCCAGCTGATGATTGAAAACATGCAGTCGCAGTGAAGCTGCTCCCAGAAATGAACACTATGTGTTCATTGGGATCAGATGTGTATATAGTTGGGGTATCTGGCTTTGTGCCCTCCCTCATGGACCCCACTCTCAGGTTGCTTTTCGGCACACTGTATTAATCGCAATGAATCAGACTGAAGAGTGAGTCTACAACAAAGCCTACTACTCTCTGAATCCAGCAAGCGCCACTGTGCATCTTTGTACTGATTACTGAGCTTTCCTTCTCTGCGGGAAACTAAATTGAATCAAATGAAGGAAAATCACAGCACAGCCTAGATATACCTACTTTCATTTTAGACATGCGCAGAGGCTGCCTATTCTTTTGTAAGTGCTGTATTTTATATACTGTTAACCCTGTGCACAACAGCAAAGCAAACTGATCAGTGCACAGAGCCGCTTTATGTGCCTGTGCCAGGAAACATGCATGTCTACTCCAGGGATGAAATGCATTTGTATTAGAATAGAGCAGCATCCAAAAATAACCAATCTGTATGTCTCCAGGGTCCCTTCCTGGTACATAATGGATGGCGGACAGCACAGGGAACTCAAGATGCAATTAACAGAGTCTGCAGGACTCAGGAACATCAAACATCAATGCACTCTGCAACGTCCTGCCTTTAATCCATGGCATTCTGACTGAGCAAACTCAGTCTCCGTTATAAATTAAATTAACCAAACACTCTATTCCAGTCAGCGGGGACTGAAAGGGTCTTGTGTTGGGAGACAAGAGGGGCCCTATCATCTGTGGTGCTCGGCAGCATGGCCAGCTGATAGGCAGCAGATGTTTGTCCTGCTTTTACATCAAGAGGTTATCTGCTCCGGTTATGGCTTTCTACAATATGTGCTACGCCTGTTAGTCAGCATGAGAAAATAGCCTCAGGGTTTGCAGTTGATCCTTACAGTGTCTTGTAATCCTGGTATCAATCATCACTTCACATTTGCAACAGGTTGTATTTGTCCATGCGATAAACAAGGTCACAGTTATGATGTAATTAAGAGGTTAGTCACAGAGGCCTCACCTTCCGACTCCTGTCTTCTCCTGGGAGGTTGTCCGGCAGCATCATTTTAAGGTATTGTTCTTTTGAAAGTCTCTGCAATGATTTGTCACCCCTCTCAGCAGCCTGGAGCCGACAGGCAGCCTCCTGTGCATACAGCTGCCTGTAGATGATACAGAGAAGCAGAGCTCATCAGTAAGGGTCACGTGTGCCGTATCCTGCGAGGAAGGCCAGGGGCTATCACAACCCATGGGTTCGAAGAAGGTTAGAGCTATTTAGAAAATAATATTGGTATCTCACCAAGGGTTCAGGTGCCTCCCTGTCCCAATGCTAGCAAGGTGAACATGAGGTAAAAAAAAAGGGGTAGAGTGGGAGCTAAGGAGAAGCACTTATCTCTAACCCCACCTTGTGCCATCTCACTCAGCCAAGACACGATTACAGAGGGAGGGTTGGAGAAAGACTCACAAGAGGTGACGTGTTTTTTTGAACATGGTGGTTGTCAGGGGGGGAGGTGTTTTCAAAAAACATTTACATGATTTGCAGGGTGCTGAGTGTTTACAAGGGGTGTACAGTGCAGGCAGAATGTGACTGGCCTTGCTGGTGGCGCTGTGTGGCTGTGAGACCTCTGCTTTAAGTGAGCAGCCATGACACACTGAGTGCTGTTGGCAGGGTGCTACACGGTCACAGAGGGATATGTTACATGGCAAGACGATAGGACAGCTTGGCTGCGACAGTTATCTAGAGACGCTATTGCTAGAGTCACCCTGATTTTGGATTTTGACAGTATGCCAAGCGCTTAAACTCCAACCACGCAAACCCTACATATATTTACTGCAAATGCCCATGTGTGATTGCCAGATGTATTCTGACTGACCTATGAGATCTCTGGTTCGAAAAGTGTTTTCTCTATTCTGAAAGCTGAATCCAGGAAAAAGAAGTGCATTTAACTGAGCTCTGTTGACTCATGGTGTGGTGTTAAAGCCATAGGGAAAACACCTTCTTTTCCTTTAACACTACACCATGTGTGTCGACTCAGCTGATAACTATTTTGTTCTTACACGATCGATCCATGATGATGAAACACTAAAGGCCCTGACCTTTGCAATTAGGGGTTATTCTACTGTGTGACAGCATCTGTTAAATACATGGGTGTGAAAGTACAAAGGTGTGTTTTTTTCCACTTGTTTTTAATACAAATTTTTATGCCAGAAAATTGAAAACAGCAATGAAAAAAAAAAAAAAAAAAAGAATGTTTTCAAGCTTGGCTGAGGCAGAGAGAGCTGGCAAATGAGAATAAGCCATATTGGCTGATCATAACATTTTTTTTTTTTGATTGCACCTTCATGTTGCTGCAGCTATTACTGCTTCTTCTACTGCGTACAGGTTTAATTCATGCTGCAATCACTGTTACAATACAAGCCCTCCTTTCATTAGAAAGACCAAAATATCAGAACCAGTAATATAAAACCCTTCATTTGGGTACACGGTGTTCAGAAGACACAAATTCATTAATTTTAGCAGAGAGGCTGCATGAAATGCAATGAGGTATCTGTGATTCATTAATTATGTGATCTTCTCACATCCCCTTCATAGCTGATGTAAACATGCACTAATCCTCACATTTTATTTTGTTCAAACGTTCTTATATCCTAATCAACCCTCCAATAGAAACGTAACTAAAGATGTTGGATCTTCATCTAAGGGGAATAAGTGTTGGCGGACAGTACACAGTAGTAGGACTCTGTAGGAGCTATAGCAGAAATGTCACAGCCACTGGTTGCCCTCCACTCTCAGCATGTGCCACATAGCAGGACCAGCACTTTCGACCTCTCATGAGAGAGGAGCGGGGTGGTGGTCTGGGACAGAGAGGGGTTGGTGGTGTGTGGGGGAGAGGGTTGGGTCACATCAGGGCCATGGGATTGACTTTGACTGTGTACCTTGAGTGCTCAGACAGCATTTTAAGAAGGAAGGCTAAAAAGCTCTCCACTCCTCTGGAATAAGAAGCAGAAGCGAGAGAGAAACAGCCCTGGGTTAGGAGCATTGTTACACATCCTGCATTACATACAATATTGAAGCAAATGAGAAAACTTTTTTAGAAAGTGGGAAGAGAAACTTCATTATGTTACAACAATATCTGTGAGTAATATTAGGCCATTCATCATGAGGCACTGTTATGTAAGATGAAATAAAACTGTAGGAATATATAAACAAACAATGGGGAGGGAAACTGAATTACACAACTTTTTCATAAGTCGGCAGAAGAAGAAGCCTCAGTGCGTGCGATCAATCACACAGCTCTTAAGTGGCAAATTTTACAATCTAAATGAAATTACTTGGGAGCTAGAGCAAGGGATTCTTTCAGGGCAGATCTCACATTCTCTCCTGCAAAATCTACCTCAAGCCTGCACTCAAACACTTTCAAAACAAGCACACAGACACACACACACACACACACCCTCACACACACACATCTACACTCATGCCATTAATGCTGAGTTTCAATTTCAATATCATTGGCTCTCTGTTATCTACAGCCATTTAATCATCAGACAGATACAGTCAGTCATCATTGAGGAGAGTGTACAGTGTGCCCTAATACTCGCTGAGCGACTGTATGCATTTATCCTCCTTTGTTGTATTTCAGCTGGCTGTTCCATGGCTGGTGTCCTTGGGTAGCATGTGTGACAGCAGCGTGTTGCTGCATGTGGATCACCGTGTGGATCTCAGCAGAGATGCTGGTCTAGTAGAGGCTCAGCCTGGCAGTCCACAGGGACCCGACTTCACGGGAACAATCAATAACAGCAAGTGACATGTGCCAAGTGTATTATGTCTGCGGCTTCATTGAGCTTATTTATTTTGTGGCTGTCAGCTTCAATCAAGGCCAGTTTATGCACACACTGTGCCAGCCCGGGCGGGGGGAGGGGAAAGGGAAGCACTTGTATTGGAATGAGACTGGCTCAAGTGCAACAGCGAGTCTGGAAAGAAACAGCTCCTCAGTGAGAGAAAGTGTTGATGAGGCCAGTTAGTGAGGTTAAAAAGTGTGTCGTGAATATAATGTGACCTGGAACCAAAATAGCTTTTTTTGTTTTTGTGGTATATGAGAATATTTGGTGATGTTCTTAAACAGCTCTTTCTTGTTTCTTTTGTTCACCCACACTCACCCACACTCAGAAATGTTGGGAGGTCCCTCATTGTTGTGTGCATCATCATCATCAGTCGTCTTCACGCCCACTGGGACTTTGAAACTGGGCTGTGGCCGTGACTGTCCACAGGCCTCTGAGCTGGGCTCTGGCCCCGGCCCTGGCTCTGAGCTGCTGGTCTGGGGGACGGTGTACACCTTGGAGGAGTCAGCGGACATACAGAATCTGGCACCACGGGCCAGGGGACTGCCAGAGTGGTGTGAGCCACTAATCAGACAGCAAAAAATAAAGCATAACTCAAAAGTGACCATGAAATGAATGGCTTTTAAAATCAGAGAGAAAAAGAAAAAATAATGAAAACAAAAATAAACATTAACAATGACAAAATGAGAAAGACTACTAGCAACAGAGATAAAAAAAAAAAATGGTGATGATTTTAAACTCAGACGCTGTTGGCTTAGGCAGCTGGACATAATTTCCTCTACATACAGTATATTCCAGCCAGTTGACCTGTAGCCTGCGCTGGAAGATGACTTACATCCAGTCTATCACGTGGCTACTCCTGTTGAACTTTGTCCTTTCAATATTTAGTCAAATATCAAATGACAAACCCGATTAGACGGTCAGTGCATTCAAATCACAGACTCATACTTTTCCTGCTTACACTCCCTTCCAGACAGTGTCTGCTTGCCAGTGTTTTGAGATGTCTCCCGCTGAGACCTCAGCTGGCTTTTGGTGTACAAAGCATTGAAAAATGACATTTAAATAAACTAAGTGCATGGGTGAATAAAACTAGGAAACAGTTTTGTGTTTTGCCTTGTATTGTTTGTTTGTTTCATCTATAGTTTAAAAAGACAATAAAAACTCTCTTTGTATATAGAGAGAGCTCTGTACACAGAGAGAGATATATATTTATATATGTGTGTGTATATAGTTCTCTGGCTGTCTGAATTTGCTCCAATGTCAACTGCAATTTTAAGACGCCCCTAAGAGCAGCACATCCACTTTAGTTTCCTATTCATCTCATCACTAATATGAAGGAGGACATGATGTTCTGTATGTTGTTGGTAAGTAAGGATTTACTGTACCAGTTACATTTTGAGTTTTAAATAAATTGTACAGGTTCATAAATATGCCAGATTTAAGTATTTACATCTTGTTATTTGCTGGAAAGACTTTAAACAAAACATTCTCCTGAAGTACCCTAGGACATTACAGTTGGCTTCAGCTAGAGGCACTACATACTCCATATCATTTCCATATTCATGACCATCTGGGCCACACCCTGCAAAATGTGCTCCTGCTGCTTCACTGTTTGTTCAGATGACACGCTGGTGTCAAAGACCATTACATAAAAGGTGGGAGGCATTGGAGTAGTCAAGGTGATAGCATGGGTTCTTTCCTTGTTTCTGAGTGATATCCTGGAGTAGACAGTTCTGACATGTCCCAACCAGGTCAATGATCTGAACAGATTGTGCTAACATAATTCTGTATGGCATAAACAAATAGATACCCATTTTATTTCAGAGACGGACTGTGAGTGGTTGCAGGGCCAACCCTCTCTGACAACCCCCCCCTCACTTTCCCAGATGGGCCTCAGTCTGGTGATGAAGACTTGGATGACGGTGTGATGAACCCCCCCCCCCCCCCGCCCCAGCTTGACAGCAGTCCCACCCACTGGCTTCAGCACAGCTGGATGAGGGTCAGGAGTGAGGGAGCATGGCTGGGTGAAAAGGTCAGTTAACAGCAGCACCCATCCGTTGTGTTGTTTGTGTGTGTGTGTGTGCGCTCGCGTGCATGCGTGTGTGTGATGAACAGAACTCATAATAAGTTTAATAGTGTGGTGGTGGTGTATGTGTGTGTGTTCATCCACATGTATAAACCCAGTGGATTTTGCTCAAAGCCATATACCATAAAAAGGGTGTGATTTTCATCAGCAGGCAAATCAATGATCCAGCACGCTAGAGCTAAGCCACCATAAATGTATTTCCCAGAGAGAGAAACATCAGACCAATGGCACTGGCTGCAGTATACAGTTGTGTTCAAAACTAAAGGAACAACCTGCATAAAGTGTCCTGGTGGTGTTGGGCCTCCAGAACAGTTTCAGGACTCAATGGCAAAGAACCCCCTGAAACCCTCCCGGGAGGATGAATATCATTCTTCTAAAACATATTCCCTCGTAGTCGTATTCCGTATTCCCTCATATTCCCTCGTTTTCTGGCATGTCTAAACTAAAATCTAAAAATAAGCATACAGAAGTTGCCTCTGCACTGTACCTTGAATGGGAGGAGATCTCGCTCAGGTCTCCAATGCTGCCCTCCGTCACATGACTGGGCACGATGACCGAAGCGTAGCCCTGGGGTAAGTACAGTTTTCCATGATCGTCTTCTGATGCCCCGTCCTCATGGTGCTCCGACACCCAGGGATGTCCTTGCTCCCCCACCCTGCCTTGAAGCAACACTCGGGCTCCGGGGGCCACGCAGGGATTTGTGTCAATGCCGCTGTCTGTGGACGCGCCTTTGATGTAAGTGAGGCCCAATATCTCTGGGTCCATCAAATCTCCAGAGCCAAAGTGCTTATCGTCGCTGTTGCTGGAGGCGTTGCTTGAGAGAGTGTTGCTACTTGAGTGGCTCGAGTTTTTATCACCCATCTGGTTCAGAGAGTGAGAGGGGGGAGAGAGAGAGAGAGAGAGAGAGAGAGAGAGAGAGAGAGAGAGAGAGAGAGAGAGAGAGGGGGGAGAGAGAGGGAGAGAGAGGGAGAGAGAGGGAGAGAGAGCGATTTAAGCGGGGTAAAGGAGAAAGAAATACAGGAAATCAGATGATGTCAAACAGCAGCAGCATGCTCGGCACACCAGACAGATGATGAGCTCTACCGATCACATGTGTCCCTAAGTGAGGCGCCAACTTGTGTTCCTGAGGCCCATAATGCTGTCCAGGTAGTTGACAGTAACAGGAAAGAACAGAAATAGAACATGCCGACTGTCACATACTTTTTTTTGACCTCTTTTTTGTTTTTTAACCCCTTGAATCCTGGCACTTTATGTGGGAATTCTAAATGATGTGACGCCCTGAGGCAGTTTAAAAATTATGTTTTCAGGAAATAGTTCACTGAGGTCTGATAAGAGAGCCAGAGCTCATTGAGCAGGAAATAAAATAAATGCATATGGCCGGGCTAACTTGACGTTAGTGTATCCACAGTGTAGATCAGGAAACCCATAGAAAAAAAAAACGCCTGGAAGAGCCAGGATGATGACCAGTCCTGTTTTTCCTATTACGCTATGCTTTGCTAAACACTGCTGAATCATGAAAGCAACTCAAATCACATCACATCAAAAAAAAAAAAAAACAAGCTCTTTGCATTAGGGACATTCAGTGCCAAGAGAAGGGTTTAAATTTTTATCCTCTGGCCTGGATTAATGCAGCACTGGCTGAAAGCACTGAAAGACATTGTTAGCTATATGTGGCAGCCTCCACCATCACAGGAAAAAGCAAACAGAGACAGTGTAAGGGCCAGCCAAGATAAATAAATAAACAAACGAATGAATAAATAAATAAAGATAAATGAGAGAGGAGAGGATATGGAAAAATAAGGAAAATGAGAGGCTGAAGCACTTATTTTTTAAAAACATCTAGGAAAATGTGTCCTAGAAAAGTGTGAGACAAGCAGAAATGTGATGGGATGAGACACCCATTGGCATGCTGATGAGGAGAGTGTGATAAGTGCAAAGAGCAGCTAGGGGGGGACACCATGAGGTTAAACACCCAAGCTGAGCTGCTGATTGCTACTAAGCTCAGAAATAAGGCAATTTGACCTTATTGCAATTCCAACACCAACTGTGTGTGCAGTAAACCAGGTGTAGCAGTGCAAAAAAAAAAACACTGCTCCACAGCACACACACTAGATGTAGAGGTTGCAGTTGACTCAAACATTTTGCTGTTCAAAACGAGTTCCCAATAAACTTCTGGACACCTCTGACTTCAAATGGACATGAAAATAGGTCGGACATTCACCCTGGACAGCCTGTTGGGCGAGTCTTTGCCTCCTTCTCTTTGTTTCAGAGGGTTCAGGATCTTGGTGGATGGGATGTGCCATTTGGCCTCTGTGGACCGAGAAAAGACAGCTTAGTGTAGAGAAGAAGCAGGTATGTACAGACAACATGAATCATGAGCGTAACTGATGAAAGGCATGTCTGACACGCCTTTTAAAACTCATATGTTGCTTAAATCAGAGAAGACAGCCTCACCTGCAGACCTAGTCCTCTCCAGAGTGGGCTCTCTCTCCCTGTGGATCTCTCCATCTCCTCCCTGGATGTCTCCTGCACGCTCATGGAGGACAGGGGAGGGACAGCTGCAGAAAGAAAGAGGAGGAAATGGGGCTGTAAATTATTTTCTGTCTACAGAGTGAGCTCTGTATTCTAGTCAGAGAAAAGCTACAACAGACGTACAGCAATTAGCTCAAGATCATTTAAGGTCAAATCACTTGAGCTTATAACAGAATAAAGAAGTTGCCAGACAACGCTGCCAAGAGACTTCCTTTCATTTGATTCGGCATGCCAGGCACTCACTTGCTCTTGACAAAGGGGAAGGAGCAGCAGATTTTTCAATACAGGTCTTAATTAAACCTTAAAGAGCCAATAAAGGTTACAGCAAATGAACAGAGTGCACAGTGTCTTGTTATCTTTACCAAAGACCCTAACTGGAGATCAGTGGGCTAGTCAGAATGTGTGCTGTTGTGAATTGTGGCAGGTCTGACAGGGCACAGTGGTCCCTGAGAGTTCAGTGCATTTTCAAGGCCTCTGACAAAAAGACAGCAGTGTGGAGCTAAGCCTCTTGTCATGGTCTGTAACCACTTTCAGACTGACATGGGTCCCTGTTGCATTGTGCTTATGTACAAGGCTCAGCCTGACATACGCTACACCTGTGCAGTCTGAAGTCACGGTATATTGTTTATGACTGAACGGAGGAAAAAGGGCACAATATTAAAGAGATCTATAGTGATATGTAGAGTATTGTCAGGGAACAAAACATATTAACTGGAAATTTAATACATACAAGGCCTCTTATCTGAAGCCTCTCTCTCTTTCTCTGTGCAGAATTTCAGTTATATGTGATTATTTTTATCCATCAAAATTTATTTTCAATGGCTTTTTCCAAAATTGCAGTGTAGTTTGCTAAAGTGGCACTTCAGCCACAGCAGGACACAGGGATGGACAAGAAAAATGTTTATAATAACTTGCTATTATACTTAAGTGCTCATCCTTTTTAAATTTTCTAAACAGAGGAAGGGAAATGTGTTCAATCTACAACAATAAAAGCCTTTATGTTCTTCTAAATGTAATCATGAAGCCAAGGCTTTGAGATGATTGAATGGAAATGATAATAATGCATGTTAAGAAAAAAAATATTGCATATGAAACATGCAAAATCTCTTTTTTAAGATTTGGTTGTGGTATTAAACCATGGCAGACATAATTTTATTGTTTTGTTGGATCATGTCCTGCAAAAAAAGTCCAGTGACTAGCCAAAAGTGCACTGGTGATTTGGCCATTTCATACGGAAAAATTGCTGTCATTTTGCAAAATTGCAAGTTCTCTGAAATAGCGCCGGGACTGATTCTAGCTGCATTCATTACTGCAAAGCCGCATAAACCTGCAGGGAATACATAGTCTATTTTAGAAAAAAGTAACACCACTGTAGTTCTGTACCCATCAAATCCAGGCTGCTGGGACCAGGTGCTGCTGCCACAAGGTCCTGGATCACTGGAGGAGGACTGGTTACTGGGGGAGCTGCGGTAGTGCTGGTCTCCCTTATTACAGGAGGTGACCTGTGGGTTCTCCATATCTTGCATCGTCCTGCACAAATGAGGAGAAAAAAGATATACAATTGCAAACACATGGTGGAAACTGTGGCTGTATATAAAGTTATATGTGTTCAAATTTGGGCTACATCTAACTGGTTAGTTTTCTATAAAATGTTAGAAAGTAGTAAAAAATATATAAAACTGTTTATATTGATCCATGAGATACCTAATATGCAGTGATATAAAACAAGTTAAATAAGAAAAGTGGGAAATCCTGAAAATGTTTAACCTTTTTGCTGGATAAAAGAAAACTATTCCTGTTAATCAAACAATCAGTAATCTAATAAATTTATCCGTAAAAATGATTGTTTAAAACAATTTGATACACACTGACTCAATTGGGTTTTTTTCTCTTTAGAAGCTAAAATTGCACAACAAATTGGAAAACTGTCATTCCGACGCTGTCCTATGTTAATGACTGCATCATATCCCTCTAGTGAATGGTCCCTTGTATGTGAGCACCGTGGATAATCTCTAAGAAAATGTAAGAGCTGTCACTGGGAGAGAAGCTGACTTGTACTCTGAAGACAAATAGAAAAGAGATCTGTTAAGGTAATAAGTAATCCAGATGGTGAAGCCTGGAGAGTATGCAGAGTGAAGACAGGAGCAGATTCTGTGTTTGAGAGGACGCCTGAGATTTTCTGCTATGAAACATAAACTTGACTCTGCACCTGAACTATCCCCTAACACATGGGCTGTTACATTTACACCATTTACAGGCTTTGTCTTTGACAATTATCTTAGTTCAACCTATCCACAGTGTATTTTACTCTTACAATAAACCCTGACATGACTTAATATCTTGAGACAAAAGGTTTCTTTGCTTTCTTTTGCCTGCCAGGAAGAACCTGAGACCTAAAGCCTACAGTGAAAAATAAACACTGAATCTGATTTGTATTTCTGCTGGCTAGAGGCCTTCCTTTTAAACAGCACACTGCAGTACGTATGACCAGACAGGACTAAGGCTGCAATAACATAGGCAGGATGGCTTTCACGTCAGGTCTAACTGCATATTCTATACTGTTCATTCCTCATTTCTTTGCTTATATATTTGTTTAATGAGGATTGGGTCTTTATTAACTTGATTCTTCACATAAATCTAATCCAATAAATTAATGCAGTAGAAACCTGAGGAGCCAGTAGGCAGATTTAGTTGCCTTTGGGTTGAGCCAACTACATACTGTATTTAATGGACAGATATTAATAATTCCAAAATCACAATAGAAACATTCATTGAAAAGGCTACACAGACTTTTTTTTTTGCTTTGTCAGGAGCTTTCCTTTGTCTAGACCTCCATGGGAAACTCACTAAACTGTCAGTAACTCAATCACAGCACACATGCTTTGGCCAGATTGCTGCATTTCATCTCTGGTCTCCTCAGCCAGGTACAGGCACTTTAATGTGAAACAGCAGCAGCTGCTTTTTGTTCTCTTCTCTCACTCCCGAGACATAATATAAAGTTCAGGAGGGACACTGACTGTAATTTTTCTTTCTGCAAATAACATTTGAGGCTACGAAGATTAGAGGCCAGTCTCATTTGGCTGCAGAGCAGGCATCATATTTTACGGTGCCAAATTCTGCTACACAAGGGTGAGATGATGCTTTATTTAAGAAGCAAAGGTTCATATGAGTCCTATCAACCAGTGGTCCTGGTTTCCATGTGCTCCTTCTGATTGTGCACAAGCTAAATGTTCAAACCAAATATAAATGGTCAATAAAGTCATGTTAATTTATTTCTCCAGAATATATGACTGGATAATATTTCCCCCAATCTCTTTTTCTCTGTCTTTCTACCTCCCTCCCTCCCTCCCTCTCCTCCTCCTCCTCCTCCTCCTCCTCCTCCTTCATCCTTGAATCCCACTCCCTCAGTTCATATCATGGTCCAAGGAAGAGCACTCTTTGTTTCTGCAGTAATTGGATGAGATGAGCTGAGCCGTGTCAGTGCCCCCATCACCTCCTCCTTGGCAAGGCGCAGGAAGAGTGAGGGGCTCGGGAGTAGGAGGGATACAGAGTCCAAAAGAAAAGGAGCAAAGGAGAATGGAGCGCTCCCACTGCCAGGGACTCTGATTAGGCAGAGAAGGCAGCCATTATCCCAGTATAGTCTGAACAGACAACACTGAGAGGGGGTATGGTGTGACACACTGGAAAGGTTATCACGACTGCAGGGGTTTCATTAGAATGAACAAATCACTGCTTTACATGGCTCAATGGAGATGTCCAAAGGAGACACAGCCTAGGACAAGAACAAAGTCTGACTGTGGCCTTATCATCTAAAGGGAAATAAAAGCAAAGCCGTGAATTCATTGGACTAAAATGCTCCATTTATATGTATGCAAATAACTGAACACAATAACAGCTCCTCAAAGTGTTACTGCAGCTCTTTTCTAAATGAGAAAGGCTGAGAGTTCAAAGATTTTATCTCAAAAGGACTAGATCTTTTGAGCATCATGATGTTTGATTGCAAGCTTTGCTCTGCCTAGACTTGTGAAAAACATTGAGCAGAAAGTTTGACTTTCAGAACATTTTAAAAGCATTACTGTGTTTTTTTGTTCAATCTTCACACTTTTCTGCACTACTGTAAATAACCTTTATCATAGCAGGCAACTGAGACATGTTTCTGCTCTTTCTATGTGCTTTTTCTGTTTGTAGACCAAAACAGTGAATAAAAATTCATTGTAAATAGTGTAAATTCATAGCCTTTGATAGTCTAACATTATCTTTTTTGATGCACTGCTTCCTTGTCACGTGCACACTTGATGAAGTTAACCAACTAAATTACAAGAGAAGACAAGATGTGGAGATCAGGTTTACCTGGACCCATCTGGCAACTTCCGATCAAAGGAGGTGCTCCGCGGGATAGCTGCCTGGTGCTGCTGGAGGATCTGCTGGCACTGCAGGCGATCAGGGCCTTGTGTGGGTGATCCTCGTGACAGAGGTGGTCCAGCAGTTGTGGGCACACGATGCCAGGTGGTGTTTCTCCTGAAGGGTGTCTTGTACTCGCAAGGTGTACCCTCACTGTCAACCTTGTACTCCACCATAGGTATGCGGTAGAGCTCGGAGCAGCCCCTGAGAAGTTAGAAGGATGGAGAAGGAAACACTGAGCCACAGATGAAAAGGATACAGCAACATCCCAGTTTTATGGCGGGTATCCTTTATGATAATAACATCTATGATAACCTGTAAATCTAAGGAAAATCATACAAGTTCATTCTTTTTGAAAAGGCCCAGCAATTATTCTGAGGAATATGTTAATCTTGAAGCAACATCACATTATTCTGTAGCTATTTCTTCCACAGTTAATTTACAAATTACAGTTCAATATCAATGACATAACGAATCGTAAGCATAATCACTCATCTTACATTTAGTATTATTCACTGCATGATTGTTTCATCAGACTACTATTATATATTATGATTAGTATGAATAATAATAATGCAATAATGGTAAACGAATATTACATGTTTCAGTGTGGTTTAATAACTGGTTGCTACTGAATTACAAAGCTGGTACATTTTCAGTTATTACAGTATTTTACACTGTACATCACGGCTGATCCTGATGTCCTCGGTAAAAACCGGGGGGAGGGGAAGCATTCATCTTTTGTGTTACCATGACTACACTAATGCTTACAGAAATATTTGCCAGAGGCAGACGTCTGGATATAAATGAACAATAAAAACACAGTTATACACAGACACAGTTAATGAGCAGGGGCACATCAGAGATATTTAACAATAACAATAATATTATTTTAATAGAGCTGAAAATTTCAGCTTGCCTCTTGGTATTGGACTCCCCTGAGTAGCTCTACATAAGAGGCGTTTCTTCTCTCCATCCCCATCCCATTACTGCTAACAACACTGAAGATCTCTGGGATGGACAAGTCCTGTGATGCCATTTCATGCAACATTAATCTTTGGGGCTGAGGTTTGGTTTGTATGTTTGAAAGGATGGGGGGTTTACACAGTGGTGGGTCAGGGTTAAACAGCTTCAGTGCTCTGCTGGCACTCCAAAAGCATCTGAAGCATGACCCTAATGATTACCCTGCCCTCCAGCTCCGAGGTCCATTTCCCAGGATCCACTTGGGGCTAAATGTGTGTATGCTTTACTGTGGTCATATATGTACACACATCAGGACTTGAGGTGAGTGCGCTGGCTGATTGGAAAGACTGCGGTGGAGGGAGGCAAATAATCCCGTTTCAGAGAGACCCTTTCATCGAACTGGGCCAGGGGAGGATGGGCTGTTTACAGCTATGGGTGTTGTAAGATCTAAGGAGGAGACGAGCCTTCGCCTCCTCCTCCTACAACACTCGTCTCACATCTGGTCAATGTCAACACCAACCTGGCCTGAGCCAAACAGTCTGAGGACTGTCAGTGGCATCCTCTACGTCTTATAGTTTTTACTGTATGCTTCACATGTCACTGGTTTGATGCTGATATAACTACTGGTGAGAGTAACATGGTTGCAGAAAGTCCATAAGTGAGAAAGGAACTTATCTAGTTGAGTGAAGCTAATGGATGGCGTGCAGTGATTGGAGATTTAACAGATCAAATCATTATCCCATTACTTTTATAGCTCAACCAGACATCTTTCAATCACTTTCTATTCATGTCAGAAGCAAAAGGATCTTAAAAACTGTTGGTCAATTGGTTTTTAACAGGGGCTGCTAACCCACTCATTATCTTGATTAACTGTGTCTGTATGTGGTCATGCCAGGTTGCCACACATCGTTACTCTCCGAATGGGCTAAACAAGAGTAGTGGCTGTTGACAAGCTGGCAGCCTGTCAACAGGAACGATCTCAGCTGACCAAGACCAAGAACCGATGAGGTAAATTTCTCTTATGATCCCTCACCGCCTCACAAGCTATGCTGGAAGTGGAAATACCCATTGCGTTGGCCTAATGTATGTGGAATGCGATTGTTTGTAATGTATAGGGGGTCATGGACTCTCTGTATAAAATCACAAAGAAACAGCAGGAAACTGGCGTTTGGCCAAAAGTTAAACTTCAGCTGAAGCTTGGTGGTGAAGGAGAGGCTGTCACACACATCCAGCCATCAGAAGAGGAGGAAAACAGGGACTGCTGGGAAATAACGCGTATACATCCTGATGATTCCACCACTAACCAAAAGTGTTTCTGCACCCTCCCAGTTTAGTGCGGGGGACTATAAATTACACCACATATGTTAAGAAGGAAAAACCTCAACAACCTAAAACATCCAGCGGCAAAAAACACAGCTATGTCGGAGAAACTGATTTGTCCACACAATCGTCGCAACCTGAAGTGAAATGACTAAATATCATAGCTCATTTGCAACAGAAAAGAGTTCGGTTCAGTCAGTGGCCTGTTGGAGGTGAACAATCAGTTCCTTCAGCCATCGGCTCTTAACGAATTACAATGGATCTCAGTGTGCTAGCAGGACCTTAGACCTCAGTCAGAGAGCTGTCATTCTAATTACATGGTCAGTGACTGAGAGACATGCTAATCCAGTCCCACAATCAGAGTCCATGTCACAGCGAAGAGCCACAGAGGCTGTAACCTCCAGCAGCCCTTTGCACACCACTGTCAAGGGGCTCGTTAAATAAGGTGTCCTCAAATGGGTAAAAGTTTGCAAAAACAAAGAAGAAAATTTCAGTGGTTTCTTTGTAGTCTGATTTAAAGGAAAAGAACATGAATGTGTGAAGAATGAGAGGGGGATTAAGCCGAGCAATTTGTGGTGCAGGTTCTCTGTGTTTTGGTTTAGCTCCCTTTCACAAGGTGTCGACATGGGAAGTGAAAAATCCGGCTTAACTTCAGTCCAGATGAAAATCCATGATGACCAGTCTGATGACACTTCAAAGAAAGGGACAGATAATACTGATTTATCAGCAGGGATGTGGTCCACTTTGAATCCACTTTAATTTGGGTTACCCACCATCTCAAACATAAATCTTTGTGATCAGAACCTAAAATGTGCAAGACATTATAATACAAACCATAAAAGGCTCATACTGTGACAATACAGTTGGTTTTGGTTTGTCTTTCTGTTACTGTTTGTGTGTTCATCTCTTTTAGTCCATAACATACTGATCCCTTTGTTTACTTGTACATCTCTGATGACCATATACCAAAACATACAATCACTGCTGTGTTCTGTACATCGCATTCCTGTTTCAATGAGCTAATCCTTATCATCTTTTTCTCATTAGTTTGATCCAAGGCTAACATGCTGAACTTGTTTAAAGCTATTCAGAGTGACGATGGAAAAGCCTCTGGTATTGCACCAGGCAAAAACCACATCCTGCCTCCAGTGTAAATAAATACAGTACTAGGTAAGACTAATATTAGAGCCATATCTCCGCTGGTTTCAGACTGAGCAGGGTAAAACTGCTTAGGGCATAAACAGCTTTAGGAGGTTTGCCACAAAACAGTAATACACCACAGTGGTCTAAACACTCCTGTTTTATCCCCAAACGAATTTGTACAGAATTATAGTAGCTAAATGACCCCCTGAATCAGGAGGAATCACTAAATGAATAAGTCTAAATAAAAAAGTGACAATTAATAAACAGTGAAGCGGAAACCTAGTCTGTCTAGTCCCTACATGTGCTTATGAAAACATTTTTCCTTGTCATACCAGCAGTGTGGAGCCAGGGTACTTTGTCTAGAGGTCATGAGACTCTTGTCCATTGTTGTTAGACTAACCCCCCATCTCTCTGGCCACAGGGGACTGACTGGGGCCTTCAGGCCCCTGTTGAATTCCTTTCCTTTGAGATAATAGTGGAGAAACTGGAGCACTTATTGTTGACTGCAACACTTTAGCAACTCAAAGACACAGCAGTGAAAAGAGCTGAGGGCCCTCGAGATTCTTCACCTGACCTCTCACCTCTTGATTTGTTGGAGCCTTGGGAGAAAATTCACAGAACTTGAGTGGAAGCATTTTGGTTCTCATGAGACAACTATGTGTGCTCCAGCACAACAAAAAAACCTCCCAGCAGAGCCCGTCAAGACAGACCCGTATAATCTTTTACTGTAATACCTACTGATGCTTCAGTTAACTCAGCCATATAGGGGCCTACCATAACCACTCAGTTCATTATGACCATGACATAATGCACAATGCTGTGTATTATGTGCATTTTTAAAACAATCACTTATTGGCTGTCTCAATTACCTTAACCGGCTTCAGTGGTATCACTCAAGCCAGCTGTCTTCCACAGGCAAAGAGCTTCATTTACTAGGAACCACATCCCCAGGGAACTGGACATCACATTTGTCTACACAGATCCAGTTTTGGAAGATGGTGTCTGCTTCCCTGAACTGCGATTATGATTGTATCAAATCACCATGTATCATCACAGATCTTGGTAAGAGGATTAGATGGTGGTTTTGCCAGTGAGGCTGCTGTGTTGGATTCACAGACAGGCCATGTTAGCCCACCATCTGGGGGAGCAAATATGTTACTCCTCTGTTGCCGGGCCAGAATGCAAAGTTGAAATGCAGCTAAATATGAAACTACTATGTACTGACTTGCATGCACATATACAAATACACACAGCTATTCAAGAATGTGTTCATATGATTTAACAAAAAAAAAAACAACAACAACATACATTAGTCTAAATCTTTTGTAAACAGATTTTATCTCAAATCCCTCATTCACAAGCAGTTTATTAAATTATGGTATGCTAGTGATCAAAGCAGTTATCTGTTAAGAAAAGCACAGGATTAGCTAATATGCAAAGAGAGTAATTGTTGTTATCCACTGGTTTTTCTTTTTAATCATTACTTAATATCATTAGCTTCAACAGGAAATGGGAGTGAGTGAATGTTTTCTCCCTGCACACTGTCAAGTTGTTCTGCTGTGGTTATCTGTGAGAAAGTGGGAACAGCATCTGATGGTACACAAATCTGTCAGCCTGAAGTACAAGAAAAACAAAGATGTCAAAAATGTGAGTGTGAAGGAGTGATGGATATGATTTCAGAGGCCTATCTGTCTCTCACAGAGAAAACAAGCAGATGTGCTTTCAGGACAAGCATTTTACAAAGACCTTCATCTCTTCCCTTCACAAAAGATTATTTGAAATGTTCTCTCTTTTTATTATGGGAGCGATGGTGTCTCCCCGTGGTTGCGTGTCCCTAAAAAGCCAAACACTCCCATCCTAATTGCTGAATAAAACATCGGACGAGGGGAGAAAAAGCAATCTGCAAATGGGAGCTGTCAGACAATGACAGCGAGAGTTTAGCCATTAATCAAAATGCTCCTCTCATTATCATTAGTGAGAAGCGCTGACTGTCCATGTCTGCATGACTCTACAGCTCTGCTGGAGCTTTCCCTCTCAACAAAGCCACATCAATACAAAGAGTGTCTCCTCTCCAGAGAAATCAGCAGAGACCAACATCAACCCTGGCGCAAAAAAAACAGTATGTAAGCATTTCTTTATGCTAATCATCCCAAATCGGCAAATGTCAAGCTAATTTACTCCAGCTGCATGGAAAAATGAGAAGAAACTACTCTTCACTTGACTTCATGCATTTTTGAGGAGCACCTGCTTCTCTGTCTCACCAACCACGAAATAAAAGCCTGAATTCAAAAACAACAGAAGGCCTGCTCGTGTTTCAGGTACAAATAAAAGAGCAAAGGTGAGGACATACCTCCGTGGAGTGCCGTCTTCATGAGGTTGGATTATAACCACTTTGACAGTGACAGAGGTGCGCAGGAGGTCAATCATCTGCTCGTGAGTGAGAGTAGCCACAGCCACCTTGCAGATCTCCACCAGCCGGCTGCCTTGCCTCAGCCCCGCCTTCCAAGCAAAACCAAAGGGCTCCACATCGGCGACGATGCCCTCAAAGTTGACGTGGAAGCCAAGCTGGCCGAGGCCGTTCCGACGCAAAGTCATCTCTGATGTCTCACAGCCTCTGGTGACGATCTGGAACCAAAATGAAAATCAGAAATTAAATATGTCTACATCAATTTTCTCTTGATTGCACTGATCTAATGAAATAAAGACAACAGGCCTTTAGAGGCACTTAAACAGCAAACAAAGTGAAACACACAAATCACACACAGAAAACTGAAAGCAGGCACGACATGGAGAGAGGAAGACTGGGAGTTGAGGGATCCTAATATCCCGTAATAAGAGCTTTCTAAGTGAACACAATATATTCCAACAGGGACCTTCAACAGTGTACTGTTTGTATCTTTTCTAATAGATATGTGTGGGTTGTACTACACAAGCGACACGCATACAGTATCCACACACACACACGCGCACGCACACACGCACACACA
The DNA here is from genome assembly GCF_900324485.2 of Mastacembelus armatus. Classification (NCBI taxonomy): domain Eukaryota; kingdom Metazoa; phylum Chordata; class Actinopteri; order Synbranchiformes; family Mastacembelidae; genus Mastacembelus; species Mastacembelus armatus. Next base: position 8,603,981 of record NC_046647.1, on the reverse strand, counting down.
AGAAAAACTCTTAAGGCATTAGAAGCTGAGTAAAAATCCTGTCCTCAGGCAGGAGAGGCTGAGCATGTTTGGCCTATTTAAAAAAAAAACCTTCACAATGGAAGGTTAACTGATTCATCCACAAACACACATGCACTGTGCACATAAAAACACATCTCTGTCTATGGATGACAACTGCAGCAGCTCTGTGAGGAAGTTCTAACTGGCCTCTGATACACAGACCTGCCCATGGAGCTTGGTCTTTTAGCCAAAGGTAAGGACTAGGAAGAACATCAGAGAACGCTTATACACAAACACACAACCTGCATCAGTTTACACCTGATGAACACAGAAATGTCCATCCATCATCTATACCTGTTTATTCCTTAACAAGGGTCACAGGGATCTGCTGGAGCCTATCCCAGCTCTCTTTGGGTGAAAGGCAGGGGTCCACCCTGGACAGGTCACCAGTCCATCACAGGGCCACATAGAGACAAACAACCTCACACACTCACACTCACTCCTATGGGCAATTTAGAGTCACCAATCAACCTGACATACATGTTTTTGGACTGAGGGAGGAAACCAGAGTACCTGGAGAAAACCCACACAAGCACAGGGAGAACATGCAAACTCCACACAGAAAGGCCGGGTTGCGAACCCACGACCTTCTTGCTTTCAATAAAGTTATTACTTTTCTTTGTCAGCCATGTACTTGTCAGCAGATTCGTTTGCCCACTTTACTCAGCTGTGGCCTGGCCTGATCCTCCACTTCAATTTTAATTCAAGTTCAACTGAAGTTCAGGCAATCCTCTTGCTTCACCAGCAGCATTTCAGTAAGTACACAACCGCCAAAGTGAGCAGAGACGAAAAAAAGCACAACTGTAACATATCTGTTTGCCAGTGTCTGGGCTTATATATAGGCTACACTGCTGTGTCAGTGCACAGTTTCCTTAAAGGGGGGGGGGGGGAAATCTCATACTAGATCCAAAGAGCTTTAATCACCCATCAGATTAGTCTTGGTTCAGTTGTGGATGACTGCCTGCATTTGCCTCAGAGTGGCAGCTGGCTTCAGGGACACATTAACTCAGACTATTGCCTGTCAACACTCCATCAGATTCTCACACTGGCAGAAATCCTACCCCGCTGTGTGAGAGGGGACCCAAGACAACCATGATGGACCGTCACGCACTGACTGAGCGCTCGCAATAAAGCACAATCCTAAAACTTTATTAACTCCAGAAACGACTGAACCTTTAATTAGTAAAGTGACAGTCTCCGTCTCATTTTGGGATATTGACACAATCAAAGAGTTTGCTTTCAAAGGGAGATTAAACTAGAGGCGCACAGGCTGAGATGACACAAATTAAACAATCATTTTGCAACAAACATCAAGGGCCAAAGAAATTGGAAATGTGAAGTTAAAATGCTCTCACAGGGCAACTGTTGGAAGTAAATTGCCCAGGTATGAGGGAGACATTGCCCTGGATATGAATCAAACTTTCCTTTGTCAGAAATACATTAGGGATAAATAATAGATTTCTAAATGCATTTCCTTTTTTCAGTCCAACCACAAAACGAATGGGTTCAGGTTCTCCTCTGAGTGGCCCAAACCCACAACTGAATAGATTTAGAGCATGTAAAGTTATTTTTATAAATTTAGTGACATGATGTCTGGCATAATGATGTCCTGCTAACCACAGTACATCCAAGCTCAAACAACTGGTGACATAAAATTACATAACTTCCCTCAAGACACAAACACTGTCAGCCTCAAATCTGTTGTCACGTTGCGTCGTTGGCATTGATCCTCAGTGAGACGATCTGCCTGAAGTAGCTCTGACAGTGAGGACACTGTCTGTAGGAACATGGTACACAAACATCACAAAACCTTGTCATTCCACTCAACTTCAAAAACCTTAAGAACACAAGGGTAAACATAAGGCCTCTTGTTTCCCTGTGGGGTGTTTGTTGGCCCCCATAATAGGAATAAATGGGAATATCCTGGACATTGACTAGGCAATGTATTGATTCACAAACACTGGTTAATCCATAATGAAAACAAACGTCTGTTGCAAACCAAAACAACTAAGGATTATTTTCTTTATAGATTGCACTCATTGATCAAACAGATATTTAGTTTGCTTCTATCATTAAAGTCTGTAACACAAAATGGAGGACGATGTCTGTACTTTGTTCAGAAAACAAACCAGAGAATAAACCTGTCAATATACGGCACTAGCCGCCATAACTTGTCTCATAAAAGCCGAACATGTGGCCACCCAGATCAGCAACACCTTAGCGAGCAGGGTTACATCACAAAGCTTTCACTGTGCTCTCACACTGTGCTCCTCTGTGTTTTACAGTGGGCAATCTGTTCACCCTGGTTCACATTACATCACAGGTCCGGCAGCCTGTAAATCCCACCAATGAAACATGATTCGAGTCGACCTCTGGGACATTTAGGAAAACACAGACACCTCTGGGACAAAGCATGCACGTCCAGCTCCGACCCAAATGTGCCGACTGCTTCTGATTCACTGTCTGTGAGAGTAGCACTAACAACCTCCAACTTATTAATACTGCTTCTAGGCTTCTCCTGTGAAATATCCCTCACAAATCCCACGGGTAAGTGGACAGTAAATGTGAGAGGAGATTAGCATAGAGAATGAGGAATCGATGTCCTTTGGTTAATCACAAATGCTAATATATCCTGCTCTGTCCTTTCTTATGATGAGTGGAGTCGGCACTGAATGACATCCATGTCCTTTTAAGATTAATTATGGTAAATACTCAGGTTTTCTTGGGTGGTTCGGATATGCAGAATCTTTGCACACATGAGCACATTTACTAATTCTTGTCTTCTCATAAGCTCATCTGAAAATAGCAGTGCAAAAGGTGACAATAAAAAAGTGTCAATTATCTCTGCCTATCTTAATCCTCAAAAGAATGAGAATCTTGTTCTGGTTTTTATAGCAGGAAATAGATTAGTTTCCTCACATCTTTGGCTGAACTACTGATTTACTGACTGGGGTTTGTTGGAAGTTTCAGGACTTCCACTAAGAGGAGGACAGTGTGCAGGCACGCAGGCAGAAATAAGGTCAAGCACGGCTCAGGTTTTGCAGGTGGATCTGAATGTTATTTAAAGGACACAAAGGGTTGCCTGATTAGAAGATCAGTAAACAAATCATGGAAACTAGAAAAGGAAGAACAAGCCTCTCAGTGAGACAAGGAGCGGAAACAAGCCATCAGATGACAGCATCCGGACTGAGGAATTAGGGGTTTTAGCCGTTTTTTTCCCTTAACCTCAAGACACCTAGTCCCACCTGACCCTCCAAAAATCCTACAAAGTGACCAGAGGCACAGAGTAGTACAGATGGCTGAGGCAGAAACACAGAATGGAGATGAGAAGTGGGGAGGTCTTAATGGGAGTGAAGCAGTCTGAGGCCAAGTGTCCTCTATTCTTAGTCTGTCAGACCCAAAAAATGTGCCTATGCTTCCTCTCCCCATTAAAACTGGGTTGGTGTCCTGTTTAAGCTGCCTCCTTGTATACCTGTGACCCAGACATCTACTAATACCAGAACAGACCAAAATCACATCATCACTAATCTTTCACTTCATTAAATGAACTGTCTGCCACGTTGAGACATTCCAGCTTTGTTCTGTTCGATGAAAATGCTATGATGTTTCGTAATGGTTTATCCTGATTAAGAACAGGGCAACTGTGTGACCTTAAATGTCTGTTGATTCTGTGTGATAAGCAATAAAAAAATTAAAAAAACAAACAAACAAAAAAACAACAACGTGGGTTCTACAATCCTAAGAAAGTCCGAAAAACACGTGCAAATTGGGTCCTTTCTGTAAACCAGAACAACAGAAGCTGAGCTGAAACACATGAGACTTGACAGGATGCATATCGGTTGACCAAGCAACGGCTCCGCTGACACGATGATGAAAAAAATAACACTATTTGGGGTAAGTAGTTCAGCTACAATAGCAAGAGCAATATTTGTATTGTTCCACTATAGAGAGACCACAGATACCCTACAGTAAAACGTATCGCTGGACCTTTAAAAATAAAAGTAGCCATTTCCTGTCATATGCCATGCAGCCTATATGTGAACCACAGTCAAAACAGATTAAATGGGTAACTCTGATGACAGACTACTACTCTGTTTCATGGGAGTTACTTAGAGTACTTTTAGGCAGAGAAAAAACTTCTAATTAATTAGACACTGGGAAGAAGGCAAGGAAGAATAAGAGTAATAGGTAATAATAACACCTTTCAAAGACTGCACACAAACCTGTAAGACCAGGGATGCTAAAGGCCTGTAAACCTATGGGCCACCCAAGACACCACTCAACCAAACTGTCCATTGGCCATATTTGTGTTTTGACTAGTAGACTCAAGCAAAGAGTTTTGTGGCCCCAGCAATGTAGATCACAAGAGAGGACCAAAGAGGACCAAAGAGGACCAAAAATGAATGCAGAATTGAGCCTGGTTTATTTTATATAAATACATGAGACTGTAATTTGGAAATGCAAATTATCTCTGTCCTGTAGTCAAACAGGGAAAGGTGTCTTCATTTTTTGGCTAATGTTGATGCTGAGTTAGTTGTTTTGTTTTTTTTTTTTTATCTGTCAGTGCATGTATGTGTATTAGTGCCAACCTGAGCTTCACCTTGGCCAATCCATTAATCCCCTCTGACACACCACTGGTGTGACAACTAAATTGTTTTTACTGTAATGTGCTCATTATATGAAAAAAATAAAGTGCATGCCAAAGGAAGATGACACCCTCAATTAAGCACACTGAGTGCAAAAAGAATGAATTACTCCTCTGTGAGGGGGATACAGTGTTTTCAAACTCATTATCTGTCTTTTGTTTGATGAAATCTCTATCTATAATATCATTTGAGACTGATGCTGAATACAGGGGCATGGATTCACAGGATCATCTAGTCTCTGCTGTGGGCTAGTCCAGCAGACATTAAGACATTAAAATGACAGGGATGATTACAGTTCAGTCTTTAGGGCTCTTACCTCCAGTCTTTGCACCATCTCCCTGATGTCTTCCCCACAGTTGTCATGGGCAGACAGCATGATACACTCTCCGCGCTCATAGAAGATCTTAATGCTCATAATCCCTGAGGTCCATCCAATGACGTCGCGACACGAGCAGTTGAAGACCACATTTTTCGATTCCTCCTCAATGAGCACAATGAACTCGTTGGATATGCCAAGCAAGCAGTCCACATCCATTGACTGGCCGAAGTCCCGGGCACACACGCTCCAGGTGATGGCTCCCACGCTGAACAGATGTGCATCCTTCCTGGGTTTCACCTTCTCTTTCTTCTTAGCTCCAAGGGTGATGAAGCTGAATTTGACAGCAGAGTCAATAGTAGCAGTGCTAACAAAGTTCTCTGCCAGGTCCTTCAGATACTCCTGCCGCGTACGAGTTGCCATGGCTCGGAACTTCTCAGACTTGTGTGCGGCATTTTCTCCGTTGATGACCTTGGCGAGCAGGAAGTCCCTGAAAACTGCTGACTTTGGGAAAGTTACAGACTTTGGAATAGGGGGGCCGAATGGAGGCACATCTTTAGACCTGGACACGGCCACGCTGGAACGCAGGACACCAAGCAATTAATAAATCAAACGTAGTGAGAACAGTCAAAAGAGGTGAGTATTTAACTATATGCATAATGAGCAGCCATTTAAAGAGTGCTGAAATTACATAGCTCTTTCTGGTGGAAAGACTGAGCGGAGCTTACATTAATCTTTCTCTGTTCAAAAAAATGCTATGTTATTAACATGAGTTGTCTTGACTTCAGAAACACTGGAGGAGAGACTCCCAAGTCATAATTTAAAGGTGTCTCTGAAGATAATAACTGTATCATCACTGAAGAAATCAAAAGAGTCTTGTGATTTCTGCACATTACTATGAAGTCAGGACAGAAACCACAGAAAGCACTCAGCAGGCTATCATTATTATTCTTTCAAATTAAGTACCCTTAAAAGTTCATGTAGAGCAATTTGGCAATGAAGACATTTATGCAAAGCACATCACAAGAGAAACACATTCCCTTAAAATGTCTTGAGGGTATTAGTTTGCTTCTTATCCTATTTTGGAGCGCTCTAATACTTGTTGGTTTGAACAGCCACCAAATTCAGAAGTTGCATTTTTGCCCTCTCCTCCTCTCCCTGGGATTTTTTATCAGCCTGAATAAAATAGCTCAGACAGAGCCTCGCAGGCGTGGGGCATGCTTGTTCTAGTTACCTGTAGCAGACGTTATCAGTGCAGGGGTTGTGGACTTTGACGATGACAAACACATGTTGGAAATGAGAACGGATGTTTTTTGGAGTAAAAGGAAGGGCCCCGGGCTCCTGGAATACTATTGTGACGATATCATTGCCAATGTGCCTCTTCCTTAATAACTATAAAAAAGGAGAAATGAAGTCAGATTCAAGAAGACAGGTATTTCATAAAGGGTGGATACAGTTAGATAATTCAAAAGTACAAGGATTGGAGAACATGATAAGCCAAAGTAAGACTGTGAAGCTTTTGCTAAACAAACACTTCTGTAGGCCTTAAGTAACAGTGTGGTTGAGAAAAATGTGCAGGTGGACAGCATTTCACTCTCACTAGATTGAATGCATTCAAGTTATCTCCATCAGCACCACAAAGCTGGAAACCAAACCTTTTACAGAGTTAACTCACTGACAGAATCAAAACGCCACATTTTGATCCTGTAGGGTTCTGTGCAAAATCAGAATAAAGGTCTTTTGGGTAGAAAAGCCACATTCACCTAACCCAATTTAAGCCTTCTGGGGTGAGGCAGAGATATTTCCCACAACTCAATTTAGGCTACTTGTATTGCTGCATTGTGCAGATAGTTAACCTCATTCTCTGTTTGGTATGAGGTTGTCAGGGAAGGTCAGCAACAGCAAAACAAGTAGGATTAGAGGTTACAGAGGTAAATTGGAAAGGATGATGGGACAACTGGGGCAAATTCTGTTTCGCCCTGCTGGAAGATTACCACCAGGGATTAAATTAAACTACCCCACTCCAGAAAACACAACTGAGAGGGGGGAGAGAAGACAAGAAAAGCCCTGAAGTCTACCAACAAGATACATGTGGCAGATTAGGTCTCTGTGCTGTATCACTGTGGACACTGCAGGTTCCACACTCTCAGTTATCTCTGTTTATATTTGTGCCGGGTCACAACAGGAGGTTTTACTTCCCTACAAGAAGTGTAGAGACTGAGATGGACTTCTGTAGTCGCGGCTTTATCTGACCATCGTTCACTTGTCCACGACTACACCCACTTTATTCCACTTGTTAGTGCAGGCAGACACAGAGACCCATTTAATACCATGTCATGTCCAGCCCTGGGGGAAACATTGATTAAAGTCCTACTATGGGGTGCCGTTACCATGGCAACACTTATGCTTTCTACTGATACCGATACTTTGGTAAAATGAGTCTCTGGGGAAGATTGGCAGGAGTCAGAATAGAAGAAATCCTGAAGCGAAGCTGCTCTTGGACTTTTTACCATCATTAGACACTGGCTACGCACACAGAAAAGAAAACATGATCATGCATTGTAAAGGGCGGGGGTGTGAAGTGTAGAGTTTACTGACCTGCTGTCGGTTGTTGGGCGTGTAGGGGAGCATGGTGGACACATGAAACATCAGCTCATAGTCCTTATAGGTGGTGTAGAGCGAGTGTGTGCCCGTGGAGTCAGCTGTAACACAGGACACAGGCCTCATTACACTATGTTAGATAAGTGAGATCACGATTTAATTGAATAGAAAGCAAAAGTAAAGATACATACGTGTAAATTGCATTACAGCCCAACAAAAAGCAACATAAAACAGAGCAGAGGCTCTGCACTTCATAGGATTAGAAGTGTGTAGATTAGAAGTGTAGTCCTATACTTTGTGCATGTTTAGTTTGGGAGGTGTGACGTGTGTTTTATCTTACTCTTGTTATCCAGCTGAGCTCTGTACTTGGTGAATCCTTTGAGGCGCACCCTCTGGCCAAGCAGATCCAAGAACTCATCCAATGCCGGTCCAGCACTCTCATTGTTGTACATCTCTTCTTCTGTGCTCTGGCCCGCTTTACAGTAAAGCACTCCTACTTTGTGCTGGAAACTCAGCTAGAATTAGAAACATACACAGACACAAGTATGATTCCCTGTCAGTGATATGTATCACACACCAAACTCATACATGCAGGACATTTTACACTCAAAGAATGTTGAGTGCCCACTTTCCATCATGTCACAGCTAATGCAAAGGCCTTCATAAGCTGTCGAGGAAAGACCTGAAGCTCTGAGCTCTGAGCGGAGCATAAATCAAGGCAAGCTAATAGCAGCTCCGCCTGAGTAACTGTGGAGCAACATGGGAGTGAATTACAGACATACGGCATAGTAACTTTGGCTTATGATGAAACTCTGTTGCAGCAACGTAATTTTAATCCTTTCTAAAAAGATCTCCTTCAGAATACTTGGTAAAGTCCTCACTGTAGCAATGAAATACTAGTAGGATGCACTGAACTGAAATAAAAAAAAAAAACATTGATCCCCTCTACACCCCCACTAATGGTCTGGATTCAGTCATTGTTCAACAAAAAGCACCAAAATAAAGATAAATGTCTAATTCCTAAAAGAGGAGTATTTACAGACACAGACAGGCCATCCAAATCTCACAGGTTTTCAGTGCAAGTAAAAATACTGTCCAGAAAAGACAGATCTGATATGAACTTATCTCACAAAGAGAGAGGAAGAAATAAAGCATTCGGAGTGATTCTTCTTGCACAGTGAGCGTGAGAGCCCTCTAGACCAACATGAATCTTTTATGACTTTTGGCTCTCTGATGCTGGCCAAGAGAGAGAGTCAAAGGGGGGAAAAAATGGAAAAATAGCCCCCTGTGTTTGCCACCTGTTGCCCAGTATTCACAGCTGAGGACAGCTCCTTGATCTTGACCCTGGGTCAATGTGTCAATACAGCAAGACAAAAAGGTGTCTCTGGATGTGAAGTCAACGAATGATCTATATACTGTGACAAATTGGAATTGTCTTTTTCCTCCATTACAGGTTATCAGTTCCTGGTGTGCTCCTGACACTGTTGTCATGGTGACTTCCTCTATCAGGCAGCCCGCGCTGCACTAAAGCTCCCACGGTGACAGAAAGCTATTATACCATCAAGCCCAGTGGAAATAGCATGATGTGCAATGATGTGGTCTTCTCTTTTTTTTTTATCCTGCATTATAGGGGCTCACTTAACCTCGTGCTCCTCTTAACAGGCTGGCCGATGGCAAGGACAACTGCATTGCCCTTTGGTGCGATTTTGTTTCTGCTTGAAAAGTGCAAACACATCAGATCATATATACAGATAAGTAACACTCCTCAGGTGATGCTCATTGTGTAACTGTCATTAATGTCTTCTCTGGCGGCAGCAGCTTCTGATAATGCTGTGCACCAATTAAACAACATCTCGTTTAAAGCTGTAGGATTAGCTAAAATATTCTATTAGACAAAACTCTGAGCATAAAATGCAATAACACAATCATTTCTTCAATTTTTTTAATATCTTTCCCCCCAGTGGTTGTCTCTCTGTCTTTGCAGTGATGGGAGGTGCTGAAAATGGTTCCTCTCTCTTTCTTGTTAACAGAAACCTAACAAAAACACACACACACACAGATGGAGAGATAGTGAGAGCAGAGACAGAAACGAGGACAACATTCCCCATGGACAATGCACCTGAGGGACACAGCTTTGGCCTAACACAACACACTGTGTTTCCCTGTGACATCTGTCTGCACTGCAGTGTCCTGATGCAGCAAAAATTCAAAATATGGCTCTCCAAAACCTGGCTGCCATCATCATGCTCCATTTCACAAACATTTACTTCTGTTTTAGGGTATTATTGTTCGTGTTTACTACAAGAATGTCTAAAAATGAGAAGTAGGGAGTAAACAAGAAAGGGGGAAAAATCTGGTCACTATATAATTTCACTCAGGTAACCCTCAAGTACAGGAGAGGTGATTTTTTGCACTGCAATAACAGCCTCAGTAGGTGGTAGATTACTCACTTGAAGTCGAGAAATGAATCTCACTTAAACCCTAATTATACTTTAGAGGCGTTGCTAAAGGCTTCAGGAGTGGCTTGTGATTCTGTTTTACCTGTTTTGCTGCACTATTGCAAAACCTGAAAAGCAGCATTGGTAACAGATGTACTTTGTTTTGATACAGAGCACTGCAATGAAAATAGCTTCCCAGATTCAGGAGAAGGTAATGAGGTTTATTGAGAAAGAAAGATTAGCAGTATTACTCTGACCTCCTTGATCTCTTTATTATAACCAAACATATGCAGGTACATTTTCTAAGGGGCTATGCAGACACCCGCAGGCCAGCCTTAATCTTCTTCAGATCCTGTTTAATTAGCAAGAATCATAAATTGAAGCAGAAAGTGACATTTTTCAGTTTGAAACTAAAGCAGCTGATAAAGGATCTTTCATTTAAACAGGAATTTTCCAGTTTTTACTTTTAGACGGAAACAACAGATGCACATTGTACATCAATAGCTTCCGTTATAGTTCGAGATTTCTATCAGTGAGAAATCTCATCTCCAAACTCTTAATTAAATGCTTAATGCTTTTCCCAGTTCATCTGCACACAGTCAGCACACTATGATCTATAATGTAATCTAAAATACATTCACATATGCTCTGTTCTCCTCATACACCCAGGGCCATTACAGCACAGTCTACAATGCTGCTTTCAGGGATATTTATTCTGCAGAACTGATCGTTGGGATATTGTGCAGGCTGTCTTGCTCCAGGACACTCTCTCACTCACTAGAAATGGTTTTTGTTCATAGCAAAAAAAAAAAAAAAATCCCTTCACATACACTCACATAAACACACAACACAAAAATAGAGGACTAGATAAAGTGCTCTACATGCTCTACATCTGATAGAAGAAAATTATGCTCTCAAACAAACAAAAACAGGCCTGGCAGATCACTTAACTGTATTTCCTCCTGTCCAGTATTAGCCTCCTCATTAGAGGGGCTGTAAAAGTCCAGCTTAAAATGTAGATTATGGGTTACTTGACACATTGAACATTTGTACAGCAAGCATAACATTAATGATTCAATCAGGAGCGTCCAAAAATACTGATGTCCAAATATAACAAACTGGCCTCCACTGTGCGTTTGGTTTGCTGTCTATAAGGAGGCGTGCCAGTTGGAAGAGCTCTAGGCCCCACTTATCATAGGCTCTCCTCCTTCGAAAGCAGTTTCTTACATTAATTTAATGCGTTTTCTATCCTTATGTGTCAGTTTCAGTCTGTATCTACAATCTCTCGTAGCAAATGCTTGGGGAGTTTTACAGTAGGTGAACAAATTCCTGTATCAGCTCCTTGAGATCTGGCAGGAAAAACATCCTTGAGCACTTGCTTTATAGTTACTTTGCAATAATTACATAAAGTCTGTTATCATCTTAACTTTGAAGAGGGCACTACAGTGATCTTGTTTATGAGAGGGACGTTGCTGACACAATCTATTATAGGAGCCTTTCCTCTGTCAGCTGGAAGGATGGATGCATGGTAATAAATGTAATTACACTAATAACTAGTCAATTCTCTGATAGTAAGACAAGCAATACAGCACTAGCTAAGCCTCCCACTTTCTTCCCATCATGCAGTTTCATTAAAGGAGAAATTAAAGGTCTTAAGATCACACAATGACTGCAACTCTGACACCTGTGAATAGACAGTGCCCATATCACTAATAGCCTTTTTATTCAAACAGAGATAATGCAAGACGACACCCCCACCCACCCAGTCAGAATATCAAATAATTTGCTCTTAGATAAAGTAAGTCATCAAACTGAGTTACTTCAGCTTGTCCTTTTAGCTGATAAAGTGTGTCAAAGTAGTCGATGCTGGCTACGGGGAGTGCAAGATTCATATTGATTCTATGTAAGTGTGATATTGGCTGTTCTATGCCTCCACCTGTGAGCCGGTCATCTCTAATAAGCTGCCCACATATGGAACAATGGTTCCTGCTGTCCACAGTAAATCCCTTCCCAGCTTCCCAGACACAAGTGTGAGTAACAAATGTAAAGTGACACAAATATAGCCTATGTGTAGTAAGGCTGTAAGTAAATAAGTCTTCAATCATAAGCAACAATTCATTAGTTTGATCTTACACTGGTATTGAAAATTAAACAACTGAGAAATCAGTATGGACTGACTGAGTAAGCTCTTCCCTTTCTTTTAAGGAATAGTCAATACCATAGACATTAAGGATTGTTCACACGAACATCTGTATGAGGAACTGCCAGCAGTTAGCTTAGCTTAGCCTAGGACACAGACTGTAAACAGTTAGGGTGGCTCTCTCCAACAGTAACAAAATCTGCCTACCAGGATCTCCAAAGCTCAAAAATAGCCATGATACACCTACTTTGCATAATGAACACAAAAACTTATGGTTTATGTTACATGCTATCTACTGTCCAGAATCAGTGACGTTCTAGTCTCAGTGACAACAAGACTCCATGTTTTTAGACATGTAATAATATGACACATAACTCTTCTTAAAATGTCAATTTTTTCACTGTGGCTTTTGCACAAAGAGCAAACAGATGAATTTGCCAAAATGTTTCAGTATTCTGTTAATAACTACTGCCTCTCATCAACATGTGCCCTTGATCTCGACACCTAACCTCTCGATGTTCCAGCAGAAGGTCGCAAACTATCTTGATATACTCACCCCCTGCTCGTCCAGCTTCAGGAGCTGCTCGGGGACCTTGGGGGAGTTGAGGGCCAGACGCAGACACTGGATATTAAGTTCAGGAATGACATACTCAAGCACTTCCTTCAGCGGCAGGCCACGGGCCGTCCCATGTCTTGCCGTGGAGGCAATGGCATCCTCCAGGATGGCTCCACGGAGCGTGGTCAACTGATAGCAGAGAAGATGGTAATCCAGTTATTTAATTTCTGATGCCTAAACAGCATGACTGACTAATATGTCTGTGGGACAGTGATTTGATTCTTTTCATCATCCAGAATGTTGGAAATGAAAACCAGGCTGATATGCTGGCTGCTGAGTGAGCCAAGACGTAATATTCTTTTATGTTATCCCCTATTATTTAGGGCAATTGTTCCATTATGGTTCCACTGGCAACACATCAGGGACTCACTTATTCTAAATAATTAAGATAGGCTAACTGAGCCCAAAATGTTTAGTGGTATTTTACATTTAAGAACATTAACGTGCCAGTAAGCATTGACCGAAACAGCTTCAAAACACCCAGTGTAACCATGTGTTGTTGTTTGGAACATCACAGACACATTTACGCCCATAACTCCCATTTAAATCTGCACAGCCTGCAGACATGAATGTCAGCAGTCAACGGCTGTCTGACTGAGAGGCTTTCTGAAAAGCAGATTACTTAACAGACTCAGAGAGGGAGGGAGAGTAAGAGTGGAAAAGATTGGGCTGAGGCTAAATGGCAGAAGTACATGCAAATAGATGCTCCACTGGTTGTGGAGTTAAAACACTGTATGCGTGCTACTTGCAGGGGCACCGTGACCCAGATTCATTGTTTTATCATGGGAGTGGTGCTTTAAACCAAGAAGGGCACTGGATATCAGTGACATTTCCCTGCCTGACGCATCTGTTGTACCTGAATTATTCAGTGGATGAGACCACCCAGCATCAATCAAGGACAGCTTTCTGTACCACCAGGGACTGTGAGACCAGGCATCTCAGTTTTTGGATTCATCATGTTGTGTGTGTGTGTGTGTGTGTGTGTGTGTGTGTGTGTGTGTGTGTGTGTGTGTTTGCGCGTGGGTATGCGAGAGTGCGAGTGAGCAATGCGAATGCATGCCTGACCAACTGAGTCACAACTGGCACAGAATCACCACACACATTAGGGTGCTAGGAGCAGATTTAGGAACAGTGAGCTGCAAGAAGCCTCTTCTTGTTTTTAGAGGATTTGAAGCAGTACTCTTGTTCTGCCTGATTGAGCCCTGAGCCAAGTGGCCTTAACGTCTTGCTGAATGAGAAATATGACAAATATCCTATAAAACCATCTTCTAGCTAGTGAACTCTTTCTTTTAGAGTGATGGGCATCATGGAGGTTTCTCATAGCCGTTCTATGCTAAGACAATAAGCAGTGCAGAAAAAGTGTACACACAGCTACCTGACTGGTTCTGAAGGTGACCCGATAGTTGTATTGCATTCCATCTTTCTCCTTCCCATCATCCAATTTCTCCCTGCGAATGCTGACTGCCACAGGTCCCAGATTGTCATCTACCCCGAAATAGTTTTGATGTTCTGCAGGTAGAAAAAGACAGACATGACATTGTCATATTGCTTTACATGCACAATTTCTTCAGAATAAAACCACCTTGTCTACATATTTATGAAGTCACTGCTTTTGCATCAAAACACTATCAATTCATACAATTGAGTCCATGTATTTAGACATATAAATTCTTTGTGTACTGGTTATAGCCGATTTGTGACACTGAGTGCACCAAGCGTCCAGAGGGGATTTGAACTTGATTCAATTTTGATTAGAACCTTGCTTAGAGTAGCAACACTGGGATTTAAAAAGTAAACAAATTAATAAATAAAAAAATGCAACCCTTGGAAGTTTTATCCATGGAAGTTTGATCCATCACTGACCCAGAAACCCCACATAGCATCATGTTTCTCATAATACACACACATGTTGAATAATGTAATATCAGAGATACAAAGGATGTTTTTGTGTATTATATATATATATATATATATATATATATATATATATATATATATATGACTAAAAAAGGTTTCCAACTCTGAAATGCTGAAATTATGATCCCAATACACGCATACCTGCATAATGCATACCCTAACAACTATCACAATATCCTTGCTGTAGGTCTAGCCTGGCCACCAGTCACGCTACTACAGATTGCCAGTCTGCGCCTGCAACAGTAGCAAACCTAGGCTTTACCAGCTATGTTCAGATGAAATAATACAGCAGCCAGGCTTTTATTTTTGTTTTAATGGCATATTGCTTTTATTGGATAACTGACTGTGCTGTGTGGAAGGAAATATGGGGTGAGACAGACAAGGCAAACTTGTATAAACCCAGGACAAAGTGGTTATATGGTATGTGCCTTAGACCATGAGGCCACCAGGCTGTCCCTTTTGGTTTTGGTAAAGCTCAGAGTATTTGCGCACTTCAATGGAATATAAGCAGAACAGTGTCTGACATTTTTAGGGCTGACAGGTCATCTTCTGGACTGTTTTATATTCTCTAAGTATATATCCTGGTCAAACTAAGATTTTGATTTATATAATTTAAAAATCCGGATCTTTGTAGCAGACCTCTGGATTATGATGTTCAGTTGGTCAGTCCATCCATCAACATTTTGATTAAGATCAAGTTCAGTCAATGTTTTTTGGCATGAACATTTATGATCCCAGAAGGATGACTCCAAATATTTTTGGTGACCCACTGACCTGCTGCCATAAGGTCTGAATTTTCTTATATCCCCACTGCTTGATATATGACATGCAATACTGAAATTTCTGGGTGATATTCATTGTGCCCAGACAAAATCTAATAATGTTTTTGATAACCCTCCCACCTCTCCAGTGTACTGAAAAGTGACAAACTCTAATGGGCAGGTTCTTATTAAATTTCCTTGCCACCTTTATGCCTCTGGAGGAGTAGTTTTTCATTTGTGGACACTCAATGAGTTTTCTTTTTTTTGCCACCCTCAGGGTAAGATGTTAATTTGTGCAGTAGCATTATAATAATCTAATGGGCAGACTGCCATGAAATCTGCTGATTATACTAATTTTGTCAGGGCTTTAAGAACAGCAAACTTGCCAACTTGTTGTTAGTTCTTTCCAGCAGTTTTGATATATGGAGTATAATAAAAAAATTTCATGTAGAGAAGAGGGGTCCCTAAAAGGTCTTCAGACTTGTTCGTTAACAACAAAATGACAAAAAACATACTTCTAAGATAAGATGTAAAGGATATGTACCTAATGTAAATGTTGAAAACATATAGTATAAATGTACAAAACATACCTATAAGTTTAATAAAGGTCGGAGTATGTCTGTTCTGTGTGTTCTGTGTGTGTGAGTTTAGGACACTGACAGGAGTACAGCTTTACACTTTCATAGCCTAATCCAGGCTAAATCTGGGCAGAAAGACCTGGATTCAGCAGACAACAAAAGAAAAAAACCTCAGCGGGATGTTGAAGCACTGACATTCGCAAAGAGGCTTCTGCAGATGTTCTCTGCATTCATGCCTTGTGGAGCATGCCATGTAAATACACTTGGTCTTGTCATGTGGCATTAATGTTGGGGCAAAATACATATCAGCATGACTAAAATTACCTGTTCGGAGGCAGCGCAGGGTTAACCGGCTGAGGAACATAAGGCTTGTCGGGCACAGCGCACTGACGGTAAATGCTCTGAGGTATAAGGTTTAATGCCAGTAGCAGGGTTGTCTATGCATATGAGAGACACAAATACTAACGGCACAGTGAGAAAAGCTGTTTTTACTCACTGACTTCTGCTGATAATTTGCCAAAGGTTGCAAAATGGATTACTTTGATTTTCATGACAAATAATGGCTTTTCTTGTTTTCCTGCCATAACTAGTTTACAGAAATGCTTCAAAAACCTCTACAGAATCCAACAGTGCATGTCCTTTTTATATTTACTGCCGAAATACTTTTTTTTACATCACATATCCCCATGTAAGGCATGGTTTACATTAGCCTTAATGTCTACCCACGTATGGTATGTGACTATGATCTCTATGTAACGGCTTGGCCTGTGGATGTGGATTACATATTGTGTCCATTAGGGCAGCCCGGGGAGAAACGCTCCCACCGCTAAGGGAAGGAGGCCTTTAAGCAATCAATAAGATCAATGTTCAGCGCAGGTTGATAAAAGCTTTGCCTAAAGTGGTGACCCGGTGTCATGATTGTGTGAGTGTGTGCACGCGATTATGTGCCTGTGTTATTGTGTTTGTGGTGAAGCAGAGGTGACGACAGATTTGTCTCTCCAATAAAACACTTCATGAAAAAAGGGCAAAGGCTACATCCACATACTGTGAAAAAGGCATCTTCTGTAAAAGCTATTACATCAAAACTAAACCGACAGCAAAGTGGGGCGTTTCAATTATACATTGACCTGCATTGCCACGATAAGGAGTGAGTGAGGCAATGTTTCACAGTAAATGATTATCAGAGTAACCTCAATGGTACATTCAAATGGACAGTAAAGCAGAGCAGAACTGTAATGGTCTCATTAAGCCTGACTAGACACATCAAGCACTAAAGGAAAACTTTAATACAGACTATCTTTTTGAAAAGTTCCAGGCATCTCTGACTGTGAGAGGTGAAGCAACTGTTTGCTGGGAGGGCTCAAGGATCAGTAACTTAATCTACCGAGAGGAGCAAAAGCAGACACACAGACAGTGGGAAAAACAGACATGTACAATGCATTGACTGGTGGGGGTCAGGATGGCATATCCAGCGTCAATCACGTAGGTGTTTTAATGAGAGGACCTGGCATGGTTTTGCTGACCCTAAAGTTTCATGTGAGGGGTCCTCACACCCCTGCTGCCCCAATGGGGAACAGCTGCAACACACCCTCTCGTTCACCTCTCTCTTCTCACATGACTAATCACAGCTTCTCCACAGGATTGAAGGAAATATCGCAGGGAGGACATGACCGCTCCTCTGCTGAGGAAGTGAAACACACCCCCTCACACCAGACACAGGCCTGCTATTGTTCTGGACCCTATTTTATCTGGTCCGACAAAAATAACTGGACCGTCGAGATATCTGACCCTGTGAGTTGAGGCTGTTCTAGTAGGGAACTTATTCTCACACGGCACTAGTTTCAGGGAAATGGATTTATTCTGGAAAGTTTCATAATCTCCAACACTGTGACTTTCAAAATGCTCTTGTATCATCACCGTATAAGCTCTTTGAGCAGAAGTAAGATCCATTTATCAAAAGTATTTCTTACCTCTTCCATAGAAGTATTTGTGGTAGTAGTATGCTCCAAGGTCAATGTGCTCAATGATGTAGCGTTTGACCTTCTCTCTGTGGATTGGCTGGTTTTCTCGAGGCACCTCCAGCACTGAGACTCCTGCATTGGTGCAATGTGAACTTAAAGAAGATTCAAAAGAGCAGCTCTCCGACACACCACTGTAGTTGGCACTGTTGGCTCTGGAGAGGGAGATCTTCCTCTCGCCCTCACCACCAATCTCATTGCGAAAGTGCGGGCAGCTCAGCACTAAGCTATTACTCTTCCCATCGCCTTCATCAGCATCCAGGTTCTCCTTGGGGTTCAAGTCTTCTCTGCTGCCTAGTGGAGAATCAAACATGGGTACATTTCCACTGCTACATCCTGCTGCATCTGCCCCTGGTCCTGGTCCTGGTCCTGGTCCACCTCCAGCCCCTCCTCCAACAACAGCAACAGCAACAGCACCAGCCCCAACCCCAGCTCCAGCTGAGGCAGCTGAAGCCCCGGTAGTTGTGTTCTTCCTCTGGCTGAGGTTGGTTCTGCTAGCCACTGCCTCGCTGATGTTGAAAAGAACACTCTGGACATCATAGTGAGCGAAGCATTTTTGGAAGCTGAGAGTTCGCCGGTCATCCTCTATTGAGAGCCGTAAGGCATCACTCTCACTCTTTATGGGCCGCAGTTTCCTAAACAGAGATGTTTCAGATGGCTCCGATTTAAGACGCCTCATGAAGGACTTCTCCCGCTCCCGGCTGTAGAGGAGAGAGTTGTCTATGTAGTCGTAGCCTGGAATGTGGACTATTTCACCCCTGGCGATCTGGGCTGCAGTCTGCAGGCTAGGGGAAAGGGAGGTATCACAGCGCAGCAACTCTGGAAATCCCAGGGGCGGTATGCTACGGTGGTCCAGGGTATCCACTCGATAACCCCTAAGCATAGTAAAAAAGCCGTCCCCGCTCAGGCCCTGACGGTCAATGGAGGACGTGCTTCCATATTCACGGTGCAGTGAGGCCCCAGTGTTTGGATTGACAGCATTCTGGTCCATTATGTCCTCAGAGTCAATGTCACTTATAGTGACATCGCTGTTGCTGCGTTGGCGGATGGGATGGAGACCCTTCAGTGGAGAATGGCTGAGGAGGTCATTTAGCGTGTACTTGTCTGAGTAGTCTACCTCCAGACAGACTGCTTCACCTTGCTCCAGTATTTCCACAGTATGCTCCTGCTGGCCATTCTGAAATACTGGTATGACACTCTGATAGTTCGGTGAGGGGCGTCCGTCCCATCCATCTTTCCTTGGTGGCCATTCTGTCACCCTGGCCCTGACACCCATTTTAGGCATGGCTGGAGCACCGTTTGCTTTGCCAGCACCGTCAGGTTTCACCGGCATGTTGGAGGCTGGTGCTCCCATGCTACCATTTAGGGCTTTGAGTTTCCTGCTGAATAGCTCCTCTGACTGCATGGCTCTGGAGAACTCTTCTGGGCCTCCCACAATTCCCACAAGGTTTGATTTGTTATCCGTCACAGGGCTCAAAATACTCATATCCTGGGGGCAGACTCCTTGAAGAGCAGACGTTCAGGACCCTCGTTCATTACATCATGTGATTCGCTCACTAGTGAGTGGAGGAGGAGCCTCTTTCCTGAGTCAATGAAGCAGCCGTCATCATAACTCACAGAAGGTGGCTGGCACAACGATCGACACACAGCATTTGGATGTTGAGAACAAGTGTCTGAGGAGCGCTGAGGCACGGTGCACGGAGCAGTGGGCACGTTTCTCACAGCATGCCGCCAATGTGGAACGACAGCTGGAAGAGTTGGATCTAAGGCACAGAAACAAAAACACAGAGGAAAATGTCAGCACACAGAAAAACACAGAGACATTTTCATTTAAAACATGAGAAGAAGCGGTTTGTGTTCATCAAAATGGCCCCAAAACACAGACCAACAGTTAGTTTGGCTATAAAAATGATCATACTGCTGACCTAAATCATCTATACCCAGTTATCTCACAACAAACTCTTACCAAGGGGTAATGCAGGGCTGTATTAATTTTAAAACTATACGATATAAACATTTCATCAAATATGATCATTTAGTGTATTTGAGAGGAGATGGTGCCATTATGGGTTTATAACTAGATAGATAGATGTATATCACTGTTAGTGCTTCCAGCCAATGCCTAACAGATGGTGGTGAAGCAAATTACAGCAACAAGAGGCAGATGTTCAGCTAAATGTTCACATGTACCAATATCTGATCCAACCGCTCGCAGCATCATCAAGCCTGCAAATTATACAGGAGGGATAGTTTTGCATATTCAACGCCAATTCCACTTACTATTTATCTGATGTAGTTGGTTCGAAGGAAAATTAACAAGAACCTGATGAGGTAAATTGCCTATGACAAATAAATAAACAGAAGCATAATAAAAGCCACAATTCTCCCAGTGAAATATTTTTAGTCCACTACTGTAACTTTAGAGGAGAAAGTCTGCACTTTATCTTTTCCCTTGTTCAGCTTTGTTCAACTGGGGAAATAATAAACAGACAAAAGGCTGATAACAGCAGTTTTATTCATTAACCTGCACATCTGAGGACAGAGAGGAGAGTGAAAACACTGGCTGGCTTGTCCTTGAAAAGCAGCTTTGTTCCTTCCCAAGTATTTTCAGATGTCTCACACACACACACACACACACACACACACACACACACACACACACACACACACACACACACACACACACACACACACACACACACACAATGAAAACTCACATGGTTTCCATTTTTATCTATAAGTAATGTCCCCACATGTCAGTCATGTGGGGACTTTGCTAAACAAGCATCAGCTTGATCATATAGGCTGTAGATTATACTAGCGCTAAAGCAAAA
This sequence comes from Mastacembelus armatus, assembly GCF_900324485.2. Classification (NCBI taxonomy): domain Eukaryota; kingdom Metazoa; phylum Chordata; class Actinopteri; order Synbranchiformes; family Mastacembelidae; genus Mastacembelus; species Mastacembelus armatus. Next base: position 8,583,056 of record NC_046647.1, on the reverse strand, counting down.
CTCCAGGAGGAAATGAGCAACACCAGGAAAGACAAGCAAGCTACACTCTCATCGATCCCACCCCATGCTATTAGGTATTGTCCAAGGTAGGTCCAATGGAGCTAAGTGACTGAGGTGTTACACTGGACTTTTTTCTTACCCGACACTGATTTCTGCATGAACAGATCCCAGCACACCACTCTGCACCACAGAGACTGCCGGTCTTCCTACACTGGCCTAAATGCTTTTTGCTTGTTCTTGGTGGAGTGGTAGTGTGCCTCATTTCACCTACTGTTGCAATCAAGTGAAAACCTCCATGGGTTATAAAATAAACAAACCACCACACCAAACAGAACGATGCAGTGAATTCTTAGTTTTTTTTTCTATTTGGATGAAGACAATATGCCCAGGTAAAGCTTTTGTCTTTAAGAAATTTCACTGTGAACGTGACAGATTAAGCTGTGCCCAGCGTTACAGCTCCGTCTGCTTAGCTTTAATATGAGAGCTTCTTTTCCCAGACAGCTGTTTACATTTCTCTGTCATTACTGTTAAAGAGGAGGATAAACTATTTTGGGATGAAAATGTGGGCCACATCAAGATTAGCTTCAGGCTAGACTAGTCCAAATTCACCCGGGACAAGTCGGAAACACTGTAACAACAAAGACACTGCCTCTGCCTGGGCCAAATACAGGTTAATGCATGCATGACCCAAATGTGTAGGAATAGACTCTCTCAGTTAGATCTACTGGCAAAGTATCCACAATCCTCTCTCTCTCTCTCTCTCTCCTTCCCATTACAGACTGGTCTGGTAATGAAAACAGCTTCATTCACACACAGGAAACTGTCAGTAGTGTCATTGTACTGAGCACAAGGCTTCGATAGGACAACATTGGACGATATTGTGTCATGGGAATGCATCATGTAGCAACAGGAACTGTTCCGGTAATGTGGCTGTTGCAGTTTTCAAATGATGAATAATGGAATATCTGAATGGCTGCAGTGTAGTGAACAAGGCCAGTGTCACTTGTTTTTTAATAAAGATGACGTGTGTCAGAACAGGGTGTGCAAATTCAGTATGAGGTTGGTTTTGATCTTATTTTTAAATGTGGCAGTGATTCCTGAGTTAAATAAGAGAAATCTCCCTGTTCACAATTGGTGTACTCACAAGTAACATTGTCTAACCTCCTGAATATCTCACACACACACACACACACACACACACACACACACACACACACACACACACACACACACACACACACACACACACACACACACACACACACACACACACACACCAGTGTGGTAGAGTTAACCTGGGATTGAAACAACATATTCTCAATAAAATTGCCACTATGTGTAGATAGAGTGTAAAGTGAATTTGGTGTTACTTTTCAAAGGGTACAGGCCACCTCTGAAGTCTGAATTATATTGTATGCCTTGACATAAGATAAATGAGAGGAAAGATGACTTTACCGCTTCAGTCCACCGCTTCAAACACTAAATATCCATCAAGTAAAAAGGCTCTAAGGGCTTTTCCTTTGTATCTGCTATTCTTGTTTATACTTTTTTTTCACGTTTGTCCAGTGAGCCAAAATCTATCAGCTGTCTTTTCCCCAGGGTCAATAGAGCGCAGAGGTGACTACAGCAGTCATACTGACCGACTTCCAAATGTCAAGCAATGAACGCTTCCTTTTCACACTCACGGTTATGATGTCCTTAGACAGACTTTCACTGCACATGAAAAAAAAAAAATGAATGGGGCAGGTATGCACCACTGACAGAGTGTGGGTCATGCAAAATTACGCAGCACTGCTAATCAAAAAAAAGTGAATCTTTTCTGCAGTGTGACATGACTTCATCCAACGTGTTGCTGCGTAGGTCAATCACGCACATGCAAGCGTGCATTCTTAGTGGATTACTTTGTAACATGAACACTGTGTTTCTGCTGGTTACCGAGACATTGTCACAACACAAGATAAAGCAGGTGCGTAAAGTGTCTGTCTGTGACTATTACAGACCACTGTGCCGTGATTACACTTTAAAACTCCATGCTTCCATGCTTATGTTTTGCATTGGATTTCAATTGTTCCACCAGTATGTGTAACAACACAGGCTTGTATTGTTTCACTGCAGGGCATATGTCTGCATGAATATGCCGTTAGAGCAAGTGACACCAAAATGTGCCACCTGTGCAAATACTTTTATCAAAGGTGACACTCCAACAGAGGCTTTAACGGATGACTGGGGCCAGCAAGAACAAAGAAGCTGACATACTGTAATCAGGAAAACAATATGAACGACTTCTCACAGGAGTCTGTGACAAGATACAGGGGTGTAATGCTGTAATGTCAACACAGATAAACCAAACTAAAAAAAAAAAAAAAATACTTGTGCCTAAACAATTAGGAGAAAACATAACACACATAAAACAAAAACTGCAAATATATAAGGTTGTTTTGTTCCTGAATGTGCTATATACCATTGTAGCTTAGCCTCCAATCTCTTTCCCGCTGGTTGTGAATTCACAGTTAAAGAAAACAGAAGTAGGAGACTAGTCTGTTTATGTTCATGCTGTCCCTGTTTGTGTTGCTACATGGGGTCAGGAGAGGGTGAGCTGGACTTTATTTCATGTCGAGGACAGGACAGGATGAAGCAGTCAACTTGGTGGTCTGTGTTTCCCTTTCCTTCCTTCTATTAGCTACTTTCTCTGTGACAGTGATTAATGAACACAGTTGTACCATGTCTCATTCCACAGCCAACCCCCCAGCTGTCTCAACCAACAGAGTGCCACAAGCGACTTGGTCAGCAGAATCTATCTTCTGTGTGACCCAAAGGTGGCTGTTTTCTGTCCTGTCCTTTGTGGCTGTGTACGAGGAAGGCAGCAGATGGAGGGTGGGCGGTCTGCTTTCCTAACAGCCCTTTATTACTGGAGTAAATGCACTGCCATTATGGGTGTTTAAGACACAAGGCTTGGTGAACAGGGGGAAAGGGTAGATAAGGAGAGATGGGAGAGAAAAAGAAGACTAATTACAGTAATGAAGTCATTTCTGTCTCTGATGTTGGAGAGCTGGTCTTTCATCTCGGTTCATCCACAGAAGAGAAGCCCAGCAGTTCTGCCAGGTTTTAAAATAATCTTCTGACATTGTGGCCTGATTAAAGCCCTGGCAGATATTAATAGCCTGTCAAAAAAAAATTAACAAGTTCTGTCCACCACCCTGAATTAATACTTTACTACCACTGATAGGTCATTTCAACAAAGCAGGACACATGTCATGATGTCACACGGCCAGCTGTGATAGACTCATGAGCCCAAATGACTTCTTCTTTGGTGCTTCTACTCCAACTGGATAGTATTGGCACACAGAGAGAGGCTCTGCTCCCAAGTCGTCATGTGAGACGTTCTCCGAAACAGCAATGCAAACATTAACAATGACGCTCCATGTCATGACAGCTGCAAACATACTTTGTGCACATCATTAGTAAGACTAATCCACTCAGAGCTGACAGCATTCGAGAAAATTAGGCACATACTGTATGCTCTCAAAAAAAAAAAAAAACCATGTCTTTAGCTCTTTAAAAATGATCTTGAATGTCTTTGCGTGCTTTATTTGTTGGCAACAAGGCCTGTTTCAGGTAGCAGTGATTCTCTGAAAAGCCAAACACATAATGACATGGCTTAGACCTAAGGTTTTCTCTCAAAATATCCTGTGCTGCATAAACTGAAGGAGCAGACATTGCACAGGTTGAGCAAATTGGGTGTTAAAAATCAAAGAAGTCACAGTTATCTGAGCAAAATATCAAGATTTGCATATATATTATTGTCACAGCCACAAATGAACTGTATGTTTCTGCAAGTGCATATTTTAATAACACTATTTTGTGTTCTTTTGCAGTTGCAGGTAAAATAAGACACATGGCATTTAAATGAGGCAATTACATTGAAGCCATGCGTTTCTCCTTCCTGACTTTTCACCTTCAGCTGAAACGTGTGATCCTCCACAGTGTCCAACCGATTGCATCTCAGGTCAAACATGTTTATTTAGACTCACCCAAGCTGCTGGGTCACTCTGAGCTCACTGCGTGAACACAGACCGGTGATTATGGTCAATTATCTTTAATAAAGTCCTGTGTAATTGAGCCATATTAATGCTCCCCTGTTCTCTGCAAGCAGGAAGTAGTAGCTGGCCTCGTCCCCAAGACGCCTCGACCTCCAGAGCTGAGGCCAAGCTGTGATGCAGTCATCCTCCCCTCCCACAGCCAAATTAGGGTGCAATGTAGGTTAGAGGCCAAGATGATTACAGCAATTTTCCAGCTCATGGACTCCATCATATAGTGAGTCAGGGAGCATTGCTTTGTGAAGCAAATTTACAAGTCCATCTCGGTGCATTCACAGCCTGGTTTATTTTAGGTCTTTGTTACCTGCCTTCTACGGTTTTATGTTGCGAGGCTGTAGTCAGTCAGACATTTGGATGTGTCACACTGTGTTCATCATTAACACACAGGAAGAAAAAAAATCCAAGCTGAAAGCAAACAAACCTGAAGGCACATTGCTTATGCTTCACTGCCCGCCATTTGATTCCTCAATAAACTCACAATAAAAACAATGAATCACATTCCATGTCACTCCACACTCAAATACAATCAAATTTGCTCTGCACACGGTTTTAGCGTTTCACCCTCTGAGGAGTTGATTTAAAACAACGTGGGAGCTCTGTTTTCAATCCTCTATAGTGAGCAGCTGTTCCAACCTTGTGATGGGAATAGGAGGGGTGTACGCGATGGTTTGGGGCAGGATAGATATTAAATTCATCACACTTGCAGGAGGAGTAGGAGGGTATGACTGCAACAAGACTCAGGCACCTCCAAACTGATGAAAACACTTTTGTTCTTGCTTCACTGGAGTGATTCTTCTAACCATAACCTTTACTGGGTTATTGCAAAGGAGAAAGTGAGGTTAATAAGAAAAGTAAAAGTGGTGGAGTGGCAAGAAAAAAAAAAAAAAAAAAAAAGAAAAGAATGGGAGTTTTGCCAAACCTTACTGAAAGAGGTTCAGGCAATTAAACCACAGACCCAATTAATTGGGCAATGTTATCCTTGAGAGTTCATTACTGGGGCCTGGGAAACCATGCTTACCACCATCCCTAAGTGCCTCCATAACCAGAAAAAACACTTGTAAATGGGTGTTAGGACTGTGTGTGTGTGTGTGTGTGTGTGTGTGTGTATGGCTGTTCGCACTGGCTGAGGCTATGAAAGTATGGACCAAAGAAAACCAAATGCACCATTCAACTTCTTCGTCTTTCATCTACTGCTCCCACAATTCAACCTCACAACAGGGAGGAATCTCCCACCAGCTGACACTCAAATTAGCACTGATGCTAAAGCCCTGCCATTACTGGCCAAACCCGCCCCTTCCTGTACACACCAATAACTCACTATATTTGAGCCTGTAAGAACCCAATCGCCTAACTCCGCCTTCTGTTATTGTGGTCAGACCACCAACCGAACACCCTGATGTGCCAATATTGCCTGCAGGGAGCAGTTCAGAGATTTTAATGGTCAGTGTGAATGGAGGGTCACACCCTCAGTGGGGGGTAAGGAAACCAATGAAACGAGTTCCAGCCAGTTCCCTTACAGGAGCTGATATGTAGAGACTAACAGCAAAACATATCCAGCATATCAAGCATAGTTATCCTTTAAAAACATTTGCATGGAAGAGAATTCAACAGCCACAGATGCTTAATATTTATTTAGGTTAAGTAAGGTTGCATAAATAATCAGCTACAGAATTAAAATAATGCTTCACCGGGTGATGGATGGCAGTTTGACTGCCTCATCCTTTAGAGCAGATATACAGATGTGACTGTCACTAACCAAACAGACAAATTCACCATTCTTTTGCTCTCTACTCACTGTGCATCACACCATCTCATTCTTATGACATTTTGATCTTTGGCAATTTGAAATCGTAATTTTGCTCCCAAGATCACAGGCTATTAAACACAGCTTTGGGTGTGACCGGAGGAATGTCCTCTCAGAGTCTCAGAGACACAAGGAAATGAGTAAATACAAAAGCACCATCTGCACTAAAAGTTACAGCTCATATTACAGCAGGCGGAAAATGCTTTAGACCTGCTTTGATACTGCTTCTCAAGAACGTGGTACGTTTGCTCCCTAAAGCAAACAAGGAAACAGAACAGTTTGTGCCAAATCCTCTGAAGATTTGCTTAATATGAGTGACCTCTTTCATTAAAACGCTTCATGTTTCACATGTCCATGAGTCAGTTTGCAGTGTTTAACAAGCAACAAACAATCCACAGAAATAAGATTGGTGTCATTTATTTAATTGCATTAAAAGTGTATTTCAAATGCTAAACTTTGGCACATTCTGCATTTTATATTTTGCCTAGGCCCAGGTAAGATAATTGCAGTTTTCTGTAACTGCTGAACTACACTTCATTACCAGTACTCATTGTCTAATCTAGGCAGCATGATAGCTGATAAAAACAGCCAAGTACAGCTGTTTTTTGCTTCTTTTCATTGGAAAAACAACAACAGTCCTGGCAGATCCTTGTGCATTCATGGAGCATATTCATTGGATGGATTTTTTTCCATGCTGACTAGCAATTATTGATCTTGGTGTCACCTTTGGTCCTTTTACTTGTTGTGGACATGTAAAGAAATGTAATAAACGTGTTCCTCAAAGCCAACAGCAGTAAATGATCACATGACATTTTCGACTGGTAGGGAGTACTTAGAACAAGTGGATAAGTTCTCACTAGAAGCCGACACACAGACCTGCCACATAGCCTGAGAGAACCTGACATGTTTGTAAATGTACAATCAGCTGAGGAGCAGCCATGTTTTACTACTCATCTGAGGTCTCATCCCTCTGTGACAGCCTGTGCATGTGTACCGTGCCCCTTCAAGCTAAAACCTCACAGTAAAAGCCCAAGAGTGTCACCATCACTGACCGTTCTGACATGATCCACTTTACCAGGCAATGCCAACACACACACACACACACAAACAAGACGGTGAGCTCATGCCAGCACAGTGATGGGCATGACAGCAGCAAAGAAGACAGATGAAATAGAAAAAAATACTACAAAGGAGAGGAGTGTGTGCATGTATGTGCATGCGCAAAACCACAGGGGCTGGACAGAGGCAGCTTCAGTAGGAGCAAGGAACAATTACAGGCTTTTTGTTTACATCTCAGTGCACACAGGCCCGAGTTGACCCAACGGCAGAAGAACAATCAGTAGAAGAGATAAAAAAGGAGGTCAGACAACACAGAGTAAACATATACCCTCACTGTCTCATCTTCCCCTCAGTGCCAGACCTCACAATGCACTGTGGGAAATGCCCACAGTCACTTATGCCCAGTGAGTGCCCCAGGTGCACAGACTTATAGAGAACACAGCCTCTTTTAAACAACCTCTGCAGCATCTGCAGGAGTCTAACCCCTGGCATGAGTGCTACTTCAAAAGAGACCCTATATGTTCTGTCTGCATTCATATAAAAATAAAATTACCCCACCTGTTTCACTTCTGGATCAAGCACACCAGACAGGAATCTCTTCAAAAGGGATGTTGCTTCATACCAGAATAAGATTTCAATACTTCCAAAGGAGCCTAGGAAAATTGAACAGCTTTCCACAGATGCACAAGACAGACAAAAAGCCTGAGAGATTTGTTCTGAGCGGCACTGTCTGCTATCTGCCCCTGTGGCTTCAGTGCTAACCTGAAGTCACTGCCCTCTGCCACACCTCATCTGTCCACAGTTATGCTCTCATGTGTAAAATTAAACAAAGGATAACTGTTTGCTTTACCGTTGGACTTTGTGGTTTGGACTAGTAGTTATTTCTACCTGGAGGCTTGCAGCTTGCATGTGCATGTGTCTGTCTTGCTGCACCAGTGCTCCCCGGAGCCCGCTCTGTTTTGTGCCAGCGGTAGCTCCATCTGGAATGTGCTGGCTACAGCTGAGTGTAAAGCAAAGGGGTCACCAGTGATCTGACTCCATTTCACTTGGTTCAGGGAACAGCAAGTAACTGCAAATGGTAAATTCTTTTCATTTCCTGCATTCGAATGTTATAATATCTACCATATGCTCTTTTACACAGTAAAGGGGTCTGCCAGGGGAGAGTGGTCCGTGGCTGTGCATAGAAGGCAGTGGAGTAGAAAAGGGGGGGAGTTGAGGTAAATCCAATTATGTGTAAACTGACGGACAACATGACTGTACATCTCTTTCATCTCTGTTCCCCTTGAAACATCAGTCAAGAGAAGCATTTATGCTTCTAAAACAATCACCAAATGGTGTTTTGGTATGCTATATGCTCATTAAATATAGAAAACAGATGATTTTAAGTGTATAAGAGACCTGACCATTATCACCTGGGTGCAGCTAAGCTGATACTTTATCTGTATTATTGTTTCAAACATAAAATACACCCTTTGTAATAGCTCTACTGTTTGTTAAATTTTGGCAGATACTGCATTAAGATGATGGTTATTGATGACATAAAATTACTGCTACAGCTCTGGAATGATGACCTTTATATGCCAACATTAACGTAATTACCAACAGCAACCCATCAAATGAGAGCTTAGCCACACGCACACCACTGACAGTTGCTTCTAATAATCACATTGACAAGGTGTGGAGCTCAGCTATGTGGTAAAGTTAAGAAAATAAAAGAGGCCCTGTTCTGAAGCTGGACTGCACCTCACAGATAAGGGGGCACTACTGTGCGGGCTGTATGTAGTGGTACAGGAAAGAGGCAGGCAGGCTCCTCCTGGACCCCCTGAAAATGGGAGTCTCCTACCCTGTTTCTCTGCCAGCTGGCTGTGTGCCCAGCGCCTGCCAGGCAGCACACCGCCATTGTCCTTAAGTTGTTTCAGGGTGATCTGAGAATTAAAATAGACAGGACAACAGATTCTCCCTGTTTAGTCACATGAGAACAAAGAAGAAGAGCTGATGTAAACACAGACCTAGAACACACCAAGTTAAAAGATTTAAGCAATGCTGTAAGCTTGGCTAAGAATAAAGGAGATAGTGCTCCCCTACTGATGCAAAATTAAAGAACACCGATTAATGTGACTAGTGGAATCCTGTGTTATTGGAAAAGTGACTAGCAGTGCTATCATGAAGCAATTAGTTGAGTTGTCAGTTAACATTATGTAACAAGCAGCATTAGATACACACCCAAAAACACATGTATAGTTTTAGATGTCACTCCCAGAGTCCATTCAGATCTCTCAGACTGAAGCTCCCCTGTGTTCCCAACAGAAGGAGACTGTGTTTGTTCTTGGATGCTCCTGTGGAGCCCCACGAACACGGAGCACTGTGCTGTGGCCCTCCTCCAAAAGGGACCATCTGTCCCCTGCATTAGGCCTAGCTACACTGGCCTTTACTGCTATGGGAGGGACAGAAAGGGACATGCAGTGTTGATGGGGCCCAGCAGGCCTCCAGAATAAACCACTACCCATATCCATCAGCACCCAAACCACCCCCTCTGCCATTTTACTCAGGTACCACCAGTGGTGCTAATGACAGCCTGAAAAGGGGGGGGGGGCACTTTACAAGGGAACAGAGGGAAGGAAAACAAGAGGTAAGAGTCCATGCCTTCACATTGTCACTGAGCAGCAGAGGAGGGAAGTAGGTATGCTGCTTGACACTGTTAATAACTAACACATTCCCACAAACACATTCAAACTTCATTCAGGGGGCAACATTTAGACATGCTGACAGACAGAGCAACCCCAGGTTGTACCAGCACCACTGACCTTCCTCTTACTTCATGGCACTCATTTACTTTTCAAACTTCGTTTTTACCCTTGACCTGATGTTACAAAGATCAACCTGGCAAAAGAGAGGCAATCTGGACGTCTCCAGTCCAGGCAGCAGCTGGGAGCTCCACACTGACGCTGAATATGGCTTGGTCAACAGGAGAATGTGAATTGAATGTGAATTGACACAGTTGACACAGATGAATCATTCATTTATTTACCTAGCAAGAACTTTCTGCACTGTGTCCGCCAGGAAACACACTTGTGAATGCCTCGCATGATACCACTCATGATATAACACTCATTCATACATCTGTCTACAAATAAGACTTTCGTTGCTTATTCTGCACATAAATATATGTAAAACTGAGGTTAACAGATATTTTTTAGCCTTTTTAACACATATTCCAATGAAGCCACTGCATGAAAGACCAACAGATTTCAACAGCTGCCAAGTTTACCTGATTAAGAGTCCTTTTTCATCAGAGCCATAAATCCTAAGAGCAGAAGACACGAAGCCCAGAGAGCCACTGTGTTAATGAGCCCACTGTAGAGATGCTATCCAAGTGCATTAAATCCATCAGCCACTTGTTGAGTACAAGCCACCCCAAAATCTGCCACATTATGCAGCAGAAAGCGTCTTAAATAAACAACAGCGCCACAACCCTTCTTTCTGTTCCTTTATCCAGTAACTGGTTTGGGTAGAAAATGATGAAAGACAGAAAAAAGAGTGTAAAATAAGGACAAGTCTGGCAGCCAGTCTGGTGAGTCAGTTTAGCAAATGCATACAGCTGCCCCTTAATGCACACAACCGGCTCCCTCCCCCTGCGACAAAGCCACCAACAGCTGAATGAGACTGCCACATTAGCATATGTAAGGGAAAGTAGGTGACTGTGCAGGGTGGGGGAGTAAGCCTGTTGGGTGTTGGTGGTTGGTGGTTGGGGGGGGGTTTAGGAGAGTGGCTAGACCGTGACATTCAGAGTTTCTCTGGCTGACAGGAAGAACAAGAAAATAAAGGGGTGGGGAGAAATTTGGGCTATTGTTCCTGAGAAAAGATGCCCAGGTCAAGCCCATGACCTTCTAAATTCCTTGAGATGAGATGCAGATGAAATTTGGAGCAGCGAAGATGGAGGAATCCGCTTATGTGCTCCATGTTCTATGAACTACAGCCTGGTACAAAGGTCTGTCAGACAAACAGAACCTGCAGCAATTGTAACCACCTTAAAAACACCGAGATAAGGAGGAGAAAGACACAGACAGAGAGGGGATTTGCCCAGCACATATGCCATATGCTGAGCCTGCATATTTCTACCTTCAGCAGAGGCAAAAGCTACACAGGAGGGAGCCAGGGAGGGGAAAGTCCTACGAGCAGAAAGAAGAAAAGCAGAAAAATGTATGAGAAAAGGACTTTGTCTCTGCAGGGTGCTACTCTCCGGTGCTTCACTGCAAACAGCTGTGTTTTTAAGGGCCTGCATACAAGCCAAAGAAGAAGCACCAACAAAGGCTGACTGATGTGCTGCCTAACATCTTCTGATAAAAGCTGCACTTAAACACTGCAAAGACCACAGCGACAGATACTGCAGCTTAAGGCAGGCCGACCGCTGATATTCATGTGCGCTCTGCGCCTGCCTGGCAGAAAATAAGTTGGTGGTCTATTAAAAAGTTTCAACTGGCACTGTAAAGTTGTCAATAAAGTTTTGCTTTACGTTTGTTTTGCTATGCACTCGCATTGTCAGACCAAAAAAAAAAAAAAAAAAAAGGTGAACCCGTGGAAAACTGGTGAAAACAACAAATTTACTGGTGGGACATTGCTGAGTAGTCAAATTTCACAGCACCCTTTTAAACTTTATGAGACGTTTGAACCAACTCAAACACTGATGTGATATGACCAATAAAAAAACATTTGGCTCATTAGTAGTTACTTCCTTTTATACAAGTGCAGGTCAGCTGCTCTTTGTGATGTTTAAATTCAGCTTTTAACAGAAGATGTCAGGCCGCGTCAGTCATCGTAAAGCATTCAATCACATGTTGTTTGTTGACAGTACTTGGCTAATGGCCCCAGCACAGAGCAGATGTGTAACTCTAAGGGTGTGTGTGTGTGTGTGTGGTTGAAATCTGTGAAGTAACATGATATGTGGGTGTGGAGGCAAATAAAATCTTTTCAACAACCACTCAGGCACCTTGTGGATGAGTTATTTTAGTCTTCAAAAATGTCTTAAAGACGGTAGTTATGCTGCATAACTATCAGGTGTAAATATGGTTAAATATGTTATTCCTGAGGAAGTCAGCCTATCTTGGACATATAAAAGCTAAATTTAGTATAACTCTGTGAGTGCAACATAGTTTTGTACAAAAACAGTGTCATTCTAACCACTTCCTGATGACTGCTTTGCTCTGGCTGTTACTGGTTGGAGGTAGGAGCATGTTAATAGCAGGAAATGACAGACTTTAATCAAGCTGAATGAATGGCAGCAAGTACAGGTCTTTGTGCCACATCCAGCTTTGATCCTGCTTCTACAGGCAGGTTCTCAGCTTTGATTTGAGTCGAGGGGAAGGAAAGAATTTTATTTGAAGAGTGGGAAGCCCCAGGAGGTAACACTTAAGAGTTCTTGTCACTGCATCCCAGCAAACAGACAAACTATTCATCAGCCTACACACATGTGTAGCAGGGCTTGTGGGGAGACACACTATCCCACAAACGCTGCTCGTTTGCATGTGGACGACCGGGACTGATGGGTAATTTGCACAGTGATGGTAGTCATTACACAAAATGGATACACATACAGAACGTCTCACAAACAGTAACAAACAACTTCAACTGCTCCTACTTTAAACTCTATGCAGACTGTGGACTGATTTATTCACATATGAACCCACAGTAAATGGGACTATAACGTAATGTTTTTGTTCATTACTATAAAGATTACAAACATTCCTCGGGATTTTTGAAAAACACCCACTTTGGATTAGAAGGTTTAGGTCTATACACTGCAAATCACACTGCTGTGTACTCCACTCAACTCATGCTCTAAAGAATAGACAGACATTTTAGGAAATATTTTCTTTTTAGCTTTCGTGCTGAAAGTGAGCCAATAAGATTAATGCTGTGGGATATTCTGGCCAGGTGCCACAGCTTTAAAGCTGCAGTATGTGACTTTTTCTTTACTGATATTTTTAGCTGAAATATGCTCCAATATCTTAATGTTGAGAGGTGCTGTCAAAGGCTTCTGTGAGCCAGACTCACTGAACAGCTGGCAACAGTGCAGAGATACTCTCTTCTCAGGTTTTTCAGTGGGCTGACTCACGGGCTAGGAAGCTCCCGATTCCTGCATTAGCTGAGACAACAAGGATGTAGGTGAGGGGCCAAGTGGAGCGCAGCAGGGATATGGGAGGGTGGGAGGAGCAGAGGGGTTTGTTTTGAGTCTCATGCTGGTGCTGGATTGATTTCCAGAAGTTGCATATTGTAGCTTTAAGCAGTGACTGTGAAGTTATTGTGCCCAGCCAAATATAGTCTAGCACATCGCCCCCTGTAACAGCACCGCATGTTGTTTTTACACATTGTTTTACCACTGGACAGAGCCAAGCTAGCTCTTTCACCCTGCTCGAAAGTTAAACTAAGCGTCTCCTGGCTGCAGCTCCGTTTTTAGTGGACTCATATGAGAGTGGTATCAATCTTTTCATCCAACTCTTGGCAAGAGAAGATTCCCACAGTGTAAAAATATTCATTAATGCATTATTAGCGTTGGACACAACTTTCTCCTGGAAACACTTCAGAGATGATGTGGGTACAGTTGTTTTTTTTTTGCCTGCCATATTCAATATGAGGGCCACTTTGACAAACCATCAAAAAAACCCAATGTAATCTCTTATTTGTGCAAACATCTGTCTTATTAAAATATATTCCCAAATATGATGTTCACGCAAAAGTGTAAGAGATTTCTAGCTTGGTGTGTGATGTCAAACTCTATATTTTCTATAGTGGAGCTAATTCTTTTTTGAATTTTTTTTGCTTTTTTTAATTCTTTTCTCTTGTAGTTCGATGGTCAGCATGAAAAGACACCCAAATTTAGCATGGTAGTATGAAAGCCATTTAGGCTTACTATCTAATTACAATACAAAACAACTTAAAACAGCATCATGTGGTAAGACACAAAGGCTTTCGCCTGATTGCTTCCATCAGGGGGCATTTAATAATCCACAGAGAATGAAAGGCACCTGCATCCGCCCGGATTGAGCTTTCTTTCATGAGAGTGTGATGATAGCCAGGAATGTGATGCACTTGCTGTCCAGTATTTTTAGTCCTGCTGATAACAGCATGCTGTGGTAAAGAAAGTTTGTTCTTCGTTATACAGAGTGAGAGAGGAGCTGGGGGAATGGCCTGTTTCTCCTGCAGGGAGGAAGGGAGGAATAGCAGCTGGCAGGCAACAGGCAGACACAGCATCTCTGAATGTCACTTCTCCTCTTCACCCTCCCCCTCTCTCCACCTTCTCTCCTCGTCTCGGCTGCTTCTGTTGTCTGAACTCATCAGAGAGCAGGAGGCTGCACTGCCTCCACTCTCCTCCCATGCCACTCCATCTCCATGTCAGAGGAAGAGAGCGAATGACAAGGGGGTGTTGGGCACATGAGGTGAGGGGGTGGAGAGTAAACAGTGGTTTTGCATCCCTCTATGCTGTTGCTAGGCAACTTTTTCTGCATATGACAGCCTTGAGTGACAGCAGACCTCCCTTCAGAACAAAGATGGAAAGTTGAAAGAGGGAAAGTGAGCAGAGGAGCAGAGAGCAGGACAGAGACAAGTGGTAATTTGATAAATACAGGGACAGCCTCTATGTTGCAAAGTTTTAAGCAAGGCGGCTAAATGCTGGAAGTCTTGCTAAAGTCTTGGTTATATTTTTCAGTTGTGCACATAGACATATAACAACATAACACTTGTGAACACAAAAGTACTGAGGCTGTATACAAATGTTACACCCTACAACCTACAAACTACACTATGGCAGACACCCATAGTTCTGGCTCGGCATATTTTGTGTGCAGCACAGATGACATATTTTATACATATGGCCCACAATAAGGGTTTATAATGCCTACAGGGGCTAAAATTAGCAAATGAATTATAATCACTGACCAGAGAGCTGCTCCTCATTTAATGTTTGGCAGGGGAGAGCATGACTGATGCCAGATCAGGGGTGCTACTGAATGGATGTGTGCATGGAGAATGGGCAAAGGAAAGTTGACACTGCAACTAAAGTAGTTTTGGAAAATTTGACAGTGCTCTTAGACGATCAAGAAGGTTATGTAATTCCTACACCATCTCTAGCTAGAGAAGCATAAAGCAACATTACAAACCAGCAGTGTAATCTGGGTTACAGTAAATATATCAACTTGTTGACATGTGCAGGTATGTGCAATAAGAGTCTAAGCCATAAGACTAATAAAAAAAAATAAAAATAATAATAGCAGAGCATTTTTGTGAAGTCCATGGCCATCTGAAGTATATGTTCCAGTTCAGCAACTTCCTCCTGTAATTAACGAGGTTCTCCAAAGGGAACAGTCTTATTAAGTGAAAACTCTTATTCTCCACAGGCCATGTATGCAGAGCTCAGAGAGAAATGGCTCCGATTGAATTCCTGAGAAGTAGGAGGCCCTGGTTTTTCCTGCAGCTGGCATCTCTTTTATGGAGTCACTTTCAAAGCTTCTCTCCTACAAGTGGCATCAAAAACATCTGTTCCCAGAGCAGCCACCCACATGAGAGATTGCCCAGTCCTGGCAGGATGGCCTGCAGATGTAGGCAACAACTGACATGCAAATGTATAAATGTATAAAACCTCACACAGCCACATTGTGACAGTTAAGAAAACAACATGCCAAGAGTCACAGAGGGGGAATGGAGAGGAAAAGAGAGAATACAAATAGAGAGTGGAAATATAGGCACCAAGAAAAATGATTAAAATGAAAGGTAACAGTGACTCCAAAGGAGAATGAAAGAAGGGAGAGATGACAGGATGCAGAGGAACAGCAGTACAGTAACTTGTAATTCTGAGCCCCTGTCTCCTGGACATATTGAAGGAAGTGGTATAGTACAGAGGGAGAAGGCCACTTTGACCTCCATCCCGTTCAAAGCAGTCCTGTTGGTATCTCACAAAGCAGGAGCAGCACAGCCATATTACGGCTGCCACGTCCAAGGTGTATTATGAGATGCCTTAAATGTGCACTCTGCTAGTGCTCAGAGTAGTGTAAAACACAGTGCATCATTAAGGGAAGTGGGTCTAAGTACTGTCCACAGCTCCATAAAGAGACTGCTAGTGGGGCGAGAGTGAATAGAGGGAGGCAATGGGAAATGGCCCGTGTTATTTCCATTCCCTCAACCCGTTTATGGAAACATTATGGGAGCAAGGTTCAGTTCTCACGGAGGAGGAAAAGATTTGGGAAGCAGGAAAGAGAGAGAGAGAATGAGAGACAAGAGCAGTGAAGGAGGAGAGGAAAGATAAAAAAGGAGGGGAGATGGTAGAAATGCTGCTTTTAGCTGTTTTCTCTGGAAAAGACCTTGCTCTGTGTGTGTCCTTCATTGTGTAGTTGTCCCTCTGGCAAAGGCCACAAAAGCCTCCATTTATCTATCCCAAGCATCTAGCCTTATTGAGAAAAGGCCCTGAAAGGCAGGCAGCCATCCCATGTGCCTGGGTGACATGGCTTTTCCCTTGTTAACACCCAGAGTGCAACCAACAATCTCCACCAGAGTGAGGGATTACTCCTGCCCACAAACAGGGAAAAAAGAGGTAGTACATCTGTTCTATATATTTGCATTTCTTTGGTTGAGATCACAATGCACCACTTGACTCGACGGAAAGCGAACATTCTCACTCAAGCGTGAGAAACCCACCCCATCAATGAAGCCTTTTTCCACCCTTTAGTTTCTTTAACCGGGGTAACAGCAAATCACAAGGAGCAGCGTGCACAAAATACAATCTGTCAACTAGCAGGCAGACAGGGCCGATATATTCAAGCTTCACCCTCATCAGTTTCTATTTACTCACTGTTTTTGGGACTAGAAAGGGGACCAAGTGCAATTTTAAGACATTGCAATGTGCGCTATTCAGCAATCTGCAGCTCTAATTGCAGAGTTTCTACATCTCTAGCATTGAGGCACAACAGCTGCAGCTGGCATGGCATGTGGTGGGTGTGTTTGAGGGAGGTGTTGCAGCTAAAAGGGTGTCAAAGACCAGCCTCCCACCAAGAGCCACCCACACACGCACCTATGCATAAACACAGGCAAATGCACACAGTGACTCCCACATGTTCACAATCACACAGAATGTTTCTGTCTCAGTGTACAGATTAGTAATGTTAATCATATAGAAGAGCATCATGGGAAACACTGCACTCTAAAATTTGCTCCCCTCCGACTCCCTGCCACTCAGGCAGCACATCCTTGATGTCACTAATTTAGAGGAGTCAGCTGCTAGTTTAAAAAAAAAAAAAAGTAATAAAAAGACATCTCATTCCTCCAGTCAATGGGTCATCGTCATCCCATGTTAACACCCACACGTTTATTTTGCATATGAATCATTAAAAGTGTAAAGAGGAGACAGGAATGCTCTTTTTTGCCTACACATCTCTGTTCTTGTTCTGACCTTGTTACACCTCCATCTTACCACCCCACCTCCTGAATGCTAAATCGGGTAAAGAATCCAAGGACATGAGTGTTGATAAATTCATTCCTTCCGGCAGGTACCACTGATCAGACTTGACAAGAGGGCCCCCACATATCGAGTGACCTTTGACCTTTAGATGTGATCAAGGCCAATGACCCGATGAGTCTTCTGATGGGGGAAGGGAGTGTTCGAAGAATGAGGGAGGCATAAAAAGACAACAGACAGTATCCCAACAGACATAAGAAGCACGGTTGCGCTGCATATTGCAGCATTTCCTCCAGAGAGGCCTCAGTGGTGAATGCAAGTACCTTGACATTCATATTTATGCAATTCACAGCAACATAAAAAGAGCTGGAGTTAGTTTTTTTTTTTTAATGTACTTCCACCTCACCCAAGCCGAGATCAGGTACAGGATGAAAAATGCACACAGGAAGGGGTCTGTCCTTAATCACCGAGCTGGCCAGAATTTACAACAGCATCCCAAATAAGCTCTTATTTCCTTATTCCTCACTTGCTTATCTCTAAACTGCAGCAGGCTCTGAAGAATGTCAGCAAGATGGCAGCATTTGAGAGCACCAGGAGCTGGCAGCCAAACAAAGTGCACTCTGGCTCACCAATTGGAAGGAATGAAGAGAAAAGACTAGTTTTTGGTTAGGTAGACTACAAGAGCAGTGTGTCTCATCCAGGTGAGGCTGTTAAGATGGACAACTCCCATAGGTCGATGCTAGAAATCAGATCTTATTCAATCTTGATAGTATATATTTATGACCATGTGACCTTGACACACCACCTCAGAAATATGAAATATAAGCATCACTGTCATTCAGTACTAAATCCATAATAACCAATATCCTGTCAACACAAATGGCAAGCAAACTGATCATATTAGACATTTCAAACATAGCCATTGGCATGTTGTTGATTCTGCAATGCAATACAAAATACTGCAGTGACAAAGCAGTAGTGCATCAGCAATTCCTGGAGCCAAGAAACAGAGCAGCGCAGAGTAGCTAACCAGGGAAACGTCTCTGTTTGGAAAGAAATCTGGGGAAATGCAAAAAGTCTCCTCAAGGACCCCAGACTCAGACCGCCTTTCAGTGAAAATGAAACAAAATGACAGGAAACAATTAGCCTACGCTCGTTTCTCTCCTTGCGCTCCCCCCAGAAAATGTCAAATGTCACCACCTGAGAGAACAAATCTTTGTGTGTGACATGATGAGATTCAGTGTGTTTACATGCACTTAGTTAACCTGATTATCCAGCCTTCTGCAGTAACCTAATTTCTTTAGAGCCATGTAAATGAAAATATCGGTTTCCTTAATCAGGGCAGATGACTGGGGGAGATCTGGTTAACACAGCTAGATTTCTGCTAGAGGAAAATAAATTCACACACTGGCTCTCTATGTGTATTGTGTATTTCAGCTATGTAAAGTGCGGCAGCAGTGTGGAGAAAGAAGAAGTAACTTTCACTTTACAGTATATTAAAGCACATATATAAAGTTGAAAGCTGACTCTGACCTTTGACCTTTGATGTTTGCGTGCTCCGCCTAAACACTGATCATTCTTGAGACGGATGAGAACACTGTAGTTATACAGCTGCTCCTGTAGTCAGACATACAGCACCTGGCTGTGTATCCAGCTATTATGTGTTCATTGTGTCTTGGCCCAGGGCCCTACACCTCCATGCTAAACTGTATGTGGCCCTGCAGTGCTGTTTACATATCAGAGAGGCCCCACAGGCTTCCAGTAAACATAGCCTGGGGAAGGTAAGCACTGAATGAACACCCAGTGCAGCTGCAAGGCATTGCAACAATTACTTATACACAGACCTCTTGTTAGGATCCTAACATAGTGTCTGGGACGCTGTTTGCCTGAATGTGTTATGTAATCTCTTTTTGCTCTTTCTTCTTTTAAGGGAGTAAATCCAAATAAAGGCTAGCATTCAGTGTCCCAAAAGCTCTGGATCCTTCAATATCCCAGCCTCTGTGGCTAACCTCCAACCATCCACATCACCTTTCAATACTCCTCAGCAGAGAAGAGGAGGGGAGCAGCTGATCTCAACACTGACAAACAGTGCGACTGCAGAATCAGGAGAAAAGAGAAGAAAAGAAAAAAAAAAAAAAAAAACCAGGCCACTGTCACTCTAGATCATTATCCCCCATCAACAGCCCTTACAAATGGCATAAAATGAAGGCTAGTCAAATGATCTTCCAAAGGAAAAGAAAACATTTTTTTAAAAAGTGAGATGGAATACACTACTCTAGCTGCAGATTAGCTCTGCTTGGCTGGGCTGGTGCTCCTTAGACACATACCACTGCTGCAGCAAACCCAAGTGCAAGGAAAGGCCAGGCTGACATCCAGCTCTGCACACTTCAGCTCTTCTCCATGTTAGCCTTCTCCTCCACTTTGAGCAAAAGGGTTACCCACACATACAAGTGACTCCAGTGCCTCAGCCATGTCTAAAACAGTCACAGACTCTGTCAATGCTAATAGCAAGTAACAGGTATAGGCCTAAGGGAATATTATGTTACATGCATTTATTGTGCTTCATTAAGTGGATACAAAAGCTACCAAATAATGTCCTTGTTTAATAGCGTGCATAATTCAAACATACAATGTGAAATGAACTGAGAGACAAAATATTTATATATCAAGCATATCAAAGACACTAACATTTATTCTGATCAAATCAAGCCCTACAACAGGAAAAAAAGCTTCCTGGAAGAATGCTATAATGTCTCGGACTCCTTTTACCCAGCACTTAAAGGAGTCTGACAGCTCTGCACTGCTGTCAAATGAGAGAACAACATAGCATAACAACTCAGAATAATATATTGCATCACACCACTATGAAAAACACACCAAAAATAAAACTGCAGATGGCCACGGTTGTGTTGTAGTTGTGGGATTCCCAGGATAAACCACATATAGTCAGTAAAGTCATTATCATCTGATTTACGGACCAGTGGAAACACAAACATGAGAAACATCCTCCTACCAGTATGTTTCCCCAGTGCTTTAAAAACAGACAATGACAGACTTCCAGCACTAGGCTTTCTAATTTGCCTCATGTCAGTGAGCTGGCAACATGAAAGGGACCAACCAAAAAACAGACACTTTCTCACAATTGATAAAGGGCTGTTTAGGAAAAAAGTTCCTTCCTGAAACTCTAAAAGTTATACATTGCCCTCAGAACTGTACACAAAGCAGGGACAAAACAAGATCAGGCCAACTCACAACAATATACAGCAGCTTCTAAAAAACACATGCTAAAATGCCCTATAGATTCTTTTTTTGCTCTTAGGTCCTTATATTCTTAACACCTTGAGGAAATAATGATTAAATTATTGGTTCATGGTGTACAGTAAAATACATATTGAACCAATCATGCTGTTCATGTCTAATTAAATTTTCACAAAACCTCACACTGAATGAGCAACAATGTGGAAGCACTGCAGCACTGGTGAGGGGAAGGATACTGGCTCCAGCAGCAATGCCTCATATGCACGCACGCACGCACACTAGAGCTGAGCATTTTATGGCACATCTGTCATGGCTCTACTCCATTTGACTTGTTAATTACAATCAACCTCTATCACAAACAAGTCAGCGTACTTTAAAACAACTCATCCAATGGCTATTTGCTCCTTAGCTTAGCTTTGGCCCTAGCCACGGACACAGATGTCCGACTACTGGTCCACTTTACTGTAGCTTTAAGGACTCCAACATTACTGATATTACATTAATATATCTTATAAAATAAAGAAAAAACTTACACAAATGTACCAACATATTATAAAATAATTCCATCAATCCCATCCTGCCAACCAACTCATCTTGCTATTTATTCAGTGTTTGAGCTGATCTTACTGGAAGGTGACTAGTTGAGGCATTGTCTGAATAGGCAGACAGGACTTTGACTTTCTCGCTACAGTGGGAAGGAGGTATGCACAGCAGCACTAAACCAAATTCCTTTTCATCTCCCATTAAAGACTGGCTGTGACCATGGAGGTCACTTGTCCTGATTGTCTGGGCCTGCTAGGGGGAACACCGACTGAGTTAACCCCATGGGTCACAACTGGTCCTTGGACTCAGTGGCCATCGGGTTAATGACTGGCCAGCGCTCATTCTCTCCATTGTGGACCAGTGACAGACACAGACAAAACATGTAGAGAGACTCAGCAGCTTTTGGTGACCTTTCACCAACATTCCTGATACTGACACTAATGAATCCCTAAGGAAAGCGTAGATGCAGACACAATTCATTCTGGCAAAACATATAGTCCTATATGCTTGACTACTGCAAATCCATAATGCATGAACAGGGTGTTTTTTGGAGTAACATTCATTAAATGATTGGCTTGATGAAATAAGAGGTCATCCTTCCTTGCTCACCGCTTTGACAAGTGGTATTTGCACGGGGTAGAATTTGTCAAAAGGTACAAGAAGACCTCAATTTAGCTTTATGAGTAAGCCACAGGTATACATGCACCATTATTTAACCCAGTATGGACAAACAGTGGGGCGAGGAGAGTGTGTAACAGCAGCAACCTTTGGAAAAATGATGTCATTCTCCAGAAGCTGAAATGTCTATGGTCGATTGTGTCTGAAAATCAAAGACATTATCTGGAGGATTTGGGTTTTTTTTTTTGTTTTTTTTTACAGATGCTCCAAGCAGGATGTCCAGGCTGCAACTGTAAGCCACCATCCTTCAGTAAAGAAGATCATATGTTTAGTCTGTTTAGTCCAGAAAATAATGCACAATTTCAGGAGGGAATGGTTACATAGTGGTATAAGCTGATTATATGATGATGTTTTCATGACCGGTGACATAATAGTAATGGCTAATACAGGCAGCGAGGGCAAAGTCAGCCATCAAAGAGATCAAACCTTTAAACCTCCCTCCTGCCGCTGCATCCCACCTCCTCCTCTGTCCTTCACATGCTTTGTTCTGCAGCCCCAGTGGCTGACAGGGTCCTCACCAGCTATGGCTCAATCAGCATTTGACTTCTGTCACTATACCATCTGTTCCATCCAGCAGCTTCCCCTCCAGCCATGCCACTGCTTTTTCACTATAATGTGCCTGGCATGAGAGCAAGTCACTGAAGGAGTGGCAAGAAGGTGGGAATTTAAAAAGCTGAACAGAAATAGGATGTACAAGACACACAGGATGGGCTAATGTAGCAGCCATTTTAGCCAACAGCCTTTACATGTATCATTAATACCTATATCTAATCATATATACTCCTGAAAAACACAGCCATAAAAAGACTGAAAGCTGTGGATCCTAATTACAAATCATATTCAATAGTGAAACCTCTAAGTCAAAATACCTAGCAGGTGTTGCATCTGGCCAAACACTGAGATGCATACTGACATCTGCCAGCACCTGAGCCAGCTGTTACACATGCTGCCTTAACACCATTAGGCTGATTACACATTTAAAGTCATATAATGTGCCGTGTAGACAAAAGATGCTGACCTTGAACTAATGTGAGTGAAAAGGTCCTCTGGTAAACATGCTTCAAGATTCCTCAGATAACCAGAAGATTTTTTTTATGCCAATCTAATGGAGCCACTGTAAAGTAGTAGGCACTGAAGAGGCAGAGTCCGGTAACATTTATGTGATTGTCAATGTTACAGATCGAAGAGTTGTCCCAGATGAAAAGAGTCTGTGCTGTACACATTAGGAATGCTCAGTGAACCACTCAGACTCACAAACAGACCTCTAGTGGAACAGGGCATCAACCTAATGACAGCATCTGGTCTTTCTCTGACAGTGATGAGTGGGCTTAAATTCTTCCATAAATCCAGACTGCAATCAAAACAAAGACTGACAAAAAAAAAAAAAAAAAAAAAAACAGACAGAAAGTCCTGCTCTCACAACAGGAGTAGGCAGCGTGTGATCCCCTGTCTGCTGGTTGGTTGGTTTTGAAGCAACAGGATTTGGCTGGTTGAGGCCTATTGTGACTCCTGGCTAGCCAACCAGCCATCCATCAGGCCAGTGAGCCAGCCAGCCAGCCAGCCAGCCAGTCAGGCAACCAGCTGGTTAGTCAGCACAGACCAGACCAGGTTTCCTGATCCTCCTCACATGGATGATGTTGGAAAGCGAAGGGTGCCACATGCTTTGGCTGTGGTACAATAAGGAGAAATGCATCACCCCTAACAAATGCAGAACCTAAATCCTTAGTACTGTTTTTCCCTGTACTGTTCTCCAAATCTCTGGCACCAAAGCACCGTGGGAACAGGGACAAATAAGGGGAAAGAGCAGGAGACCAGGCAGTGTAGGGTTCAGTGGGGGGGGGGGGGGGGGGGGGGGGGGGGGTAATAACAAGACTTAAAACATCCATCACTGATCAGCAGTTTCCAAAACAGTTGTGTTGTAGTTCCTGCGCCACAAACACAGTCTAACAGTTGTAACTCTAGTGAGCTGTCTCCACTAGCCAGAAGACATCCTAAACAGCTCTGCAAAGATAACAAGTGGATAGGGCCTGAGGGCATGTCACAGGAAGCTGTTCCTCTGCCAAACCTGACAGGTTCCTTATTGTTCAGCTGAGCACACATTGTGCACATAACTTTCTTTTGAAAGACAAATCCATCTGGCTGAATTACCCATTGTCTGGTTAGTCATGAAGAATGCTTTAGAAAGAGATGAGAATATATTTCTTCTTCATAGTCCTCCATGCAGCTTATTGATGACAGAATACAACAGATCACCATTCAGTCTAAGGTGGGAAGACTTTCTTTGGCACCGTCATTATCATGGCTGCTGAACAGGTCTCCCTCTAGGAGTGCACTGCTGGCAGTGGGTGAGATGTGGTACCTAGGCAGCACCATTTTCGTCTGCGTTTGCAAAGATATTATCTTGCATCCATTTTGATCTAACTGGAAACAAACCTACCATCTCTTCCTAAATGTAACAGAAACACAAAAGTCAAAATGCCAGGAAATAAGTGAAATTCTCTAAAAATGTGCACAACTACATAATGAGGAAAGGCATGAATCCAAAATCCAAAACCACAATAATAGCGAATGATGCACAGATTTTTACAGATGTCTTTATTTCCACTCAGGACAGCGGACAGTTAAAGATTTCTGATGTGCAGATCTATGACAGCTGGAGTTAAGCCAAACATTTTTGGTGTTCAAGGAAAATATGTTAAATGTTATACCAGGCCATGAACATACTGCAGCCATCTTAAAACACTCCTGTGCATACTTCGATCAGCACAGCCCCATGGAAAACAAATCTTTCCCAGGCATGGAACCCTGTGAAAAATAATGGTGTCTTATTGATTTCAACGCTCCAGGAGCAGAAAACTCTTCATGCTTGATTTGTTCAGGTGGGAGCTGTGTAGTCAAGAGGACATAAATCCAGAGCGCTGAAAATTAAGTCATGAAAACTTACATTTACACCTAGTTGTTGCATCTGCAGCCACCGGCAGAGGAATGACCCTATTCTTCTTTAGTGAGAATTTAAGTATTGTGGAGGACAAACTTCCTACAGGAAGACAGCCAAGGATATGGTTGCTGGAAGACAGGCAACATTTCAGATGTCTCCCTTTGGAGTACACGATATACTGTCTATTAAATATAGACAAAGCAGATTGCACATGTTGTGCAGAAGCGGACTGCCAGAGTTTATTAATTAAGAATCCAAAGAAGTCTAATATTAGGGGACATTGTTCTTTGTCTGAACATACTGGCAAAAAATAAAGATATCCCAAATGATCCAACAATAAATCACAGAACAATGAGAGAGAGAGAGAGAGAGAGAGAGAGAGATGGTTGATGTGACTTGTTCAGAAATTGCTTACATAAATAATAAAACATCCCACAATTAAATGTGGCCTATATGACTACAGCAGATATGTGAAGGCTTTATTACCCATCACCAGTTAGACAATGATGCCTTTATCGCCCCCCACAGTTTTCACGGAAACACGCCACTAAACAAATCCATTCAAAAATATTTCAATGCAGATCCACCTCATTTACCTCCACTCCTTCCATGCCCCGAAAATCTCACATCAACATGTAGCATTAAATAATTACCAGTGAAAACTAAGTATGTGATTTAATATGCTGTGATATTAAAATAGCCTGCCTTCAGGAATATGGACAGAAAACTGAATGTATCTTTGCAGTGACTTACGTCTGACATTTTTCACTGGTAAATAAACAAACACGCAGGGGTCAGGTATAAGTCCACAGCACCCTAGCCCTAGCTCTCTCTCTCTCTCTCTCTCTCTCTCTCTCCACACACTCATTAAATAAACGCAAACCTAGGAAATATTTAGGCTGCTGCTTTAAAACCATATCGTGCATATCTTTGTCTCGCTGACATAAGTCGCCTAACTTTACCTTTGTGTTCACCATGACCATGGATATGCCAGTGTCTCTCTGCGCCTTTCGCCGCTCTCGCTGTGTGTCGCTCCTTCACTTTTGGCCGCAGCTCTACTTTTTACTTTGTTGTTCGGCTCAGACGCAGAAAAGGACACTCGGGCTCTTACCTTACAGCGTGAGCGGCGTCCTGTCCAGGCTGCGGCAGCGGGGAGGTTTGTCTCAGTTATCCTACACGGGTAAAGCCAGCTGTGTCGGCGGTCGTCGCACCTCACTCTTTCAGCCTCAGCTTCCAGACTGAAGTAGCACGGACCATAGCGATATCCATCCAGCACCTATCTCAGTGATGACAACACGCACGGACCGAGACTCCGCCCACCCGACGCCGCTAGAAACTCTGCTTTTTACTCCCGCATGTCCGGACGAACCGTCCCCAGAGTTTTTGTACGTAAAAGGGACACTGAGAGTCCGCTACAGCTTGAAAGCGAAAAATGAACCTACCATGTAATCTAAGTCCGGTGGCCTTGTTTCCATTTCCCACAAGACTATTTTAGTCTGTTAGTCCAAAAAGCCCTGCAGTGGCACCATCTGGTGAACTGCAGAAAAGTAGCTCCCCCAAACTCTGCCTGAATAAATGATCATCTCCGTACCCCTTCTGCCCATGCTTGGAATTCTTTGCATTTCTCTACTTTGCCATAAAGCTGTTGTTTTGCAGTATTTCCCCTTGGTTTACAATGGAGACCGCCACATTTACGTGTATTTACAAATACGAGCAATGCTTTATTTTTAAAAACAAAACAAGTCAAAGGCAGCATTTTTAATGATAAGTGAGTCATGTTTTAATCCGCG
The DNA here is from genome assembly GCF_900324485.2 of Mastacembelus armatus. Classification (NCBI taxonomy): domain Eukaryota; kingdom Metazoa; phylum Chordata; class Actinopteri; order Synbranchiformes; family Mastacembelidae; genus Mastacembelus; species Mastacembelus armatus. Next base: position 8,556,448 of record NC_046647.1, on the reverse strand, counting down.
CTATACCGAAAGTACCATTGAAACTTCATATCCCAGATATCCCCAGGCATTGTGTGACGTAAAATGCTCGCGACGCTTGTTTGTTTCCATGGAGCCGATAGAAGCTAAAGCCTGTGATTAGCGAAAAGCTTGTGAGTTAGTTTGTTGTTTATATTGTGGCCTTTTAGCTTTTGAGATGTCAGCAAACAGCGATAACACACAGACTCTGTTTTCATTTGAGCTTTTAGTGGAATTTATCCGAATGGAGAAAGGAGCAGCTTCCGGGGAGCTGGCTCTTGGAGTACGACTGCTGGACTTTCCAACGCTGCTCATTTATCAGCCTCAGCAGAGAAGCGGTGACATTAAGCAACAAGAACAGACCGCACATGATAAGGAGGGTGAATACGCCTTCAACAGAGGCAAAGCTTGTTTCTTCAAAATGAACCTCAACTTGCTGCACACACATCTGTCCAGTAGCCCTCTCTATGCTATGGTTTTGGATGTAACAGAGGATATCCCCAGGTTACTTGGCTCCTCCCTGATATCACTGGCTAAAGTGATGGACAGAATCAGGCAGGATGTGGCCAAACACGGCGTTTCTGCCCCCTCCTCACATGGAGAAAGAGGACTTGTCGGTATATGCAACCTCTCTGGGGAGAAAATTGGATCAATTTCCCTGAGTTACAAGCTGCTAAGTCTGGGAGCCGGTTTACTCCCACATATCAGAGGCAGGAGGGATCATATGCATGGAGGACAACATGTACAAGAAAGTACCAGGGAGAAAAACACAAGTACAGAATCTCCACCTCTTGACTGTAGAGATGTCCGTGCGCCCACACTGGACAGATCAACAAAAAGACCAGCAAACACAAACATCTTGGTAAGTGAGGAAAAGCAGGACGGCAATGTTTTGTGTGCTCTCACTGAGCACAGAGCAAGAGGCCAAATTCCTCCAACTTTTAAAGAAGCTGAGAACAATTTTGAGGATGATTTAACCATATCCTGCCCCCCACATCTTTACTACAGTAATTCTGCAGAGGAGAGAAGCAAAAATGAAGGAAGGGAATACAAATCATTCACTCTTGACTCAGAAGCCTTTGTATTTGAAGACTCATGCTCAGAGGATGAGGTGAATGAAAATGAAATTCAAGGTACAACATCTCCAGTGATGCACCAGAAAGTGAGACATAATGCAAAAATGTCAAGCAGCCAAGAAACAAGTGGGGTGAGTCCAAACGTCCTTGGGGAAGCTTTACGACATTTGCCTCTACTAAATGCTCTTCTTGTTGAGCTGTCACAGTTGAATAGTCAGAGCCCACAGCAGCCGTTGCCTGTTCATCCCAATTTGGCTTGGATTTACAGGCCTGCTTCCCCAGAGCCTTCACCATGGCATGGAAACACACCAAGCAACATGAACGCCAAATCACAGAAAACTATACAGGGGACAAGTCCCCATGTTAAACATTTACATGCCCCTAGAAATTGTTCTACACCGATAGTTAGGCCTGCATCTGTAAGAAAGGAAGACAAACAAGAAAACACTTTATTGAGGAGTACGAGCCCCAGTAAATCTCCTAGGAAAAAGCTTGTCTATGGAACAACTAGAACATTTAATCTAAGGCTGAAGCAAATTTCATCTCTTAAAGTAAAACGTCATAAATGCATGGATTTAAGCCAGATTGAAAAACAGTCAAGAATGGCCAGTGGAAAGACAAAGTCAAGTAATAGGATCATGAAATTCAGTGAGAGAAAATCAGTATTACATCAGAGGTCCAGTCTCAATGAGAATATTGAGACTGTGATGCAAAACGTGACAGTGGACTCTGCACATCAAGAAACCATCACACTTAAACAGAAACACAGCCATGGGAAAGTTCATGGTAAACAGGACAAAGGCTCTCCAAGAATTTTAGAAAAAACTTCCCTTTCTGAAAGACACTTGAAATTTATCCGCATTCCCACTGTGGATAGTGATGGTGCTGCCCGAAACAAAGACAGGAATGAACATCACAGTGAATCAAATCAATCACAGACTGAATCTGACAGGCACAGAGAGAAAATCAAATCTTCAGGAAGCAGCAGACACAGCAGCCCGAAGTCTTCATTTTCAGACTACAGCGGGGAACGAAACGATGAAGTAGACTACGCTGATGACTTTAACAGTCTTGAACCCAGTGATGCCTACTCTCCTGATCCTGTGAGTAGCCCAGAGCCCTGCGGAGCCAAGACTCCAAAGTCTCCAGTCCACTCCGACTTCTACAACTCTGACTCTGAATCTGTCCAGAAGAGAACAATCCTCCCTGTGCCCATCAAAGCCCCCAGCTCACCACAGCGGGCTCTGAGGGGTACACATATCATCAGACCCCGAACCCATGCGTCGGCCCTCAGCTTTTCCTCTGATGAGGGTGACACAGAGCGATCAGCCGCCTTACAAACTATACTCTCCAAAAAGCAACCAGCAGAAAATATCAGCGTGGAAAGGACCTCTGGAACTGAGAGTTTCATATCATCCAGGGGTGAAAAGAGTGAGTCAACCAAGACCAGCGGCCCAATTCAAGGATTTTCTGCAGAATTAGAATCCTCATTTGAACCACAGGAGGCACAGGAACTGGAGGACGAGCTTGGATCTCTGGATTTTAGAAAGGAGTATCAGCATATCTCTGAGCTAGTGGCCAATAAACTCCCTGGTTACACTGTGTAAAGATAGAAATATATAACTACACTCTTTCCCTTAAGCAAGTGAAGCAGATGAGTATTCATGTACTGAACAAATCAAGCAAATGTTTTCATTCCACTTTTAAAGTCTGACACCCTTTTTGAATAAAGGCAACATTTTGTGGAAATAATGTGGTCATTTGACCTCTTTATCACTCAGACTGCTGGACATTTGCATAATATGATTTTATGGGTAACATAAGAGGATGGAAAATCTCTCTGTGCACATCGTTTATGCAAATCATTTCACTGTCAAGCTCTTGTTTATAGCGAAACTGTCAGAAGCTGAAAATCTCCCTCTAATCCTTGGGCAGCTCCTGATTTGAGGCTATTTTTTTAAATACCACCTGCTACTTTCCATTTTTACTTGATATTATTTTATAAACAGACATCTGTTCACTTTAAAACAGGTGCATTTTCTATGTTAATGTTGTGTTCAGGAATTCTTTTCCAAATTTATGTTTTAAACACCTTACCAGTGGAAATGTAAATACATAAAGAGCCTAATTACTCAAGTACAATCCCAAGCTAGTTATACCTTGAGTATTTAATTTTGTGCTACATTCTAGTGGTGTTATACTAAATGTCAATGAGAAATATTTTATTTTTCTCTGCGATGTTTATTGAACAGCTGTGGTATAATAACTGATTCTTTTCAGATTAAAAGTTTACAAACATGTATTAGCCTATATATAAAATACACTGCATTATTACACAGTAAATGGCACCACAAAAAATACATACACACCTCCACCATCTCCAAACATATACTGCTGCTACACTAAGCATACCCTCAAAACGATTAAAGCACAAATTAATACATTCAGGGATGGTATTGTGTATATTGAGTCATTTTGCTTTTAATACTCTACGAAAATTTTACCAATAGCAAATTTTTATTGAAATAAATCAAATGAATGCGGGGCTTTTATTTTTGGAGTTGTCCTTTAATTTAATACTTCCCACTATTCGATGTGTAAATAAAGTAAATGTCTTGCATCCTGCCTCAACTTGCTCCTTGAGACATTAGGTGCAATGTGTTTTAATTTATGTATTTATTTTAATTTTTTGTTTATATTTACCAAAGTATGTATTTTAATCCCTACAAAATAAAGTCGTCTGTCTTCACCGCGCATGCGTCACATCGATGTGTGCGGAAGCGCTGCAGCAGCGTGTGGACGAAATGTTCAAACACGTTTTCCTGACGGGACCCCCAGGTAACACATCACAGCCAGTGGAGTTCCAGTCTCTGGACAGACCAGTCACTCGGCTCTCTGTCTTTCTGGCTGCTTATGTCTGGTTAATGTGGAGTCATAACGTTACTGCTAATGTTTTAAGGGAAATAGGGATTTTCATGCTGTTCCTTTAAACCCTTCAAACGTTCATATAAACAGCTCCGTCTTAACACTGTATTTAAAGGTTTTTATTCAGTATCTAACATATCGCTTTAGCCTCTAACTGAGCTGTGTGACATCAGTCAGCCCCAGCCAGCCCCAGACTTCTCACCCTGCACACTGTGTTATCCAGATTTAGTAGATGTTTAACAAGTGTGGATTAAACATGCCCAACATTTAATTATAGGGTACTGTACCATAGTTTTAAATGCTGATGTAGTTATTTTGCTCTTTTTTCCTTGTTTTTCGTACAGGTGTGGGGAAATCGACACTGGTGCAGAAAGCCTGTGAGGCTTTGGTGTCATCTGGAGTGGGTGTTGAAGGGTTTTACACCCAGGAGGTCAGGGAGGGAGGCCGGAGAGTCGGCTTTGATGTGGTCACAGTGACAGGAGAGAGGGGTCACCTGTCCAGAGTCAGGTAGCAGAGTTGTGATCCAAATCCAAATCAGACTGCCTCACCTTTTGTCACCTTGTTTTGACTAATGCTTGTTTCATTTCGATTCACAGAGACGTTGCTGGTGCGTCTCATGGCAGACGAGAATACACAGTTGGGCAGTATGTGGTTGACTTGCCTTCATTTGAAAACCTGGCTCTCCCCCTCTTCAGAAATGTAAGACTGCTTTCTTACACTCACCCTCATCAATAGATCACAGTGAGCGAAATACTCCCTTTTCTCCCCACTTTAACATATCATCAAACCTTTGATTTTCTTAGAATTGATGGAATAATTGGAAGCTTGCAAGCACATAAATTCCAGAGTGACGTTTTTAGTGTTCGTGGTGCCGTCTGGCTGTCACTGACCATAATTAATCCACCATGTAAAGTGAGCCTGGAGTGACGCCTACACATATAGAGTAAAGGAAGGTGTCTCTGTCTTGGCGGCGCATATCCCACTTTCTTCTCACTTAAAGCACTGATGTCATCACTGCAGATCAGTCGGGGGGATTCACACATGAGACATGATGAGTTTTTGCCGCACACTAAATTAGCCAAAACTAGATAATCTTTTATTAATACATGTCCAAACTCAACTAGTTACCTTTTGTTTCTAAATTGCGGCAGACGTCAAACATACAGTACATTTCCTCATGCACTAACAGCACTGTTTCTTAATGTTAACACGTCGTCTCAGGTAGGGGCAGCTGATGGAGGCAGCAGGAAGGTATTTGTCATTGATGAGATTGGCAAAATGGAGCTCTTCAGCCAGTCGTTCATCAGGGCAGTGAGACAGACTTTAGATGGCTCTGCCTGCACCATCCTGGGCACCATCCCGATCCCAAAGGGTAAACCACTGGGCCTCGTGGAAGAGGTGCGGAGCAGGAGAGATGTCAAGGTCTTCACTGTGAGTACAAATACTAGCATACTCTTTTAAGTCCCGCAGTGGCTACAGGACTTTGTTTACATTGTATCCACTTGGTCTTAGGAAGGGACTCTGCTCACTAATGCAGAAGGGGCATGCCCTGCTTTATCCCTCTCCTATAGCAGGATTAACTCTAAATCATGCGTGACTGATTCAACAACAAAGAGCGCTCTCAAATGTCAAAATAATTTATCACGGAAGACTCGGTTATGGATATTGTAATGCAAAATGCATAGTGTGCTAGGGTGTAGTTGTTACATCAAACAAGGTTATGAGGCAGTGTAAACATGCATGCTTTGATAATCTCAACGTGGACACAATTCTCTGAGGCACGTATCCGACAAATCAAGTTAGTTGTCGCAGTTCTCATTTTATTTACCCTTGGCAGCACAGGTTATACTGACAGACTGTTTTACAAGTTTAATGATTTCTGGTTATTTCTCTTCCCACTTAGGTTTCTAAGGAAAACAGAAATGCCCTTCTGCAAGAAATTTTAGTAACACTACATGAATGTCTGAAACACACAGCCTAATATAGAGGTTCAGAACCAATAAAATGGGGAAACCCCCTGCAGTTCGTGTGTATTTTTGTGCTGATGACAGCTTTGATTTGTGTGTCTGCATATACAGTGCACACAGGCACAGACTGTTTAGTGGATCTCCATATGTTTCATAGCAGGGTTGTGACCTAACCTGAGGGGTATGTGAGCAGCTGGAAGAGTTAGCATGTCACATGGGTGCATTTATGTAGACAATTCATTTTTTTTTGTTCTTAAACAGCCTCTAAATGGTGAATGCTGTGGACCCAGCATTGATGCTGAATAAGTGACTGCGATATGGAACACAACAAGGCCATACTGTTAATCCTGAAAATAGCTTGGTTTTATATTTATTTAGCTGTTGGTCTTATAAAGACAATGATAGGCATTTCTCTATTGTTGTGCATTTGTTAATTTGTTCAAAAGGACAAGAGAGATTTATTTTTTAATGAAGGGACACATCTCTCTTCATTCATTTAGTTTTTGCTCCGTGAGCCTCCGTTGTGTTTGTTTAGTTAACCTAAGGATGTCCTCAATGAAAATCAATCACTATTTAACAGAGCAGATATGTCCAGTCCTTTCTTTTTCTTTGGTTTATTCATGTACTGAAATGAACAAAACAAAAATCTAACAATAAACTGTTATTGTCTTTCAACAGTCAGACTGTTTGTCTCTGGTATTTTTTTTCTAATATTTATTAATATTTCTTCATTATTTCTTCATGTATGTATTGAAATTCTGATTCTGATCATAAGCTTCATTGTTTTCATGTCAAGCATTGCAAATACATGCACACAAAAACATGCTTCACTTGTGTTTCAGGGATTTTCTGTTCAATCCTCTGAGATAATGGAATTTCTGTCCATGTGCAGTCAGATTACAGTAATGGATTAGTAGTACCACAAAATGTAGGATTTTTTTAGATGTCAGGAAAATAAGAAGAAGAAGAAGTACTTTATTAATCCCCAAGGGGAAATTCAATTGTTACAAATAAGTGAAACTTTGAATGTCAACGAACAGCTGCCACATTAACACCTTGTCTCTGATTTGTTTTACACAAAGTAGCTGTCTTTTTGATGCTGTGGACATATAAGTGAGACTAAAGTAGATGAAGAATACTCAGAGTTCATGAATTTCTCAGTGGTTTAGATCCGGCACAAAGTAGACTCACTGAAAGGGGAATTTGACTGACTCTGCCTGAGCTCCTGAGTCTGGCAGCTGTATCAAAGTTATTCATAGAAATCCTCTGGCAGAGATATTTTTTTCATCACCAAAGCATCTTCAGGTCATTGCAAAGTGAAAATATATTGAGGGCTTTTCGTCTTGTTTTATTAATACTGCTTGTGTAACTGATGTAACCTGTCAGGCTGGCTGCAGAGTGAGCTGCCAGCTGTGATGTGCGTCAGACATGCTGCTGTGCCGGCATCTGTTCTGTGGCCGCCGCTGATGTACCTCTGGATAAACTGGCACTGGCAGACTCGACTCTGAATTGGTTTCAAAGTCAAAATTGCAATGCTAGTATTTTTCGAACTGACATGGAAATATGGCATTGTGCTGTTATTGTAGGCACAGTTAACAGGGAGTTAGAGTTAATAGTATGGCTCATGGTAGGGCAGACCGAGCAGTACGACTGAGGAGCTGGCTCCTCTGTTTGGAAGGTGATCCTCAGCACCACGCACAGGGCAGCAGATGGGTTATGTAACAGTGACGAAGACCTTGCCAGTAAAGGGTGTGTGTGTGTGTTTGTGGATGCATTTGATGTGTTATATGATGTAATTAGAATCCATATTGTGATATTATGAACATACGCATACTGTTCAGTGTTGATTCCCAGCCAGACCAGATGAAGTTGCCAGAGATGGAATGAGAAAAGATTGTGGACTATGGAGTATTTCAAATAATAAAAAAAAAAACAAAGAAATCAAACATTTGTTTTTTTTTATTTGAATGTTATTTATTTGGAAGAAATCCTCAGTGTGTCAGTTCTAATACTTGAACACCACGTGTTTAGAGAACATGAAAAAAAAGCAAAGAAGCAGAAAAGCTGTGTCAATTAGCTTTAAAGTGAATAATTGGATTAAAAAAAGCTATCTACAAAAAAAAATAGATGAAATAGATATATAATTTAAAAAATGGTAAAACCTTTTGATAGTAATGAATACAAAATTTAAAAAGCTATGTAAAACTAAGTGATACATTGTGGAATAACTAAAAGTAAATAAAAAGTCAGTGAGCATGAGATGTTCTCTGTTAGTAATACAGTAGCACAGTTGCTTGCACAGAAGAGAAACCACATTCATACATCAAAAACACATGATAACCTTATCTAGACACATGGGAACAAAATTTTACATGGGTTTGTTCAAAGATAACCACTGTGCAACTCTAACAATTGAATGCCCTGTAAGGGGACTTGAATGTTGAATGTGTTTTAAGCAGGAGCAGTGTTATATGAAAAGACATATAGAGCAGCTTGAATAAATATGAAGTGGATTAATTTCCATATCACAGTAAGACATTCACACCGTATCTGTGGGACAGATGTCTGTGTGGCACCCTCCTCACACGGCCGACACAAATGCGAGGAGCTTACCAACAATTCAGGACAAAAGGGAGGTTGCTGGTTAGCGGGTGTTGTGGTGTGGAAGGTGGGGAGCTGGTGCTTAGATGAGAAAATTTCTCTCCAGTTATTGCACTTTGTTGTACCAGCCCAGGGGGCACGGTGACAGCAGTGGAGGGGGGACATATGATATATTGTCTGAGAAACCATTGGCCGAAATGCCAAACACTGCTGATGAAAATCTGACATATTGTTCAAAGACCATGTGTAACAGAAGCGTGCGCCAGCTTTTCCAAAGCTGGACAATTCACTGTTTATTTCCCAGGATGATTGTATGATTTATTGATGTGCAGCTAAAGCTTCTTAGCATCTGTGATGTAAAATTTCTCAGTGCAAAAGCCTGCGCGTGACAAGTGCTTAGCAATAGTCCCTTAAATCAAGGTCATTTCTCAGCATGCATAGGTTATGGGAGTTCTTACAGTTTCTGCCACAAAGATTTGCACGACCGACGCAGTACTACGGGCAGATGATATAACTTCAAATATATTTCCAGAAAGCTATAATTGAGCTTTAATTCAGCTCATTGTGCTAATGGGCACAACTAATGTCCGCTGGTCTTGACAGGTGGGCAGTTAATGTCAAGTGGGACCCGAAGGCTGTGGAAATGAAGCCATTTGATCGCGGTTCCTAACCACAATTCCACCCCGCTGCCCACCACAGATGATTTCTAAACCATTCTTCCCATTACATCATTTTCATGGGCTCCCCAGGGTTGCTTGGAGGCAGACTGTGTCGGGTTTCAAAGCCTGTGTCTGAGCCACTAGCACACCCTGCTGCAAGAACACCTTTTGAGTCTGGCATCAAAGCTCAAAAAGGCATGTGAAAGACAGACAATAAAAGAGGAAAATCTTTGCATGGTCTCAACAATATACAAACCTCTTCCTTGGCATGTATTCTTTTCCAAAAATACTAAGATAAATCTATACTTCTTTTCATTTAATAGCTCAGCTATGGTGGTCATATATTTTCTGTTGAAATCTGTGACGTGTATAGAGTCATACATCTTTCTAGAGGCACAAGTACCAATTTCCATCAACAGCAAGGAAGGGCTCATGCCTGAGGACAACCTTCTCCTGTGACACTACCTTGATGGTTCCTTGTGATCGCCGGATCTCTTCGAATGGCTGTGGTAACTGCCGTGATTCACTCTCTGTATGGGTATGTAACAAAACCTGGACTTTACCTCACCTTTGGGAGGATATGTCATGTTGGCTGTTATTAGTGGTTAGAGAGGGGAATTGCAACAACTGAAAATTGGAGAAGTGTGTGGGTGTTGTGTTTTGTGGTGCACATATCCATTGCCTCGCCATATAATCACAGGGTGTGGTGACACGAACACACAGAGGTAGCACATCAATGTGGTCTGCAGTGAAGGGTTGAGATCCCCCCCGAGCTGTGAAGGAAGCAGTGGGAGCTGTCAGCGGATGATATGGAGGTCAGAGGGCACGAAGAATTGGGGGCACGGTGATCAATCGATCGGCCGGTGCTGCGTCCCTCAGGGCTGCGAAGGATGTGGCTGTCATTCTAAACTTGACAAAGAGGAAAAACACACAAAAACTGTCTGTGTTGTGGAGAGAAAATGCCACATGTTTGTAGTCCGTGCTTATCAAGAAAATAGATGCCACGTGCTTGCAGCAACTATGTGAGGTTGCTGATACATTCAGTTTGTCACTGTAGATCATTAACTTGTGCATGGAGCACACTAATAACATATAGATCACCGCAGTGGCACATGAACATGACTTACATGGTGATTATTTATATAAAGTGAACAAATATCAAGTGTATTTTACAGTACAGTGAGAGTGAGTCATGCAGCATTCAGCTCTATATAGTCTCGGTAATGATTCACAGATTGCTGGCCTGCCATGATTAATACCTCCCCTGAATGCTTTCGACCAATTTGCACCACGAACACAAAACGTCTCGAAATGTTTCCATTTCCATACCATAATGTAGTTGCTGTGTGCATGTGTGTATGTGTATGACCATGCCAAGACTGGAGTGTGACTTTTCACAGCGCACTGTGAATGGAAAGGTGGTGTCATGGTTGTGCCAAAGCTCAGGGTTTGTTCTTTTTTTTTTTTACATCTATTACATTGCTTCTTTGTGTGTGTGTCGTGGCTAATGGGTGAAAAGTGCTCTTTTCACAGCAGGTACAGTATATAGCATCACCTGATGTGTGTTGGTGTTGTCAGAGGCCAGTGCATGGGTCTCATTAGATCCTTTCCTGGTTGTTCTAACTTCCATAGAAACCAGGTTCTTAGCCACCTCCCTGTCTGCGGGAACTAATCTGTCCCTCAGACATCTTGTAGGCAATCACTATCACTGAATATTTTGTAATGCTAAACAGCGGCTCTTTGCCATGTCTTCATGCATATGACTCATTATGCAGACATAATATCTGTAGAGAACGTGTGGTTCCCTCAGCATAAATGCAAAGTTGATTATGGATTTATCTGAATTCTGTCTTTGAATGGTGTCAGGTTTTTAATATGCAAAAATGAGGCTAATGATGTGAAGATTCTCCGAGCCTGGCCTGGCCTTTAATCTCTCTATTCATCTAATCCTCTTGCTCTTCAAAGCCTCCAGACATGACAACAAAGCTTGAATGACATTTTCATTCCAACTGTAAGAAGAATAAACATCTTCATTGGTGACTCACATTCGCAGCAAATTATTGGTTTTTAAAGTTTTATTATGAACAGTCTTCGCTACACTTAGTGTTTAAAAAATGTCAACGTCAAACAAACTCAAGCAGTCTCAAACTGCTGCTTTTTGAGTAAGGAAGGAAATGTTTTACTGTGCCCCACAAGGTATATTGAGAATAAGAGTCATGAGTTCAGGATATTGTTAAAACTTAGTCATAACTGACTCATGATGAATCTGGTCTCTTAAAGGTTTCTCTGCAGAGAAGGGAGGTTTACTGTCTACACAGACTGTTAACCCAATAACACAACAATCCAAAAGAAATACAGAATAACAGTGGCAGAAAATCCTGTTTTTGCATTAATCAAATCTACATCTACACAGTGAACACTCACACAGTATTGTTCCTTTCACTTGAACAAATAAAAAGTAAAGGAGAGCTTTACAAACATCTATTAAAAGGACTTTTCAGTCCATGAAGTGATTTATATAAGACATTAAAAATAAAACCGTGGTAGCTCTTCCAATCATAAATATAGTCAGTAGTAGCATTTGTTTGTCTTAATATGTGCACTGCACATTAGAAACTCTTTGTAAAACCCTTTATTAGTAAAGTCCTCATTGAAAAGCTTCAGAGGTCTCTTTTCCCAAAGAACTTTTTGAAGACGGACTTGTTGCGTGGCCGTGGCAGGCTGGTGTAATTCCTCAGGGCAGAGTCCTGATGAATGTCCTGCTGCCATCCTGCCACAGCCAGCAGCGGAGGCTCGGGGCTTCTGGATGTGCTGTCTGATGTCTTGTCTCCAACCACGAGAGTCACACAGTAGTTGGAGCCTCTTTCCAGGCATCCTGGTTTAAGCAACATGGGTTTGATCTTCTGGTAGGTTGCTGAGAGAAAACACAAACTACAGGATATTAGAAGACAAACCCCAGCTGTTTATGATCCACAGACAGATGGGGGTTAATAACTACAGACTAACCTGATGTGAAGGAGTGGGAGCGACGCTTGTTGATGAGCCAGTCCTGACCGCTGGATTCAGGGGAGTGAGGGGAGGAAGAGGTGATGTGTCTCAATGCTCCAGACAGGCTGTGAGCCATCATCTGCTTTGAAATGTCTTTGTCATCTAGATGCCGGGACGAACACGTTTAAAAGCAGAAATGAGCAACAAAAATCTTTTGCAGAGACACCAGTTGTGATCTGTATTTGTGCAGCCCTGTGATAATCCAGTGATTTAACACGTGGTAGGACAATGCTTTAGCTCCCCCTAGTGGCACATACAACATCTGCAACACTATTTTCCTCACTAGTATTGGCACAACATATCAGTCTGAAACATTACACAGTTAAATCAAATCTTGAATTCCTCTTCAAACACAAATGGTTCCCTCGACGATAAAGCAAGATGAAAGGATAGCTTAGCTGATAAAATCATTGTAGGGGAAATGAATGCAAATACCGTTCGATCAATAACTAGCAGAGAGAACTCCTTTCTCTAAGCAGGAGTGCCCCAGTGGGACTATTTGGTAGCCAGGAATGGAAAGCAGTGCTTGTATTGCTTCTGTTCATTAAAGTCTTTCCAGGTAAACACAATGTTTGTCTACAGAGCAGAAGAGCAGCAAAACACCGTACCACAAGAGCTCTGCGACTGCTCATCCAGACTTCTTAAGTCACTCTGTGGTATATGAGTGAACTCTCTGGTGAGGACAACAATCTCTTTGGCTTGGGAAGCGCTCAGCGGACTGCTCCTGGGCAACGTGGAGGTGACATCATGTTGGGAGGAGCAGTGACATTTGGCCAGGGTGTGACAACTGGAGCAGTGGGAGGGATTTCTGGAAGGTGGGAGGGAAGCATTTTTTTTTTTAATGACCAGACATCACTGCAAAGATCAGAAGCATTTCAATTTTCAAAGGAAATGTCAGAAGTAAGAGTTTGTTTTTTTCTTACATGGAAATGGGGAGGTCTTGATCAAGTGGGACACCTGATATTGAACACACAGACTCACTTTGACCTTTAAGGCAAAAAAAAATTCACAAAAAAGATAAATTAGTCATATCAAAGGAACATAAATTTAGTATTCACATAAAAACCTGCTTTGAAATACTGATGTTACCTGTGTTTGCTTGTATTTTCATCATCCATTTCTTCATCATAAAGCGTGACGAGGCATTAAGCAGGTATTCAGACCCATCGTGGAGCCTGGAGGTCAGAAAACACAAGGAATCATCAAACACACGGCTGTCTAAACATCAATCATGGCCTTCAAAACTCTGTGTAAACTTAAGTTAGTAGTTGTTGAAGTCTTACCGTAGTCGAAAGCAGTTGGGTTTTTTGGTGTACTCTGGTGCAGGTGAACACTCAGCTCCCAACAGGTTGAGCGGCAGTCCACATGCAGGACTCTGCAGCACAACACAGACGGATCATCACTCACTTCATACTGTCCACTTTAATCATTTACCTTTTCTGTTCTCCTGAGCTCTCTGTTATACTTTTTTCTGCTTACCCTTAGTGTATCCTTTCTCTCCTGGTAGAAGCACAAGGTGTGTCTATATAGGACGGCATGGTATGAGCTCCAGCCTCTGGAGGCTGCCTGTGAAAATAAGATAAGAGTGTGAGCTGATGACTGCAGCCTGTACACTTGCTGACCGTGCCGACTGGCTCGAACATTGAATGGAGCCTTTCTTACTTTCTTTCCTCCCTGCTGCAGCTTGTGCTTCCTCTCCAGCGTTCCCTCCATAGACTGCAGCTCGGGCTTTCCACTCTGACGGGGTTTGAACTAACAACAGAATTCAGATGAAAAAAGAAAAAACTCCTCTCTGTGGTTCTTCATAAAAACATTAACTTTTTTGCAGATTGCAGAAAATCTCACCAGGTTGAAACAGCGCCCTCCTGTGGGCATCAGCTTTTCTTGCTTCTCCACATCCTCCTGGCTTTGGTGACAGACTCCGTCCAAACCCATGTGAACTGAGAGTAGACTCATGGAATGATCCTGTTCAGAAAGAGACGATTCCACAGTCATCACTGATGACAGGAATATTAGTGTTAATCCTGCTGTGCTATCTTTAATATAAACACTGCAACAGTGATAAAAGTTGCTGAGCTCTACTATATACTTACATCTAAAGTTTTGCAATGTATGTACATTCATTATGCAGAAATAATTATGAGCATTCTGATAAATATTAAACACTTTTACTCAACTATTGCATTATTTAAACCTCCAGCAAATAAGGCCAGTATGTTAATCTAGACATGCATAGACAATGATGTCTATGTCTATGCACAAAATATGTTAACCTTTGTTAAAATGTACAGTGTGTTGTAGATTTTAATGTACTTTTATTGACTGAAGGGCCAAAGACAATTTCCCACCACAAAACAGATGTACTCTTTTCTTTTCTTCCCTCAAAAGTGGTTCACATTGAGGTCTGTGGACTAGCCACACTAACTGGTGCACTGTGAGCTTGATTGTAATTTGGGTGAACTGATCCTTTAATGGTTGACCGTGTAAAAGTACAGTCTCATACGTGTGCACGTCACAGTATCTTAAGTGATGACCTCACCTTCGAACAACCTGTGCACTGGTCCGCCTCCTTCCCCGCCTTTGCCCCCTCCACCTCCTCTTCCTCCTCTTCATCCTCTCTGTATTGATAAACATATCTCTGATTGTCTCCCACATCTGGCAGCTTCACCGGATCAGACGCTGTCTCATTCATTGTCACTGAAGTTTTGCAGGTTGCCTCCCTGTTAGGAAATGCTGCCCAAGATCTCCTGTCTCCAATAGCCAGTGGAGGGAGGTGTCCTTTGGGACTCTGCTCCTTGTCATAACCCAGCAAGTTCTGAATGTAGGAGGGCAGTCTGAACTCGGCCACAAGAAGATTAGGTGCAGAGGCCGTGACCAGGTTCCTGTAGAGCACGGCTGGGATTTTTGGGGAAGGTGAGCGAGATTTAGGGTCTTTGGACAGGTTTGAGAGTTCAGGCTCTTCCTGGTTGGGCTGGTACATGATGTCTGAGCAGATGCTCTGTCTGTAGTTGGTCTGATTCCAGATATCCTCCAGTTCTTCTTCTTCCTCCTCAAACTGTTGGTGGTTGAGGTGGACAGGCTCGGTATCCAGCAATGCAGACTCTTGAAACGGACCTGAGGCTGTTTCACTGTTCTCCCCTGTTTTAGTGCAGTCTATACCTCCCACCTCTAGGGAGATGAGCCTCCCCACTACTCCTTTAGGCTGCTGGACATCGGGACATGGTGCTTCAGTGCAAAGCTTGATGCTGCTGGAAGTGGAGATCCCAGAGTCTACTGAGTCCTGACGAACACTCACTGTTGATTTTAGATTCACTACCATGTGAGAAGATTGGCTCAGGCACTGAGGTGCAGGGTTCTCTTCACGCACACCCTGGACTCTTGCACCTTTATGGTACTGGTGTCCATTAAGATCTCTAATGAGTGTATGGACACTGGGGCACTTGTGTTTATGTTTTGCAGTACTCTGGGCTTCGTTCACATAAATGGGGACTTGTGAAGGATGGCAGGTTTCATCCCTTTCAGGTGTGCTGGTTTTAACCTTTGATGGCATTTTGTCCCACTCCGGCCCTTGACCCTTTTGCAGACTGAACTGGGTTGTAGGGAGGTCCTTACGAAGTTCTGTCTGGTTCTCATGCGCTTCCGGGGGAAGAGGAGGTTGTGGCTGGACACTCTTGTTTGCATCAGGTGGATCTTTTGCTACAGCTGTGGAATTCTGTGGTACTGAAAAGCTGACATCTCCCGAGCTGTGTGTGACAACAGGAGTGGCTCGGGTCTGTTTGAAAGAGCTCAGGGCTGTTTGTCTCTGGGAGTGGGGATCTGGATCAGTCCTTGATCCATTTTTAGACTCGGGGGGAGCGATAGTAATGATGTCCTGAATACTGGGGATCAGGGTCATGTCCTTAGGTAGGTCAAAGCTCAGCACTGAGCCTAAAGAGAGGACTCTGCAGTGGCTTCTCACCTGACTGGTGGGAAGTAAATTGCTTGGCCCCTCTGATACAGCATACGGAGTAATGCTGTATTCTCCTGAACACTCTGTGTCAATGTCCTTCAACAGGGGATTCTTCACATAGGCTATAGCTTCCACTCCATCCCCACTGGCTGGGCTCTTTGGTGAACTCTTCTTCCTCCTGCCTTCCTTTAGAGGCCATGTATGTGTGTCATATGTTACTGCCTCACAGTCAGAGTGAGGCATCCCTTCTGTTTGCTCTTCCACTCCCATGATTTTCTGGATAGTGTGTCTGCGAGCGTCTCTCTTCCTCTTTCTTTTCTTGCTCATTCTCTTGAGGCTGCTGAAGATGGAGCTGCCGCCGCTCCCTGTCAGGGAGTGGAAGGTCACGTTGGTTGTCTGAGGTGCAGGTGTGGAGGCAGATGGCAAGGAGGAAGAGGATGGCAAGAAAACCGGGGAGGCTGAGGCTGCGGAGTGGCTCTTTTGGCGGGGCAGGGTGATACTCTCATACACAGGGGCCACAGCCAAGTTGTTATCCTTGACATGCAAGTAGGTACTTACCTATTAAAAAGAAAAGAAAGGATATGAGGTGTGTATGTGAGCTCTCATTTCATTTAAGCTGCAAATATGTTACTGCAGAACTCTAGAGAGACTGATGCACGCTGCAGGCCAGAGCCCTGCAGCCCTCGGCCCTCTGTGACACCAAGCACCGTTTTATATGTTACAGATGAATGATGACATGAAAGAAAAAGAAAGACAATCAACTACTTGTCATAGACAAACATGGGTCTCTTTTTTTTCCATATCTCACACATAGAAAAAACCCTATGGATTGAGGAAAACAAGAGCCTTACACAGCAACACAGATATGTATGAAAAACATATACGACAAAAGAAAAGATAAAAGGACAAAAGAATATTGACACAACTGCAATCGCACACTTGCAAGAGTTAATCAAAATCATATGTGGTTGTACATGCCGTCATAGCCAGCTGTAATGGCTTGACCTTTCAACTCTGTGACTAATCTCTTGTTTCTGTGGAAGCCCCAGACTATAAATCACAGTGTGCAGTTTGGGGCCCCTTATTGAAAGTTCAGCACCAGTTCTCTGTATAATGACTGGGCCTGTTTTGCAGCTCTCCTGCTGAGAGCCATTTTGGAGCACAAGATTCATAGGAAGTGAGAGCTGGGTCACTTATTTCACACAATCATGGCAGAACCAAACAAGACAAGACAAATTTCCATCAGCATGGTAAAATGACATAAGGAGATAAGTGTGCTTCTATCAACAATCGCAGCAGGGAGAAGATTATATGCTTCTCTTACTCATCACTCTCATTCTGCCTTTTTCACCAGGGCGTTCCAGCTTTTAATCCAGGCTCATTGAACAAGATATGGTCCAAAGAAAAATTTTAGTGTTGGTAGAAAGTTGGGTTGTAACCATTCATCTGAGTTTACACAAAGCAAGCTCAGTTCCATGACTCCTTTACTTATAAGTGCAGATATTTCACAGCACTGTCTGTTTCAGTTTAAGTTAACTGTATTCATTATAGTAACTTCTAAAGACGATCTTTTATTTTTTGGAAAGATGACAGATTTTTGTTCACTTATTGGGAATCAGACATACTGCTGCATTCCTTCATGTATATGTTTTTACAAACAGAGTGGAACCTCTCTATTTCTCCCCCTCAATAAATATCACAAAAAACTGGACTTCATTAAAATTATAATCGTGTTGGTTTTGGATTTGCATTAATGACTGCAGTTAAGTAGGAAATGGTAAGTTCTGACAGTAAAATGGTTTGTTGTCTTTTCTATCTTTCTCACATTAACTGTAAATTTTCCAGCCACAGTGTCTTTGGAAATGGTGTGAGGGCAATTATGGTTGCATTGGCATGACTTGTTTCCCTTTAATCTTACTCAAGGCTAACAGACAGCGAGCAACATGGGAGAAGCTGCAGACTGACTGTATGTTGCAACAGAGGTTAGTAGAGCATGCTGCCCTCGGAAAACAACTGGACACAGCATGCAGCCCCAGCACACTTCGAGACGCAGCATGCAATGGCAATTCACACCGCGCAATTTACCTCGTTTGCACTCTGCCGATAAAGCTTTCTCTTTCGCTTTAAACTACCCAAAGTATTTTCCAAAAGCCCCTGGCATCGCCTCCAAAAGTTTTTACAGGTAGAAGCTTGAGCCACAGTGGGCTGAGGGAGAAAATAGGGAAAAGGAAGACATGAAGGCCAAAGGAGAGGGAGGAATACAGTCAAAGAGGGAAATCCCATGCAGCGTCACTACAGAGAATAAATGTTTGTCCTTTACAGACAAAATCACTTTTTTCAGTACTTTTGGGGAAGAAACATATGCATCCAGTGCTAATGGCATCTTATAATAGTGTTCAGTAACTTCTAGTGTGAAGTGACATAGGTGTTTCTTACCCTGTGGACAGACTCAGAGGTCTCCTCCACTACCTCCTTCGTCCTAGCAGTTGGATCAAGCACCTGAACCTGGCTGTCCCCTTTGTTACCAAAGCTAAGGATGAGATTGACCGTGCCCCCTAGAGTGGGGCTTCCGGGTTCTTTGAGGACCACAATAGATGGTTTAGGAGACTCAGAAGAGGAAGCCTCACAGCCCCGTGGCCCGATACTGTTCATGACTTCATACCCATCTTCTAACTGCTTCTCCTCCTGTTTCCCAGCTGGTCTAGGCAGCTGGGATGAGGGCTGGCTGTCTTCTGCTGTTTTTAAGTTGTCGTCATCGGTGGTGATGACTGGGGACTGATGGGACTGGCAGGCCTCTAGCTCAGGAGTGGAATTCTATGTGAGAAACCATAGAAAGAAAAAATAGCAAATATTCACTTTAAACTTATTTCCAGTAGCAGGAAACATATGTCAACCTGGCACTGTTTTCTTATTTTAGTTTTTTCAAGAGCATATTTTTTTAGCTAAGGACTCTAAAATACATGAAAATAAATATGGTCTCTAAACTAAAGACCTTTAAGCACATTCACCTCTGTTAATGGAGAGCACACGGTGGCCTCAGAATAAATGTTATCTTGAGAAGAGTCCAGTCTGCTCTTTTTGTGAAGCCAATGTCGTTTCTGAGCCCTCCAGTGCACCAAGATCCACCCGAGCATGCTCCTCAGTTCCTCCATGCGCTCTCTTACCTGCAAGATATCACTCAGGGTTTGCAAAGGTAGAAAAACTGAAATTAACAATATTCTCAAGGAAGTGTGTAATCCTGCTCACCATCTGCGTGAGGTGGTGGTCTTTGTCTAAAAGGTTCTTCCCTGTGGCTGCCAGCTCATCAAACTCCTCAAACCTTTGCTCAATCTGCATGTCCAGCTCTGCAGCCAGTGGCTTCTGACCATCCTTCCCAAGATACAAGGCAGTATCTGAGAAAATACATGACCTGGTGTCTTCTGTCCATGAGCTATCCAGAGGAATAGGGATGGGGTAAGAGATGATGAAGGAGACAAGGAACAGGATTATGAGAAAAGTCATACAATCACAAAGGATGAGAATGACCAGACTCTCCCCAATAGACCAAAACATTCATCGTCTTGTCACACTTGGCCCGGGAAACTCGCTGACCTGCTCAGCACGTCTTAAATTAGCCATTTCACCAGGGATCTGTGTTTGACAATAAGAACATTTTGGTTTTTTCCCCCCTGACACCATGTTTTCACAAAGACGATTACAATAAAGGGGGGTTGCTTCATCCCTATGTCTTTCTTACATCAAAGCGAGGTAGCTCCTGAAGAAGTCTTGGATCTGCACAAACTGTTGCAGACGAGACTTGTTCTCCATCAAGCTTTTCACCAGCTCAGTCCAGGCCTGCAGCGTGGCCTGGATCTTTGCCCTAAATATGTGTGCTCTCTCTGGGCAAAGCTCCTCCAACCGAGAAGCCTGGTCCTCCATCTTCTTCACCTCCTCCCTGATGACTTCATAGTCAATCTGTGGAGAATCACAGTGAAACTCTGTCATCTCCTATCAAACCTGGTCTCACTCAGCCTGTACCAATTCGATCTCTGCATGAGTATGACCTCACCACTATGGCTTTATGCATACCATTCATCTAGAGGCTCATATGGTGTACATATGGGCTGCCACGCTATAGCAAGTTTGCAGTCTTTTTCTTTTGACAAGGCAGTAATTAATAGCACTGAGGGTTTTCTGGGAGTAATACTTCATAGCGTCTCTGCTACAGCAAGCCTCCAGAACACTGAGTTGTGGATGCCTGTATGCTGACGGCACAGTTATTTCAGTTTAGGAGATTAGGTCATTTCTGCTCTTTAATGGTATCACATCCAGACAGCTGTGTGCGTGTGATAAGCATAATACTGCCCAAAAATGACTAACACAGAACTTCACCATCCCCGAACTCTCCCATCCTGTGACCACTCAGACGCACGTACACACCCTCCAGATTTACTCACAAACTCACACACACGCACACACGCACGCATGCACACACACACACACTTTGAGAGCTCACAGAACAGTGACTCACACAAGCATAAATAAATATCCTGTGTGAATAATAAACTTTTGCACGCTCCATGTGTGTGATTGCACAGTGCAGTTTATATAATAAATTAAACACAGCACAAAGTTGGGTGAGCTGGCCCTTTTTTTAGATGTGAGAAAATCTGGCACAACAGGAAACAGACTGTGGAACAATGTGTTGGAGAGAGAGTGCGAGAAAGAGCGAGGGTCAGTGGAATGGAATACTGGATCGTATTAGCACCAGTGAATCATTTTAAATGTTTAAACCATAATCACAGCATGTGTCGGCATCTTCCTCCCACCTCCAGGTGGTCCTGCTTCTCCTGCAGAGTTTCTAGGCCACAGCGGTCTGGCTCACACTGGACTGCCATGTCTGTCTCCCTCTCTAGGATGTCCAGGCTTAGCTCCTTGCTACAGCTCAAGCACTCCTCCACTCGCACCGCCAGGCTGGCGTGCTGGTGAGGCACAAAGACATCAGAAGAACTCATGGGATGTCATTAAGTCATCATACATCACTGTGTATTATTTGTTGTCCAGTGAGAGCCACATTGCAAATTAGTTTGTAAAACAGTGTCATGGAGCTGCCACTAGTATGTGTGCATATGCTATTTTAACATGTGCTGCTTTTTTTTTTTCTTTTTCTTTGTTACCAAAAAATAAATCAAATGAATGCAAAATTCTCATTTGAAGGGAAGAAGTGGCTCATTAGGGACCCATTAAAGTACATAGCCACAGACAAAAAGAAACCAGATGTGGCTCTATTGTTTTGTGCAACTGTTTCTAGCAGAAGTGGGTGGACTTAAAAAACCATTCAGCCTCATCTAAGATGACTAGCAAACACTGTTGATAACCATTGGATTTAATGGATTAGGCTCAGACCTGTCATGTGAACACACTATCTGTCCTCAATGTCAGTACCTCACTCAGGAGCTCCTGGATGGCCTGGTCATGGCTCTGTGATCGGCCTCTTTCCCTTGCAGTGTCATTCAGCATCTCTACGGCCTCTCGTAGTTCCTCCACAGGGTCCCCCATGTTTTCTATCATCGGCTCTCCTCCGGCACTGCTTTGAAGTCCCAGCAAAGTAGGAGCTGAGGAAAGCTCACTCTGGAGAGGCTGTTAGGTACGTAAAGAGAGATTGACAGACGAATGAGCCAAAATTATGAAAAAGTTCTGTTAACCCAAATTATACACAACATACTTTCTCATTATAGTGGTAGACTAGTCCATTAATGCAGAGAGTTTTTGGTTTTATTTTCATAATGCCACCCTAGTACTTCAAAATTTAATACTGAAATATTATTATAGTAAAAAAAAAAAATCAACATTGCTGCAACTAATCCACACAACACACACTATCCAGAGTTTTGTAAAGGACTATATCTTCAGTAGAAAGTAGTTCCATTAACCATTTCTAGACATTGTGTCTAGAAGGACATGCTGTTGAATTGTTTTCACTTTGCTTTGTGTATATTCAAAGCATCACCACTGAAATATTATGCAGCTCCATTATACTGAGTAGAGGCAAAAGAATATCTCAAACCCCTAAAATGCTCCTCACCTGTCCCAGGCTGTACTGACTGTCACTGAGCTCCTGGCTCTCCTCCAGCTCCACACGCTCCAGGAACTCAGTCAGCATTCGTGTATCCTGCAGCTCTGAGCTCTGCTGGGTCAGGGCACACTGGACACGATGGTACCTGGGAAGTACATACAAGCAGGAATGTTGTTATGACCAGTTACACCTTAGCTGTAATCCACATCCGCACGTATAACCCCACATCCTTCAGCTTAACCACAAAGAACCCACATGCAGCATACTGAGTGCATGACACCATGCTGGAGCACTGTTTAAAGTAATCATATATCATGTCTCACATAAACATATCCTTTACTTCACAGAATGAAGGTAGTCTGTCTGTGCAGAGTTTATTTGAGATGGTAAAAGGAACAACTTGAAAGAGTATTTTTTCCAGAATAAATGAGCCTTAAGCTGCTTATATGTAGCGTTACATAGTGACATCATTCCAAGTGTCTTACAGCTGCTTAGCAAGAGCCTCTACCTGCATCAGTGAGACTCTACAAGTGTCTATCCGTGCCGCATCTGACACCCCCACCCTGGAAACAATTAAACTCAGGCCTTTCCATTTCTTTATTTTCTCTGGTCATCTTTGTGTTCTTTACAAGGTCTGAACTCGTGTTTATTGGTACAGCTACAGTTTGTCCAGTAAACCAACCATCATCACGAGTCCGACCTGTCTTTTGACTACCAGAGAGGTAGCTATCAACTTGCAAACATAAAAGGGGTGATTCTGACACACACTAGCAAGCTGGGGCTGCACATCACGGCTGTGGGCTAGACCTTACTACGTGCTGCATGAATCACAAAAGCATAAACCTGATCAGTGAATGAGCACATGGAGAATATTTTTTGCCAGGCTAGAAAAAAAAAAACTTGAGATCTGTGGATATATTTTTTTTTTGGTTTTCATGGTGAAAACTGTTTGTCTTTATTAGGAACTAAACTCTTGTTGGATTGAAGACATTGCAACACCAAACCTGTGTTCTCTTGGAAACACTGAGTCTGAATCTGTAGCTTATTTTCATTGGCCACAGTGATGAACGAAGCCACCAGTCTGAGATTGTTCACATCCATAACATCGATCTTTCATCATGAGAGACATCAGGGGGTTACCCTCTACCTCTCCTCCTCTGGAAAACTCACTTTCTTTCCACCTCCTCCATGCGTTCCAGCAGACCTCGTGTGTGTGGGTGACTGTGGCCGTAGAGGCGGTCCACCTCCTGCCTCAGGGCACTAAGCTCCAGGCTGCGTGCTGCCACCTCTTTCTCCAGCAGACAGCTCTCCCTCTCAGCCATGCTCATTGTCTCAGGGTCACCGGCCAGCACTGATTCCTTCATGGAAAGCTCAACAGACTCCAGCCAGGCTTCCAGGCTGCTCAGGGCCTGGAGCACGTTTACAACCTGTAAAGGAGAGACGCAGAGAGGCTGGTAATGTACAGATCATGCCGCTGTGATTTGCAAGTGATTTAGTGCACAGTGAAAACAACCAGAGGTGATGTAGTGTACAAAGAACACAAGAGACACACCTCTGACCTACATCTTTTAATAAAAACCCCTTCACAAAATAAGTCATCAGTCTGAGTGGATTTGTAACCTCTTTCTATCCCATAATGGAATTATGTGAAAGCACAATTTATATCCCTTGGATTATCCTTCATAAACTGTTAGGGATATAGCTTACAAACGCTCCAAGCTAAGCTGGTGAAGATGAAAGCAAATGAGCTTCTAAAAATGAGTGTATGCATACAGCCCAGGCTGTGGGCCTGCATAAAGCTTCTCACAGTGGGAGGGGAGAACTGATCCAGATAGACCCATCATAACCATAAATTTCCCCTTACAATTTCAGAGTTAAGTAACTTGCCTCAGTATGACTTAAGAGGAGTGCCTGCTGTGAGATGTTTTATGAATCTTACCCTAAAACCCAGCTCCTCTGAGGCCTGCAGAAACACAGTGTTCCTCTGGTGCCTCCTCCGCAGCTCTTCCCACAGGACTTCCAGCTGGCTGAGGAACTCCTCGATCTTGGCGCTGCCTGGATGCTGCGCACGGACCAGCCCGCGGCCCTCCTGAGGAAGGGGTGTTAAACTGATGAGAGCCTCTGATGACTAGGTACTGGGATTTATGTTGCAAAATATAGGCTTAATCTGAAGCATTGGGTAACCAAAGCAGTCTCAGATGAAATGTCGGCTTGTTATTTGAATAATACACAAACCAGACCTGTCAAGGCGCCCAGTTTGCAAAATATGGGGAATATTTTCATTCAAGGCATTCATCCAGTACTTATGTTTTAAGAGAAATGGTGTGCTTTGGCTTACCCTTTTGACCACTTCTATTCTGGCTCTATTGGTGAGGATTTCTTGTTCCAGAGCATGTTGACACCTCCTGGCTGGCTCCAGCCCATCGAAGCTGGCTATTGAACACACCTGTGTGGCCATGGACACGTTGTCTTTCAGCCAGGACAGAGTCTGAGGAAGAGAGGAGAGACAGACAGGGAAAGGGTTAAACAGATGAAGAGTTTAATAGAGTATTCTTTGATTGCAGAACAGCAGAAAAGATCCAGCATCTAGGTGATGTTGCCCATCTTGACCCATTCAATATCTCCAATTTAAAAACAAACAAACAAAAAAATCAAGACAATTACTGGAAATGAAGGAAGTGTGGCGCACCAGTCAGCACATAGCCACACATGAATGCAAAACAATTGAGTCTACTTTAAAAATATGACATAATGTCTGTGGTGGTTATAAGAAAAGTGTGTTATAACTGATGAATACAAATGTAGTGCTGACATGACAATTCATATTCTGTGGTGGTGGGTCACAGGATGAACCATTTTTTATCAACATCTGTTCCTTAGTGTATAGAGAGAATTTTGAAAATGATATCTACTATAAGGGGAAATGTAGCTGTGGCTGGCAAGGGTCAGGTCACCTTGTCAGCAGACACAGTGAACCTCTGAAGCTGCATGTGAAGCTGTGGGTGGCCTCGCGGGGCGGTGGCTAGCCTGGGCTCTGCTCTGGGCTCTGCTCCAGGCTTCCTGCGGCAAAGAAAACACGGACATGTGACTCCAATTATGACTTACATAAAGACCTCTCATTATGTAAGTCACAGAGAGAGAGAGAGAGAGGGAGAAGTCGGGCTGAAATGTCACCTTTCACCCTTCGATTGATGTCTGACGATGACATCATTTGCACTGGCAGGGCTGTCTCCCATGGCTGAAGAGGTGTGGTTCGCCAACTGCTTCTCCTGGCTTTGGCTGCTCACTGTTCTCCCACATTTAACAGTACTCTGTGGACAAAAGAGAAAAAGTCTCTGTGAAATCCAAAAGATCATCAACATGACACTTGATAATGTTTTGATTTTTCTGCCTGCCCCAATGAATAAACATTGAGTGGATGCATAAACATCTCAGATAAAGGATGTAATGCCATGAGCAGTCAACAGACAGTGACACGTTGCTGTAGCTCGCTGCTAACGTGAATGTTATAGTGTAGCTGGAGGCTGGACAACATGGAGAGCTGCCCAGAGTGGAGTAAAATCCCTGCAGTAACTGACACAACTTTCTTACAAAGGCTGGCTATACTCGGTGAAATAACCCAGACTAGGCTAAAGATACAAGCTGCTTTTTCTGTTTGACAGGATCAAAGCTTGTAATAAAAATACTTGAGATGGCAGCAAAGGTTTCGGTAAATTAGAATTGCTTTATGAATGAACAAAATGTCGCCAACATGTGCCATACCGCTCTGATGACTAAAAAGTTGGAAATATATCCCTATTTTCTCTAGTCCCAAATCTCATTAAAAAGCTGCAGTGTTTTTCAGCCTTGGATACTGATTTCCATGGCTGCCGGCTCCAACTCTGTTCAGTGGAGTTTTTAGCAAGGTCAAGCGCCGAGCTATAGACCTTGTCTATGTGCACAAATATATTAAAGACATCAACAGCCACTAAGCCTCTTTTAAAATCATCTGCCCAACCATTAACTATCTTTAAAGGCTGGCCAAAACACTCTGCTGTGGGTTTTCTAATGAGAGCTGCATGTATTTGGACTATTACAGAACCACAGTGGGGTTTCCTGATAGTTTCTGTTTTTACCAACTGCAGTCCACTATAAAAACATAACATAACATATATATGGAAGAATGCTTATATAACACTAAGAGATGTTACTTATTAAGCCATTTTTGTGTCTATTCTTTGTGCCTGTGTTCTTTATATAGGTTTTTAACTGTGAAGCTGTTTGTAACCAAGGGAAATAAAACAAGTGACATGAAGTGGAAATAATGAAAGGAATTGTAAATTTATTCAAGTGTTCTGTTACACTGACATTTCTCTAACTCTATGACTCATGCTGACCATGCTGTTTTTATTGTTCTATAGAACATAAGCAACAAACAGCAAGGCAAATATAGATGTGTTAATGCTTTCATGTTAAAAAAAACCTCCATCCATCCATCCATCCATCCATCCATCCATCCATCCATCCATCCATCCATCCATCCATCCATCCATCCATCCTATATACCCGCTTATTCTTAATTATGGTCACAGGGATCTGCTGGAGCCTATCCCAGCTCTCTCTGGGTGAAAGGCAGGGGTCCACCCTGGACAGGTCACCAGTCCATCACAGGGCCACATAGAGACAAACAACCTCACACACTCACACTCACTCCTATGGGCAATTTAGAGTCACCAATCAACCTGACATACATGTTTTTGGACTGTGGGAGGAAACCAGAGTACCTGGAGAAAACCCACACAAGCACAGGGAGAACATGCAAACTCCACACAGAAAGGCCCCTGGTGGGTTTCTAACCAGGAACCTTCTTGCTGTGAGGCAACAGTCCTAACCACTCATCCACCGTGCTGCCCGTTAAAAAAATCAAAAATGCTAAATTTACACAGCAGCCAAAAGTCACAAAATAAACATTAATAATAGAGTTTTATTGAGTAACTTTAATTTAAGCATGTAATTTTCTAACTAGGTTTACAGAAGAAGTGAGTCACCTAGAGAAAAGTTCCACCTTCAAAATTATTCAAGACATGCAGTAAATTCAAGGGGTATAACCTCATTTACTACCGTGCTACTCATTTTATAGGCAAGTCTGAGATTCACAGAGACACATTATCCGTCAGTGAAGTGGTAAAGCTGCAAAACTATCATTCCAGTGTTATTAATTTAACAGACTTTATAGCCACTGCTGATGTTTCCTCCCCTGATATTTGCCCTTGTCCACCATCCTTCACTGTGGCTTCCACTGTAAACAACTCCCAAGGTGCACTGCACACAACATCCCACTCTACCATATGAAAAAGAATTAAATCAGCCACAGGAAAGAAAAAGCCATTTACTATCATATGCACTGGTCTTCTGTGTTTTCAGGCCTCATCCAATCATCTTCTATTTTAGTATAAGTCTCCTATCTGGGTACTATTGATTCTTAAATGATTTCTTCTGATCTTCTCCACTCCTGTGTGTCTTTCTGCAATGTGCTATGAAGTGATGTCAGCCAAGAACTATTACTTAGCACCAAGCCCATCTGGTCCGCAGCCTCAGCATCTGGCTGCAATTAGCCAGAGAAACAGACAATAGCCATATTTACCTCCAGGAACAAGAGGCCATACTACTGCTAAAACAGACATTAACATACGTATACATTATGTATATATTCCAATCACAGCTACCTTTAACTGACTGAGTCAAATTGCACCAGAGAGATACTATGACAACAGAAGTTTGCATATGCACGCACGTCTGCAGATACATAGTACTGTCTAGCAGCACACATGCAAATGTCTCAGAGTCAAAACTAGCCCAGAGACCTGTGCAGCTGCACCTCTTAATCTTAAAAACACTGCAATCAATTCAGCACACCCGGGAGCTGAACTTAAAGTGCTGTGAAGGTATGTGACAAATTACTTTTACTGTTCAACTGGTGGTTTGGTCTGGCACAGTTTGGCCTTTGGGCTCTAGGGTTTTGGTTGGAGTGTCTTATTAATCCTTCCATAAATTGTAAAAAGTGGGGCTCTATCAAACACTACATTCAGGTATCACCCAGCTCCCAGTGCAATAAAGACTACTACCTGCACTGAAAGGGCTCAGGACAGCCATACCAATGAGCTAAGCTCCTGTTGAGTTAGTCAGTGTTGCTGGCCTGATGGTTCCTCTTACAGGTGGAGAGACCAAAGGGCGGGTAAGAGCCTAAGGACATGAACAGGGATAGAGAAACTCTTCCAGAAACCCAGGGAGAGCTGAAGCTAAAGTTTTCTCTCCTCTGACATCAGCAGCATTTTCTCAGTGTGCAAACCAAGCACTTCATAAGAGTCCAGGGTCAACAAGAGGAGAGGAGCACTGCATTATGGGATACCTCTGAACCAAATAGCCACTGTATATTCACGTATGGATTATAAAGACCTTAAACGTGTTAAGACTAAATATATACTTAGTTACTGTTTTTTAAGTGCAGCACACTCTTTAGTTCACAGTGTTTTCTTGTAGGTTTATGAGCACTGGGGTCACTGTATGAACAGCCACGTGTTCACTAAAGTGCTGGTAGGCCTTCAAGATGAGGAATGTCTGAGGAATCCACGTGTTCTGGAGATTATCTGTCAACCTGGACGGACCCACAGTCTGTCTATTCTTATAGTAGAAATCCAATGACTGGTTACTTTTGTTAAATTAGTTGAAATCCAAGATATATTTTTTTTTTACCATAACATGAAATTTCGAGTCAGAGGAAAAGGCTTGTTTGCACTGGCACACCCTGGAATCATGTTGTACAGTCACAAGTTGACATTTTTCATGGAAACTTATGAATTCTTGTGCCAGGGTAAATAACAGCTCTAAAAGCTTTTCCTGTGACTTCTACAGGGCGATATTCATAATATTTGCAGACTGGGGTTCTGGTCAGGAGATAGAGACTCCTAGCAGGAAAACAGAGAGCGAAAGGACATGTTGCTCTGTTCGATCCTGTTGTCTGATTTTTAGAGCTGGTATTAATCTGAACTTTTTTATCAATGGGGTCCTCACAACTAGGACATCAGATTAAATGCAATTAACCAAATGGAGGGATGGAAACCCAGCAGTATACTGGGTTGAGTAGAAACCACTGCGCTGACAGAATATACGAAAATACTGTTATTTAGGAAAAAAACTGCTTATTGTAAATCAGGTATTTTCCAAACCAAAGGACAAAGTGCGTCACTTTCTGCAGCCACAGATGCCGTAGCACTGGAAGAAGCTGAGCTCATCCTCTGCCAGCACTGACGGCGTTGTTCTCTCCCAGTCGTGAGCCACAGTGTGGTTACTCCAGTAATAGAACAAAATACCAGAGGAACTTACCACACAGCCTTTCAGACGATTCTGCTCCTCCTTCACCTCCTTTCCCATGATCCTTTGCGTCTCTGTTCCCACGTTCCACTGGGCTTCTTGGCCCAGTGTCAGGGGGTCAGCATCTTCCCTGGTGAAAGTGGAGCCAGTGGGAGAGAGCGTAGTCCTGTCACTCCTGCAGGACAAGCAGAGCAGCTGACAGCAAGTCTATGATGAACTCCAATTATAGCGCTGAAGTTGATAAGACACATGAGATGATGTAATACTTGAATCTAAAGATAGCCCACTGACATGAGAGTCTCTCAGCCTGTGAAATATTTGGAAAGCAGAAGATGTTGGCGATAAATGCATGACTGTGACCTTACTCCTAACTACATTTATTACCACTATCATACATCTTTATTGCCAAGGTATAAATATTGTAATATTATCATGTGAATTAAGATAAAGTGAAATTTGCCATAAATATTTGTAATCCCCTGAAGAACCCTACGATTTTAATAACATGTTTCCTTTATACAATCAAATCAAATCAAAAATATTTTTCACAAATCTTGTTTCCCAGTTTACTACATGATTTAAATGATATATATTTAGTTCGGTAGCTGTTACTTCTGACAGTATAATAATACAAAAGCCAGGATTCTTACATAAGGCTATTAAAGTAACTATAAACTTCATTTACAAATTTTATACAAAATATGCATGTAATGTATTTACTTTAGGTTCAGCTGGCTATTCGAGGTGACCACAGTTTTGAAACTGTGAGAACAAACCAGGCTTACTTAGAAAAACAAGACATTATTCACCTCATGCAGTAACTCGAACAAATGGTCGAGCAGTTTTCCAAGCAGCGCAGTAAACTACGTTAAAAACCCAAAAGTGGGTGATGAGTGATGCGCTGTGTGTCAGTCTCCAGACATCCAGACAGACCGGGCTGTTGCTTTGCTTATAATTTTTCACTCATTCAAACCCAAATTAAACAAGGCTAATCAAGAGCTAAAATTCTTTACGTGAAGCTCATGTTCATTTGGAAAACTTCTTAACAGGTTTTGCCAATGCAGATTGTTGAAGTACAGTAAAAACAAAAAAAAAAAAAAATACTGTTCCAACTCCAGTGGAAAATTGTGGAGGACCAATTACTGGGTGAAATGGCGCATGTATTGACAAGGCCACCGAAGTTGCTGATGATATCCTTGGCTTGCTGTCTTACCTGAAAATTTTCTGAAGAAGCGCCCAGCAGTCCTTCACCTCACTCTGCTTCAGTGTGACGCCGGCAGCCAGGGTAGGATGGAGATTAGACAGCTGGGACACACTCACATCAAGCATCTACCACACACAGGCCCGTAGGTTAGGCAGAGAAGGCCTCGGCAACACACTTTCAAATGAGAAGGTGTTTCCTACCATGATTTGTCCGGCAATTTCACGGATTTCTCTGTCTCCGAAGTTGTCCAGCTCTTTGGATTCGGATATGCTTTTCCTCTGTGAGAAATGATATATATCAGAGGTGAGTTAATTTTGAATTTCCTTTTTTTAAGTAGAAAAGAAAGAAGCGGCCGGGGATTTTTACCATGTTGTTAATAGCAAACAATGTATTATTGGCTTGCTGGTAGAATGAGGACAACTCCAGTGCCAGCTGAAGATTTTCATGGCAGCTTTTCAGATGAGACTGGACCTTAAGCCACCTACACAGCCAACAGATGACAGAACAAATAAATTCATTTGTCAAGTCATCGCGAATGAAGCTGTTTCATTCTGCATATTAGTTCAACTTAAGGGACAAAGTGTACAATTTATTAATGTGTTTCCTCCTGCTGGAGATGTTTTTGCCATCTGTCTTCCCCTGTTTCTCCAGTTTTAGGGCCAAGTGGTTGATCTCCTCATAGAGGTTTCTGTATAGCTGCTCATCCTGCAAGGAAACAGAAGAACAGAATCCAACTATGACCTCAGCTGTCTTTACCATACACCCTGGGAGACAAATTACAGACAGCCATAGATAAATGACCGGGAAGGCTCTACTGAATTATAACATAAACCATTAACATTTGGGAATGTGTATATCTTTATATCAAGAAAGTTCTTTAGCAAGTACGTAAAATGTTTTAATCACTTGATCCTTTTACTGTTCCTTTACAAACGCTCACCTGCTTCAGATCTAAAATTCTTCTGGTCAGCTGCATTTTGTCAACATTTTCCCCTAAGATGTTCACCAGAGTCTGTTCCTCTTCCTGCTGGCACACATAAAAGTCAGTGTTTATAGCCTCTGTTTCTCAGGAACCCAACCATTATTTCTTTACACAGACACCAGGATTAAACCACATTACCCCAGCTACCAAGATGCTGAACAGAAATAGCTGTCAACATTAGGAGACAAACTTGTTACTAATACAGAGAGGAAAGAAAAAGAGGAACAAAATGAAGAATGATATATTTTTTTGTAAGCTTTATAAGCAACATCCTCCTGGACTTTCCCACAGGTCCGTTATCAATCATCAGTTCCCTCGGACATGAACAGAAATAAACACAAGCACTGAGACACGCTAGATGATTGCTTTTTGATAATGACAGGCAGATGTTTTACACCAGTGAATAATAAACAAGTGATGGCTTCAGGATACTGAGCTAATTTCCTGTATTAGCAAGTGTTGTGTTTTTTTTTTTAGTCAATTATCTTGACAACTGTTGATTAGGGTCTGTCTGTCTACTCACATTTGCCTCTGAGTCAACTGTTTTAGGAGTTAAGTGTTTCAGCTGGAGACCTTAATTAACACTCCTAGCTTTTGTGTTTAGATAAAGCCGAAGAGGAAATGAAGAAATGGAGGGTGGGTACAGGATCAAACATCTTAGGAGTGAGATGCCTGTGAGATTAAAATGCACCAAACTAACACAATTATCTGAAGTAGTCAGTGTTAAAATTTAAAAATGAAGACAGAGAAAATGAAAACGCCAAATCCCAAACATCCAACTGCTGAAAAACAGCTATTATTAAAAATGCAATGGTTTCAAATTCTTCTTACACTTGGTATGATAACAGAAAAGGAGGAATACGTTTTTTACCTTTTCTTTGATCCATGCTTCCAGCTTGTCCACTTTTTTGTTGAACTCCTGCAGGTTCTTGGCTCCACCCATGGCCCTGGTCTGATTTGCGGCCGTTTGTTTCAGGGTCTGCCACTGGTCCCTGAGCTGACTGAGCTGCTTCTTCACCAGATCAGATGTGGGGTTCAGCCTGCAGATCAACTGCTCACCCATCTTTTGAGACAGAAAAACAACCTTAAGATGTTGTTTATTTGAAGTTTGGTAGAGATGGAGCACTCAGGCTAACACAGAACAGTGGCTGCCAGGGTCATTGTTCATTTAATAACCAGCTTCCCAAATCTTGGAAAACTGCCATTTATGTCATGGATACAACCTTGAAAAATGTTGTGTCAGGGGGAGGTTAATTATCAGCAATGTACCATTTCCACAAAACTTTCTCCTGAGGGAAAAAATACAAACTGTCTTGACAGAGCTGACTAGAAAATTGACGGTCTGCTTTTCCCTCTGGTCTATGAGACCATTATGTTATGTGTTAGGTGATCTGACAGGTTCTTTTAGCACCAAAGACAGTGATTAATGGTTTCATTCAGATCTGCATTACTTGCTAAGATGTTAAAGCAAACATATCATTTTGGATATTTCAGTTAGAGTTCAGCCTCTTGTTGAATCATTTTGTTACCTGGTTGAGTTGAATTAGGGTGTTCTCAAAGTCTTTGAGGTCTCTCTGAAGTGTCTGTGAGGCTTCCTCCCAGTCCTGCAGGGGGCAGCGCTGAATATTACAGCCATCCTTCAGATCCTGCAGCTTGCCTTTGATCCATGCCTCTGCCTGAGACGCAGACACAGACAAAAATGTTCAAGATATGCTGCACACTGTATGCAACACCCAGCACTACCTTACGTGTGTTTAAATCTGAGAAGGCATCTGCTTCAGAGACCTGATGTAATATAACATAACTGAGATTGGCATCGGGAACACAGTTTTACTTCTGCTGACCAGGAGAGCTAACAGACCATAATTTCTTCCCCGACCTAAGTAATACAGAGCCTCAGACACATCAAGAACAGCCCTTTGTTCTCCAATGTCATGTTATGCTGAGCAGAAGTTTCTTTTGGCATGTGTCCGGACTCCATTGCATAAGACTTTGTCCTGCACAGCAGCCTTTTCTGGCAACATTTGTATGAAGTGAGAGCAGCAAATAGGGTGGCCAAAGTCAGAAAATGTTGGAAAGTACATTGTTTTCTGTAAAGAACCCAGTGTGGGAAGTCAATGATCCATCCAAGTCACAACAACTGAATGGAACAATAAATCAACTGATGTTCCTCCACTTCTAAAAGTGATCCTAAATGAGTCATACAGCTGATAAAATTAGCAGAATTTTATTTTCCAGCTTGTTGCTTTTGTGTATGCTGCAAAATGTCAAATAATACTTACACACATAAATAAGTCATTATAACATTACATCAAACAATCATTTCCCATGGAATCCAGTATGACAATGAATAATAGACTCTGTAGCAACCCTTCTTTTGAATCCATCAAAAACTTAAGACCACACACGATACGAACGCTCAACAACTCTTTGCTTTAGATTAAAATGTGATGTCACTTCTCCTCAGAGAGGCAGTTCATTAATTTTACGAGGCCCTCGGGGCAGCGGAGGTATTTCTAGGTTGAACAGAAGGAAAAGAGCTTGACAAAACAGGCCTGCCTCTATCTCCTCACACTGACTCCCATGGCTTTATAATGACCTCATACAGGAAGTCTATGATTCCCTTGTTTCTTCCTGTGCACTCTCCACAACAATAGTCTGTTTATCGACATGTACAGTTGGGCCATAGTCTGGCTATGTAGAGAGCAGATGTATGCAGCTCAGACTGCTTGTGATTTTTTTTTTTTTTTTTTGTAAAAAATGTGTGGCCACGCTGGAAACATCACAGCAGTCAACACAGAACAAATCTGAAAATAAACTCCCCATTTCATCTGTATGCAGAAACCACTGTTTTTCAGATCTTTTCATTTCTACAAGCTTCAAACAAACCCAGTTGAACCAGATTAGTTGGAAAGTGAGGATGGTGTGCTCATCTTTACGCTCATAAAATGTTTACTAACAAGCCACATTTTTAGCCTCTCTGGAAATCAACCTGGCCCTGGGAAGACTGAGGGAGTGGAAGCCTCTCTACTTTCTCTATCATGGAAACGATATGATGAAAGGGGAGAGGTTTTGCAGAACAGCCTCTGAGACCTCAGTGAAGACATGCTTCTCCATGTGGTGACCTGCTTTGCTCTCTTAGCTTGAAACATTAGGGGCCTTTAAAGGTCTGTCTGTGGATGGCTCACTTCCACTTCCACAGTGGTGTAATACTGTAATAACACATTTTCATCAGCGATAGCAGTCAAGCAAATCCCTGTAAAACAAGCAGGTCTGCAGTTACTAAAACCTCTGTACAAAAAAAAAAAAAAAAAAAAAGCTAAAACACAAACAACCGCTTCCTCTGAAAGCAAAAGAAGTGTAAGCTCCACTTAAGAGTAAAGGGCCTGCTAAGCCTGTTAACATTAACGACGTGCTACAGAGCTGTTTTCAGCACGTACGCATATCATATGTTTCTTTCAGCGGACACATCCGAAATTCATTTCTTATTGTTGGAAGCTCACAGCCTATCACTCGAATTGGTTGCTCAACAGCGATCTGATGACAAAGCCAACTGCTGGACAAAATGTCCTTCAGCCGAACTCGCTGAGAAATGTCCTTGTACGTTGGGGTGGACGCAGCGATGAGATAACACAACCAGTTGTGCTGCTTGGCTGAGTCTCTCTGGGCCATAGGCGTGAAGAGATGGAGCCAAACAATGATCTCATCCCTAAATAATTGCTTCACTTGTGGCGGCTTCTCCTCCCTCTCTTCCCTCAGCCGAACACAGCTCATACAGTTCTCGAGACAAAATAAGAACCAGTACATATTTTGCTCTCCTCCGAGGGTCATGCAACAGGCAGCTTCCAGTCTGACTTCATTTCAAGAGTGTAACTGTTGCTTTTGACATAAACCCGCTCCAGCTTCTTTTCATTTAGCATCAGAGCACCAAAGGAGATGGGAGATACTGATATATTTCATTTTAAAATGATTTAAAACATCTCCGTCTGCAAAATAAACAGATTGTGGAAAAGTGAAGTGGAAAAAGTGTACCCTCTTCAAACATTTTTATTAGTTTCCACTTATACGAGGAAGCAGAGAAACTTAAGTGGGAAACACAGGCTCTCACTTAAGCAGCATGTGAAAAAGTGCTGCTTTTGGTTAAGTATGTAACGTTTTACCTGCAGTACTTCTTTGCTGAAGAGCGAGTTGCGCTGAGTGAAGCAGTCAGACTGGGACGTAACAGCTGCTGATGCTTCATTCTGGGTGTGTGGATGACTTTCTTTCCCTGGAAGCTCTTTTTTCTGTGATTCAGACACTGATATCTGTGAACACATAATGCAGACCTTCAGATCATCAATGTGATATGGTCCCGATACAATCGCTTCACACTGAGGGGATCTGTTCTAGAAATGTCCATTAATTTCGATTACACTTTTTTTTTTTTTTTATACTAACTGGAGACATTGCCAAGGTCCATCTTTAAAAAAAAAACCCTACTGTCAGCACTACATGAGATGAAATCAGCACAAATATCACCGTTTCAGTAATGGACAAGCATGCAGCTCTCCTATCAGGAAACATCTGGGCGCATGAAGGAAGCAAGAACGGACAGACCGTCTGTCTGACGTGTTTTACTGTCAGCCTTGCATGTAAACATATCACCTTTAAAGGTAAATCATGTGCAACAGGTAACGACACCACCTCATTCTCCAGTGTAATTATAAGCATTTTTGGCCATATGCATGAATAAAATATAAGCAGAACAAAGTAAAGCATTGTTGTGGTTACAGAATAAGAGATGGTATGAATGATTACTGTCATTTTTGTCTTAAAAGGGGAAATGAGACCATTGCTGTGTCAGTGTGTTATTATAAGCAGCCTCAATAAGGACTTCAGCAAGCCTTTTCTTTTGTTAACATCTTCCCTGACCTCATGTTTTCCAGTGAGTCCTGCCTCTGCAGGGTCTGCTGTAACACACACGGATGACTTCAACCAGGAACAGGCCAAATCCAACAGCCCACTGACTTTAAACAATATCCTACAACATGCTGATGCTGTTTTTCTTCTTTAATAAACTACAGCCAAAAGAGAGGAATATTTGTGAGGCGTTCAAAGACACGGTTGGTTCTATAACGCGTTTTCCACCTCTGTTTAACTTTGTTCCAAATGTATAATATAATAAACTCTTTAAGCTTGGCGAACCCACCACATGACTTCACTTCCTAAACTCCAAGAGATTCATCAGCTCCGCAGCTGCTTCGCAACTAAACAACTGTTTCTCCTCCGCTTTGAATGAAGTTAGGAAAACAGCATCATTATCAACAACGCGACAACCAATATAACAAACGATTTTAGGCTGAATATAACGCTCACATTGTTGTTGTTTTTTTTTAAATTAAACGCATGTTCATTGAAATAACAGCAACGAACTGACTATTTGTCGTTTTTTGTTCACTTTAGTTGCATCTTACCTGCTGGACGTCCGTGCGCTGAAATCCCTCCCCGCTGTCTTTTCTGAGTAAAACCTTAAATATGAAAACAAAATAAGCAGCACGCATTTGGTGAACGTGAGCCGTGAACGAGTCGAACAAGTTGGACGAGAAAGAAAAATTAAAGTAGGCAAAGACAGACACATTAAATGTCCCAACTACAGTAAATCTTACATTTTCTTTTTTAAAACTGACTTTTTGATCAAATACAGTTTCATTGCAGATAGATTTGTCAAATAATATGTCATAAATAAATAATCAAACAAATAAAATAAGGGGACAACAATTTGTGTTCTTATGTAGCCAAAACTAATATATTTTTTGAACTGTAAGTTTAAAAAATGTAATAAAACATCAGTGTTCTGTGCTGAGTTTGAGTGTAGTTATCAGCATATTATTTAAACCTGTTCAAAGAAGAGGATTTACAATTTAAAGTTGAATTTAAAAGTGAAAGCTTAACCCCAAAAGTGTTTTAATTATACTGAAATATTAAAACATATCATATCTGCATGTGATGTTTATTATTTCCATGGTTATTAGATTAGTATAAGTAAAGTATTAGTATTAGTATTAGTATTAGTATTAGTATTAGTATAAGTAAAATCTGTAGTTTACCTTAAACTGAGAATTGGGTTTATTCTCACAGCTCACTCCTAAGATCCTGGGCAGATGTGGAGCTGATTTGTTGGTGACGTTGTTGTTGTTGTTGTTGTTTTCAGATGTGGACCCTGGGACTGAACGCTGTGCTGGTCCCAGTGTCACCTTGTTGTCTGATCGTTCTTGGCTTCCAGAGATTGTGATCTTCTTGATGGATCTGGAGACAGCAGAGGGAGAAGCGACGTTCTGGTTCAGGTGGTCCTCTGCTGCCATGTGCTCCTGGTTGCACTTCACAGGGGCAACCTGCTTGACGATGGGTGAGATGAGACAGGGGCCATGTGCACAGACCTGGGATTGACTGAGGTAGAGCGAGTTCAGGTTGTGCTGTATCGTGCAGTTATCCAGACTCTGGCTCTGCAGATAACTCTGTGTAAACTCCTGGCATTTTGGCACAGCGGGGACTGACAGCCTCGTCCCAATGGTGAAGGGCTGCACCTTCCTCACAATACTTTCAGACATGACAGATGTCCCGATAAGAAAAAACAACAAACTGAAGTCCAAATGAGCATAAAAAAAGTCTGTCACATTCCTCTCTGCACCCTCCTCACTCAACAGTTGTCCAGTCTCTGTTCAGCAGGCAAGTGGAGGGAGAGCTCAGTTCTCCACCTTCTTATGCATGTTGAGAATGCACAGCACACAGCCCAGGATGGCTTCCTTGGACTCCTGGGATCGTATGCGGTCCCAGACGTGGCGCAGTGCTGTGCCAAGGTGGGCAGCGCCTGTAGAGAGGCTTCTTCTGAGGAACTGTGCCAGTGAGCCTGCCAGCCTGCTACTGAGGAGCCTGATAACCAGGGACCGCAGCAAGATGAAAACTGCTGGCATGCTGCCTGACTGTGCTATACAAAAAAAAAAAAAAAAAAAAAAAGAAAGCTCAAAAAAGGAGGGGTAAAGAGGAGGGTTGGTTAAGAGAAGGGATGAAGTCACCACCTCTCTCTCCCTCTTTTTTTGTCAGGAGCGACAGCAGAGAGGGGGCTGTAAAGCTTGGCTGTCAAAGCTTCCCCTCTGAACCTGGACAGAAAATCTGCCCAGATAAGAGGCGAGGAGTAATGGAGTCAGAGGGAGAGACCTCTGTCAGACCTCTTCAGTCACGGCTTATCCTCTATGAGGTAATATCCTCAGCTGAAACACACTCACACCCACACTGGCTGAGCCTTACCTTCACTTTGAACTGCAGAGAAACAGATTCAGCTCTTAGGTGTTCTGCTCTGTTCCAGCACCAAAACAATACAAAAAAAATAAAAGACAGATTTAAAAAAAAAAAAAAAAGAATCCAAGTAGTTAAAATCTAAGGAGAGAATCAGCGTCAGAGGCTCATGTTAGCGCTGTCTGCCCGGGAGTGAGAGTGCTTTCCTCTGCTGTGAGCCTCCTCTTTCCCCATCAGTGAGGTGCAGTTGTCACAAAGGTTACAGCTGAATGCAACACATCCCCGTCGCTCGGCTCCTTAAACCACGGAGCTGCTGGCACGACAAGTGTTGGGGGCAAATAACAGTCAAGCAGATGATGACCCAAACCACTCCTTGATGGTGGCTGGGGCTCAGCAGAGCATTTGTCGGGATGACTGATTGGAATGTCAGGGGTGGTGTGTCTGTGTCAGTGAAGCAGGGATTACTGAGCAGGACAGAAAAAATATTTGCAGGGAGCAGAGGCGAGAATCTACTTCCACTGGTGAAAGCTTTTCCCAAAAAAGGAAGTCTCACTCTTTACTCTTCACTGCCCTGTGACGTGACCCCTGCACCTGGTTCGATGGCTCTCAGGAGCAGTTTATCCAATTCCAACAAAAGCCAGTAAACATGAAGGGATGTTATGTTTTATTATACAGTGCTTTTGGAATTAGTGTTTATATAATATCCACCCATTTAGTCAAATTACATAACATTTTGAAATAGAATCGTTGAAGTAATGTATTCATTCATGCAGTCTAATGTTTCCAGTTTTATTTGAGTAGGGCTAAAACAGCCAGCAGTGGGACAACAGTCACTCAGCAGAGCTCCATATGACAGAGCTCTGGAGTTGACATGGTTAATGATACTTTTAAAAGCTCTCTGGTTTCATGATGAAGTCATCTAACGAAGCTTTAATGTGTTACAGCTTGAAATCAGAGATAAATTCTGCACAGGCTGGGTGGTGTTAGCGGAAGGCAATATGGGTGGAGTTCAAGGGGTTTGGCTAACTTTAAAATGCCATTTCCTCATATTGCTGGGTGAACAGCTCTAAAAGTTAATGATTCATGTGTGCTGTGAGTACACTGTGTGACTATGACACCATAGTATGCCTAAACGCTTCTACGGTTCAGCTGGAACTTTTGGAAAATGTGGGAGATTATTTATATTCACACCAGTTTTTGTTGAGAAATAAAAATCTACACATCTGTACGCAAGACATGCTGTGTGAACAAGCAGAGCTGACAACTTGCAATCTGCTGAGCCTATGATACATTTACATCAAAATATAAAGTTATATGGAAATTACAAACACATAAAATGGTTTAATTATTATTGTATTTTGAAGTGTAAAGCATTTTCAGTGTTTACATGTGGAAAATGTCCAGATCTTCACTGAGAATGAAAAATACTCAAAATACTCTGTCATATTTTCAAATGAGATATATTATATTATTTTTGCTACATGGAGCTTAAAATATAAGATATAACCACTACTGTTAAAGGAATGTGGTGACCTTTTGGGGCATACATTTTCAGTATTAAGGTAAGTACTGACTTAGCATCAGGAGTTGATTAGCAGTGCATTAAAGATTGGAGGCAGAGGGGAACAGCCAGAAAGGATATTTTCATATTTCAAAAACATACCTAACATTTACTTAATGTTAAGGACCCAGCTTCCCCCCTGGCTCAAGCTTAGTACTTAACATAAAAAAGTCTTATCAATCTCCTCATTTTGCGTAGCATCATGTAAAGCATTGCTAAAGGTTGGCTTGTACACATTTAGTGTACTAATGCGAAACTTCGAGGTGAAGAGTTTTAGGAAAAATGACCAAATTCTTCGGTTTTAGTCTGGAAGCTTTGTTTTTGTATCCCCTGTTTTAGCCTGTAAACATTTATAAAGGATGGAAAGTTGTTTGCCCACAGACACTGTTGGATTAGATTTGAACCAGGTGTCACACCTCTGCCATCCAAGTCAGATTAAGCTACTGTAACACCTTCCTTATGTTGTTTACCCTGGAAGTCCTCCCTCCCTCCCCACAGCTCTCAGTCACATCTTGTGCGTAATGTTTAACTGTGCTCCCTGCATCCGTTAAAAGTAATTTCAACCTCAGCCTGGATCTGAAAGATCTTTATTTTTGATATCTTTCTTTAGTTTCATCTTTGAGGATGGATGTTAAAGACAAAGTGGCTCTGGCTGATATCATTGCCTCCCAAGATGATAATAAAAACCTTACGTTTTCTCACCGCAGACCCTGCTTGGTGACCCCCCCTGTTAGATAGCTTCCATTTTATTAGAGTCAGTAACTACAACTTGGAGGACTTTTTCAAGGGGTGATGTCACTGATGCTGCCCGCATGAAAGGAGACTGATAGCTGCGGTGGAGGAGAGAATATGCATGGGAGCTAAAGGGGGTCTGTACTTTTCCACTCAGTCTATGTCATCACAAAGGCATGATCAGCCTGCTGGTCAAGTTTCAGTACAGATAAGATTAAGCTTTTGTTCTGGATCATGATCAGAAAAGAAAAGATTCAAAAGTTCTAAAAAAGGTTGATACGCAAGGAACAGAAAAATGAAAATACTGACTTCACTAGTCATATGCCAGACGTCTGGCCTGAGAGTTTTAGTACTCAGAGATCTAACAGTGAACAGCTTAACATTATACAAAAAACATCAGGGATTAATGAATTTAACTAAACTTTGCATCTTAAGTCATTATAATCAAATATTGGTTATTGGTTTTTGTTTTTACTTATTTATTTTTA
Organism: Mastacembelus armatus; assembly: GCF_900324485.2. Lineage (NCBI taxonomy): Eukaryota > Metazoa > Chordata > Actinopteri > Synbranchiformes > Mastacembelidae > Mastacembelus > Mastacembelus armatus. Next base: position 8,514,582 of record NC_046647.1, on the reverse strand, counting down.
ATAGTTTTAGTATCAGTTTAGTTTTATGGCTAAAACTGTATTATTGAATGTTAAAGGCTAGACCTGGACCAAGACACTATTATTATGTTTTTGCAAGTAGAGCAGACAATGGTTAAAAGGAATACCTTAAAAAACAAGGTTTTGACAAAGTTATGAAACTAATTTATACCATTCAGTTACTTTTTAAATTTAATTTAAAGGGAGGAAACAAAAGACTATGCAGAAGTTTTTTTCACTCTTTGTTAGTGAATGGCAATGATCAAACACAAAATCTAAAAAGGGGAGTGGGACATAGTGCCAACAAAATTGTGAAGTCATTTTGTACTTGTGCTTATCTGATCTGAATAGCTTTAAATTCCTTTGTTCTTAGCTCACAAGTCTGAACCCACATCTTGACAATGACCTAGACTCTCAGATGGGTCGCCTCTGGGCATTTGTACTTCAGCTGCTGAAGCTAAAAGACAGCTCTAACAATGAAAGGATCTGTGCTTGAACAGAACACCATGGTAGTTGTAGTTCATTGGAAACAGAAAATATAAACACATCTCAACTGTTACTTTTTCAGTATATATATACTACATGTTGCCGACTATGTCCACATGGGTTAGGATCACTCTCTCCAGCCTGAGCAAAGAATGGGTTAGAAACCGGTTTGTGATGTTACTTCAGTCAGTTTTTTCTTAAGCTTAAAAGAGACATCCCAAAAACTTTTCAGCCAAGCCCTTTAATCATTGATATAATACTGACATGAGGTTTGACACTCACCTGAGGCTATATTGGACCTAATGAGACTGCATGCTTATCAGCTGACGTTCACACACACCTGTGATCCTGGGAGTCCTGTTTCACACATTTCTCCTGAACATGTTCACTCTTATCACAGCCATGAAGAGCCCAAGAAAGTTTGAGTGTTGCATGACATCACATGCAATAAAATGCCATCTCAGTTAGTCAGTACTCACTGGAGGGAGACAGTGCCAAATTTGTCACACAGCAGGAGGCAAGCAGCGACAATATAACTCAACCATCTGTCACGTAGCGTATATTTTTTTAAAAATCTACTAAACTGTGGCAGAATTGTTCCAAACAACAAAGTTCCTATGTTAAATATATACCCTCCTCTGGCTTATGTTCATACTGTAGGTGGTTGTCATGTGGACTGGCCTGTTTAAAGGTAACTGCTGTACTGACATAAATAATACCATGATCTCTGGCCTCCTCTCGCAGCATTCCTACATGCAACTTGTAATATTTGTTCTATTCAGCCTCCCACTTTGGCAGTAACATGGTATCATGAGAAGAAACAGTGTCTCGAAGCTTTTGTTAGTTGTTAGTCAGTATATTAAAATATAAAGGCAGGAGTCAGACTTGGCTTTTTTACAAGAGGGCCTTTGTTTTGACTTAGACCTCCTAAATGGATTTCTAATCCTACCGGAACAATCAACCTCGACGTTAGAGAAATACATCAGGCAGTAGAGTTTGGAAACTGGAAAAAAATCCCCATCAGAACAGGCTTTCACAGGCTCTTAGCAAAGCTGATATTTCAAAGTCAGCATTCAGGTTTATCCAACAAGTCAGTGAAGAGGTTAGAAGAAAAAAATGTGCTGTAGATGATCAAATGTGTTCATTTCACAGTAAGTTTGTTTCTGTACCTCTGGACCGGATCTGTTGGGATCATTTGTTGCCAAACTTTCACTTGTTACTGAAAAAGAATTGGACTAAACAGAAAATATTTAATTTATTACATTTTTAGCCACAGTAGCCTTGTGCCTCAGGGAATGGCAGTGGTGGTGGGTCGGTCCACAGTTTGAGACCAGAATCACCTGCATCAGTAAATATCGTCTGGTTTGACATGGCATTTTGAATCCTATTGCTACATGTGATCCTCTGCTCCCCTCTAGCTCCTGCTTGAAGTTGGCTTTTTTTTATTTAGTAAGCATTAACAAGAGAGCATTTCACTGTATCCGTGGTCTAATATGAGAAGCACAGCAAGCAGGGACACACAGTACCATGTAATTGTACTATTCTTTGGGTATACCGCCCATAGGTTGAAATCACGCTGAATGGTGGGTTGAGGTTACTCCATCTTTTGACATCATGGCAACAGTGCTCTGGCAGCAGGAAACAATTTTCAATATCACAAATTAAATAACAGAAATAAGCTGTACCTTATTTTCTCTTTCCCTCTTTGAAAGTATCAATCTTGAGATTGATTTGAGAGTGAGGCTCAATGTCTGACCTCTGATTTCATTTCTGCTGCAGGTTGGGTGCCTTAAGGTCTTTATATGGAAGCTCTGTTGAGCTGGCAGTGTGATTTATTAATGACATACAGGAACTTTAACCGTGTGCTCCAACCTCCATGTGTGTTTGAGATCTGAATCAGAAAATGTTGTCAAGCAGAGCGGTTTGTTAAACATTTTCAACGCAGACATAAAGAATTAAGAAAGAGGAGAACATACATTTAAACATATGCACGTCCAGATATTTGATGGATGTGCTCTGTAATCATTATGTATTTCAAACCTTCACAAGACAAACAACAGTAGAAAACAACACATCATCGAGGTGCTTTAGGCAAATGGAAAAATATAAGTAAGCCAAAGTACATCTTGAGTCATTTTTGAACACCACTATTGCATTGCAGGTTTGTTTAATGTTTTGGTTGAGGTCATTCTTCTCTGTGATTTTCTAATTGGAGGTAAATAAAAAAATACCAATAAATACAGAGACAACTTGGAAAAATGTTCACAGATGTTCTTTGCCCTTATTGAAAAGCAGCAGGGTCAACATTTATTTTATCTCACCATGCAGATGTCATTATAGTTCACCTCAAAGAGTCTGGATTTAATACAGGACAGATGAATGTAGACTTTTCTGCTCTGACATGCAAGGTGGCCTTGAGGGCTTTACAGAACACACTGGACCTACCTGAACGTTCGGCCATATTGTTTGCTTTACTCATGTCACCGCCTGTTAGTGGGATGGATGAGCTCACTGCTGACACCAGTCTGACCTATGCAGGGCTTGGTGATGCTAAACTTCAGCTTGCATCATCACAAATGCAATCACATCGATGCTGTGATGCTCAGTTTGTGTTTACAGAAAGTACTGATAGATATTTTACTTTCAAATGACTTTTCACTGCAGAGTTTCCAGTCACAAATCAGAAACTAATCCCACTGCTGGTGTTCACAAAATCACATTCACTAGTAAAATAACCCAGTCTGCTGTTTCTTCTGATGTAGATTGTTGCACAGATCAGGATTGTCCAAAGCACATAAATTATGCAGTATTTTAGGCCAAAGTGTTGCTTTGAAGCGACTGCATGTGATAAAACAATGCTTTGCACCACACTACATTATTCAAGCAATATATGATAGGAACAGGTGTGAGGACTGTGTGATAACAATTGGGTTTTAAGCAGGTGCTGTGCAATCTACAAAGCAGCTGTCACAAAATGTGGGAGGAGGACTGGGGGCAAGGGGGCGGATGTAGGAACAGGAGTGACGTGGAGCTCACATGGGGCAAAAATAGAAAGCAAACCACATAATTAAAGTGGTTCACATAAAAATACTTCTTGCTGCCAGTTGTCTCCTATTCCAAAAGATCAGAAACATCCTATGTATTAGAAATGATTATATACCATTGTACATGTTCATAATAAATACCAGTATCACTATCAAAACACACACACACACACACACACACACAATGTTGCCAGTCAAAAAAAACTTTTGTGGGACAGTTGAGTGTGATTATGTAGATGGCATACATGCATAGCCTCAGAGTGCGATTACAGAGGTTGAAGAGCACTTTCACACAAGCTGTATTTAGTTAAAACCAGAAACCTTTCCATAAGAATCACAAACAAACAAACAAAATGCCTTTAAGAGCTGTTTTATATTCTTTCTAATTAGTCACAGAACTGCAGTTTTAATGAAGCTTAACTCAAATTTGGTTCTCCCTATATCACCAAACCAAACTGGTCATAGACTTACCTCATAGACTCTGAATAAAGACCATATGATCACAAATGCAGTGAACAGTGTTCTAGTTTCTCAGTCTTTACTTGGCTTTCACATTAGAGATCAGCAATAGAAGATTCATACCTGCTTTCACCCATCCTAACTGCTGCTTAAGCATTTTTGCATGTTTTTATGACCAGACTAGAAATTATAATGCTCTTCAGTCATTCATCTGTTTAGGATTTTAAGCTTTGCCCAATAACTGGCCTCCCTGCACAGCCTCATGACTTTGCTTATAAACTACGGCTTGTTGGTTAATTGGTAATTAGAAACACAGCTTAACCAATAAAACACTGCTACAAAGTACTAATTTCACTCTTATTTCAGAGCAACTCAAATTAACCATAAGCGAGAAAATGACCTAAGGCACATACCAATGGTCTTCTTTAAAAACTCACAGAGAGGAGCTCTGTTCATTTAATAACCCCCAAATTAAAGGAAAATGTATGATTCAGTCATTTGGCCACAGAGTTAGATCATGCTTTATGACATCATTCTGGACTGGTTAATGCAGCTGACCTAATCCAACTATAGCGGAAGTAAAATCAGTGTGTTAAACATCCGGGGAATATCTCTGCACACTTTAGTCAGGGCTGACCTTAGCTGGTAGATGCACTTTTTTGTAGCAGGATATGATTTTATTGCAGTAAAGTCTTAGGAAATGCAGCATATTAACATTTTTGAGGTAATGGTCCCAAAGGCAAGAATGTTATTTTCGGCCCATGCAATATAAACACATAATTAGAACTACAGATGAACCTCAGGGGTCGATCCATTATAGTGTAAAATGTGATAACAAGATTGTCAGGCATGTTTCACTCACTAACTAAAGATAACAGAGAAGCAAGCGGAAATAATGCTGCAAAATTATACTCTTATAATGCATGTTTTATGTCAAAATCAACAAACAGTTCTTTCCTTATCCTTTCATTTTGGGTTTATTTTGAATGGAGTTGGTTTTACTGTTTATAATAACAGCACACTTAGGATTTTTATGTGCCATGGTAAAGAAAAAGGTTAACCAAATGAGCTGTAGTAAGTAGAGGCCATATTTTTCTCTGCCACAACACATTGCAAAGCTCTTCCATCACTGGGTCTGCCCAGGAATACCAAACAACAGTTGGTTTTCACAGTTGTTGTTGACTTGCAGAGCTATGCTGCAGTTGGGCAACTCCTGTTCCCTATGTGAAAGCATAACAACAGACAGACATCACATGTGTTGGCTATAAAGTTTGTAAAATACACCATGAAGCAAATGTGTCGAAGAGTTGCTCAGCAGGGCAGATGGGTGATGCAATCTGGGCAAATGCTGACAGGTGGGATGGCATGCCTGACTTTTTAGGCTGGGCGTAACTGCAAGTGATTAAAAAGACTTTCACTGGGTTGGGCTCGAGTCTCTGTTCCTGTGTAATGGCAAACTGACATTTTTAACTAGTAGCTGCATATGTCAGCTCTGTAAAATATAAGCATATACTGGAATAACAAAATAATTGCAGTCTTCTCTTTTGTCTTTGTTGGTGCATAAACAGATTTACTATAAACTGAGGGCAGGTGCGACATAAAATAGGAAGAGTGTGTCCATGCCTTAGTATATGGTGTATCCCATATCATTTTGCAATATGAGGTTTGCATGTAGGCTAAAAACAAAAACCGTTACCCAAAATAACATCCTGTTTATCAGACATGATCAGCTAAATCCAAGAAATTCCTGGGTTCACTTTCAGACAATAATATCTTCCAACTTTTAATTGTCAAGAGAATAAAAGAAACATCGAACTGTGAGAATTTATTTAGAATTTGACATCATCTAACAGGTTGAGATAAAGAAGAGAAAATGTGTGAAAAATGGATGGTTATTAAAATGACATTGTAAGTGTTTCTACAAGTCCAACAAACTACAGAGCTCGTGATGTTTTGATTTTCACGGTGATACATTTTTCAGAATCTGCTGCACCTACATTGTGCTGTAACCCATTTTTCAGTAGTGATCTGTCTGTGCTCTGTAACTGCTCCATGGGGCAGCCATGGGCAGCTGTCGTTCTGGCAGCCTAAGGCACAAGCTGACCATTGTGCATGACGTGCAGCTGGTATGGGGTTGAAATGCCTACACACAGCGAATCAATCAAAACCCTTCCTAAGTGGACCAGACCTGGACACTGATATGGGCAGACCTAGAGCAGCTGTAACATGGCTCCTTGGTGCCATAATCCCTTTTGCACAACTCTACTCTCATGTCGGCCTGACCCTTCGGAGCCAAGCTGCTCACATTAAAGCCAGGCCTTTGTAAGTCATTGCTTTTAAAAGTGAGGTAGCAAAATCAAATTGCATGAGTGCCATATTTACAGCCCAGACGTGCAAAACAGGATGTTTAATGGATTTCACTAAAATTCACTGTGTGGGATACAGTTCACATACTACAAAATAGCAAGTTGCAGTTGTTCACTTGTATCCTTGGCCTCCGTCACCTGGACCTCAGTTGCAATAGAATTAGCTCAGTCATGCCCATATGAACCTCAGATGAGAGTTGTTTTGTTCTCAAACCCAGGCGAGCTGTCCAGAAGCACATTCTTAATTATTGACAACACTAAGCTAGAAGTAATGGTTACAAGATGAAGGACTTTTCTTTACGTCAAATACAAATTCATGCCTAAAAACATCCCACAGTCTTACGCTGGAATAAGTTGAGGTTGTCAGGGTTATTTTCAGTTGTTTGTTGATACATACATCTCTTGATGCACTTGGAAACATCATCACTGTACCTGGGGTCATTGGGGGTTTTGGGTCTTTCAACTTCAGACCCCCTCACCCAGGAGACCCAACCAGGGGTGACCAGTCACCAGCCTGTGCTCAAGTAGCGCTAGCCCACTGTTTATCTCTTTGAAACCATTTATATTGAGACTTTGTCTGCAGCTTCTGAGGCTCTACAGATGGCTTTTCTTTTGTATGCTCTGGTGATGCCCAGGAGGCTGTAGCCCTTTCACAGTGATCTTACCACAAAGCCCCTGCTCCCCATTTCAATGGTAAAATGTTAAATACACTGACTTTACACCAGCCTCTGTCAGTATGCCATTACAATGTTTAAAGTGTTTCTAAAGACACTTTATTATAAAGTGTGTTTAGTATACAGTTTATAATAAAGCACCCAGATCTCTATGAATTCTACTTGGTAACTGACCATAGTCTAATCCTTCTTATGAATTGTTGTCTTGCAAGCAGCCAAAACAGAGCAATAAATTGTTAACTGCATTGTCAATGTGTTCCCCAGCCAGTGCAACTAGACCCTCTCATCATGTTATCTGACTAATAATACTAGGATCATATTCTTAGAAATATTATGGTCAGGAGGCTGATAGTCTGTTCACCTGATGAGCACTCCAAAACGTGTGTGACAGCGCCATCTACTGACCCAGCTACATAACTGTGTGTGAGACATTCCACTAGGTTGCTTCAGTCGTAAACAACAGGGGTAGGGTCCAGCTTCCTCCATTAACCTGGTCTAGTAGAACAGCTGCAGACTTGTGATCCCATAAAGTGGCCTGTAGGACCATGAAAGGGATATGCTAGAAGCACTGTAACCAAAAATATATATTTTTTCTTTCTCAGAATATTTAATTTGAAGGATGTTTATAGACCTGGGGTGGTAAACATACCTAAATTTCACCACAAAGAAGAGACTAGTCAAGAATCTGAATTTTCTGTTTCTCTTTAATACATTTCAGATATATATTGAGACACAATGTGAGGTCCTGTTCCCCCCAGACTGAAACTACTTGTTTGTATCTCATTGTCAAAAGTATATTTCTCACATTACCGGGAAAGGCACAGATTTTACTTATCAAATTGATTCATTCTGCGTCATTCTATTCAAGTGTCCCAGCGTACATATTCCTGTTTTAAATCTCATGGCAAGTGTAGTTTGTCAGTGTGATTAATTGACATTTGGGGGTAAGGTCAGGTAGCTCTTCTTGGAAGCTCTACATGCAACATGTTCAACAATACACCAGGGGCAATTCTGGGATCAGATTTTTAGGGGTGCTCAGCCGCCAGGGCATTTATACATGGCCCTATGCCCAGTGGTCTATCTGGTGACTAAATCCTGCTCTCTCCCTTTGTCTCACTGTCACCTCTATCCTCCTCTCTACTTCTCTGTGCTCTCAGCCAAAAAGCAAACTTAACATCCAATCACAAAATATATAACCCTTTAAAAGGCATAAATTGATCCATACAGATTTATATTACTCGAATTGAATACTGAGTTATTATGGGTAATGCAGTCAGGTAGAGTCATTTTGACCTCACTTTCTCACCTGAACCGTTTTCTTTGAAAAAAAAAAAAAAAAAATCCTACCTTTAATGTTAACATAAAACTGAATGTTCTTTAATTTGATAATGAAGATTAATAATTGCAAATCTTTATAATAGTGCACAGGTTGGGCAATTTATTTCCACTGACACTAAAATTATAAGGTGCAGCAGTTACAGTAGCTCATTCCCTGGCAAGTGTGCAGCTAGATCAGAAACTGTAAACTGTATTTGCTTTTCAACTTGAAATCCATTGCTCTTTCTTCTCCTACACTGCTTGTGTGTGGTGAAACAGTGTGTTCACAAAATCTGACATTAGTTAATAATAGGCCTAATGATGATTATTATAATTTAAGGGTCTAAAATCGCCCCTGCAGTACATAGATGGTGAGAGATGGGGTCAGTAGCTCTACTGGTTGTGAAGCCTTAGCCTTGCTTTGGGAGATGCAAAGGAAAAAGAGTGGTTAAGCATGAATACTGGTCTGTTTTGGTAAACCTCAGCTCCTAGTCCAGGTTTGGCCAGTGTGAGAAGTGCAGGATGAAAACCACCGACAGGGGGCGCCAGCGGACGTTTCTCCTCCCAGCGAGTCACGAGGGAGTCGGTAGTGACTCCCACTGAACATTATCACTGCCTGTGTGAGCTGCAGCTAACCACAGCCGACTCGACCTGAAGGTAGATAAATCACCCTGCTCTGTTGCTGTTATTCTTTGTTAGTTCACCTCTTCGTACCGATAGGACCGGACGTCGGTATGTGAGCTTCCGCCGGTCGTTTGCACCGAGTCCACGTTAGCTGCTAACAGCTAAACGCGGCAGGTTAGCTAGCGTCTACACGTTAGCTTTAGCCGGGCTAGCAGCCTCTACTAAACAGCTGGAGGCAGTGGAGCTGGTTATCTCTGCTGGTTTTATTATTAAAGTTACACTGCGGGTACCGTGGCCGCTGTCACAGGCGTCTCTTGTTCCTGTCTGACGGCTGCCGTCGATGTGCTTGTGTATAAGGACTGTGTTAACCGTGTTACAGCTCAATGTCACCGGGACTGGATCAGCTTTACTCACCAACAGTGTGTGCGTCCTCAGCAGACGTGCCCACAGCGACACTTCACTGCTGTAGGTTACGCTTCGGTTTTCCTGTCTGTTGACCGAGCACAGCTTTGGGAGTTGTCAGTCCCGAGTCATCTGGTGCCAACGTAGTCCTGTTGAGTGGTAGGAGCTCCACATACACCTGTCTTCAAAATGCGGCTTCGTGAGACAGACTAGGGATGAAAATTGCGACTATTGTTGTTTAATTCAAGCAGGGAAAACTACTGGAAACCTGTCTACTGCAGCAAAGGTAAGATATTTTTGGCTTCAGGATGTATTTGGTCCTCCTTTCTGTTTTCTGCCTACATGGCAACCTTTACACTTGCAAACAAAAACAAAGAAGAAGAAGAAACAGTCTAAGTTCATTTATGTTTGTCTGTTTTGTTTATCTGGCCTGTGCTGGTCCCCAGAGATGTGCGGGCTTGAAATAGAAAGATCTATGTTAATAGTGTTCTGCAGGTTTATTTTTAAGAGCAAACAAAGGTTGGAGGTCAGTGAGAAAGTGAGTCACTGAAACAAAATGAGCTGGGACACATTGGGTTTCGCAAGAAGCCGGTTTGCTTGTCTTACAGGCTTCTTTTGCAATTCATATATGCATAATGAATGAATAATGACTTGTATTCTTAAAAGGTTTGTGTTAGAGTTAGAAACTGCCTCTGTAAGTGCTATTGAATTACAGGCCACCATTGAATTAAGAGCTGCGCTTATTACAGATTCTCCCATTAGGTTTTGTTAGCACCACTTTTGATTTGCATGGCCATCCAGCCATACAGACCTAGTTGATAAGAGAGTTAGATGACGGTCATTATTGCTCTCTTTTCAGCAGGTTAGAAACACACTTGTTTTGCATCTTTGCAGTAACTTTGTAGGATTTTACTGTTTTTTAAATGGTTATTGAAGCAGTTTGTGTAATGGTATAATGTTGTTATTTGTGTGGCATTTCCTAGGAGTGCACAGTTGTTTATGTGATTCTATATTTAAAATCTTTGTGGTGCAGCAGGAGGGTACAGGGATAAGAGTGAAGAGAAAGAAAGATGAATGTAAGGTGTAGATCTAATCACCTCTTAAAATACTCTCCCAGCTTAGATAATACTGGGGCTTGTGAGCATGTCAGCAGCCACAGAGCTGAGCAACTCTTAGCCCCAGAGAACAAACAGTTCCCTTTTGTATTCTCCTCAGCTGCCCCTGCCAGTTTGCCCCCGCTCTCCTGAGCAGACTCTTGTCATTGTGCTCACAGGTTTCAATGGTGTTGGCTTGATGGGGTCCAAGTGGCCAACAAAGTGATGGTCTAAGGACTCACAGTCACAGAGGTGCTTGCGCGTGGAATGTTGCGCTGGTCGGTGCACCTAGAAGGAGGGCCACGGAGAGTCAACCATGCTGCTGTGGCAGTGGGGCATAAGGTTTACTCCTTTGGAGGCTACTGCTCTGGGGAGGACTATGAGACACTCCGTCAGATTGACGTGCATGTCTTCAACACAGGTAGGTGGTGAATATAGATATATTTAGGGATCACTTTGGTCATGGGCAAACTTCTAAATGTATAAATATAAATACTTACAACAATATCTATTTAGCTGACAGGTAGTGCAGCCCTTGTGGGAACATGATTGTTCATCCTTTTGCTGTTTTATGACCTAGAAAACAAAATCATCAAATCAAAAAAATAAATAAATAAATAAAAATTGTTTTCACATCTCAAGAGTCTTAGAATTTTGCATCAGGACCACCTCTTTACCTACTTTGCACTCAAATTATTTCTATCCCAAGTAGCATTAATCAATGCACTGTGTTTTATCCATAGCAAAGTGGGGAAAAAATGCCTTTTTAAATTGGGTAGTAAGGATGCAGGCTGTGTTTGTTGAACCTTCACCATGTTTTAAATAGAGCTGACATGAGCCTATCGCAGATATATTGGTATCGGCGAATATGCCGCCGATATTAACATTTTTTAATGTGCGTTTAAAATGCGTTTAAGTATACATATCCTGTTTATGTATACTGTTTTCTATATACAGTACCAGTCAAAAGTTTGGACACATGAATTGAAATGCCATTGCCTATGCAAGTGTATCCAAACTTTTGACTGGTACTGTACTATAATATACACATAAATAATATTGGCCAATATATTAATATCAGATATATATATTTTTTTTACTTCATAATATTGGTATCGGCATCGGCCCCAAAAAACCCATAACGGTCAGGCTCTAGTTTTAACGGTAACTCAGTACAGCTGGCAATGCATAGCCAAGCTTTCCATTGGTGGTTTGTGCAAATCTATGTTAGTTGTTTTTCCACTGCTGTCTAACAAACAGGTGCTTATTTAAATGTTCTGCTCCATCTTTTAGAAAAAGGTTCTGTTTTGTCCTTGTAACACATTTTATATAGGTCTTTTCTTCTGTGTGGCGAGCCACCTGTTTTATGATTTTACAACTTCCTAAAGAATCTTTAGCCTACTTGCTGTTGCTCTATCATGAAACGGTTTATAGAGCCAAACCCTGTTATAGATGCCTTTTGGTGATTGAAATGGAAATGAGACCACCTTAAGCTTTGTTTCAGTGTTTTATCTTGTTGCCTGCTATGTGGTCTTTCTTGTTGGTTTCTGTTCTGCAGTAGAGACTGTTGGAAAATAAGCTGTTTGGATTTAATCCATACCTTTATACATTGTGTTCATTTTCTCATACTATACAGTAGTTTCAAAGAAATGTTTCACAATTCACATATGTATCTTCTAATTGTTTTCCACAAACATGATGCAGGATGTATTAAAGAAGTTACTTTTTAAATAATTGTATATATTGAATAAATGTCCCTTTCTTGTCTTTAGTGTCTTTGCGCTGGATGAAGCTGCCCCCAGTGTGGACGGGAGGACAAGAGCGTACCCGTGAAGTGCCATATATGCGTTATGGCCACACAGCTGTGCTGTTGGATGATATTATCTACCTCTGGGGTGGGCGTAACGACACAGAGGGGGCCTGCAATGTGCTTTATGCCTTTGATGTCAGTAAGTAGAACGCTGTTAAGTTATAGTGTTGTGAAGTGATAGTTTCAGGCTGTATTTCCTCTCAGTTGCACCTGCTTGATGTTGAGGGAGAGAATACTGCTTTTAAGTCAGGGAGGTATAACACCTGTTTACACGTCAGATGTTTTTCCATTGCACATGACTCAAAAGTTATTTCAATAGTGTAAAATGAGAGGTTAGGTCCCTGGCAGAGTTTTTAGAGTTAATATAAACTGTCCCGGTTTCATAGACACCCACAGATGGTTCACACCCAAGATTTCGGGGACTGTTCCAGGGGCAAGGGATGGCCACTCAGCTTGTGTCCTGGGGAAGGCAATGTATATATTTGGAGGATATGAACAGCTGGTGAGTTATCATCACTCTTCACTGTGGGACCCACTCTCTGAACATTGAGACATCAAGACATGATTAAATTAACCCCTCCCCTGCCTTTTTTTTTTTGTTTTTTTAAAGGCTGACTGCTTCTCCAATGACATCCACAAGCTGGACACCACCACAATGGTTTGGTCATTAATTAATGCCAGAGTGAGTTAAAAGCATCAACTGTTAATTCTTCAAAAAATAAAATGTTTTCCCCTTCCCCCTTCGAAAGACAGCGAAACAAAGCACTCACTCAAAGAAACATAAAGACAGAATAAGACAGCTAGCGTTCTCAGTTACATCCGAAACGCCCTTGGGAATGCACAAACTGTGGGTTATTACTGGGGTTGGCAGTACAGCTAAACAAGTACCCAGTGGTTAGATTGGCTGGTTACAAAGGCACTGCAATGTAATTCTGCACCCTGGTAGGTGGCCATGTAAAAAAAAAAAAAAAAAAAAAAAAGCCTAGCAGTGGATTATATACACTCCCCTTTTGGCAAATGCCATTTGTGTTTTCATCCAGGGAACTTACTCATGTGATAAAGTGAAAGTATATTTTAGACATAGACACCAGACTCTAGGGTAAACCAGGGGCTGCTGGATGAAGGACATACTCCTGCAGTGCTAGCTTTGGTTGTTGACAACTTCAAGCCATCAAGGAGATTACAGCTTTGTGATTTAGATTTAGTTTGGCATGTGACTGAATAATACATTTTTCCTCGTGTTCTCAGGCTTTTGTTTTCTTTGGAAAACTAAGTTATTTGCTGAACTTTGTTTCTGAAAGTTGATGTGTTAAAATTAATTTCTTTTTGCACTACTATCTGTTTTATATGGTTAGGTTTTTTTCCACTGCTCTATTTTTTAATGTGAGTAAGGCCTTGCTTCTCTGCATAAAATGTATTAAAGAATGGCAGCATATTCTGGAAAGAAAGGCCTGTGAAAGGATTTATTATGGCTACAAACCAGGTAAATCTTGGGCAATAGAGGTCTGTCTGTTAGGCACAGTTTCACTCTGGGAAACAGATCACATTACAATATGGTATATTTGTTTATTATTTGGGTTTTCTAGTAACCACGGATAGTATGAGGTGCATATGAGATGGATTTCCACTAAACACTATACAATGCTCTTATTAGTGTAAATTATTTTTGAAAAGATCAAATGATTTTGTTTTTTTAAACTGCTCTTTTGAAGCTGGTAACTTGGGCCACTAGATGGTGCTCTGTACCTGAAGTTGCTTATTATAGTCTATACTCAGGGTTATGATGAACATAAAATATTTGAAGAATTTTGAACTGAAACCAGTTTAGCAGTAGTAGTTCACATGAACCAAGAATGCAGTATGTAGTTTACATCCAGCATCCTTGCTGTTTGTTCTGTTTACACTACCTTGTGTTCTCTACTTATCGAGTGTAAAAATCATCTGCTGGTTTTCTCTTCACAGGGCACTCCAGCACGCTGGAGAGACTTCCACTCAGCTACCATCATTGGGACAAAGATGTTTGTGTTTGGAGGGAGAGCCGATCGCTTTGGCCCCTTTCACTCCAACAACGAGATTTACTGCAACAAGATCAAAGTGTTTGACACGGAGACCAACTGCTGGCTGAGCACTCCTTCAACACAGCCACTACCGGAGGGACGCAGGAGTCATTCAGCCTGTAAGGCACAAACACACACATAAAATCACTGTAATGAATAGTTTTGTAATTATTGAGTTTACAAGATTACATTACATTTATTTTGAGTATTCTCAGGCATTTCCAAGCATAAATAATGTAGACACGAGAGCTGTGTTAGACAATAGCTAAATATGATAATGTTACTACTAAAAGAATACATGTGGCAGATGTACACATTGCTTAATAAACTGTGGAGGTTAAGAAATTAAATTTAAATTGGACGATCAAGCATGTGTCATTAAACCAACATGATATAGTTTGAATACTCTGTTTTTAATGGGAAGAACCTCAACCTATTCAGTCATGTTCAAGACTCAAACTGATTATTTGTGTACAAACTGGAATCATCAGTGTGACTTGTCTCTGCTTCATTCTCCCACATGGCTTGTTTTTTATTGTTTGTGTACTATAAACAGTGTTGTTCATTCTGTGGGTTACTTAGATTGTATTTTTTGTCCACATTTTTTCATGAAAGAAATTCAGGTATCTATTTAGCCTGGTTCCATTTACTGGGCTGCACACTTCATTGATCTGTATGATACATGATAAAAACTGGTTCATTAATTTGTTTTCCTTTCCTTTCTTTAAGTTGCGTACAATGGGGAGCTGTACATATTTGGAGGATACAATGCCCGCCTGGACCGGCACTTCAATGATCTCTGGAAATTTAATCCAGGTGATTTACTTCTTATGTTAAATTTTGGAAAATGTGTTATGTTGCTGTAAAGCTTTCCTTCAGACTGTCCTTCTTGGGAACATTTCTTGCTTAGTGCATAGTAATTTAGTTTTCATCTCCCTTCACTGCTGACTGTTTACTTTAGTAATGGCAGTTGCTGTCTTGTGTTGACCCACTTTCTTCCTCGCTCTTCTGCAGAGAGTCCTGCACACAGTCCTCTGCTTCCTAATTTTATCATTGTGATTCTCATGGTAGTGACTGGCCATATCCTTTTCAATATGTTGGGTGTGAAACACTGACGCTCTGTAGTTTTTGTGATAATAAGTGATAATTTAAGTGATAATTCACTTGCTGGAGTTTTGCTATGCTCTCACAGTCATAGAGATCATAATGTTTTTTGGAGCTTTTTTTTTAAACATTTTTTCTCTATTGTCTTCATAACCAGTATAGTGTGTTTCCTCTGACTGTTTAAACCGGTGCTTGCAGGCCACTAGATGGCAGCACCTCAGTAACAGACTTTATTATCTACGAAGTCTGAATGGCCTGTTGCTATGGAGAAGTAATGATGCTGTTAGCTCAGAGTATGAGGCACCATGGTTCATCCTTATATGGAACAACTGAGAGAGCTTTGCCATCGTCACTCATACCGCACTTCAGCAGATCAGAACAGAGGATTTGTTTCTATTTCTGAAATGTAAAGTGTTGTTTTCAAATGAAGGTTAGGTTTTGTTTTCTTGCTTTCATCACTCCATTTCTTCCTTTATCCCTGGGCCTTAAATTTGTGAGTAAATATAGTAGGAACCTCAGTGAACAACATTGAGAGGTTTGTTTAGTTGCTGTGCTGTTGGCCACACAGGCCAAAAGATGTGTTGTGCCAAAGGTCCCTCTGTTTTTTAACTCAAGAAAGTAATTTGGAGATTTACTGAATCTTCTTTCTTAAAAGAAGTTAAATATATGTCTATTTTTTTTTCCTTCTTTTTCCATCATTGTGTCTGAATATTGTTATCTCATCTTTAAACATCTTGTGTGTACATACTACAGAAGCCTTTTCCTGGAAGAAGGTAGAACCAAAGGGGAAAGGACCATGTCCACGGAGACGGCAGTGCTGTTGTATGGTTGGAGATCGAATCATCCTCTTTGGAGGAACCAGGTGAAGAACAAAATACCACTACTTACTAAAACTGACATATATTTTTATTTTAGTTTATAAACATACAAATACGACCGGCTCCTTTATGCTTCAATGCAATTATGCAAAGTAAAAAAGCAAGCACATAAACACCTATAAAGCCTACAGCAGGTTTTAATATGCATTATACACAAGCATTCAATATTGTATTATGTATCATATATAGGGTCAGAGAATACCTAGTTGAATTCACTTGTCAATTTGTTTCTCTTATTGACTGTGCACCTACTTCTCACGCAGGAGATAAAACCTTAAAGTGACTACACATGATAATGCCCCTATGTGCCAGATTAGCTCGTTTTCTTATACAGAGAGCAGTCCCACACAGCTCTTACTAGTTTTCAGCATCCTACTTATGCTAAAAAATACACAAAGTATCTCAAAGTAAAATGTGTGGATGAACCCTGAGTTAATGATCTGTGGTGTTTGATATGTAAAACATGAATGAAAATGTGTGTCTCATTTTATCCACACACTGTTGGTTCCAGTATGTAAAGCCAGCTTGCAAAAACATGAAATTGGTTGAATCAGGCAATCTATCATAATGAACAAAATGTCTAATTTATATTTCATTTATTTCATTATTTATTTACGGTCATTGCTGCATGGTATTACAATAGGGAAATAGGGAAAGTATAGAAAATGCTTGGGTGTGTTGTCATGTCAGATTGGTAGGAACAATATCAGCATATTCATCGTCAAGGTGTGTTGTAACTGCTTGAGTACACACTTGGTGACAGAACTTCTGGTTAAGAAAGTATTTTGTGACATGGAGTCACACTGCTTATCTGATTCTGAAAAATGATATAGACACTGTGGCCAGGGTATTACATACCAAGATGCTAGTGTTCACAGACAATGATGTACAAAGCTAATAAATCAAGGTAAAGTTGTCACTGTATCAAGATTGGCTGTCTCAATTAACAGATGAAGGAGCTGATCAGTAGAGTGATAACTACACAGGTTATTTCTAATGAATGTGCTGGGTGCACCTTGAAATCAGCTAGTGCATAAATTTAAAGATTCAACCTTTAAACACACAAATCTAAAGGGTATAAAGGGCCTGCCCTGTAGTGTTTACTGTTTTAGAAAAACAGCACAATATATAGTTCACTATGACATATTTCACCTTTTTTAATTACAAAAATGGTTAATAATAATTCTGAAAGAATAAGGATAGTGTCTGTCATTATGGCATGTTTATTCATTTTTATTTATTCATTCATTTTATTGCCTCATACACAAATGTGAATTGGCTTATGAAGCAAAGGTGAACTAAACATTGAATTGTGAATCACATATATAAACTATTAACATTAACCACTTCACTGTTTGAATTTCTCCAAACATGAACACTCTTGAAATATGTGCTGCAATAAAAAACAGAAAAACTGTGTAAGTTCAAAGGTTGGCTGAAGACGGGGAATGTTATCAGTTCCTTCACTAACACTCAGTATTTGTCATCATAATGTTTATAAAAAAACAAAAGCATTCTGTATTTTAGAGTAGTTTGTGGAGAAAAATGTCCTTTCTTTTCAAGTATTCCAAGGGAGGGTCTGGCTCCTGTAGACAGCAGTCTGTGATGATTCCCTTGTTGGCTCTGTCAGTAGGGATTGTTGGGGGTTTGTAACTGCTGAGGTGCCACTGTGCTGGTGACGAGCTTGCGATAGCCCAGTAGCCAGTGGAGTAGTGAGGTAGCTAACTGCGTTAGCATGGTCCAGAGTCGTTCAGGACCTGGGCTGCCGTTATCAGCAGCATTGTGTTATCAGGCAAACCCCACTGGGATAACCTGATAGTGGGGATTGGGAGGCTGTGGATAAGAGTCCTCTCAGCTCCACTGCGTCTACACGGCCTCAAGGCCTCTGGCTTCTGCTGAATTTGTTTTCCACTGCTCCACGACATCATGGGGAGCAACCCACCCTAATCCACAAGTGTAATCTTGAGTCATCCATTATGCAGCAGTATTAGAGGAATTATTACAATCATTGTTTTTCAACTGTTTGCATATGTATGATGATAGTGATTAGGTAAAAATATAATATAGCAGAACATGTAGTTCACAAACCTTAACTTGCTGCTGTGACCACCTTCCAGCAGATCCATTTTAATGACTTCTTTTCATATTTGAAAAGAGACGGAAACTGCTGCTTGATAACAGTAGCAATGAAATATCAGTGAAGTCATTTGTTAAGCTGGAATAGAAAGAGAAGACATTGTACAAAGAGCTTAAGATGGTGCTTATTTTTGAAGCTTGCTATGCGTTGTTTGGTTTCTCACCGGGATTAGTCCAAGATGGGTTTTAAGGAGTCATGATTTCCTGTTGTGAGCAGATAGGGCTAGGGCTGGAAAAGGGAGGCCACTGGAATGATGGAGAGTGCTGGCTGAGTAGAGGAAGAAATCAAACACCACACAATATCTACAACATCCTGTGTAAAAGCAGCAGGGCAGATTTTTGTTTTTTAGGAAGCTGGGGCCAGTTCAACTTTTCCACCTGAATGCACACCAAGTATTTTATACAGGAGAAGTTGTTTTGGTATTATTTGTAAAGTAGACTACAGCAACTTCTCTGTTGTTTGCTAATCTGTAAAGATGTTTCCCTTTTACTGTACAAATTAGAGCATGATCCTTGCAGGCTCTAAACCAAGTTGGCCACACAAGTTCTTTTAACCGGCAATGCATGGTTGTTGTTTATATGAACACACTTAAGCCTCTTACACACAGGAACTCTCATAAGCACTTGCACACACATACTTAGACACACAAACACACTCCAAGCAGTTTCGTATCACACTCAACTGTTTGCGTTCTTCTTTTTAAGAAAGGTTTTCGAATAGTTCCTCATAATTTCCCATTTGATATTTTAATTTGTCAAGATTTGTACTGACTAACATTAGACAGAGCAAGTGTTATTGTAATTAATGCTTTATTCTAATTTTGTCTGAACATTAACTTTAAAACCAGCCATTGGCATATCTCCTGTGTTTATTTTTGCATGACCTAACAAGATGAGGGCAGTTAACAGGGCTAAAAAGTTATTGGTGTTTGTCTCAATGCAATTGACAAATGCGTGCACAGGCCGTCATGAATTATTTGCTAGACACCTTGCTTGTATTCTTTGTGGGGCTCCTCAATTTGGCAAGGCCGCCAAGGAAATTGTGTTGAAATTTATGGTCCACATCTTGTTTTCCTGGGTTGGTTGTTCTTTCAAGCTGATCCAAAACAGAACCCTGCTGTTGATATTTATACACAGTTTATGATATTTGTTTTACCTGCAGGGATTTGTTCGGGAATAATTTATTACCTTAGTGAAAGAAAATTAAACTGTTAAGTCCAATAGCCCTCCGCTTTAAAAGGGGTTACACTTTGTACAGAGGCATGTTAATTATAAAGACCCTTGTGAAACAAACATCTATAGAGTGATACAGTATAAATGCTACTGAATATAAACATCCTGGTGTTTATAAAAAAAAAAGCACTAACTCAGTTTTTGTATTAGATTATGTTTAGATTAATGAGCCTCTATTTTTATGTTGTCATTAATAAGCATAATTTGGTGCAGGATATCCTTTGTTTTTTTTGTTTGTTTTTTTTGTCCATGCTTGTATTTCTTTGAGGATAAATGAACAGAGTGTGTGTGAATGACAGGCTGGGAATTAGTGGCAGTCTATTGAGTGCCACTTACGTCAGTGTAAACAGGCCTGGTGAGCTGCAGAAAGGCGCGAAATTCTGCCCCATCTCTGATTTATGACCTTAGGGAGCATTCTTTCTCAAAGTGCAATTTGATATGCCCTCAGCACCTCTGCTACACTCATTTGCTCGCTGCCCCACGAAGGAGGACCCATGCATGACTAACTCCACCTGCACTGACCTTCACCTACGCGCTCAAGCAATGACCAACATACTTTGCTAAACCCTGTATATTCTGTTTTTTCCTCATCTTCTTGGGAATTGCACACAGCTAACACTGAGCTGCACACAAAAGACACAAGAGATTATGGATCTCCAGCTGAGCTTATGTTGTCATTGTTGGCATTCGTCACACTCTGTGTATAATTGCTTACGACAAGCCCAGGTTGGGCTAAATAGGGAAACGTTTTGAGCTTGGGAACAGGGCATCCTATGAGGGGCAGGATGTGAACAAGGACATGACAGATTGGCATGCTGGGACCAGACAGCTTGGAATCTGTGACGGGAAAGCTGGCACTGGCCCTTGAACTAGTTCATTTTATCATTGCATATTCATATATAAATATATTTTTATGGGGACAAGTATACATGCCTCTGTGAAGACTGTAATGATGGCTGATTTAAATTCTTTGTGTTGAAATACTACTGTCTACTACAAAGGCTTTTGTTTGTGTCTTTGCTAAAAGTTAAGACCTAAACATCCCAGATGTCAGAAGAACTTATTTTATGCCTTTTAGCCCTTTTACACATTTGTATAAACTGCTGATAATGAGAGGTCTTCAAAGGGTTTTAAATTGCCTGTCACTGACCAGTGGCTGACAGTTTAGGTCTAACAATACCAAAGTGACCTTAGCGATGGATGAGCCTCTTTGATGTCATCACTTTGCTTATGCAGACCAAACTGAGGTGCCTGTCCCAGATGTTATCCAGTGACATAAGAAACAAAGTTATCTGCATTTGTACAAGATCAGACAAATTATGAGGTAACACATTTTTGACAGTTGGTCACTGTCGACTCTCTGAACTTGTGGTCGTGATTTTCCACCATTTTTGATGTTTCATAGAACAAACAAATTATTCTTAAATAGAGAAGATAACTTTTTTTTTCAGATCATTGTGTTTTTGGGGTCTTTTCGAAAGCCAAACTATTTTAAATATATGTCACAGATGTCCCAGTGGCCATGATTCACTTCCTAGTGCAGAATTTCTGTCAAATTGTAGAAATGACTGCAGATCACTGCTGAGATATCCTAGTGGTTCCATCACTCCAATTTTCCGGTGCATTGTGCCATTTGTGTGTTTGTATGTTTGGATGCATTCACATGACTTAATGACTCACAGCTTTTCTTGTTGAGCTGACGTCAGAGTGGTGGACAAACACACGCACATGCTTGCTATGCTCTGCCAGCCTTAATGCATGTGTTCACTTTATCAATATGCAGCTCTGCCTGGCACATCTTGTGAAGCTGGAGTGCTGATGGCATTTCTAACGTTCGATGCAGAAACATTCATGCTGCTTAACCTAGTTTAGTGCAAAATGGTAAATATAGAAGTCAACTTTAAATTCAACATAAAATGTAAACAGGCTTTATGTGTCACTTGTTTAGCTACCTTTTTCAGGTAGAAAGTCAGTGGCTGCTAGATCCTCTGAGCGAGAGGAAGGCCACATACCAGGTAATCTTATTGGTAGCCACAACATTCTGACCCAAAACCTCTGGTTTAATCCATCAAAATCTCACCATGATATTTAATCTGCCTGGAATTTGACTGGGCATTTTAAAGCAAGTTGAGCCAGAGAGCTTCTGCAGAATGCAGTGATTTGGTTTAGTTGATAATCAAGGTCAGAAGCCTGGTGCCTCGATATCACCTAGAAGGCCATTTTGTGTGTTATCAATAGCTGAGAGGACTGCTGTTACAATAATCCAGCTGCTTAAAGTGTGGTTTGTTATCATGGGTGAATGTGACAGTTAAAAATCTTAGACTAAACATACCATCGGACCTAGGCAGAACTCATTCTAAAGCATTTAATTGTCTTGTTAGGTGTTGTACAAAACCCCTTCTTTCTGTTTTAAGTTTTTTATTGCTGAGTTTTAGATATCAGCCCCTGCTGCAGCCCATAATATCTTAAAATCTGCTGCAGTGGAGGTTGGCTCCGTGAAAACATGCTTATCAACACTCCACAGATTTTGATGCCACACATGTTGTCATCTGGCCTTCAGTGTCAAGGGGTAGCCTGCAGAAGTTTCCTTTTATTAATTGTGTGTGTGTGTGTGTGTGTGTCTGTGTCTGTGTCTGTGTCTGTCTTTAGTTTGCCTGAGATAAATCTGTCAAACAGTCGAGGTGACCCCAGCAGGATTTGGGGCATCCTGCACGTGGCAGGACAAGACCTTGGGGCAGCACAGCAACACTGATTTACTCTTCAAAGACAAGCTCATGATAGTTTTTCATCTGCATCTTAACCCTTTTCAACCCACTAACAGGCTGTATACATAAAGGTGATAGAGAGTTGAGTGTTAAACAGCAGCTCAAATAAACAACCTTTGCACACATAAATTAACATGTCTAAATAGTAGTAGTTTAACTTTTGGTTTACTACTGCCACTATAAGCAAGCCACCTCTTGGTGGTTTAGGCCCTGACTTATGTAGACAACATCAGACTTATGTAGACAAGTAAAAATTACAAGCGCAACATGCTAACCTAGCTATTTAGCAGAATATGTGGATGTTCATTCACAGTCAACAGATCATGTTTAAACAACACTGCTTGCCTGTGAAACATATTTGTCGGAAACACCATAAGGCTTTTGTTAGTGAAAGAATGATCTGACTCTCATGAGAGGAAACACTTGTAACAATGGTAAATGAGCAGGATATTAAGAGATAATCACTCAGCCTCCATAAGTAGCTGCATTATTAATAAGATACTGTCATGTAGGGCATCGATCATAACCATACATGTATTAAAACTGTAGCTGTTGTGTGTCTGTATTTTATATTGTGAATGTCGACTGCTAGACGACTGACCTTGAATCCTTGTTAAATGAGCTGCAGGTGAAGACTGGGGCTATAGAGGAAGTACCTTATTTTTCCAAAAAACAATGTGCCAGTTATTGAGGAGCATTTAGCCCATCTCCTTTATATTAACCAGCTGTGTTCAAGGTCCCTGTTTAATATCTCCTTCCTTATTTTATAAGCAGCAAAGTTGATAATAACTTGTCCTGATAAAGGGAACTAAATTTGTTGTGATAAAAGGGACAGATACATATTCGCTTGAAAGTCCAGTTTTCCTCTCCAGCACATCACCAAGTCCAGCTACATTTTGTCCACAGGGGTTGCAATCTGAGATGTATGCTTCACTAGCAGCTGGCATCTCCCCTGTCTAATCTTAAGTCAGGCGTCTCTTTCGAGGAGCCAGCTGTAGTTTGTGTCTCACCCTCTGCATGGGGCTTAGGTCTGGGCAGCTGCAGGTCTTAATCCACTGTCCAGCCACTGCCCAGGAGGGGGCACAGATAGCTAGGTAAGATGAGGTGAGACAGTGGAGATTAAGACAAAAGAAATGGACAGGAATCTATCGATCGATCTGTGATAACTAAATCTATTTGATTGGATTTAAGAAAATTGAGCTCAGAATTTGCTGCAAACTCTTCTTATAAGTCAAGTGAACTTCTTCTCTCAGAGCCTGTTTGCAGGCTCAATTGAAACATAAATTTGCTTTACAGTAATAGTAAAAAAAATAGAGGGCAAAAGAAATGTTATAAGTTAATTGTGGCTACTTGCAGTAAATGAAATTACCAATATTGTTCTGTGAGGGATTGTTCACCATGCAGTGCCTCATGTGGTAGATAATATGCAGAGGTATTGTACAGTATAAATTCCTCTATGCCTTTTTGTTTTTATACGGCCACTACATGTTCCCAGCATTTTCATGTGTTTCGACTCAATCCCAAAGTACTAATGAAATAATTTGATGCATGTCTGGCCATCCTGATAAGGTGCTTTGCAGGAAGTTGTAGTGCATGATGAGTTCCTGTGAAGTAGATGGTTCTGAAGGACCAAAGTTCAATAGGAAGTGAAGAAAGGGGAAGGATGCAGCTCACTCTCAAGAATGAGGATATGGCCAATGAAGCCACTGAAAGCATACGTCTTACAGAGCTGGTTCCTGTTATATTGTTCACACCAGTGTTTCAAAAAAAGAGGTGTCACTGATGGATTTTCTCAAAGTCATTTGCAAAGTCTGTGGGCAATTCAATTCCTGGACACTTCAGACAGTTAGGCATGTTCCCAGGCTCCATGGTGTTCCCTCATTAGTTTTAGGACAGTAGTTCACCTTTCTTCTGCTGTTTTGAGACCTCGGTTTCGAAGATAATGAGGTGGAGCAGGCAGTGCATTGCTAGAAAGTACTGGCAATTGGGTGATTAGACACCCTCAATGAGTGTTGTTTGAAATAGCAACCAATGTTGTTTTAGTGGGGGTGCAACATCACTCAGGCCTCATTCAGACTGGGAACCACTGCTGCTGTAGGGGGAGGAGCACTTCACACATAGTGATACTTTGCTGATCAAGTAACAAAGTGACCCATCAAACACCAGGATGCCACATAAAAACACACATTTTCCTGCTTCTAACTGCTGCCCATCTATGAGATACCTCTTACCACCTCCTCTTTTCTGCCCCCGGTTCTGTGATCCTTTTCAGTCTCCCCTTTTGCGGTGACCATTAAAGCATTACTGTTCTCTAATGTTCTGCCGAATTTCACACCCAGGTTGACAGTATCCATGAGCATGCGAGAAAGACTTGTCCCAGGGGACACGATCTTCATCTCTCATGTTGCTCCTGCTAAAGCATCCTCTTATCTACACCCCTTCACGCGTCAGCATCCCAGGCTTATACTGCACAGTAGTTGACAGCTACTGCAGTGTGCTTTTCAGATAGAGATGCTACTCCTCATTACTTCTGTAATGGAGACAGGCTGTTGATCTTGGTCTCATTTCCACACATACAGCTTCTAATATATCCAATAAGTGTTCTTCCTTTTTCTCTTTTCATCCAGCTGATGTTGTGACCAGCAGTCAGTAAGGACCAACTCAAGCCAGTGATGCTAGGCATACTGCACCACTCCTTAATGACAGCAGCTCGATGACAACAGCTCACTGTTGTTGTGTTATTAACTTTGATTGTTGGAATTTAAATCTCAAATAAATGGCACTTTTAGCAGTTGACCAATTTAAGTGCCTGTTAGTTTGCATGAATCAGAAAAACTACCATTTTAATTGCTGCAGCAGTGTTGCATCCAGCAGTGCAGTGCAGGTCCAATAGTAGATGGTCTGATGATGACAGAGGGGCTTGGATGGTTGAGAGTATTGTGATAAAGGGCCATGCTATAAGCCCGGGTGGATCACCTCCTGGGGGGCAGGGGACGTAATGACTTCCCCAGCTGGTCCCCTGGGACGACTGTGCTCGTGCTCTGCACCTCTCGTGGCCACTTTAAGTCACCACCATGTTTGTTTAGGGAAGATTAGCAACGTAAAATCCTTACAACATCCTGAACACGCAGCGAAAGGGGGACACATAGAGGAGGACAGCAGGAAAGAGAAATAGAAATAGATGGATGGGGCAAGAGCATATTGTGTTCAGCAAGAGGCTGGTTTGGTGCAAGCATAAAATATTTAAAGTGATGGAAGGAGAAGGAACATATAATAAAGTAAATCGGAACCAGTAGTTTCTGCTAGATTTGTTCAGAAGAACTGTAGTGGTATCTGATGTTGGACATTTGCCAGCCCATAGATACTCTGTGTGTTTCTAAAGCTGTTCTTCCACACCAAACCTGTCTGGCCACATCTCTGTGTTATTCTCCATGATATATAGTCATAGACACTAAACTTGGTGATTGCACCTGTTTGGCTGGAACTGTCCTCTGGGTAGTGTAAAACTGCAAAGTGCATTTTTATCCACTAGAGCTCAGAGCTCTCTTGGTGCACTGCTGTAATCTATATAAAGCAATTATGTGCATCGAGTACATTTACAGGAATATGGTAACTGCTGTTCTGGGAATAAATCTTTCTCAAATTATTAATGCTGTAGCCTGTTACTTTCAGCAGCATTTTTACACAGAATCATTCCATGTTTTGCATTTAATCAGTTCATGCAGAGATGGTGACTGAAGGAAAGTGTGATACAGCTGGGTTTTCTGAGCTGTGGTGCACCAGGTACATCACAGGTGTGTATGCTTAATTCTGGCAGGAAACAGATGTGCAGTGATATCAGCGACTGCACGGGTCTGGGAGACTATCAGCGTCGACCAGCTTGCAATGCTCGACTTCCTGTGGGCTTAAATCATGCCAGCACATGATAAGGACAGCAGAGCGCTGTGTGACCAGCACTGCTCTTTTTGAGAACAATCTGTGGCTCCCTGATTATGAACCTTAGTGATTAGAGAAAGATTACAAGGTTAATATTAGGGAGCCTACTGGTAACTAATTGTTGGTAATTCCATAAGGGGGAAAATATAATGAAATTACCTTTATAAAACAGTTGAATAGTAAACACAGCGTTCCATAATGTGAAAGTGTTAAAACGTGGGCTAGTTGTCAGTATGTAACTTATTTTGGTGTATTTTTGTTGAGATCTCTGATCAACAAAACCATTTTTTTTTGCTTTACAGCCCCTGTCCAGAGCAAGGAATGGGTGATGAGTTTAACCTCATGGATCATTCAGACCTCTATATCTTGGACTTCAGTAAGTATCCTTGTCTTATTTCTTAAAGAAGGTACATTGAGATTAGTGTGAAACTCCAGGTATATAAATCCACATATTTCACCCCACCTTGTATTTTCAGCCACCTCGCCTTGTTTAGATTGGATATTTAGTGGTCCCCTCAAATATTATAATACCAATACACTGCTTACATCACTGCTTCATCTCTCACCTGGCCTTGGTCCTGTCTTGTGTTATCACATGGGACATTTCCGTTTTGCCAAATATAGCCATATCCTGCCTGCACTGGGGTAGCCTGTAAGGCTGTCAGGTCACAGTTAGGGTTTGTGTAGGTGGGCTTACACAGGGACACAGGAACCGTATGGGACTGGCAGTACCCAGTGGCTTCCCCTGTGGCATACGCCTCCACATGCCAGTCACTCGTGCCTTCACGCTGTTTATCTCTGAACATATGGTGGAGCTGACAGTAGTTGGGAGTAAGTTTGTAATTCGTATTAAAAAGGAGGTTTGTAATAAAATGCCTTGTGTACCAACATGATTTAACCCTAGTATCACCACGGTGTCCTCATGTGAATGCTGTTGTTCTGCAGTTTCTCTGAACAGTGTGTGGGGATTTTTTTTTTTTTTCATGGGGAGCAGATCTTACCCCTTTCTTCTACCGATTCTGGTTACGTTTTGAATTCCCACAGCTGAAGTGAATATTCTTAGCCTGAGTATGATTAGTGTCTATGATCACAGTATGACTCATTACACTTTCTCTTCTTTTCAGGCCCTAATTTGAAGACATTATGCAAAATAGCTGTTATTCAGTACAGTCTGGAGCAGTCAGGACTCCCACATGATATCAGGTCAGACAAGCATCCTCTCAAACATTAGTCCTGTTTTGTCATTGAACTGACATATTGTTGTTCCTGCTATTTGTATGATGCTTGTCATTGTTGCCACTGCTCTCTCTCTCTCAGTAGAGAGGCCGTTATTGAAAGAGACAAATTATGGCTCATTATCCTTCATTTAGCAAGTGTAAGTTTTATTCAGGCTTTTGGCTAACTTTCTTTTGAGGCCCTGCATGTAATATTTTCATAATTATATCATCATGGTGTGTTGTAAGATGGCACCTAGGAACACACAGTCTTGAAAGAATGATGATAGCTCAAAAATGTCTCCCAAAAGTACACACACAAAGACAGGTAAGATATATTACAGTGCATTATCCTGTTGAATAACATGCTTCATAAGCTGGCAGACTTCAAATGTTAAAACTTGAGTGCTAGCACAGTCCACATAACAAAAACATAACACCAGCCAGGTGAGGATTGTCGAGTACAATCTGGATTTGGCTATGATTAACTCATTTATTTGAATTTCAGCTTGTCACAATCATTGTTCCTTAATTGTTACAAATGATGGAAAACATCTCTGAAACAAGCTCTGAGCCCTGTTTTGTAGGGTTTATTTAACAGCATTATTGGTTCAGGGTGTGAGACTACTAATCACTGGGTCAGTGGCTTACTCTTAGAAGTTGCCAGTACTTCTGTCATCTTCACCAGGCATTTCTTCTCATTGGCTGCTTGAGTTGGGGGGAAATTAACACCTAACTAACACCTTTATAGACTTAAAGATACTTATAATGCAGGTACATCATAAGTGCTGTGGTGCTGTTGACATGTTATTATTTTGACATGTAACTTGAAAGAGGGACTTCAAAGTTTTAGTGCACCACTTTGTTTTTATGTGATGGTCTAATCACAAGTGAGGGAAGTTTTAATAACTTCATTAATTACTAAAGATTTTTCAGCAAACACACTGCTACTTGTCTGAAAATGGCAGGTGAAGGTTCACTAAACTGTATTTTTCTCACTAACATAAAACATAGCATTGTGCTTCATATAGACTAATTCACATAATCCATCCATCTTAAGCATATTACCAATTCTAAAGTAACCTTAACACCTAGACTTTGTCAAGTTGATCTATCTCATAGGCAAGTGTGTCTGAAATGGAAGGGTTTGATTGAAGTGTGTTTTTTAAACCCATGGACCCCATAGAACCTGATACTAATTACTCCTCTTAGCCTCTCATTTTTCTTACATCGTCACTGCCACCTTGCATGTTCCCCTCTTTGGTGTTCGCAGTTGTGTTTCTAACCCTTCTAGTGGCTTCAGTGGGGTCACAAGACTTTGGTTAACTCCCTTTGCCCCTCACTGGCATCTCCAGCTCCAATGCCAATCTCGCCTCTTAAACACACACGTGCACAACAAAAAAACGAACAAAGCAATTGAGAGGGAGTGAGTGTGAAACCAGAGCCAGTGATAACAATCTGGAGCTCAACCTCTGACCTGTCATCAGGTCAGCACTGGACCCTGTTGTCAGCCCCTGCTCCTGGTTCTCGTGTTACCGTGGGGCCTTCCCTCATCCTTGTCCATATCATAGCCCTTCACTTAGACAAGGGGAGTACAGGGTGACAGCAAATGTCACACAATTGCTTGATAGAGTGTCAGTGCAGTAGATTTTTGGCTCCTTTGGTATTTCATGTATAGAAGCCTATTGTGCATTGTGTCAGAGTCATAAAATGTTCATAGTTGCATGAAGACTTCGGGGTAAAGACATCAACCTGAAATCTTAAAGCCAGCAGCAACTTTCAAACAAAATTTGGAGCGTTCTGCCTTCCTGAAGATAAAGAGTGTTGCTATTTCTTTCTGTTGTTCACTCCAGGTGGGAACTGGCAGCCATGACCACCAACAGCAACATCAGCAGGCCCATCTTCTCCTCCCATGGCTAACGCCACTGAATAGGAGGAAGAGTCAGAACTCTTTGAGGACACTGGGCTCTTTATCTTTGAACTCCGAAGGACTGTTTAGAATTTGGATCTATATCGGATTTATTTTCTCACATTCTTCAAGTGAAAACTGCCATTACTGACCAAACTATCCCTCATATGGCTTTGTTGGACATCATGAGCTTTTTCATGGATAAGAATATTTTAACTCCTGAGACACGGGTTATGTGAGACAGAATTTGTTGACACCTGTTCACCTTTTTTCTCTTGTTTCTAGCATCTCTAGAAATCCGATCAGCCTATGATAATCATAGACTTCTAATCCTAAGCACAGGAAGAGTCGAGAACTTCAGCCAAAGGTCATGAGAGCTAACCTCTTTGTCGAGGATGTCATGCTTACGTCACACTCAGCATATCTCCCTGAAGAAACAAATGTGAACCTTCTGTTCCTGATGTAAAGAGACGCAGTTGGCTCTAACCTGGTCCTAAAACCATGTAAAGCTCCCACGTCAATTTACAGCAAATTAATTTATTGTACACAGTGAATGGAGTGGGCAATGCTGACTTACTTGGTGTTAAGTGCACAATGTACTGCAACATTGGAATATAGTGCTTGTGAAAGGTTCTGTTTGACTGGCTTTCAGTGCTTAGCTTGTTTGCTACTTCATTGTAACTTGGCTGGCACCCCTCTGCTGTTAAGGTAGTTTTTAAGGTGCCCAAGGCAAGCGGTCTGCCTTGTAAGAGTCCATCTACCTCCCTCAATAACATGAATCACTGAGTCTTTAATAAGACTTCTCATTCATGGCACATCTATTCCACCCCATTAAAAATCTCTTTCACAGGTAAGTTTGTAATTGTGGTCATCTGTTGTATTCTTCCAAGCAGTTTTGAAGTGTCAGCGGATGAATGTGCCTCACTTTCCACTCTGTACCCTACCCCTTTGTTTTTCAGTGCCAAATGCAAATATATATATACTGTGTATGTGTGTAAGCATGTGGTCCTGTCTAATCCCAGCCCACCTGCTACAGTTTGTTGTTTTGGGGGAGAGAATCACTAAATATGCATAGTGTAGTTGTTCCTCTAGTAGACAATCCAACTGAGTCAAACAGCGTTCAGAGACTCTCTTTGTGACCTGCTTATTCACAGTATGGTGAAAAACCAGAGAAGTGTGCATGTGTGCTTATGTACAGCTACACATAAAGCTACACCTGAGCAGATCTTATAAATGCATAAGGGCTGTTACTAGATTACCCACTTCACATCTTGAAAATTATTTGGAACAGCTTAAACTGGGGCCATTTATTTGTGTTGTGTTTTTATTTAATGCAAATTACAAGTTGCTATAACAAAACGTGGGCAACGTACAGCTGGTAATCTTTTCAACCTTATAACTTCATCCATTTTAATCTTAGGATAAGGCTGGTGATATTTTATCTTTCTGATTTTCTCAGCAAATTACATAAAACAGAAAACAAAGCCTACAGTGCATTATTCACTTGCACTTTCCATCCCTGTCAGCTGCCATTCTTTGCCTCTAAATGGTACTAACCCAACATTCATTAATTAGCAAAAAACACCTGGATGTTAGAGTTTTTAAACCGTGATTGCTTTTATTATTATAAGTAGTTTTAATACTCAGATAGGAATAAATTAGAACATTTGTTGGACTAAATACCAGTTGTGAATTTGGTGCAGTTACGGCAGCAGGGTGGTGCATTTAGGGAATTTCTTTCCTGTCATCAGGGCAACTCCGAGCTCTGTGGTTTTAATGATTTTTACATAAAATTCAAAGTCTGTGGACTAAAAAAATATTCACAGACAGTGCTTGTTAGATCAATTCATATTGGATTTAGTCAACAATATAAAAAAATGTTTAAATGTCACCAGACTTATTCCAAGAATCTTACAAATGTGCATAATAAGTGATATGACTTGGTGCGGATAAATATGCAGGCAGAAGGAGCTGTTCTTAATACTGCTTTTGTATTTGAACATTTTTACCATGGATTTCAGTTGGTCTGAAACAGCAACAAACCCTAAACCTTTGAAAATTTAATGTGTCACTAGGAACTGTGTTGCCTCACACCTGTGAGCTCCATCACTGCTTTTCTGTCCCGGTCTTTGGGACCAAGTGTGTTGTTGTTGTCACTTCTGCCAGGTAGTTAAATCTCCTCTGTATCCGTCAGACCCTGATTAGCTGGTTAGAAGCAAGTTTCTGTGTCTCAAACATCTGGATTGAATAACACTGACCTACATTGTAAATGTTTACAGATCTGTGTAGTTTATGTAAAGCAGTGTAAAACAATCTTAAACGCAGGTTGAAGTCACCAGATAACTGCACTAAAGCCGATAATGGCATGTCAGGCCTTACTGGGAGGAGATGTTGATGCTGCTTTTTGCCTAAGTAGATGCCGGACTTTGAGACGTTTGCCTGCCCAAACCAAGTCTGAATTTTACTTAAAGACCGGTGTTGCCAATGTGACTCAGTGAGTCTTACACCCTCTGCACTGCACACACGTGGACATATCACGCACTTGAAATTCCTCAGTATCCCAGTTACTTGGACAATACAACAGCCAATGCAGTGAATCCACAGGGAAAGCTAATCATGCGTTCACACAAAAATACTTCTTGTGAACAAATCTGTTTGTGACACCACATGGCTGTCTGCAAAACTGATGTTTGTTTTTCTGATGTGTGGCATTGAAGCCCTTTTTCAGGATTTTGGTCCTTTCTTGTTGTGAATGAAACTATAGGTGATGGTAATTTCATTAATGGACTTTTCAGGAATGTGTCATGAAGTAAATAAATAATTTTGTAGACACTACATCGAAAAAAAAGAAAAAAAAATCTAATTTGCTGAGTGATGGTCACTCATCTCCAGTTGGCCAATGCTAATGCCAAGTGTTAGTAATTTGGAGTAAATATACTGGCATTACATTTTTAATGGCGGCGATGCAAAACCCCAAAATTTCAGGCTTAATGTAGTTATTCAGTGTGAGAATATTTTTTTGCCAAGCAGAAGTACATCAGTTGGACTTTCATGCCAAGAAGTATCTTTAGGGCTTACAGTATGTGGTTGAAATACTAATAAACAACAAAGAATGCTTGGATAAAAGAGAACAAAGTATGGATGTATTTGGATTCATTTTACAACTGTGCAGGCTCTCTATGCTTATTGTTTATATTTTATTTTATATTTTACACGTTTTTAGAGAGGACTCTGTCGAGGTTGGTCAGGACTTCCTGTGCAATATGCTTTATAACTGTATCAATAATAAATCTGAGACAATTTGAGTTGTTAACTTTGGTATCCACTTTAAGTGTCTTATGCATTCATTTGTTGAAATATTTCTTTAATTTTCAGAAATTGTTGAGCTTGATGATGATACCTGAAGCTGAACCAGCCATGTCAGTGCGCGTGGCTGTTGTACTATCACAGGTCTGGAGGAGACGAGGGAGAAAGAGGAATTGCTCAGCTTTGAAGTGTTTATTGTTCACATGCCATACACCATGCGTCTCCTCACAGAAAAGAACTGCTGCCTAACACGCTTGTAAGAAAATTGAACTCATTTACATGAATGATTTGAACATCAGTAGGACCATACAGAGCCTATGAAGAACATTTGATACAATGATAAATCAAACTTATTTGACCTTGATTAAAAAAAAAAAAAAACAATTGAGAAAACAGTGTTTAATATCAAAGTGACAATGGATCTCTACTAAAGGAATGCTCACCATGACAGTACATTCAGTCTGGTATGATGAGCTTGTCAGTTTCTAAAAGCTGCTGCTGCTATTTTGAACTGTTTTCCCCATCACTGTTAGACCTCAGCATGACTGATCCTTACCAAAGCTAGATGCATCTATATTCCACATCTTTTATTTTGGAATAGTTACCAGGTCTTTGAAGCCTGCAGTCAGCCCATCGCTGCTTCCTGCCGAAAACCAGTCGCATCTACCCCAGTCGGCCTGTCTGATAGCCCTCATCGTCTGCTCCACTGGGTATTCTGAAGCCATGGTGCCACCCAACCCCCCTGCTGGCCCTCAGACTGGTTAATGGGATGCGTGCGGCTGCTTTGGGGGTCCTGTCATTAGAAAGTGTCTCACCCTGAACCCCAGCTCCAATCTTGCCTGTGCTGCCAGTAGCGGCCTGGCAGTTTGTTCCTGTCTGTCACCAGCCCTGTGCTATAAAGCCACTGTTATCTGCAGTGTTAAGTGCAGGCCACAGACGGAGGGTCAGCTTAAAGTGAGGCAGCAGAGACACCCTGTCCCGCCTGAGCCCGCCGCACACAGGAAGCAAGGCTGCACTGGGTCCCTCCTGTCTGTCTGGCCCCGGAGCCTGCCTCACCCAACATCCCAGGCGCTAATGCAGGGAGACAGTCAGCCAAATTGCTCTCTAATTTCCCTTCAGGACTTCGACGATCCCACTGGCCCTTGAGAATCAGACTGAGGATTTGTTCAGAGTGATTTGTTTTGTCTTGTCCCCGCCAACCACCCCTGTCCAATTACCTCACTCAAGTTCGAGTTCTTTGCTCCCAGTGTTGTTGAGGCCACTAAATTGGGGATTTGAGAAAAGAGGCATTAAAGGAGCTGGAGTCCTTGCAGGATCTAAGCTACACTCATGCAAACATGATGAGAAAGAAAGAGTCACGTGTTTCGTAACACTGGCAAAGAGAGAAACTTGAGTGTTTATTTTTCCATATAGGCATCGTGCATGCAAAAATAACTCCTCTAGGATGAGTGGCACCCTTTTTGTAAAATGGAAGTTTGTCTAGTATGCCTTAGTCATGTTTGGTGATGCCCATAATCTGTTCATCTGCTGAAGGAACTAATTTAGTGATCGAGCCTCTCAGCCTCAGTGCGTCACATTTGCAGACCTGTAGCTTAATTTCCTTCCAGCAGGGGTTTAATTGAGTGACTAATACACACGCAGTTAAAGCCTATTGATGAGAAACTGCCATAGCTGTCTGCCTCACAGCTCTGTTCCAAAATGAAACCATGATGCATCAAGCTGGTTTTCTGCTGAAACTTGAATGATGATGAACTCATAGTTTAACTCATGCTCAGGGTGTGGTTGCTGCAAAATTCAATACAGTGTAGATGTGTAGACTGTAAGAATACAGGCGTAATGTGAAAACAAGATAAGCAGCCCCCTGCAATCTTTCATTTCATTCTATTAACTAATAATTAGCACCTTCTCTCAGATGTTGCTTCATAAGAGTTTTATCTTCCACTGCGGAGGTGACTTCATTATCAGTAAAGATAAAGAGACAAGGTATAGTACAGTGTTAATCCTTGTACTGAATATTGCAGAATAAAAGTAGATATTTTGCAATTTATATAACTAAGTTTTTTTTCTTTTCTGTAAGCTGTGCTCCAGTAGAATAAGGAAGATAAACCAAACAGAGAAGACAACTCAGTGCTTTTCTGTCATTAAAACCTTCCGGTTTGATATTGAACTGTAAAATGCATAGAAGGATTCGATAAGGCCAGTACAGACAGTAAGTTCAAATATGTGAACCCCAGTGTCCACTTTGGGACTCTGGAAAGTGAGGGAGATTTGATTCTGCATTTCTTGTTATTTTTGTCCACATTTTCATGTTTGAAATGTTTATGCCTTGTTACATCAATAACAGGTCTTGGTGCATGAGTTCAATTTATTTATTTTGTCAAAGAAAAAGCAAAGATTGGGGAAAAAATCTACAAATGTAAATAGAATTGTTTGTTTGTTGAATTTCCTTGGCCATTAATCAGGTCATGGCCTCAGAGATTTATCTTGGGAGACTTTGGAAGAGCCCCACCCCTAACTTGGGAACCAATATCATAAAAGTACCTAATACTACAGAGCTGCTGAAAAATACTGCTTAGACATTGCTGCCCTCTATTAATAAAATAACTGATTACAAAAGTCAGATTTTTTTTTAATGCAAAATGAATACTTTACCTTTTGATAATACATCTATTTACTTACTATGTGCTACTGATACTGAAGTAAAGGGTCTGAGTACTTCTCCCACCACTGCGAGATCCCAAAGCCAATGTCAACAAAACAGCAGACTGAAGTGGTGCCTCTGCTGTTAAGAAACATTAGGGCTCATGGGACTTGTGTTTTCTGCTCAGTCACTTCTTAATTAAAGCTGCTGCAGGGAGCAAATGATGAACAGTCACACAAGACATTGAGCTTTCACTTAACATATCCGCAGTCCATCTGGAGAGCTCCAACCTGTGTTCATATGCTGGATCGGTCTATAAACAACACTGGAAAAACTTTTTGTTGCTGATTGGCCGCAAAATGTTTATTTATTTATTTTTATTTAATTAACACAATATTTGCAGACATTGGACCCACGGGTCAGTACCTGCAGATGGCTGCCATCTACCTACACGCATGGAGCATCACGTGTTTAATACGCACACACAGATTCCTTCTGTTTTAATGATGTTTCATATCTTTCCCACATCGGAACTTACGCCCGATCTGACGGGTTATTTTTATCAGCGCGTCATAAAAAGTCACAGTATCCCAATTTTGCTTTTTTTTCTCTCTTGGCCGCCGGCTGAGCTGGATGAGAGGTGTCGGGTTTGGGGGTATAAAAGGAGAGACGCACACAAGGGCATAGCACTCATCATCCAGACTGGAGCCTGGAAAAGGTAGGAGATGAAGACGAGTTATCTTTGGCCAAGATGCTTTCTTCCTCTCGCTGAAATTCTTTTCAGGTTTCTAGTTCAAAATAGTTTTATCCATTTTTACGCAAAGTGTTGTTTTTTTTTTTCTTACGGAAAACTAACTTTGTTATTCTTTTCTGAGCCGTGTCTGATGCTGGGTGTGTGTTTTGCCTTACAGGTGGCTTCTCTCGCGTTCAAAATGACTCTTTGGTGCAACTCGTGCAAATGTTATGTAAGCGCCCCGTGCACCTCTCTTCATCTGCCCGAGGATCACCGCCGGTCGCTCTGCAGAAGATTCAGGTCAGTGAAGTCCCCCCCCCCCCCTTCCCCTCTGCTCCACGTCCTCTAGTGGCCGAGTCAACAAATGGCTGCTGAGAAAATTTCGACCCAGCTCTGCTGCTGCGTGCGGTGCAGGCACCACAGGGTGCACTTAATCCAGTTTTCTCTCGTCTGCAGCGATACATACTAATCTAGGCACAGGGACGCTGCTGCTGCTTGGAAAGACATATCAGACAGCTCAGGGCGGCCTCTGAGCGGGCCTGTCACAAATGAAAGGGTGTTAACGTTGCTTTGGTACAGAAACTGCCTGCAAATACACAGATCTTCAAAAACCACCTTGTTGCTTAAGGAATAAGCCTACAGGTAACTGATGGGAATTTAAAATGAATGTAAAGTGCTATGTTACATCCACAACACATTTAACATTTTGTTCTAATATTTAAAAAAAATACACATATACTAATAAGTATTATTATTAACACATTGGGATGTAATTTTCCTTTTGTGGCACTTTGTGTGTCCTTCTGACGTGGGGCGCCCATTCCACTGACACCCACTTTATAAGGCAATGAAGGGAGCAGCAGAAGCCCAGCCTCCCCTTTGTGTGTGACGCCCACGCTGCAGCCGTGGCAGCTATAAAAACCCCGGCTCTCTGTGGATGGGCCCAGACAGACACTGATCACAGAGACTAAGTGAATTGAGAGCCCTTGTTTCTGCTGCAGGCACGACAGCCTCTCATATCAGCAGTTTCCATAGGAACCCTTGATATTCAAAGGCCGCTTCAGCTCATTGGAAAGAGGCACCAGGCTGATTTGTGAATAAGTGGCCGGATCATTTTCAGGCCAATTTTATTTTATTTTTTTGTCTTCATTGAGTTTTTTTTTTCCTCACACTTGCCACATGAAGAAAAATGACTTCAGACTTTTTTTTTTAAATGAAAGCGTGGCAGTAGTGACATCTCTGGCTGCCTTGATTTAGTTTCCTCCGGTTTCTTCTAATCTCTGAACTCAGTGACCATGGTCTCTCACAGATCCACTAAAGGAGCATCCAAAGCCAGACGGGACCACATCAACAATGAGATCAGAAACATGCGCGCTTTATTGCCCATCACCCTGGAGGACCAGGAGCGTCTCTCCTACCTGCACTCCATGGCCGCCATCTGCACCTACATCAAGAAGTCTGTTCTCTTCCAGGGTAAGGCTGCAAACTTCACTTACACTCGCTCTTTGATATCTTTGAACTTCTAATCTACATTCAGAATGTGTCCTTGTCAAGCTAAACACGACTAAGTCTGCAGTACTTTAGGGAATATATCAAAGGTACATGATGTGACAACCTGCAGACCGTGTCACCCAGGCTGAACCCAGTCTTTCCTCTCTCAGGGCTTCCGGCTGGGGAGAGATTACCCCGTTCCCTTCCATACGAGGCCTTTCTTCAAGCCCTGCATGGCTTTATCCTGGTCACCACCACCAATGGGAGGCTGGTCTATGTGTCTGAAAATGTAGCTAAATATCTTGGTATCTCCATGGTGAGTTTGTGGCTTTAACACATTATGCTTCAGTTTCACTTCAAATGTTGCAGTACTTTTATTTTGTGCATGTTCATATTTTGGACTCTGGCTTTCAATCTGTTGGGTCTAATGGTAGTACCTGTAACATTTCCAGGTGGACGTGCTTCAAGGAGACTCTGTCTATGACATGGTGGAGTGCTCTGACATCGATATTGTTAGATCCAACCTGGACACTGACAATTACTCATCAACAGGTAATGACGAAATGTCAGTTTAAACTGTTAGCGCTGTGTCTAACATAAATATAACTATGGAGATTGGTCGCTTTATGTTTCTGTTCTTAATGTTGTGATTTCCAAAGTTGATATCATGTATGTAATCTAAAAATACCACAGAAAGTACCTTTGACCTGCAGTTCTTTTTAATCACTCAGTTCTCAGTAAAGTTTCTAAAACGTCGTACTCTCTCCCATCTTGCTTTCTTCAGAAAGGAGCTTTATATGTTGTATGCAAACCTCCAAGGCCTTCAAGCTGCAGCACGGCAGCAGCTGCTCCATGCTTGTCAGAGGGAGCTTCAAGTCCTTCCCTCAGCTCTGTTTGTCCTCGTCTGTAGCCTGTCCCACCACCGGGCCTCTGTTTGTGGCTCTCTGCACCCCCACAGTGAACCGCCTGAGCAGCTCTGACTCCCACCTCTGCCACAGCTTCAACAGCGTGCACAGGCTGGATATGACCTTCACTCAGCTTCCAGACAGGTAAATTCACAACTGCTCCCTTTAAACATGGTTCAGATGTTTTTATGATGCCCATATAATGACAAACATTTGTGTTTTTCCTCTTCAGTGTTTTGTATTTTTTGGGATACTCAGCGAATGAAATGACAGGTCGCTCATGGTACAGTCTCGTCCATCCTGAAGACCTTTCATCAAGTGCAGATTCTCATAGAAGTTTAGGTAAGTTTCAATCCACTGCAGGAAAACTTCTACTGCATTACAGTGAGTACTTAGCCAACAGCCTGTAGCCATGGTGAACAAGTTAAAGTCGCATTGACAAAGCTGAACTAGAACAAGCTTATTGACATTTCTTTGGTACATTAATTGCTCTCCACCATCAGTTTATTCGTGCAGCAACTTGGACTTGAACTTTCAGTCTGTAATGCCTGCAGAAGTTATTTTTAATCACAAATTCCGAGCAGGAATTTTGGTACAGTGTCTTTTCTAATGAAGCAAGCATTCTCTACGACTTCAGGTGCAGTTTCTGTCAGAATAAAATAAGAATAGTTTGTTATTAGAACTTTTTATGTGGATCATGTGTGTGAATGTGCATGATAATAACAATGAGCATCTCTTTAATGTCTGTTCCAGTGCAGGCAGATGAGGGCTTTCAGATAGAGATGGTGCTGAGACTCCAGTGCAAGGATCTGTCATGGACCTGGATCTACACTCGCGCTAACAAGAATTCAGAGTGTCAGAGCATCAGCTGCACTAACTTTATCATCAGGTATGATGAACTTCACTGTTCCTCCTCAATTGACAGTGCATGTAATGACTCAGTGCTGTTCAACTTAAAAAACACTTACTCATGACACTTTGTTCTGCTCTTGTAGTGAAGCAGAGGCCAGGTTTCTGCAAGGGAAAATCAGCAGTGATGCCTGCAGGCCGTCACCTCTTTCAAATGCCTGTCATTTTGGGGCTCAACAAGTGTCACACACTCAGAGCTACAGCTGTGCTAAATGTTTTAAAAGACAGAGAACGTCTAACAGCCAAAGTGAGGAGCCTTGTGCCAAAGTTAGGAGGGAGTCAGAGCAAGACTACGGTGTGACATGGGTCTCCTCCAAAGGCGATAGCTCACCTATTCCCTTGGGTGACAGCCCTGCTCTCTTCACCCCTCCTTACAGCCCGACCTCCTCCAGCTCCCCTCTGCAGCAGGAGGAGCTCAGCCATGACCTCCTGATGGATGTGCATGGATACACAGATCAGCTGCTGTCGTCCCCAGAGGGCTCTCCCTCCTATTACTCCTACCCAGAGGCAGGGCTCCCCTGTCAGCAGTCGCCCTCAGGCTCCCTCCCTGCACCTGCTGAACAAACTTTTGACCAGACAGCCTTTGGCACGCTTACTGCTCGCTCTCCTCTCTCCCCCTCATCTCCGACTTATGATTTCCAAGCTTGTATGTCTGATGCTCGATTAGTTCCCGATTGCCTGTCTGTGTTCGACATGAGCGAGAGCCCAGTGGACTGTGCTCTGCATGAAGATGATTTCACCCTTCTTGAGCAGCCACAAGGGGGCACCCTCATCCACTTCCTTCATGTTCCCCATCATGTGTTGCCCATGCATTCCAGTCTCCTTACGCCCAACCAGTCTCCCACATCCACAGAGTCTAGCCAGTACAACGAGATGGAGCAGGAAGAGATCAGTATTCTGGCTCAGCAGATCTCCTCTCTGGCCAGCACCTTTGACATGTACCACACCATGAGTCTTCCAAATGTGTCCCAACCTACAGCACCCAACACTGTGGCCTCAGCCTGCAGCTCCCATCACCTTCCCGTCCTTTCGGTCCTCCCTCTGAAGCGCGATCTGGTCCCCGATGACGTTGTATTTGACAGCATCCTGAAAGACCTGCACATGGTCACAAGGAAAAACAGCACGCCGGGCCCAGCTGTTGTGTCATGCAGCTACCAGCAGGGCTTAGTGTGCAGCAGGAGTGACACCCGACAGCAGGAGCCCCTCGGGCTCTCCACGGCCTCCCCGGAGGACTCGCTTTCTGCAGAGCAGTTCACTGCCATGGACCCCTTCAGTTCGCAGTTGGGAAGCCATGACCAAAACAATGGGTTGCATCAACTCAACCACTATGTACAGAGTAGCCTTCAGCAAGGTAATTTCCTTCAAACAGTGCAGATATTGATGTGAATATATCTTGCTTTGATATATGAATATAAAAAACTTATAATAAAATATTCTGTGTCCTTCCAGATGGACTTGCTGAAGAAAACCTCTACTGAAATAAGTCTGTGACTTGCTGTACTACCACTTGTATGACATATTGTCAGTGCAAATCTTTCTTCGCTGGATTCAAAGAAGAATGCAAGTAAAGACATTTAAAGGACATCTTTGCTAAGACACCGATTACTTCTTGCTGAATGTAGAAAAGAATCTAAAGTAGATTCTGCACTCAGACACAAACTTGTCTTCATTGCTTTAGTCTACTGTCAACTGTGTTTTATGTTACTGATGTCTTATATGCGATGGAAAAGGTACTATTTTTAAAATCTGCCTGACAACACTTAATCACTGAAATAGACCTGTATGTTTTTTTTCCTAATACTGAGTAATCACAGTTTACTTTTGAGCACTTTATTAATGCAATTTCCAAAAGAGAGGATGTGCTGTTTATTACCTAGATTTCACAGCTACTGAGATTAAAATAAATAAATAAAACCATTTGTAAATGCTCGTGTTTAGGTGCCTTAAAACATGTAGGCAAAACAAATTGAGTGCGTCTGCTCACAAATATGTCATTATTTGTTCTTAGTGCTGCATTATTCTCAGTGTGCTATTGATGCTTTCATGCTGTTATGAATAAAGAAAACAACCTCAATCAGCTGGCAGCGAGATGATGATTGTAAATGCAAAAGCTACCTCAGTGGTCCATCTAAATACATTCCACGTCTGAATTGTAGTAATTAATCATATTTATTTGGTTTTGAACACACTGTTTTTTTTTTTTATTTAGTTGTACTGTAAAAAAATGGTTTACTTAACTGCAGTGTGAATCTTAAGCATATGTTCATTTATTTCAGGTGAGTTTGTTTTGTTTTTTTTTCTTGGTACTGGGACTGTAAATGTCTGAATGTTTAATGATATTGTGTTATTGCTGCAATTTGTATCGAACGTTTAAAACGCAAATAAAAGTAATAAAAATACATGGCTTCTTTGGATCTATTCATTAGGTTGGTTAATGTCAAACACTTGTATCTAACTTTCACATAGCAACTTAAGCATTCATTTGGAGTTTTGTTTCTGGCTTCCTGATAAATTGAAGTTCAATATTCATTGTCTTCTGATAATTGTTTTAGTCTCTGCTAGCTCCTGTGAGATATATTTTATTTAAATGCTCCACTATGTTTACCAGCTGGTTGCTAACTTTGTTCATCTGCAGTTTGCTGGGCTGGGCAGTATTGAATGCACCGTGTTCATTAGAACATTTTTTTTTTTGCCAAAAGCAGCTGCTGGCTGTGGGTGGAAACTGATGACAGTAAAGTTGTGAGCCATAAAACCAGTGCTACATCTGTCTCTGGAGCTGAGGGAAACTGTAGAGTTGACTGATCATTTTCTGACACCTTTCATATTGTAAGTGCAGCTTTAAAATGTACCTTTTGGTAGTGACCTATTCATCACACAGGGGTCTACGCTGCATTTTAGTATGTGCACTTTCTCTATTGGTTAATCTGGTCAGAAGCCCCACCCCAACACCAGCTCCTCACTGCTCAATTGATTTTTACATATTGTCACTGATCAGACCAATGAGAGCATACACAGCGACTGTACACAGAGGAATTAATTATGGCTTTGGACAGATGTGCAGAGTCGATGCATAAATGAGTAGTTAGACAAAGAATTGAATTGACTGGGCAGTAAAGCGACTGATGGATCACCGTGGTTAAACAGACATGTCACTCCAGAGAATCACCCGGTCCATGTGCATGAATGTGGAACAGAAAGCTCACAGGGGGCACTACAGTCATACTGCTGGTGCTGTGTGTGCAATGCAGACTCCCCCCCCCCCCCCTTTGTTTTTCCCATGCAAGTTGCAACAGCCACTAGATGGAGTGATAGCTCCAATAGCTTCCCACTGACATAGACATCTGCATGCAATTGGTGTAATATTACTCAAAGAAGCCTGAAATGAAGTGCAAGGAGGAGTGCCTGTATGTGTGTGGTGATGGGAGCACAAAAGCACATCATTCAGTCTCTTCATGAGCAAACAGTCCAGATGCCTGGTCTTATCCATGGAGAGCTAATTAAGAGTGAGGTCTGGTGAAGGGTACAAAGGGGTTCCTAACAAGTCCCCACATCTGCTCTGCTTCAGTCCTCCTGCATCACTACGTTGTGTTACCTGGAACAATAATGATTAACCCGAGGCACGGGGACACCAAACCTGTGGCACTGACATGTTTGTTCACACCAAGGAGAGAGCAAGATTCCACCTTTTCACCGACACACAGAGCGAACACACCAAACACTCTGCAGATTACACGACTCAAGAGTAAGAAGAATTTGGCACATTTATGTAGCTCTGGTTACAGGACTATAATTAGACCCTGCAGTGGTGGGGATTTTTCACTAGGAAATAAATAAAAATGTTATAATATCATTATTATTCATGTGTAGTAGAAGTAGCAGCAGCAGATTATTGGCTGTGGTGGATAAAAATGATGTTATATACTACATGCAAAATAGTATATAATGTAAATTTCAAGCAAAGGTAAAACAAAGGGTCTTGCAAAGAAAGGGAGATACAAAGGTGAATATACAACGATTCATAAAGGAGCACACACACAAAAACATTCACTTTAACTTGGGTTAATTTATGACTTAATTTCACAGGCAACCCTCCTGTCTCCCTGATATTGAATTAAGATGATGTGAGATTGAATCAAATTCTATGCCTCACTGTAGGAGTCTGCTGGTTGAAGTGAGTGATGCTAGAGTGTGATTCATATCTGGTATCTGAGAACGGCAGTGGGGCTGAAGACGATACCACACAGCAGAACTGACAAAAAAGAAACACAGGCAAAACTGTCATCTGCTGTACTTCAGTAGCTCCTGAAGAGCTTTCTCAGGTGGATGGCTGGAGGGCGGATGCTGAGGGAAAAGCGTTTCAGTGCAGTTAAACAGAGCAGCTCATGGATATGATTCTTTTCAAAGCCGTGCATCCGATAAGCAGCCAGGTTTTTATGTCCTATCTCACCGGTGGCTTCTCGCAAACAATTACCTCATTTACTTGCAAAGAAAAGCCTCCACATGGAAACTCATTGCTGATTTCAGACAACAGGGTCTCAGGTGGCACTGCAGTGTCTTTGTTTATTTACCAGCTTTATG
The DNA here is from genome assembly GCF_900324485.2 of Mastacembelus armatus. Classification (NCBI taxonomy): domain Eukaryota; kingdom Metazoa; phylum Chordata; class Actinopteri; order Synbranchiformes; family Mastacembelidae; genus Mastacembelus; species Mastacembelus armatus. The sequence goes on along the minus strand of NC_046647.1, from coordinate 8,470,514 downwards.
CTTTTATTGTCAGTGAAACTGGGCTTGAGGGCTTTATTGAAAGTTTGTCCTGAGGCATACATTCATTTTGGAGTAAATGAAGACGTGGAAAGCTATCCAGCTAAACTTTTGATTTGTCTGTTTTGCTCCGGGATTGTTTTGCAGATGGAAGCGGTGACAGACGATAGCCGCCAAGGTCGCAGAAACGTGTTGCATGCTGTCATGAGGGAGACCCAAGCTGTTGCTGCATGTTAACCTCAACCTCGCTTTTCATTCTCCAGTCTCCACGAGGAGACCCTTCCCAGCATGCAATTCATTTTCTCCTTGTCTCAATGCATAAAACATTGCCTGCTATTGTTTTGGCTGCATCACATTTTCATGTCTCTATTGTCGTTGTCCCACTTTTCAAAGGAGGTGACTGGTGCTGGTTTACACTGACACTGCAATTGGGTTAAACAAAAAGGCCCAAAATAGACTGCAGCCTGTTTCTTCAGTACCTCTCCTTCTTTCTTCTGTTGCTGTGCCTGAAACCACAGCTCTGATTCAACACTGGATCCCAGTCATGCAGAGTCAACATATCCTGTTGATATTCACGAGAGAGAGGCCAGCCAACTAGGCAAAAGAATACAAACGGCAGCCTTATAGCACATCCTGCTTGCATATGAATATCTGATTTGTTTTCTCTACTCTCTCAGGGAGGAGTTTGCTGCTTTAGGCAATCCACCTGTCCACAGAAGCAACATATGCATCCCGCTGTGGTAGGATTTGATAAACATGATAATATTTGTTGGTTGAAATTCTTGTGTACTAAAAAAAAAAAAAAAAAAAAAACATTTTCTCATATAGTGTAAAAATTTCCATCTGGGACTTTGCAGTATGTGCTGGGATTGCTGTGTTGTGCTTTTCAGGGATCCAAACAGATTTTCAGTTTTACCTTTATAGGCGTGTTGACATTATGGCTCCTCTTTGCGGTGTGTATGTGCTGTACGGTGTGTGTTTCTGTGCTAATGTCCACAGCAGAGTCAAACTCGTCTTCGACTCCAGCTGTGCTGACCTTTGTGAGTGCAGCCAATCACTGTGACCCACTGCTCGACTGGGCAAAAAACAAATTAGGCCGCTTCTGTTTTTGAATTTCCCAAACTGTACAATGAGAAATTACCCTCATATCGAGAATGGACAAAGACAGAGAGTCTTTAGTTCTCTTTCCTACAGAAACAATACCACTGAACGTCTCTAAATAAATTGTGTATTTACCCTCTATATCGGAAACCTCCGGAAATCAGAAAATCAATGATCTGTGCTGAAATTCTGAAGGAGTATGCACGTTAAACATGCCCTATGCTGCACCTACTATGTTGGCTGGTGCAGTATTTCTTCCAGTGCTGCTGTACAAAATGGCACCATCTTAGCTGCAGTGGTGACATTGCTGCCAGTAGATAGCTGTATTTTAGAGACTCTTATTTTTGACTTTTTGCTTGGTGAATATTTCATATTTTTGTCTGGGCTACACATGAGGCTTGTTTATTATTTTGCAGGTCTGGAGATCCAGAAGCACAAGTAGTTTTTCATCCATCTTTCAGTTCAGGTAGTAAGTCACTGCAATGCGCCTCATACACAACAATGGCGAGGCACGCTCTAAAGCTGTTTTTCTGTGATAACATGTGTGTACATTAATACACAGCAGCACTTAGGTGAATCTCTGCTGCTTGATTTAGCCAGCATGTTGTTGTTTATTCAGCACACTGGATATTTAAAGTAACTGATAAGCACAGCGGTGATCGCTGGCTTTATGGCAAGTGTTAGGATTGAATTTAGTGAGAGTTGACTCACTCTCACCAATGCCACTCTTAATCATGATTTTAACAATGACTTTTGGTCACACTGGGATAGAGCGGGTGACACTTCCTCCCTGTCTAAAAGTCTTTGTTGTAACATTTGCTATAGCTGTTCTCTCTTTGTCATTAGTTTGTGTTTCAAAGCACGTTTGGCATTTTATGACTAATTATTACTGGACTTAATCTGACTTGACTGGGAGGAATGTAAAATTATATTGCCTTTTTTTTTTCTTTCTCTGTGTGTGTGTCTGTGTGTGGGTGGATGAGAGGATGGTTCTTTAAAATTCATCACAAATCACCAGCCCCTTTAAACACCCAGTTAGCTTGGGTTTAGCCCTCATTAATAATTCTGACGATGCAGCTCACTCGAAGGGCACAGGGTCCTCATGCAGAACAGAAACAATATTCAAGTGTTTCACTCAATTCTCCTTATTTTAAAAGGAATTTTTAAGCCTAATTGTTCACACCCGTTACCAAAGAGTGCTCCCCGTCCTTTTTTTGACATCCAATCACATTCGGATTTTTTTGATGCTGTTGTGCAATCGATCAACAGCAGAGCTCTGTCATTGCTGTCACAGTCAGTTGCATTTCTAAATAATACATTCTCTGCAAGATACTTGGAAGTTCTCAGGATTAACATATGTGTTGAGTGGATATTAATATCTCTGAATAATGGCTTATTGTGCTGATGAAATGGCAGGAGCATAATTTTTTCTATTACTGAGGAAACATATTCATCTCTGAAATACTGCCAAACATGAGGGAAACTCTGGGGACAATGCAGAACTCCTGTGGTTTCCCAGTTCTGCAGCGTATACTCAGCCTGGCGGGGGTCAGAGCGTAGGTGAGCCGTCTGAAAGATGAAGAAATAACGCGAACGACAAAGTTAAGCTGCAAGAGAACACACCTCAATGACACTCTTTCATGTTTTTTTTTTTTTATCTCTCGGCCTGTTTGTTTGTGCAAACATGCACGCTGGGAAGCAGTGGATGACACCAAACGCTTAAGTGTCTCTGTAAATGTACCAAGTGTCCCAGATAAAAGATCGTTGTACAACAAGATTTCAAAATTTTTTATCCTCACATTGCAGTCACACGAGTGCCAATGTTCAAGTGCAAAGAAATTACCTTGGAAACGGTACAGTGCACAGAGCAACGATAAACAGACTGAATCCCAGGATAATGCATAATATTTGCATACACCAGATTATTCAGGTTGTTATAAACAGGATATATTTTTAAAACAATCTAGTTAATACCTGTGGAAGGCCAAAAATTGACATGACATGTGCATGTGAGCATTTCTACAAAATGCATAAAAAGAAACTGGAAGACTACCGTACCAAAAATTTAAAAAAAATTCCCTGACACTTCCAGCTTCTGCATCAAGGTCATCTCTTTTCATTAACAGAGAATTGGTTTGAATTATAGAGAACAGTCTTCATAAAATGTAAAGTCCCGAGAGGTTATTGTCACAGTAAAATATACTTGAGGCTGAGATATTTCCTCAGATTTGTGAACCCTGTCCTGCTTTCTGTTTATTAGCACCTTTTATCCTTCTCCTATTTTATTTCATGAATCAGTCATGTTACACATAAAACCCTGTTTTAAAAGACAAGTGGAGGCAAGACCTATTCATTTTGGCTATCACTATACAGATCATTCCAGCCCTCAGTAATGATGATAATTGAAGATAGTGCTGGCGAGGTGACAATTTGGCATTACCTGCTCATTAATCTATTTATTTTACACTCAGATTAATGTGCTGACTGTGATCCTGGTGACCTCCAGTCTGCAGGGACCTTAGTCACATGTTCAGGTCATGCCCACCTCCTCCCACACACAACACTGCTGGATCAACTGCGCAAGAATCCAGGCCTTGTTGAAAATGATAGTGGCAGATAATGCAGCTGGACCTGACTGCCAAGTGGAAAATAAAGATGCAATTAGAAAGTAAAATGAGCACAGATATTCTACTGTATTCATGGATTCTTGAAGTGTGTGTGTGTGTGTGGCCTCATGTACAGTATCGTACTCACACACAAAAATCAATATAGATTTCACGCAGCTAATCAAACATGATGTCTTTAGACTTTGGACAGGAAAAGCAGTTGATTTGAATTGAATAAACCTTATTTAGCGTTAAAACAGTCACTTTGGTCTCTCAGTAAGCTCAGTTTTATTGAATACATCTGAGCTCCTCAGGGGTGCCTTCAAATACTCAAAGAGCCAGAATAGCAGAGGTTACAGGTTTTTTTGAAACTCCCGTCACTTCTTCTTCTTTGTGCGACACTTTCTGTGTGTGTATTTTTACCACATGACACTATGCTGTGTTTTTTTTCTAATCCAAGGTTTATGACTCTGGCCATGCAGGTTCTGGTGTCTAATGGGAGTTCTGATTAGGAACGCTGAGGCATTGACACCAGGATGATTTATTGTACAGTACTCAGTGTTGGTGTGCTCTGCCTGTGCCACCCCTGGAGATGCCTTCCATCACTTCTCATTTGCATTTACTCGATTTCTGCACCGACTATGACTCACACCACTAATGAGGCACCCACAGGACAGGAGAGCGCTCTGCTCACAGTTACACTATTGTTTTGTGCTTCACTGCAAACATGAACAAAGCTCTTCACCAGGGTCTGTTCATGCTTCTTACTGAGGGCCATCGTGTTGTGTGAACAAACACGGAAAGAAAAACATTAGTGCAAAAGCAGCCACAGTTCAGCACAATACCCAAGAAAAGATTTGACTCTGATTGTGTATTGTATTCTGACATGTCATCATATTTTGATGTCCTATTTCGCCACGTGAACACTACATGTCACAACATCGCACGCTGTTTTATAAGATATTGTTTTCGTCAAAGTCGCAATGACTTTCTATGTGACAATTTAAAAAAACATGTAACCCTGCCACCTTTCAATCAATATGCATTAATGCGCACATTCCTGGTGGCTGTAAAATCTGCACAAACTGGCTGAAAACAGTACATTTGCACAAAGCCTATAAAAGCTGGCTGCAATACAGAAAATGCTGTTCCTGAATGTACATTTACATTCATTGATCGAGCAGATGTTTTTGTACAAAGTCAAAGAATAAATGAAGGGTAATGTATGTAGGCTGAGCAATCTGTGTTTAAAATGGTAAAATGCATGTACATCGTCCTTCTTCTATTCCTTTAATACAATCATATTTTATTCTATACTTGTAATACACTATATTTTAATTTGTAAATGCATTGTCTACATTGTTGAGACTAATTTAGCTTCATGGCAGAAAGAGAAGAAGCCTGAGGTTTAATCATTCAAACCAGTACTGTGATTTTTTTAAATTTATTCTTTGTCCTTGATAAATCCTTCCCTAATAATCAACCAACTTACTGCCATGAAGAAACCATGAGTCAAAATGAGGTTAGAAACGGAAAATTACATGTCTAAAAATAACACATGGTGTCATTTGGATGATCCTCAGGTCATTCTTCTCTTTACCAATAAACACCAAAGGCAAGGCCACATTTTCTACATAAGTGAAAGTTTGACCAAGTCTAATATGTATTAGATTAGAACTTTGAAAACACATGCTAAAGTACATGCTCCTGTGCCATTTTAATATAAAATGCCTCGCCAAGGGTTTCATTATAGTCAATTTGCCTGTGATCCTAAGTTAGACGTCATGTATTGTATCTAAATTGTGCTGTGCTCTCATGCAGTGCATGGCCTTTTCAGTCACAATGCATTACTGGAGGAGAGCAGCCTGTGACTGACAGGTTTAGTGGGTGGTAAGGAAGTGTGTGGAAGGGATGTGCTTCCCCAAACTAAGAACTGCAGCAGTCCGTTTTCTCTCCTATCGATCAGAGCCAGTTAGACCACGTCTGTCCATATGAAAGGTCACAGGCTCTTTTTATGTCTCCGGTGTTACTGTGAGCAACACTAGTACCCTCTTACATACATAAAAGCCTGTGGGGAGGCATGTAATGCTCTGGATGTTCAGCTACAGCACTTCATTGTCCACCTTTGGGACTGAGGGGAAGGACTGAATTGCTGAATCACAAGTCCCTACCAACCAACCAATCAACCACTGAGAAAAGAAATAGAGTTCATTTTATCCCAGCCTTGTACTAAAATTGATTAAATTACTTTGTACCCTTCAATTGGCAGCAAGAATCAAGTGTTAATTACAGTTAATCAAACTTTGCAGATTACAGAGTAACGTAGAAAGGGTCAAAAATTGAACGAGTGCACTCCAAGTCCTCACTGCATTTATTCAAATCATGTTTAAAGTGCTGAGTGGCCTTTTGCTGAGGTTGAAATTTCCGAGTATTAGCAAGTTATTAACTTCCCCTAATAGGAAAATCTTGCTCCTGGAATGCAAACGAGGTGAGAAAGCAGTTAGGTGACTAAGAGTGCATCACTCAGCCGCTCATGGGATAATAATGATGTGTTCATTCATGCACGGGGTGAAATGGCCTTCGCGGACCTACACCCTGGCCTGACATGGACATGGCGAAAACCCAACCAGAGTTTTCCTTAATTGTCTAGTTAAAAAAAAATAAAAATGAATGTCATGGGTCAAAAAGCTGTTATTTATTAGAAATCCACCACAGGCTTTTTGTTTGTGGCTGTAATGTGAGGTTCTCTTGACGAGGAAGGTCATTCCTGGCTCATCAGGGCTGGATCATCTTCAGTCATGTCTTCACTGACTTTATAGGGTTGACTTTTCATAGCATTATTATTTTAAATGGGTTATTTTAGCCATGGTAGTAATAGGGTGGACATGGTAATTTTTAGGTCTGTATCTGGACATGCAGTCGCGAGCATGGATGTGTAATTCTTTTCCTTAAGAAAAATACAAAGACAATTACATAGCTGGTCAAACACGGTATGATGACAAATAAATTCTCTTGAAACAATCTAAAATAATTGGATGCATTTAGTCAGGCTTGCTATCTGTGACAGATACAAATGTGATTATGTGAATGGCAAATAAAGCAACGTAACAGCTAATGACAAATGTGGAAGCAGTGGATTACAGTACACACTCCAAAACTGTGACCTTCTTATACTGAAACCAATCAGGAGATCCATGACACTAAACTAAATCAATTAAGTAATTAAAGCGACAAGTGCAATTTCACCAAATTTGGCTGCACAGCAGAGAAAAACAGAGACAGTAATTATCTGGAGTAAAACACATTGTTCAGGCCTGATGATGTGTCAATAAATGTTTGGGAAATGAGGTGTGTGACACAAACAAAATGTGTGAGAGCACAGAAAGACACAAACACACACACACACACACACACACACACACACACACACGTAATACAGATGGAAAGAGGGCTGGCATCAATTAGCACACATGTTCCACTGCGTGTTATTGTGTTGTCGTAGCCTGTGTTGGAGGGCTCGCCATGCGTCGCCTGTCTGCATTACAAAACCTCTCAGAAATGTCATCGGAGTCAGTGACCTTTGAAACAGCAACAAGCATGCTCAAATACAAAACTCAATTCACAATACATCAGCTATATTATATATTATATGCATGTTCTCCTGCTTTTTTTCTGCTCTGTTTGAATAAGTCTCTGTGAAGACCATGGGTTTCGGCTTTGACGACCAAGGTTACAGGAAAAAAAAAAAAAAACAGCCACATTTTCTCTTGATCTCATCCATGAGACAAAAGGCTTCACTGATTTTGATGTTGAGAGGCTAGGACGTTTAGCAGAGTCCCAGTCGCTATTTTTCACTAGATCCTTCTCTGATCTCTGTGCCTTTACCCTCATCTGATCCTCAGCCTACATGATCCTCAGCCATCTGTTCCCTTTCTATCTCATCACTGTCACTGGGACTGTTTCGTTCATACTTTAATAATAAGAGTAATCATGAGAAAATGGTCGTAAATGGCACTGATTGGTAACTAATCAGAGGCATGCAGAGACAGACTGTGTCAGATCTCTTGAGTTAGCATTTCTCCATTTTTAAAGTTATAGAAAAGATTTTCATATATATGTTATGTTCTCAACATTCAACTTCATAGCATTTGATCAGGTCTGGGTGAAATATTACAAACCTAAGACAGCAGCATTTTACCCTTAGCATCAAATATAAGTCCAGGACTCTTGTTTATCATTTCATTTAAACACAAAGGAGGCTGCGTGTGGGTGGCCACATGTATCATGCATTGACATTACTTACCATAGAAACATCAGCCAAAACAACATTCAACTCAAGGACAAGAAAATTATGTCTCATAGAAATGATGTCTGTACACTAAATTAAAACAGCAAATACATTCAGACAAAAATGCACTGTAATTCTGCCCAAATACAAATATCTATATATATATCTAGACTCTGTCTTCATCACAAATTCCACACTTCTGACTGGAAGCATTTACTTTCAGACAATGTCTCACACTGACCAAACAAAAGCAAAATATAAATCTTTTTCTTTGATTTTATAAAAGTGCTGTGGCCATAAAGCAGCAACAGGATCAATGTTTGTTTCCCCTACTGAGGAGGGAGCTGTGAACAGTTTACACATAGTACAACAGCACTAACTCATTAATTATTTAAGGCTTCTGCTGTGACATTGCTATCTTACTTTAGCCTTGTTAACCTAAATGCTTTTCTGCACAGCAAACAAGGCAACTCTTGCACACTCATGCACTGTTTGTAAAACAGAGCGACAGTGGGATGAGTCCAGCATCACTAAAGCGCTCGCTAGATTTTTGTTTTCACCCAATGTCTCCCTGGCTTATTGAGTTCTTCATTACGGGGACTTTCTGCAATTACAAGCACTCCTGCATTGAACTTACTGTAATCACAGAAGCCAATAAAATAATACACAATTTGTTGTGTAGTTGCCTCAGTGTAATTATGTCTTTTTTTTTAATGAATGGACAGGAACTGCAGTCTGCCACTGGTTCTGTCAGTATATTTTCTGTCAGTATACCAGTTCAGCCCACACTTGAAGTTTCGCAACAACTATTGGATGGACTGACAAACTTTTATACAGATAAACATCTAAGTGTGTATATCTATGGACACAAACAAAGAACATTTCCTCTTCAGAGCTCAACAATGTCTGAATAATATTTTACAAATAAAGAATTTGACAGGTTAAACCTTCAATCTGATAATCTTCCAGATAATACCAGAGCCAGAGGAGTGTGGGGTAAAACAGGACCCCCTCTCTAAGTTCCTGCGTCCGTATCAATTGTCTCTTTCCAAAGTTTCTCATCTGGCACTAATCTCTTCAGGAGTTCCATCCCACGGCAAAAACAATTCCCTACTTAGTACCACTAGACATCCAGTATTACTGTCACTCAGACAGCCCACAGCTGCACCAGTAACTTATTTTAAAGGAAACTGGCACCATGTAGCTCTGTTGACTTTATCGTTAAAATGGTACTTTTCTTTCAGTGAATTTGCCAAAAGTAGACAAAGAGATAACAATGGTCTATATTATATTACCGGCACACTTCACCCCTGGATCAAACGATAGAGTGCTCCCTAATTTGCTCTGACTGGCTCCCTCCGGTGGTTCAGAAAACTCTGATGCGTCTCTAATTGATTTGCATGGCATCCTCAGATGAGCTGCAACTGAAGCACAGGAAAAGTACATTGTGTGTTGCACATTTGCAGGGTCCCACCAACACAACGGTTAGGGACTGTACTCAAGATGTCCTCTATTGTCCTTCATATCGGATACACCATAGTCAAGAAGCTAAAGCAGGTAAAAACATGTAAAAACATCAATATATTAATATTATTATTAACAGTACATTTATGCACAGTGCAGTGAAACAAACCCTCAATCATCTGAACTGTCTTTTTTTCATAGATGGATTTATACATTTATTTATTTTAAAGAAAATGAGAGTTTGGTCACAGGGATGTTACTGAATTGTTTTGCCAGCAGCAACCCCAGATTCAATTAGATTAATGTGATAAATAAATGTGGATCCATTATACCTCTTATTAAATAATAAAGTTTCAGTTCACTTATGTTTGCATTTCAGTTGATAGCACAGAGGAAAGAGGAGGCCAGAGAGGGAGCGATGGACGGAGAGCAGGAGTTGGCAGAAAGACAGAAGGAGAACAGGTGAGAAGGTGGACAGGTAGTCAAGACCACATAGTGATGATATTGTGCTAAGTATTTTTGTGATGAATTAAATAATGATATATAGAACAATGTTAATGTATTAATTACTTTGCAGTGAAATAATTTATTACAGGCTGAGCCCCCAAAGGTATCACCCCTAAGGATAACACTGTCGGCATGTTTCACCCTGATTTGACAGACCACTTGACCACCCAAACTGTTTTCTCCAGCCAGGGGCCTGAAAATTAAACCCCTGGTGGATCTTGAGTTGTGTTTGCCTCTTTAATGCTTAACAGTGTCATGCACACAGCATTTATCTTCATGTAGCAAAGTGGACGGCAGAGGATTTAGGAGGGTTACTCTTAATCAATCATAGTGCCAGAAGCTCCTTTTTTAATATTAAAAGGTCATGTCTCTGATCAAATAGGTTTGGCTTTAAAACCTTGCTGATGCGAAGGCAGTGTATAAGACAGATATTGTGGTTTACAGCACATTAAAGATTGATGGAAATGTTTAGTAGAACAAAGAAGAAGGAGAAGCTCCATTTCAATGTAATCAAATATCAGATGTTTTATCATCTGGTTTTATGTAGTCTTTATATTTAGTGGCATATCAATAAACACATTAGTATGTCGTTGCCAATCGATGAGCACAGACAGGCAAACCTTTTGGCCCCAGCTGCCATAGCAACAAGAGCCTGGGAGTTCACTGGAGTCTCACTGTAAATTAAACCTCTGAACTCTTCACCTTGCATCCAGCACTCACCCAGCATTTATCAAACATTCATACTCCAGTGCTATTTGCATCAGGACAACACCTATAGGTTTATCAACTGCACTGTCTATTTAAAAATCACTCTCAGGTTTCCCATGTGTGAACAGACGGCCTGGAGCCCAGGTCTGCAGGATTCACTGTTAGCTGCTGATGCATTTCTCTGCTCAGGGCTGGTCTGATCCAGACGTCTGTGTTGACAGACTTGTCTCATTTATAGGCACAGCCATTCGTTTATTAACTTAATATTTACTACTACTTTACAACCGCACTTCCTTGTGGAAAGTGGTGACAGTAATCTTTTAATCTTTACCCACATACACTGTGTGTGTTTGTTAATTTAGATGTAATTCCTGTCTAAGACGTGACTGTGGTGTCACTCTTCTGCCTCTCAGTGAAAAGCCTCAGACTTACATTCTCATTGTGCTTTCACAATGTGGCATATTTATTATGATGAGCTATAAATACACTCTATGACATGTTGAGCTAATTGTTTCATTACCTCTCAATAGCTATTATAGATAAATGCAGCAATTGTAAACTGAACAGCCAGCCTGTATTACTGTCTGAATCAGCAGTGTACACCTATTGGTAAAACTAAAGGGTAGCTGGATGCTAGGCCTGGCTAGTCAGAAGTGACGTTTGTGACGACACACATCGTTCTGGGTGGTGCACTTGATGGCGGCATAAATGTGAGACACTCCCAAAAGTGGTGTGAGGTTTCAGCTATAAAATCACAGGAATCACTGAAGCAACTAATGCAAATGTGTTTGATACTGACTTCATTTGCAAAGTGGTGCTGTACAGTTGTAAATAAACATATCTATTGAGGTCCTGAGGGCTGCTGAGGAGCACACACACGTCAGGCTAACACACAAGTCAACATGAAGAGGAAAAATGATAAAACAAGGGCGAAAATGTTTTTAAATAAATGCATTAAGACTTTAATTAAAAGCCACCAAAACCTTCCATTAATGGAGTCACAACTGTGACTCCATTAATGAAAAGCTGATTGTTTTTAATGCTATTTTACTGGTTAGAAGGTTTTTCTTGAGTTATTGGGATCCGTGAGAGACCTGAAGGATCTGTTTCCAGTTGAAAGCACCATAAAACATAATTTCCTTCTTATTGGTGAGTCACAGTTCTACACTGAAGATTTTTAAGGACCTGTTTCATTCACTTGGAGATCAAGTCTAAAGTGAATTTAACAATATCCATTCTATTGAGTCCATCTTTCAATTAGTAGAGAGGGTCAGTCAGACGGTTGAGAGAAAGTCCCAAGATAAGCCCACAACTGAGGCTGTATCTATTCCATGTAAAACTCCTACCTCCCTCTGCTGGAGTGCTGCCAACAGAAACTGAGCTGCTGCACCTTTTGGGGATGTCACCTCTTCAAAATTGTGCCATTTCAACCGAGAGCAAGTCTCTTGAGCACATAATGTGTGCCTACAATGCATATTTCATTTGTGCCATTTTTAGAGGTTTGTTTGTACGACTTCTTTAAAATAGACAGGGATTTTAGGTAAGTGTTAAAAGTGTTAAAGAAGCACAATGTGTTAAAGAAAAAAGCTGAGACTGAGAGAGCAAGGAGGGTTTGAGATGAAAGAACCAGAGAGAGGTGTCCTTGTCATCACCTTTGCAGCAAGTTGCATATTTCCAACCCATGCCTTCTATTAATTTTCTGCTACCTGTATTTATGAAGCTTTATAAATAAGCAGAGCAGCGAGATGATAGAATCCCCATCTCAGGAATTGCAAGGTAAGAGGAACTGTTGAATTGACTTGAGATGAAGACAAATCCTGATGGCTCACCTAATTTACCTCAGGAGAATAGCTGGGAATCACCTCTAGCATTTTAGCTCCAGCCAGAGGGAGTGAACCGCGGCTCTTAGCTAAACAATGTTAGAGTTGCAGCACATAACAATGTCTCCATTATTTAAAACGGGCGGATCATGTCTCATAGAAATGTTCTCTCTATCCTGTTTCACCTTTTGTAATGTCCCCATGCTGTCTAAAACTCTAGTAAGGAAGAATATTTTTATAACATCTAAGATAAAGATTTATTTAATTTGTTGCATGCATTATTATTACATATGATACATGAACTTCTTTAGCTGCTCACTACTGTGGATGTGGTTGGACCATGTCAAGTCCTCCAGAGTCCCGGAGATGTCAGGTGGTAAGCGGTGAGACCTGTGTTTCACTTTCCTGTATAGTCAATCACAAGATCTTTGGTTTTGGAGACGTTCAGGTTGTTGTCTCTGCACCATGAAGACAGCTTCTCCACCTCTTCTCAATAGGCTGGCTGCTTCTTATTAGATATTAGCCCTGTAAATTTCACAGTGGTGTTAAGCAGTGTTGGGCTGTCAAAAAAATATCAGCCGTATGTTGTCTTGCCCTTGACCAGATGGGAGAGAGTGATGTGGATGACCTGTGTCATGGTGTTATCAGTTCTCTGATTTGGCAGTAGGTAAACTGGAAAAGGCAGTGATGAACAGATGAAAACCTTTACTAGTCTTTCAAAGCATTTAATCACTGCTCACGTTAGATGTTAAACATCTCCCCCTCTGTGAAAATCTTTCTCTGAAAATCTTCACCCTCACATTATGACAGTTATTAAAAATGCGATCACTGAACTTTGGTTTAACCTCTTTCTCCCAGGAAATGATGTTTTATTCATGTGACTTTCCAAAGCAAAGAGCTATACCACCTTCTCTTTGCCTGGGAAGATCATTCACAAGGCTTTGTGTTACAGTAGGTTCCTCTGGTCGTTTACACATAAATAAATTAACACAGACACCAATTTCAGCAGCACTGAAGCAAAACCTCCTAAGGCGGACATCTCTGTTTCCATCTAGTCAGCGAAAAGCACATCAGAGCTGCTTCCCAGACCCAACTTCATAGCACCACATATACGGTACAATAAGAGGAAATAAGCTTACATGTTCAAAACAAGTAGGGCTTTTGTGAAAATCAACCTTTCCCTCTTTCTGAATGTCTCAAAGCAGTCATGATACTCATATCATCCATGCTCCTTTTCCTGACTCCCCCTGAGGACAGCTGCTCTCTATGCTGCTCAGCATTTGCTTCAGGGATTAATGTGGAACTTAATATGGTTATTGCAGCAGGGAATTAATACAAAGGCTGCTCCATAAGCTTCCTAATACAAAGTGCAGGTATACTAATCTCCCAGCATATGCTGTGCCATGAAACACACTGATCTCTGCTTTGAATTGGCCCATGTGAGTCACTGTGGTACTCTTGAAACTGTGGATTGCACTGAAGAGGGTTGTATAACATCCATGCAGTCACTATATGAAGACATAGGGCATAGTGTTGCCTGAGCATGAATAGATGCCTGTTATGTTGATTTACATGTGTAGTTATGATATTTTGTGAGGAATTGTCATTTATGATTAAATGTATTGGACTGATGCATTTTCTTTGAACTTTACAGTACACACTTAATTAATTAATAAATGAATTAATGAGTTCCACAGCAGTAATTTGTTGCACAATAACAAAGTTCAAGTACGCTTTTGAATTGTAATTGCTCTCTCAATCCTCAGCTCCATCCTTTGGTGGCAACATTTTTAATGAAAGAGCATGATGTAGGAATTTCCAGTTAATAAAGCACAAAAGAAGGTTTTGAAGTATCTGTTTCAATGTGCTGACAACAGAGAGGGTACAATGTAACCCAGAAAACTGCTTAGTCTTTTTCTGCCTATTAAGAAGCTGCCGTGCTTTTGTTTTTGAATCTTACCCAGCTGCATGTGAAAAGAGACTGCAACAAAGAAAGCATCTTTTAAAAAAACAATTCATGAACCTTTAATTTGTGTTTCCTACAAATGCAAATCAAAGGCAGTGGGAATATAACTGATGAGACTGGAAGCTTTTAAAGTGCACTTGTTTTCAGTCAGGTACTGTATACAAACTGTACAAGTGCATTTTAATTGTGCGACTGACAATGAAATACCTTTACCATCATTCCACCTTGCAGGGTCAGAAACCCATAGCAGGGAATTATTATTGTAGAGGAAAGGGTGAGGGGGGCGGGGGATGTCACGCATGTTTGTGGCACACAGTACAAAGGGAAGAGATGTTTTATCTCTGAATGTTTCAGTCAAATGTCTTTCACTTGTTTTCTGCAAATGAATAATGCTGATTTGTAAATAGAGCCCTTTTTATTTCACTTCATTCAGATTACCATGTTTAGCTGTGCTTTAATCGCTCATCACTACATGCTCAGATCAAGGTCCTGAGCTAGAAGGAGGGGCAACTAGAAGTCTGTTGTCTCAGCCTGAATTGACAGCTTTATGGATTTAACAGTAAACAATGACTGCTCTGAAATTTTAAGCCAATGCAGTGAACATTGAGATTGCACCTCACTTGAATTATTGCCAGCAATTTCTGCTGTCATTTTACACTCCTTCAGTTACAGCACTAATAATAAAGGCGAGAGAGGAGACTGTATGCGAAAACCAGCTTTTCACTGTCATCTCATTTTTTAGCATTAGATGTGCACATTTGCTCGATATGACAGGCCATTCATTATAAAATGTGAACCATTCTACAAAGCATTCTGTCACTGTTCGCCTCTGGATTTAAGAATCAAATAAGTTTTAAAAAATGATTATCATTAAGCCTTGTTTTTATGTGTCTTTGACAAAACTGAATATAAAGAGGGGATTCTTCCCAGTATCATTTTTAGTCCTGCTAATCATTCTTTTCTGTCACAGAAACATAAATTATACATTGCACTGCAGAAGTTGGAAGCAGGACAGAATATGATAAGATAAGCAACAGCACCTGGTCTTCTTGATAGTAGACATTTAAATTTCAATAGACTTCAGATAAATTAAGAATTCAGGCTGATTACCTTAATTTTGCTGATAAAGGTAACCAATTGCTTGTATCACTAATTTTACTATTAGTATAGTATAGTATAGTATAAAGAATAGGCTTCTCTGCAGCTGTACAAGTACTGTAGTAGCCATCCAGATTTTATGGACCAACTAATAAAACTCACTTCTAGCAAAAATAAATGTCCTTACTTTTTCATCTGCTGTTTCTCATATTAATTGACTGTATTTGTTGTAAACTATCAGATGCAGGCAGGAAGTTACACAACAGGCAATTACAGTAGTTCCATGTTGATCATTACATGCAGCTCCATATGTTGAATACACCTGGGAATTTCTCTTAATTATTCAAACACAGTGACACATCCACTGAACACACACATTTAAATTTGACATCGTTTTTCTCTTCATACCAAATATGCATGAAGAGAAACTAATTATGATCCTCTCAGAGGGTAATGAATCCCTTTCCCTGCAGAAAGTGATGAGAGACAGACTGCAAACTAGTGTAGAAGTACGCAGGCAGTTTAAGCACTGGCCAACAGTGGATTCAAGTACCCCAGAGCCTTTTGTCTTGACAGATCACACATGGCCACACAAACAAGCCCTGAGAATTCATCCAGGACAAGATGTCGCTATATGATACAGCAGCTAATTGGCAAGTTTAATGCTTAAAAACACAGAATTGAGAGATTCCAGTGATTTAACATGTTTACTTGTATAATCACATAAGATCTTTTGTGCAAACATGCTCTATTTTCAGTACTGGTGCTTCTTTTTTCAGCTAGTTATGGTGTTATTTGAAACTGAAAAATCTCACACTGCATATGCAAAGACAGATTTTACAATCAAAATAAATATGACAGCTGCAAAGAATTGTGCTTTGGTTGTTTGCTGCCAGAGTTCTGGGATGTACTTCACAGCTGTGCTTGTATTGCTCTGAAAAACACTGTTATTTCACTTCGTACAATTAGGGCCCATACACCAGGTATTCCTGTTTAGTGAGCTGGAGGAACAAATGTTTCATCAGTACTCAAGGAACATCACCTCACATTAGTCTGAGCTGATGAGAAAATTGGCAACGGGTCACTTAGACACACTAATGGATCGAAGTAATTAATTCAGCAGAGGAGATCAATCTGTATCATCAGTGCACTTAATATTCTAATCCTTTCTGAATTGATAACCTTTACAACTGTAACAGATTTAAAGATATTTTTAATTTCAGGGCCAAGAGGATTTAAATAGTCTGGATTACAGCCACTAATAAAACAGTCAAGAATTACAGAAACATTAATGAAGTAAATACTGAATCAAATGTGTAGATGTGAGTTGTAATATATTTTTATTGTAAGTGAATTTTCACCACAGTTTCATTTGCAGTAATCAGTGTACATATTGCACATAGACTTGACTCATTGAATGACGACCAAATCAAAGCGAAATAAAGCATTCACTTTCTTTTTTTTCAATAATGTAGTTATTGTGAGTGAGATTAAATAAAATCAGAGAAGGTCAAACAACAGTGGAGGGTGCGTAGGCGCAGGCAGCCTCTTAACTTCTTAGTGTTAGATGCTAAGGCTCATTGTCCTTCCCTGAACAACCACAACAGTAAAGCTTTGTCTCTAGCTTCATGGATGAAATTGGGTCTGTTGTCTGTTACCAGACAGCAGAGTAGTTTTATCTGCAGCCTGTCTTGGCTTGGCTCATTAGCAGACACAAGCAGAAATCCTTATCTTGCTCCTCTGGTTTGTTTGTTTGTTTGCTTATATTCACTTATTTAATCCTGAGGGTAGATAGTGGGGAGCCTGCCTGAATCTTTGTGGCCTGGATTATTTTTCTGAGTTGAACTCTTAACATATTCATTGTTACCACCAGCGCTGTGCACGGAAAAACCATACTCCTTGGAGGACACACTGGGAGACTTCATTTTTCTTATCAGATAAAAAGCAGTTTTAATCTTGTACATGTAGCTGTGTCCAATAAAGAATCCCATTAGATTTTAATGAATTCTGCGTACATGCTTTATTTGTTGTAGTGAAGGGCCTGATGTTGAACTGTCACATCTCATTTAGAATAACCCTGAAAATTGCGAAGTGATGTATTTACTGCATCCAGACAGATACCGCATATAATACACTGCATCGTAATCACATTATTTTTTAAATAAAACATATATCCATTAATATGTTCTTAAAATCAGCCATAACCCACATGACCTTTCCCATAAGCTGAGCACTTCAAACGTTTGATATTTTGGTGAATCCATTTATTCCCTTTTCTTGTAAAAAGTTAAATGAGATGATTAATGCCTGCCTCATGTTGATAGGGAAATATACAGCCACAGCTATATTTAAGATACGTTCATTCAACCTGTTACAGTACAGTACAACTGGGTTGTTGAACATAAAAAGACATTACTATACAAAAAAAAGTGAATAAACATAATTCCCAAAGCAGGTAATTAGCTTAGCTTAACTCCCCCACTCAAAATGTTATCATGCCTTTCGATAGCTCATATCAGTTGTTATCAGGATCACACATGTGGCCCTACTCCACCTCTCAGTAGGTTGTAGTCTGCTGGACCTTTATCATCAAAGTTCTAGTAATACATGTAGAGAATACCATATATAGGCACAAACCCAGCAGTTCGAACAAAGCCCTCCTGTCGTAATTACTGCAGCCGCTGGAGGTCGCCTAATTCTAGCAAGTATCAGTGATAAGCACCTTTTGGTGTAATGGTAGGCACAGTTTGCCCCTAGTGAGCCATACTTATGAGAGAGATAACAACAGATAATGGCCAATTAATGGAGTGATAACATTATTGGAAATGGCTGCTTAACTTTGCATTAAGACTGGCAGCAGGGGCAGACAGCTAGCCTGGCTCTACCCAAAGTTAAAAATCTGTTTACTGGCACTTCGAAATTTGCCTAATTAAGTAGTTACCCTGTTTATTTAATCCATACACAAACGCATTTCTAAATATATCTTATGCTAAACTAAGCTAATCTCTGCTGGCTCTAGCATCATATTTAACATGCAGACAGGAGAGTGGTCTCAGGCCTCTCATCAAACTCTCCATATTAAACAAATGAGCAGGGCTCTCCCATGTTAAAGTTGTGTGTTTTGCTCATCTGGACTTTGTTGCTGTATAAAAATGTCACTGGACTCTCTCAGTTGCTCCCATGATAATTACTGTACTTCAGCTGCCTGGGGGCTTTAACATTTGAATATGAACTAGGTTGTTGTGTGGCACTTGCTCACATTGACTGTGGCTGTCATATACTTCTCAAAATGTCAATCTACACCACCAGTAAAAAGTTTGGATCTTTACATAGAACTGATTGAGGAAGTGTCTGGGTGAAAATACTGGGTGTCAAAAGTGGAATACAGCGATTAATTTATTAATCCAGATAATATATTTTATTAACTTTCTGTTTCAACAGATCACATGATCAACAAAAATATAAGGCACATTCAGTCAGCCATATTGTGCTATTTGAAAATAAGTACCATCCCAGACTCCTGGAGCGAATGATAGATGTGATTTTCAAATTTTACAGGCAACTGTGAGGAGTCTGAAGGAAAGCTGATTCACAGTTACTCAAGAGCAGAATGAAGAACTGACATGAGAAACAACAGCAAATAAATGGGGAAATGTCAGGTTGGTAATTTTAGTTTCATATTTTAATAGCATCCTCTGTCTCAGTTCAAATGAGAAGTGACAGGATGCCAGGCTTTTATTGACCAGCTGACATTTAAACCATTAGAGGATTTGCCTTATCCAATCTTCCCCTCTACAAACAAATGTTGCCATGCAATTCCCAAAACAGGCCTCACCGTTCCTCTCCTCGCTGTGCTGTCAGCCCTACCAAATGTAAAGCGGTTCTGCTGGTGACATGCATACACACCCTCAAGGGCAAGGACAGAAATTTGAATGAGCACATTTCACCCTAAATGCTACAGGGTATAAAAGGGGCATGCAACCCTGGGACACACTGTTTTGAAGAACTGTGGAAAAACTGATTTGTGACAAGAGAGATAAATTGCTAAAGCTCAAGTTCATACTGAATTTGCTGAAGCCAACACTGAACTTGGCTAGTTCAGACAGCAAAGGAAACATGCACTGGAGCCAAGTTTCTAATCTTTTAATCTCAGACTGACTTTGTTGTTGTTGTGACATTAGTCTGCATGTTTTTTCAATGACATACATTTACTTACAGCAAAACACCCATATGTTAAAATTCTCTGCATCTAATGAGCTTCAAAATGGTGATTACACAAGCCGCTTGTTTGTTTACTTTCCTAAAAGGAGATTTGTTAATCTTTGATTTAATCCTAACACCCTGACAACAAACAGTCATACAAATCACAAGAGCAAAGGTTTTTTTTTTAATTGTCAGATTTACTGCACATGACAGCTAATTATGTATTCCACATCTACAGCTGCAAAACCTTTCTTGTCTGCATTGTTTGAATTTTCACTCTGAACAAAAAACATTTCTGCTTCATTAAAAATCGCTAAAATGCAAAAAAGTGTTTTTTTTTTTCCCTAAATTGAAATTGAAAGAAAGAAAACAAAACTGGGGCTTTTGAGGTCATTCAGAATATTGATTTTGAAGCTACTGCCATCTCAAATTGGACCCCCTCTGGCAGCATTTTGAGCAAACTAAAATGAACCCAGCAAAACAGCAAGTGCAGCCACGACTACAGTTTCAGCACAGACAACGTCAGATGCCTTAAAACTGCAGAGAAAACAACCTATAGCCACATTCTTTGTTCGATTTAATTAATACATATAAAATACGCTTCATAAATTAACATGAAATGTACAGTACTGGGGCAGCATGGTGGCTGAGTGGTTAGCACTGTTGCCTCACAGCAAGAAGGTCGTGGGTTCGCATCCCGGCCTTTCTGTGTGGAGTTTGCATGTTCTCCCTGTGCTTGCGTGGGTTTACTCCGGGTACTCCGGTTTCCTCCCACAGTCCAAAAAACATGCATGTCAGGTTGATTGGTGACTCTAAAATTGCCCGTAGGAGTCTATATGTGGCCCTGCGACAGACTGGTGACCTGTCCAGGGTGTACCCCTGCCTTCCACCCGAGAGAGAGCTGGGATAGGCTCCAGCAGATCCCCGTGACCCTGAACCAGGAAAAGCGGGTATAGAAGATGGATGGATGGATGTACAGTACTGATTCACTAAAACATATACAAAATCATTAAATAAGTTCATTTAAAGGTTTTATTGCCATGGACACATGAATTTCATTATTAATACCAGTTTTTTAACATCCTGCCCTGAGTGTTGTCATATATAGTGTCTTATATTGTTTATGAATATAATAATTCTTTATTAGCACAAGCACATACTGTAATAATTCAACAATACCAGACTTCCAAGTTTTAAATATACTTTTACAAAGATGTTTATTATTGATTGTGTGGCTTACTCTATGTGTGATGTGTAAACTCTGGCTGTCACAGGCTGTAAGCTTGGAGCTTGGCTGTTTTATAAATAAGTTCACTCATTAAGTTCTGTTGCTTTTTCTGTTCCCTCAAACTGCCTCACAGAAGCCTCTCCCATATATGACTTAGGGATGTTGCCTTACTGAATGGAGCACTTACGCATTTGGCAAAACTGAAATTGCTGTGATAATGGCTGCATTAGGTTAATGTGGGATAATGTGAAATGCCTGCAACGTGCATGACTGGGGAAACAGCTTTTTTGTTGCTGCAATCGCTTCTTACTAAATGACACATTTCCTTTGAAGTGAATACTAAGCCACTTAAAGGCCTCTTGTTCCGGATACAGAAACAGCAATCTCTCCTAAAATGATAAACTTTACAGAGGGTGAAGCTGCACTTGTTCAGGCTCTGCTAATGTTTGCTTCCATCATTTTAGTGAGGTGAATGCATATTAAAGTTTTAATTAGGCAAATATTCTCCATGTCTCCATCTACTTGTGGATCATTAGAGCAGAATGATTCTGTGATGCTTGTGTTTTTGTCTCGGAACATCAAACACCGATGCTGACACTTTGCAGTGAAGTCAATACCAAACCCAATGGCCTCAGTGAATCTGCATCTTGCACCAGTTTGTGATTGGAGTCTATTTCTTGACAACTTGAAGGTGTTAGTTTGGTGTGCTGTTATGAAAAATACACACACAAAAATATCCAAGTCTGCTACTGTCAATGTAGAAGTTATTTTCAACTTACCATCTTCTTATATATCACATGCAGTCCACATAAATGTCAGTGCAAACACTTAAATGTTAAACTTGAGTTAATTCTTTTTTTTTGCCCACTTGGGGACAGTGCAATAAGCTGTAAATAAAGAGGTAGGGATATTATCATCCTAAAATGGTATGACAGATGATCAGTTTTTTATTGTGTATTTACAGTCCTTAATGTGCCTAATGCACCTAATGAATATAAGTCTATCCACTAATTTAGCTCCATATTTGGTCTCCACCAACTCAAAAGGGAAATATTTGGCTCTTTAGCTGAAATAAATGTGCAGTAGTTTGATTAGAGCTTTTTGGCTGAAATCAGCAGCCAGCTGAAGCTGTGTGATTGGGTTGGGTGGGAGTGAACTGAAATGTTGAAGTTGCAGCCTGTAAAACAAAAACAATAAACTCAAAGAGGCTATAAAGCTACACAGGGCTGAGGGAAAGTGCAGATTCAAGTGATAATTCTTTGAAGATTTGTGATGCCTTTCATATACAGTTGCTTGATCTATTTGTAATATAAAACTGTTGATTAGAACAACTTTAAGATGATTTCTCAATTCTGTGGCAAATGTTGCTATTGCTTTAGAACATACTTGTATCCAGAGAGCAACTCAGCCCTAATGCAAAAGGTCATACCACAATGCACTTTCTCCAAAATGACCATACAGTTGAATCAACACCTCTCTAAAACAGTTTAAGCAAAAGCATTAAATATCACCACCCCTGTGAGGGAGGACTTATTGTGAAGCTGCTGCATTAGACTGGTTTAGGTTGGGTGTTTGTAATAAACTGCCAACTGGGTGTATTTTTCGTCACTGTGACCCTTGATCTCAATGAGAAATACCATTCTCAGGAAAGTGAAATACAAAATTAGATGAAAATACAGCAGTGTTCCTTCAGCTATTTCAACTGCACTGCAACTGGAGCTTCTGCAAAGCGATATGAGCTAATGATCCACTGGCACTGCTGAGATAAAATTGGGCCACTGTGTGTTGACATGTTCTAGCAGCTCCATTATGAAGAAGATGATGTGACTGTGTTGGAGGATTATACTGTACATATCCTGCAGCACCAAACTGTGCACTGAAGATATCAATAAAATGCAGCAGGTTTTAAGTTGGACTTCATACACAGAAACGTCTCTTTTTAGGCTCTTTGGAAACTCACAAGTGTCTGTTTGCTGTCCTCTGCATCAGAGATACAGTCTGGCACTGAGAGAAATCAGATACATTTCATGAGAGAAAACAGCTGTGTTAAATCTGGGCCATGACATTTTCTGACACTGTAATTGAGAAATAACCAATCTGCATGCCATGTATTAGGGTCATGCAGGGAGCCGGCAGTTTTATTTTGTGGTTCCAGATATTTATGATAATCCATAGCTCTAAAGTTGTTCTTCATCAATAACTTCAAAGGCAAGCATGGCTTATTCTGGCTTTGAAGCTTCCCCAGGAATGGTTGACAGGCTGCTTAAAATATCACCTCACAGGCCGTATAAAATATTGCCCTCTGATGAAATGTTGTCATCCTTTGAAATATTGTTTCTCTATCAATTTGTGATGTGACCTCTGCACACAAGTTATCTATGATTCACATACTGACAAGGACAGTATCTACAGTCTGCAGCTTGGGCTTCCTACACTATGTATGACAGCAATGGTATATGTCATCTCTTTGCCTTTTCAAAAAAAACTTTTTTGGCAAACAAGACTTTGCCTGGCACTACAAGCTCTGCACATTTTGTCTTATGATAAATAATAAATTGATTAAAATCACCTGTGTTTTGAATAGAATGGTTCCTGCTCTGTTTATCCATTCATAAACCTAGCAATAAAAAAAAAAACAAACCTAACCCATAAGCACTCAGCTTAAAGAGGCGTGCTCGACAGCAATGTAAACAAAAGTAAATATTCTGTGAAAAAATTGCTTCCAAGCCATAATATTACCAAAGCCTGCATTTAATTCAAGGCATAAAACTGTGAATGTAACATTACTGCCCTAGGGTTTATGTTTTTTATTCCTCTAGAATGGTTAGTCTTTAAATTTTATAAAAAAGATAAAAAGGTTTTGTCCTTTTAGTGTTTTTAATAGTGCACAATAACCCACAAATTACATCACGTGCAGCGAACCATATAGTCATTCAGACATTCTCCAGGAAAACGTCTGGGTACAGTGTTTTTGTTTTTGGTTTTTTTCAAATTATTTTCAGCTGTTTTCACTGCAGGATCTTCAGGTGTCTGTTTGTAATGCATGTGTGGGTGGGTGGGTGAGTGATGCTTAGGTCAGAGCAGCAGTTAAACTCTCTGATGTATGAAGCATCAGCAACATGAGTCAATTATTTGCAGCACCATTTGAGAAGCGCAGGTGCTGACAGGCACCGAGCTGACTTCACTGTGGTCCCAGACATATTCTGGGAATCACTGTAAGATAAACACACTGAGTTTTTTCAAGCTTTTCGTCAAATTAAGAGTTTAGAGTTGGCACTTCCTGCATCTGCAAGGTGCTATTTTATCACATCACTGCAGTTAAAGGCTGACACACATAAAAGTGATTATTCTTTTAATATTATGTGCTGGTGTAATAGTTGAGTTGAAGTAATCATTTTATATTCGATGGATAGTTTGAAACTTTGGGAAACACACATCACTCTCATGTTTGTATAAGAAATGCTACAAAAAAGTTGCAGCTGTAGCCTACAGCAAGTAAGGCCTACAGCAAGTAAGGCTTAGCACGAACACTGAACGGAGAAACAGCCAGTCTGGCCCTCTCCAAAAGTAACACAATCTACTACCAGCATCTCAAAAGACCAGTTACCGCCTAGAGTTTCACTAGGTGCCTGATGTTTCCATGCTTTGGATTTTGTACCGTTTAATTATTGACTTTTAGAGGCACTTGTAGGTGAATTGTATTACTGTATCCTTTAGAGGATGACCAATATGGCTTTTTATATGATGTCGATAGTGGTATTTAGAAATCATGGCAGCTGACGGTGGATATATGATACTGTTTTGTTTTGTTTTTTTCAGTCCATATGTTGGATTGATTTTTTTTTAATTTCAGTACCTATTCCCATCTGTAAGCTACACTTGGTTGAAGGCTCACTTTCAGCAGTGGTTCAAAGTAGCCTGAGTTCATTCACATTTTCTGTCTAAAAGTAAGATTTGATATCTAACTAATTAAATATTTAGGCTTTTGAAGAATAAGAATTTAAGCCTGGTAGAAAGACAATTTGATTGACACAAGGGGGAGTGTGACACAGGTCCCAGAACAACATCACTGGGCTGCACGTGGATGCATCTGCCTGTTAACCAGCTTAACAAGCTCAGCCATTGGCTGATGCTGATTATTTTTTAAAAATGGTTAAAATCAGGACCTGTGTGTAGTATCTTTGGACAGGGCTAGGCTAGTTGTTTCCAGTGTTTATGATATGTTAAGCTAAGTTATCCTGCTGGCTTTGCAGCAACAGTAATGGAGGCGGATGATTTATCAAACATTTGCTGACTGACCTTTCTGGGCACTGATGAAGGTGGAGATTATGACCTGCCACAGTGTTTCTCACAGAAGGTATAGAAATAGTTTAGGGGAAGAAAAAGAGCCAAACCTCACACTGATTCATGTGACTCAGTGGAGTGACAGTGCTTCTTGGCAAAATGTTCCACTCCACCTACTCTCCCTGGAAAACACCAATCTTCTCTGATCATTTTTGTGCATAGATAATAGCAACCAGACACTAATTAGAGAAATTTCAGCTCATTTCCATTTCTCATTTCATTTCCATTTCCCAAATAAAGGCAGCATATCAAGCAATTACATACCTGATTGGCATGCCACTGTAGTCTTATGGTTGTAATCATGGGTTAGTGGGAGCTGCAGTGCATAATGGGAGGTGGTTACGGTGCAGTGAGTGTGTGTTAGAGTGTATGTGGACGTTATGGACTGTAACAGCGTCGTCCAGTGCTCCACTCCTCCTCCTTCAGCTCCTAGTTATTCAGCACCACACCATGAGCTGGTGGCTCATTGCAGCAGACCCTAAGGTGAGTGAACGTGGTGGTGGTTTCTGCAAGTGCCAGCTCAGTGTACCCTTATGAGCCCACCACAGAAAAACAGTGTGTAATGGGTGAGTGTGAATCCACCTCTGTTGCCTGTGTGCTGAAGTGCGCTCTCAGTTCCAGCAGTCGCACTTATAATTATGGCAATCTCAGAACTAAACAGCTTAAGACAGGCAAGTAGCTGGACTCTGAAACTCCCCAGGCCTTGTGTTGAACACTCTCCCTCATCTTAATTCTGTTTGTTACTGTAGGCTGTGGAAAAACAAACTTAAAACCTGAAATTGAGTGCGTTGCTAACTTGCCTAGGCAGTTTGCCTTATGATATCGCACCAGCTGTACCTCCTCACTGCAGTTTTTAGGTTCCCAGCACCCCCGGCAGAATCCTAATGCTGGTTCATACAAGAATAATTTATCCAGGACTGCCAGAGAACTTAGACACCTTCCAGGCACCTGCAGTCTTCACTGTAAAGAAACAACCTTACTCTAGAAATTAAAACATTTAAAGGCTCATTGTCAGTTTCGCAACAAAGCTGTTGGTTACTCTGAACAAAATGATCAGTAAAATTTACCCAGTGCTGGTTGTTTGCCTGGTTATTTACTTTACATTGTTGGAAATGTGTAAGATGTAAGAGTAAGGACAGCAGTCACTAAAACTGAAGAGCAGGAACACTTTGGCTGGCAAACAGTGAAAGGATGCAGCACATGGACATCCTACTGATGTCTCCATTACATTTCAAATTAACTTTAGCCTGCGCAGCAGGTATGTGGCAGGGTAAAAATGTTTGTAGAAAGATGTGTTCTCAGTCCTGAGCTACAGTATAAGAGAAGCAGTTCCTGTCTCTCTCGGTTTCTTCTCTTTTCCTTCTCCTCCACTATTTTCAGCTACAGCATGTGTATGTGTGGTGTGGTGTGTCTGTTTGTTATTGGACTCCAGAAATATTTACTGGGATAAAAATGCACAGAACAATCCATCAATCGGTCTGTTCTTTCCCTAAAGTGAAATGCCAAAAAGTCCTATTGGGGCATGCACAGGATAAATGTTGACAGTCAGCACTGATGTCACACCTGGGAGGATGGGTCTGACTTATAATTAGCCACTGATGCAACAGACATGACAGGTGCAACTGAGAGACCAATTGTGGAAATGCTGAGGTGTGCACAGATGCAGAGACAAGTCTCTAAGGTTGAGTTGTTTGATTTGTAGTTTTGGGTTCCGGGCAGAGATGGCCCTGGGCCCTGTACCAATGCAGTCTCTATGGAGCCCTTTATCCTTTTAATAGATCTGTCATAATCCCAGTCCTGGCACTGCTCATTTTTGGACTTTTCCATGATCTGTTATTACCCATCCAGTCTCCAGATGTCCCCAGATTTGTCTCTCTATGAGGGAACCATTATCCTGTCCCCAGCCACCACACCTTTGGAGCTCCCTCATCACCTACTCAGTATGTACAGTACAGGCCTACTGGCCTTGTTATGCCTTGTCCTCTGCTAGATCATCTGTTGTGCTTCAGAACCAAAGGGCCCCAGCCATGTTTTACCTGTTTGCGTCCTTGTGTGTAACCTGTTTGAATTTCTCAAATTTTTGTGCTTTGTTTCTAAGCTTTGTCGCTTGTATGTTCCCCTTGGCTTGGATTTAGACTTATGTTTCACTCTGTGTTTGGACTTTGTCTCCTGCTCTGTCTGGTATTGTCTGTTTGGACTCAAAGCTCACACCTTAATAAGCTATTTAAATTCATCTGCAGGGCTATCTGCCACCCATCTCTGCACTAAGTTCTCTCAGTTTGCTGATTATGAAGCTGAATTCAGGCTTCTGTGTCACTGCACATATGGTATCATATGCGTCCAGAGATGGTTGCATAGCTGTAACATTTATACCTAGGTGAATGTGAATGTTCTGGCTAGAGGGCACTCAAACCACGAAGTACTGCTCTTGCCCGCCATCAGGAAATCAGATCAATCAATCAGTGTGCAGGACACGCGTGGGAGAGGTGTGTGCGTTAGACCTTCTGCAACCATCAGTGACCTACGTTTACCCATAAACCCCTTCGCTGCACAAGTACATGGCAATGTCTATGCGCAGTTGCGGACAAATCTAAATTAAGCTTTAAAAAACTGGGACATTACTTGCCACAAATAACAAAATCAATCAGGTGTTTTTAGGTCTTCATTATTCCCTGATCATTGGACAAAGGGTGGAAACTCATTGTCTGATTAAAAAGACAACAGGACATAAATGGAGTCACTTGCAACATAGAAGCAAACAAAATGTTAATGTAGAAGCTCTGATATTATTTTATACAGTAAATGGTCAAAATATTTTTTCGGCCAAAATTAATGACAAAGTGTAAATGGGGTCGACTCCCACCAGGCCAAGTGGGTGCCAGCTGGGTAAACAGGAAACTCCTCACATCACATTTGCAACACTAAAATTTAGAAAGTTAGTTTTTCAAATCTTCACAATAGCCTGATATTTTGCCACATAACTAAGCAATCACTCCTTTATAAACGTCTCCACTAAGACTTCACCGAGGCAGAAATTGTGTTTTAAAAGAATTGCTCAATGCCACAGAACATTCACGGTCATAACAATTGAACTGACAAGCCCCTTTAGTGATGCCACTGACTCAGAGGTGAACAACATGACAGCAATGTAGAACATGAAAAGAGAAAAGGGAAGCTAAACAGTATAACACTTAAACAAACATATAGCAAACCATTACTGTCCTAATGGTTTGTTTCATTACAAGATCATCACTGGAAGTGGAGATCATCACTGCATTACATCAGTCCTTTAGATTAGTTAGATCTTTGATTGAAAAAAATGATTCTGCTAAGTTGTGCTGGCTCATCTAAGAGTTAACGGTCAATTTCTTCCCAAATATAATTAGAAAAGGTTGTTAAGTTGCCACAGGCTGATGAACGGAAAAGATAATTCACACAAGGGCAGTAATAACAGACAATACATGACATTACTTCTCATAGAGTGTGCCTAAGCCCGAACTGACACAGACACAGACATGCAGCTTGTTACTGACTGAATGAGTCTTTGCAGTAAAAGTCTACAACAACACAAAACAGAGCTGATTGTTATTAGTTCCTTTGATTATGGTCAGCTCTGTTTTATTTTATCGAGCATTTGAAACAAAAGGACTACAGCTGCAATATTTCATCTTGCTAAAAAAAAAACCTTCATGGAAATTGTTCTCACTCTTTGGTCTTGTGTTTTGTGAGGACGTTATTTTCATCAGCAGTTTCACCGAAGTAACCCGTAATATCTGTTTTAGATTGGACATGGTGTCACTGTAACTCAAACATGATTGCTGTAAAAAAAAAAAATTAAAAAAAATCCACAACTTAAAGACCTTTTGAAATTGACATTTTGTTTAAACAGGTGCCACATTACATGAAGCATGCCAGTGTACATAAAAAGTTCAGCAGCTGTATCATTCTGATCTTGACTGGTTTAATTTGTTCTTCCCTGAGGCTTTACTGTCGCTCTCCTTCACCCCTGATTTAGCAAGCATGATGCAACGCTCCATGTCTGACCTTCAACAGTGATAAATAAAATGCACCAGTATATAGTGACTGCTGGTAAAAGGCTACAAGTAAACAAGGTGTAAATGGGCAGAGAATAATGGATTGTTTTAGTGTTGAGACTAAATGACTGGGGATTTATAGGACCTGGGTCAAGCTTTGCTTTGGGTTTTTGCTTTTCATGAAGATTCAGAGAAA
The DNA here is from genome assembly GCF_900324485.2 of Mastacembelus armatus. Taxonomy (NCBI): domain Eukaryota; kingdom Metazoa; phylum Chordata; class Actinopteri; order Synbranchiformes; family Mastacembelidae; genus Mastacembelus; species Mastacembelus armatus. Next base: position 8,440,954 of record NC_046647.1, on the reverse strand, counting down.
ACAGCACAAAGGCTTTTAAGCATGGTCTCATGAAATTTAGAGAAATAAGCTCAGTGTAAAATCAGACATTTTGCAACATATATGTGCACATGTATAGTTTACAGGCAAACTATTTAAAGGGGCATGCCACCAATTTTACATACAGTTAATTTTCCTGTTACCTTTTCTTATTGAAGTTACCTGGACAGACTGGCACCTGTAGAAGTGATGTCTGTATAACTGATCAGTAAGGGTCACTACTGAATTGCACTGTGGAAACTGGAGATTTTGTCTGACCCATAAAACAGGAGGTAAGTCATTCTAACCTTATCAAGTGTGACATGTTGTAAAAATCTGTCCCTCACACTTCCAATATTTCTGAAATTGCACTAACTTGCTGGAGAATCACTGTAAGACTTCCCACTTAGCAAGGCACATAATTAAAATGTACACTAGTCAATACCTAGTCAATACTAGTCCTCAGGTGAAAAGACAGAGAAGAGTTCAAGAAGAGAGTGCAGTTTGTAGTCATTGTCAGTCTCCAGATGTTTTGTTGGCCTGCCTTTTGTAGGGTTAACAGGTTTCAACGAGTAACACTGGTATTCAGCTTGGATGGTCATACAATATTCATAGTTGTGTGTTTGTGTTGGGTGGGGATGATGGCAGGGGTATCTTAGTGGCAGATGTTTTTGAATATAGCCACACTAGCACACAGCATTGGACGTTTTCCTGGAACATATAACTCCAACCTTGATCAAATGATTCATTCTCCTCCACGTGTTGGCTGCTGGCCGCTCTCACTCACTAACATTGTCTGCAATGTACTGCTATTGATTTCTGGGTTGTTGTGCCCTGGGGGAAGGAGATAACCCAATCAAATGCAGTCTTTGTGTCCAACATGAAAAACAAATTTTCTCTGTGTCGAATCTTCACCACTGTTTGAAAGCCCCCCAGATCAATCTTTTTGAATTGTCTTCTGTTTTTTTTGTTTTTTTGCCATTTGCATTTATAATGGAGTGGCTCACATTGACTAGTAATCATTTAACTTTATTAACACACTTTTCTTTTAAACCTCATCATTTTAGAAATGGAACTTTTTCTGTGTGTGTGTTTGAGAGAATTTGTTCATCCTCTCGCTGATTTCATTCACCTGCCTAAAGGATAATTAGAATGAGTTTAAGGTGCATTAAGATTTCACACATTGTCTGATAAATCAAGTGAAAATAGGACAGAGCGTGGTTGTCTCACAGCTATACTACACCTTCCATGACCTACAGCCCTTCTGATGTTATTCCAGCTTCTCTACTCTATTTTAGCCCAGCAGCAAAGGTTAGCTTTCAAACCGAACAGACACCTTACATTAATCTAATTCTTTTTTATAAACCCAATGTGTCTACAGAAATACCTTTAGCCTCTCGTCATTGCTGAATAGAAGTAAACGTTTTTTTAATTTGATATATCATAAAATCATGTACTAAAGGCATGAATCAGAGCTACCACTGCTGTCATTTGTTTTTAACACAAAGACATGAGAATTGATGAATCTTAAACGTTCATTGTATAACAGCTCTCCTGGACAAATTACACTGTGATCTGTAAATGGGGGCCATTTTATCAACAATAAAAACCAAAGACCTAAGAAAACATAGAGAAACAGTTACCATACTCAGGTTAGTTTGCGTTCAAGGAATAAAGATTCATTTTGTCAACACAAGAAATAATCAAATAGGAAATGCAGGGGATTTAACATTTTATATGGTACATCCATACACATAGGACCACACAAACAAACACAAACACAAATGGTGTTTTTGAGTGAATTTTTAGTTGAAGCTCTGTAGGTTTCTTTGTGATAACATCAAACAGTTGGACTCTTGGACTGTTTTTTTTTTTCATTTTGCCTGGGGATGATCACCTGCATCACTGGACTTTTTGTTTTGTTTTCATTTTTTGTGTTGTGTAGAAGCTGTCTTCCTTCCTCTCTGACTCTCTTCCTATTCGATTTTACCACTGATGGATGATGAGAGGGAAGGCAGAAAGACAGGAGCAAAGCTTCAGCAGAGCTCACCTGCTCAGCTGCCTCGTACTTACTGGGGATTTTATAGATGAGCTGCAGTCTTCCTCTGTCTCCTCCCGGCTGGGTATCGGGTGTTTCTGTAGGGTACAAATCAACAGAAGGTGCCCTTCTATAGTGGGAAACATTGCACATACACATACACACATTCATCATCGATGTGTGCAGATGCATTTATTTTATTCTGCAGGTCACACCACATTTTTAAAGGCATCATCTAATTGATAACAATGTACATTCTTTTAAGCCAACACACACTCAAGTTGTAGTAAGAAAAAGGACGCTGCAGGCAGGGAAGACAAACACAACATCACTTTATAGCACTTGTGACCACAGTGGCCAAATAAAGAGTGACAACCCGTCAATACATATGACAAAAAAAAAAAAAACACACTGAGTGCTTGTTGTCAGGAAATAAAAGGCTGCATATACTACGTGCCACATGTCAAGAGCGAATGCTTTGTCAGGCTGTGTTTTTGCACTACTGTCCAAAATGATTTACAATTTGTCTTTCTTTCACTCAAACACCAGTGACACACACTTAGACAGGGGGAGTTGGGGAGTCAATGGCCAAGCATGTCATTATTAGATGACCTGCTCTTTGATGGTGATAGCATCACTGCATGAAAATACACACATGTTCGAAAGACCGGTTGTTACCTTTGTGTAAAATGTCAAGTACTCTGGATTGCATTCTTTCAATTGTGCTTCACTAATTAATAAATTCAATCAGTTTTATACCTTCAGTCAGACTGAGGTAGGAATTCCCACCAGTTTCAAAATCAGCAGAGGTGAGGAGAGAAGACTGTGGAGAATAAAAAAAAATCAAAACCTCTAAACAGAAGTGACCAGAGATACTTCACATATCACCCCAATCTGTTTCGCTTCAAGAAATGACATAATTTATTGTGATGACTGCTGAAAAGGTTCAGAAATATCTGACGACTAACACATTTAAAGAAAGTAAAAGCTGCAACATTGTCATACGAGAAGCTGCATCTATAATCAAGTTCTGAACTCATCAACAACAACAACAGGATTCTCAGTAAACTGCAAACAAACAGAAGAACATGAGAATCAAAGGTGAATAACCCGGATAACATAACCACATTAACCAGGACTTCATCTGTCTGTTTTTCAGAATTTTCCAAAAGTATGAAACATTTTCTGTCCTGTCTTTTATGTGTAAACGAACAAGTGTGTAAATGTCTTTCATTCATATAAAAAATGGATGAATGGATTATTACTATTAAAATTTTCTATTCTGATGAGTTTCAGTGCTGAAAGCCCCCCAGAAGCCTGCATCTGTTATTCTGTGTTTCTGTTCTGCAGCCCTACTTAACATTTTTCAGTGGCTTCCCAAAAGGTCACAGTCAGCTCACAGCAACAATGTGTTTTCAATGAAAATATTCAAGTATTAGGAAAGGTCACATTCAGCAATACACCTGATTAAGTTTTCTGATTAGCATATTGAAAAGTTTTTTAACATATCAAATTAAACTGAATGTCTCCATGCTTTTAAAATTGGCTATTTGTAAAATTAGTTAAGCAGTGAGCCGTAAAATCACAATATTTCTGTTATTATTCTCTTATTGTTTCAACTATTAGGCTTCAGATTGAGTATTTGTCAGCAGACAACCTGAATGTCTTCACTTTTGTTTAATTTTTGTCTCTGTGTTAATTCCTAAACACCCATTTTAAGATTCTGTTATGCTTATTTTTTACCATGGCATGGACCCACTATGCATTCAAGCTATATATGGTACATATTTTACAAATCTAGTTCTTATTCATGTTCATATTCAACTCAGTTTGCATTCTTGAAAACTGGCCTTACAGTAAAAGCTTAGAAACAATGCAGCTGAAATGTGGGTGCTCAGTTATGCTGCTGCAATATAATCTTATTGTGAAGTACATGTAGTTTGATTCTCTGAAATTAATGCTATATTTAAGGATTGACTCATGAAGTGAATATGTTCTAGAAAAATTACAAGGGCGGATGTTCGCAGAATGAGGCAAAGAAAACGTTTGAACTCCAGCTTGGATGACATATGTGGTTCCAGACTCAGTCAGACATGAGACAGTTGGTAGCAGCTGCATTGTCCACTGTATGTGCACTGCTAAGGTCTGATCCACACACCTGTGTTGAGTCACAACACGTCCACACATCTCTGTATAAGCGAATGAACCAGTGCAGATGTTTGATAAATGTATCTGTATATACAATATGTCGCCAACATCTGTGTAGGCTGAACACTTATTCGGCCATATTTTCATCACCCACCACACAGATCTACTAAAATTAGTGGGTCCTGGTGAGGGTCCTGTATCATGACCTTAATATGCCTAAAAGATTAATCACAATTGTACATCCCATAATTTAACAATTGCCACAGTGTGTAATACGTTTAACAAACTCTGACCACCTCCTAAATTTCCTTCAACAAGTCCTTTTATTGGGTTTTTATCTATCGCTTGAAATGAGTTTTTCCAGCCAGACTTGTGGAGAAATATGCAAAAAGCTTGCTGCATACAGACAGTATTATTAGACTAGTGTACTTCATTTCCTGATAATGTCAACATTATCTGTTTGAGGATGATGTTGTTCAATAATCCAGAGAACAAGGAGAAGCTGGACAAATATGAATGTGGATTAAAGTAAAGCAGTGATGCAAATAAATAAGTTTCTATAACAAGATGAACCACCCAGTTATGCTTCAGCTGAGCTAAACTAGATATTTCTGAGTCAGGTTTCTACATTTTCTGCATGCTGTATACAGCATAGAGGAAATAATTGGTCAGTACTTTGTATTTCTTATAAATAAAACCTGGAGAGCCAGCACTGCAAAAGGATAAAGATAGAAGACAAACCAGCCACTATTTTCAATCCCATAAATTGTGTTTCTAAATTCTCTAAATGCAAGCTGAGCATGCCTCCAATAAAAAGTGGCATTTGGCACTGTACAGTTCATCTTAGTTTTGCCCTGGTTTTGTTGACTCTTGCTTGTGGAAGAAGAAATGAAAACCAAAAAAAAAAAAAAAAAAGATAACCACGCTTTGATATAAACTAGACAGCCAGTCAGACAGTTTTTTCTCAATGACTGCCTCTGGCACCAACTCAACATGCTGATTCGGCTCACCAGTCACTGATAAGGGATGAGTAGAGCCAAGCATGACACAAAAACAAATACGAAGACGGCTGATGGCTGCCTGTCTGCTCGGTACATCAGCAATAATCTCCACCTATATGAGTATGAACTAAAGCAAATTGTTTTAAGGACGCTCTAACAGTGTTGTGTATTGTCGGATTGTGACGTTAAATGCACCGTGGGTGTTATTTTGTGATGTTTTCTTTTTTGATTAACCCACTTTCCCATTTCCTCTCTTGTCCATTTCAATTCAATTAATGATTTCTTTCCCAGCATGCTTCTGGAAAAGCCACAGGGAATGGAAGTGTACATAATCAATTTGCAGCCACTGTAATTGAAGTACAAGTGAAGGTTGGTGGATTTTTAATGATTTTTACACAGTTTTTTTAAAAGCTCCTGCTACATCTTTGCATTTTTTTAACCTTTTGCCACAAGGATAACTCTACGTTCACGGCTGCTGGCGTTTTTTTTTTAAGTATCAAATGTAACACTAACTAGCAGAAACCAGGATGACAGGATAGAGAGAAAGATAGAAAACTTTCCAAACCAATAAAGTCCTTGAAACATCCCTAGATTAAACGCAGCATGTGAATACAGTTAGTAAAGTATAACTGTCTGACAGGATACCGCAGGACTGCTCACACCACATGCATAATTATTGATTTAAACAGTCTTTAAAAAGATGAAACGTTCAGCTAACTGCTGCCAAAGACCACACAGGTCTTAGCAAAGTCTCATTTAAGAAAATATATGAAGAATTTCTTCAATTCAGGAGTTAATGTACAAACAAATGAATCCATCAGTGTCAGTGAGTGCTGAAAACTGTGAACATCATCACCTGAGATATCGCTTTTAACATTGATGTTCACAGGCAAATGATTAAATTTCACTTTAATATTGTTTTCGAGCAAGAAAATCTGGTGAACGCTTCCTTGATCGAGAAAAGAGATTGATATAAAAAAGAGAGTAGGGTGGTTAGAGCTGTTACTTGCTGTAACTTGCAGTTACTGTTTTCCCTCAGATAATAGGGCTCCAGACTCAAAGCAGAGACCATAGGAGATTTCGCTCAAAGCAAGAATGAATGACAGACTAATGAAGACTGAGCGGAGGGTGATAAAGTCCCTTTGGATTTAGCTTCTATTAGTGGTATTGGTTCCAGCTGAATTTTAAATTAGTTGCTGTGCAGCTTTAATCCGTTGTGATTGTAAATATCTTCACCATGTGTACTGAATAACAATATTCAGGAATGAACAACCAAGAAAAGAAATCTACAGTATAATCTTTGACATCTATTAGCATAAGGCACGTTGTTTGTAGCTGTACAAGAAGCAATCATTAGTATTTTGATAAATATAGTTATGTTTTTTGAGAGTCAGATTAGAAAGATAATGAATGAATCTAACTCTTGGAATACGTATAAATAGAATACATGAGTGTGATCTAGTTAAACGTGAGATAGCACTCTTCACTAAAAAAGCTGGGGTTGGGAAGTAATTAGCTATCTAGAAAACAGCTAGACTGGCTATGTTCAAAGTTTTACTTTAATGTCTCTAAAGCTAATTAATCGAGGATTTCTCAGAATTTTATTTCTTTGTGGTGTTGTGAGGCTATTCACAACAGCTGGGGACAGCATGCAAAAATGACTAAAACAGGTGTGTTTGCCGTACCTGTTTGTGTGCAGGTTAAATAAATGAGAAACACTGTGTCACTGTGTTATCATAAGGCTAAAAACTAATCTCTCCCAGCTCCAACGTGCATATACACATGTACCATCATGCTTCCATCTAACGCTCAGAAACAAACCAAGTGCTGCATGGTAGGTGCTTTGTCCAACAAATGGAAATAGATGTTGACATAGTTTGAAACTAGTTGTTACTATGTTTGGAGTTTATTGTTGTATCCTACTGTGTAAAGAAATAGTCTTGAAAAAAGAGCAATAAAAATGTACTTACAGTACAATAATATATAGCAGTTCAAAAGACCTGAGCTCAACATTATACAATGTGCATATTCACTGTCTAACAACACAGGCTAGACTCAATTTCTTAGTACCTCTTAAGTCTTATCTTTCTCATTGAAGAGAGCTCCTCTCCCTTTTCCTGTCTCGCTGTCTCTTTTTCTACTTCCCTCTCTCTAACTCACGGTTTATTTACATCCCCCTCCACACAGTGGTAAAATGGCTTCATTTTCTAGACCAAAGTGAATCGACTGTGTGACTCTTTCAGCCACAACCTGCACACAACTTATGGTCCTTAATTTAATCAGAAGGACAGCATGATTTCATTATGTGTGAAATGCTGTTTTATCTGCCCTGAGACATTCATGGGTTTACAGTGTGCTCTGCCCATTGATAAATAACCCATTTTCTTTTGTGTCTATATTGCTGCATGTTAGTATTTAGTGCTATCACCCGAGCAATTTTATCTATGACCTTTAAGCATTACCTTGCTAGGTTGTGAGTCACTACAGATAGATGTCACCTATCTGAAGGAAGGTCTCTGTCATAAAAATAAATTAAAGTGAGATTTACTCAAGGCTGTGCATAAATTACATCTTTTTAAATCTGACAGCTTGACAGTAAGATGCTGTTTAGCGCTTGTGGTGTTTAAATGCAATTAAATGTGAAACCTTGTGTGCTTTGTTGTCCAATTATTAATCACATTAGTCTTGGAGCTGTGTCATGTAAACAAAAAATAATTTAATTTGAGTTTCGGAGCCATGGATATCATTCCAAACTTAATCAGGGTCTGAGTACCTACTGTCACTCCAACTTGTCAGCATCCCCAGTGTTTAATCATATCATGGACCTTCCTGTACACACAAATTGAAATATAATCACAAATAAAATCATTTGTTAAACTTTCTTTTATCATCTTGGATTCGACTTGCATTGCACCGTTGTTACAGATGGTGTTTGGGAATGTTTAGGAAAGTAGTGGAACATAGACAAATTCGCTGATTATTATTTGACACCCCAGGGTACTACTTTGCCAACAGCCTGATTGCAGGAATAAAAAATTAAATGATTTGATCAGCAGAGACTGAATAATTAATTCAAAATTGAATTAATCCTTAAAAATCCCCACACATTCTGATATATATATAGGTATAAAGGGCAAAGGGAGAACAATAATGAATGTGTGTTAGGTCTTATTGGTTGTGATGTGAGTCTACCTGCCAGCTATATTTTAAGGTTCAATTAATAAATATCTATTTTGTTTCCTTAATTTATATGTCCCAATAGCTACTGGCAGTCAGACTTAAAATGGCCAAATGGGTTTGAGAGAAGCAAAGCAATTACTAACAGGTCAAGATCAGCATTTTAAACCTACAAATATTGAGTCAGAGCAGCTTCCTCATGGCAAGATTATATTCTTAAGTTACACTGGAGGAGTGAACGTGTGTCTCACTGATGCGGCTGGCTTTAATGACTTCAGGAAAAACTTATTGAATTTCTTTATAAAGCACTGCTCTTATTTTTGTTATAGATGCAATATGATATCGTTCTAGCTTTTTAAACTTTATTTTCCAGTGTCTTTGCCCAACATTGATGTTTTGCCTGTTTTTTTATTTTTATTAAATTATTATTTTTTTTATGGTTTAGATGTAAACTTGTACTTTATTTGCAGTTTGCAGAATGCTGCAAATAAATGCTGGATGTTGCCAGCTTGGGTGATGCTGCCACCAGATGCTAACTGCCTTCAAATGAGACGCCTTCAATAACAAGCAGAAATAGCCATGGTGCCTAAATGTGTCCGTGTGTATAGAAGTGCTGCTTTCAACATAGAGCCATGCAATCCACACTTGCTTAACCCTTAGGAGTCTAGCGTCACGCTGGCAATAGACTCCTAAGGGTTAAAGGAATGACTTGGAAAAGTGGACAGCACATGTTGAGGGATAACAGGCAAAATGGTTTTGCTTTATTCATGAAGAGCACAATTTGCTTAAGGGGGGCACAAGAAGAGATTAACTGGATATCTACAGATCACGAAAAGGCAACCAATGCCAGAAATTGACTTTGAGTGATTGGAGCCATTGTAACTCAGCTGGGCCTCCAAATAGACCTCATAATGTCATACATCCCAGCAGGACACAATCACCTGGCAACACGTTGATTGATAGCAGCAGGCGGCACTCCAGCGCATCAGCTCAGGCAGATTTATCCATCATTGGAATTTGGATTTGATAAGCTGGTTGATATGAGAAAATACCATTAGAGTGGCAGGGGATGCAGCTGGGTGGGCTGCCAGGGGGAAGGCTCGAATGAGACTCAATGGCAAATCCAGAACCTGTTTATTAAGAATGGTTGATACTGATAAATATGCAGGGGGGGAAAAACAAATACATAAGAGTACACTGAAATGGACACAACGTCTGTAGAGGCTGATGATGTGTTGTCTGTAATGTGCAATCTATTTTCTATATTTTGCTTTTGTCATACATTTCTAATTTTTCAATCATATCCATCGGCTTTATTGCATAAGTAGACGAGTGCTCAAGGTGCAGAAATCTGCTGAGGTTTGTCTGCTCCGAGGCTGTTTGCCGTGGAGGGTGACAACTTAAATGGCTGATATAAAACCTGACACAACTAATCTATCATACATCGCCTGCCTGTCTACTTGAAATTCCTCTTTTTAAAGGATAGTTTATTGTACAGCCATATGTTATGGTGTACAATATTGCTGGCTGCGGCCTTGTGTGTTTACAAGATTGCATCTGTCGCCTGGATTGAAAAGACCTTAATATCAGATTCTATTTTGACGTGGATTATCAGTTTTTGGAATAGGCAGTGAAAGAAGAGATAACACTAGTGGCTTTATTTATTTAACTGCTTGACATAAGAAACACATGACAGATTGAAATGTCCACTTTCCCCTTAAGTAAAACATTAATAATTTGAATAATACAAGGTAAAACAAAAAAAAAAAACATTACCACAGGTTGGTGTATTAAACATTTATTAAGTATGATTTTAAACAGCTTTATTGAAGCTCCCTTTATTGGCTGTGAAGGCAGCCGGGGTGCTAATAATCCTTTAACATCAGTTAAGGAGGAAAAGTTAAACTACATGCTGTTTAACAGCTTACTGGCAGGCCGAACAAAGCAGGTGAAGCTTTGTAGAAAGTTGGTAGAATAATATCAAAGGTAGCACCTCGCCTGTGCAAAAGCCCCAAAACTGTCTTTAGTTTAATGGAAGCACTATAATAATTTACTCCCTGCCACCCAAATGACACTTCAGGCTGGTTGTTTCCTTTTTTCCCCGCTGCCTTTGACAAACCCATTAAAACAAGTTAATCATCCATTTTTATTACACAAAACATCAATTAATCATGTATCTCTACTTTAAACTCCTTTAGTGCCTCATTAAACTATAAATATGAGTCACAAGAAGACTTTCAGAGCAGCCAGCTGACTTCAGCAAGAATCCGACAATGAGAGAGATGCTCATTTAAAATCAGTCTAGGTCATGATCCAACTTGATACATTAAGAGCAACTGATCGTTAGAGTTACATAAATGTGCCAAATCTTTTTTATTTAATCACAGACTTTTTTTATTGTTCTATAGCTGTAGCTCTGAACGTGCTGTGTGATACTGCTGATCCACTGTAATCACATAGCACATGCTGCACCAGAACATTAAAATAAACTGACAAACTGTAATTACACATCTGTTTTTAATTTATTTGTATCATTTGCACTCTGCAGAATGTGTAAGCATTTACATACCTGCCAAAACACCACCTGCACTGTGCAGCAGGTACATGTGCCATATGAAGATGCAGCCACAAGCAGCCCGTCACTGCCCTCAACTCGACTGTCAGCAGAACGCTGAACTCGTTTGCATATAGCAACACCAGCCACCCTGTCAAACACAACCACCCTTGTCAGGTAACGTGTATTACCATGGATACAGTGATTCGGCTTCTGCTCATGTGTCTGCGGCCCGTGCATGCACTAGATGAAGCCTTTGTTGTGCATCGATTAACATTTAAGATTTTCTATTTTCACCCTCTAATGAGTTCATCTTGTCAGTGTGCTTTGAAATGACACTTCAAAAAAAAACAAAAACCCAAGCTTGTTTTAGTATAGTGTTCCCATATAGTTTTTTTAGTTCCTTCTCTTCTTGTCTGTGCACAAAATGATGTATTTGGTCATTCAGAGATTTAATGGGAAATAAAGATGCAGATCCATTTTCCAAGAGAATGGTACATTTTCTCTTCAGTCAGTCAGCAATCAGCCATAACACTCAAACAGAAACTTGGATTTTCTTCACCTTTCATGTAAGGAAATATGCTATAATGCCTAATGACCAACACTTACTGTATAATGATTTCACTTTTGTTAAGTATTTTACCAAATATTTCTGACATTTTCTGAGACTGGGTGATTGTTTTGCATTGGCAGTGACTCACTGACATTTGGCAGTTGGTATTGGTATGAATAGTGCAGGTGTCAATATCATAACTGAAGCACGTTACAATCGTATACTCTAGGAGGATCCAAGGCATCAATTTTTTACTATCAAGCACAGTGTTGCCTATGAACTGACAGCCCTTTGTTTGTTGTTGGCAAATGGAATTTTTACCAAACAAATCCATATGCAAAGTCCAAACAAGCACAGAATATACTGTATCTACTGATTTATTGGTGAAAATGCATTTTAATTTCAGTCCGGCTTTAACTGAGAACTGCTTTGGCCCCCTAAAAAGCATGTGGGATGAAATATGTTTGGACAGCATCAATTTCTGCTGCAGCCATGAGCATGTCGGAGCATTTGATGAATCTCCTTAGCCCACCACAGATACAAAGCTGGGTTGCCAGCATGTGATCTTCTTCAATCTTTCACTACTCAGGTCAGATACATCACACAGTTTCTCCCTGCTATCACTGCCTTCCATTTTTTCTCTAAATCTCATATTTGTTCCACTTCCCCTGTTGCTTGTTGTCTTGCATTTCTCAGGAGTGAACCCATTATGTGTTCTCATACGAGTCTTCGGGTTGAAAGGAAATTTCACACAGAAGTGTCTGGATATAATGCATCTTTTTGATCCAAATAATTTTACACCTGTTGGTCTGAGCCTGTTTTTTAATTCTATGACAGACTAACGCTGTATTTAATATGCACAATTTCCAGTTGAACCGGTATGAGGTCTATGATCAATGATTGAATGATTGAACTGAAAGTGTGCTCTGTCTTTTTAATTCACTTGTGGTCGTATTGTAACTGAATAAAAAGGTGTCATTTGAGTTCAGCGTGAAACAGCATGAAAATAATATCAGTTATAAATGTAACAGGAGAACAAGTAACATTAGTTTATTATTTTAATTACTGAACTGAACTGGGTAATGAGACGCAGTCTAAAATATGGCTTTTAATCAAACATTTGGGGACAATAATTTATATAATTTATATATTATTATTATTATTATTTTGTTTTTATGGTGAAAGTTTGTTTTGGTTCTGTTATTGCTTTGGTCTGCCAGGTTAGAGGTCTTGATACAAAGTCTTTTTAATACAAACCACAGGTCCCTAATGAAGCAGGTCCCCTATGGCTGCAGGCATCCTTGACACCCCCCCTGATGACGCAGAGCATAATGATGGTGTCATACTAGACTGTCATCATGGTTACAATAATAAACGCGTGGTTCAGGTTGTGGAGCAGATTTTGGTTAGGACCCCAGAAAACACACGTATGAGCTTTGATGTTAATAACATATCCTATTTGTACTGTGTGTTTTCCCAGCACAGACATGTGCAATCTGACACGTTTTTCAGAGGATCAGAGCTGACAGCGTTTTGACTAGGCTGTCTGCAGGCAGTCAAGGACTCGCTTTGTTTTCCTGAGCTGCTGTTGGTTTTGTAAAAGTAGTTTGAGTCACATTAAGTGCATATAGACTCCAAAACGTGACACTGCTTAAAACAATTGCACCATTAGTCATCTGGCGTGTAGTCACTACCATGAAGACAACATTAAATGTGAAAACAACATTGGCATATTCCACATCATTTTGACAGTGCTTTAGGCCTTTTGCTTCATGTATTATTAACAAACCCAGTGTGTTGGAGGGTCTTTGTCTCAATTTTACAGTATTTTTGCATAACAGATGAATTCATTATAAAATGTTGTTGTCGTCATGTATTGTTAATCTAAATCATTTAAATAAGCCTACAAACGTCATCGCAAAATAACCATAAAATAAATTCATTATGCACCAAATATGAAGGAGAATCTCGCTCATACACACACATCCACCATATTTATCATCAGTATATCTTATAATCTAGTATGAGGCACTAAGTTTATAAATTGTGATTTGTTTTTGTTTGTGTTTCATGGTTGTTCATCCATTTAAAAGTGTGGAATTTGCTTTTATGTGGAAACAGTTTATTAAATAAACCATGAGAAGCAATTTCCGTTTTTCAATGCTATTTGGAGGCAACCAAACTGCCTCAGTGCCTCAGTAACTAAGAACTTTGTAGTCTTTGTTGGAAATGCACATTCACTGCCAGCTTTTTCTTGAATTTCACACAATTCATGTACTTATCCCTGTCATTAAACCCAGGGTCAGCGCCTATGCTGCTTTAGTCCATGAATATTTTTACCAACAAGTCCTCTCATCTAAAGATAACATAAGGAAATAAGAACCTTTATCTGTCCCACAGCGGAGCAGAATAGAAAAATAAAAAACTATTTATGTACGATAAAAATATATTACAAATGAAAAAAAACAAAACATGAATGACAGTGTACTCACAGCACACTCACCAGACTTTTGTTGTCATGGTGATAAGCAGACACTTCATACAGTTGTGGGGAGCGACTTGAAACTTTGTCGTCATGGGAACAATCATAAACACATTACAGTTTTATTAGGTTTGAGCACAAACACCAGTTGGTCAGGTTTAGACAAGTTTTGGATTAACTTAACGTTCATCGTCATGGTTACAATATTAATGGTCATGAATAGCACACACAGATGGCCTCTAGTGGGAAAAATGTGTGTTTTCTGACCCACTCCTTTACTCCGAGCTCCTCCTGACACCGAGTTTATCTGACTTTTTACAGCACCTTATCATTACTACTTCAGTTTTCTTTCGTACAATGCTCTGGAGGCCTTGCAGTAAACTCTAGGTGGTGTGGTAGAGAAAACTGTTGCGCTAAAGTATGAGTCATGGCCTCGGTTTGGCCTGCAGCATAGAATCAGAACTTGGCACAAGACCTGTGCACAAACTTATCAATAAGAGGCTGCAGATTGCCAGCTCAGAACTTTCTTTCCCAGCTGAGTTTTTATATCAATTATTCAGGTACAGCTTGCTATTCCGCTAAATCTCTGGCAGCTGAATTCAAGGAAAGGCCAAGTGTGGTAATGAGTAAGGAGCTAGGCACTCTGTTGTAGCTTCCAACACAAGTTATTACTTATTCTGCTATGACCATGAGCGGTGCAGCTTCATTTTCTGTCCAACCTCAGTGTTTTTTGTGAAATTTAAAGTTTGCTCGCTTGGAAGTTCATAGCAGTAGGGGAAGGTTCGTAACCCATGCCGTCTCTTCCCTACCAACACACACTTCAGCATTTATTTATGTGTGGTTCACCCCCCACCCCTGTTGTGTCTCTAAGGGATGTGCCACCTTGACCGACACTGTGGCGCAGTCAGCAGCCACAGAGGACATGTCCTTTTATGCCAGACAGAGGTGAGGCTCGAGTGAGGAGAAAATATGGAGAGAAGTGCAAGGCAGTTTGCAGAGAGGTGGGAAGCCACACTACAGCAAGCTGAGCTAAATCTCTACCCTGCTTTGTATGCATGCATACACTCGACAGCTACACAGTGCAGGAGGAAGGCAGAATTTGTCACCGAGCTCAGGGAATTATTCAGAATTAGGCATGTTTAATATCTCAGAACGCACCTGTCATTTATATGGTTTATCAGTACACAGGATTTGTAGGGACAAGAGAGAAAAATAGGAAAAGACTTTTAATGTTTCTAAATCAAGTGCCATTGAGAAAATCTGAAGATATGGAGCATTTACATCTTCCTCCTTCTTCGTGGCTTATATGGAATAAAGTGTATCTATAATTCAGATATGAGATTAATTAAAAACTAAAAAAAAAAAGCAAACATAATTTGTGGCGATTTAGCTGTGATAAGGGGTTTTGGGACTTGTTGCTTGTCACTGAAAATGGTACTCAATGTGTGTAATCATTTTTCTTTTGTGCAAATTCATTCATTAATGCCTGTAAATGATCCATATATTTGATAGATATTCACGTCACAAGCAATTTGCATGATTGCGATACTGAGGTCCAACCACTAGCTATAAATATTTATGAGAAGGTCTATAAATGTATAAGCTTGCAGTGCTGGGCCTGCATATTTACTCTGAGTAACACCTGCACTGCGAGACTTGGCTTCCTTTGAGGGGCTCAGTTCAAAGGTGACTGACAGAGTGGTACAGGGTGTGTGGTAATAAATAAAGGAATGGATAAGTTATGGTACAGCTAGAGCCAATTTTCAATTATTTATTGGTCAACAACTTCATATAATGAAAAAGGTTATATCAAAAAAGAACAGAACTTTAAACCCTGTAATCCCACTTGCTGGATGAAACGTGATGGTAAAATAATGAAGGCAGGGGTCCCAAGGGAGACCAAAACTAATTTTTCTCTGTCATTCTTCCCATTCTTCAAGCGCTTTCATGAAACTTTTTTTTTCTCCCACAATGTTTGGGTTTCTTTTTTAGAGTGAAAATGTGTCCCTCAGAACTCTCCAATCTTTTTGTGACAATAGAAGCTGGACCAATCTGACACCTTCAAAAGGGACTTAATGGGACTCTTCAAAAGATAATGGGAGACAGAAGGAAGCCCCCAGGGTGAATTTCTGTCGATAACCACACGTTTTCTTCTTCAGAAGCCTTACCATTATAAAGTTAAATAAAAACATGTGGCTGGAAAAATTCAAGGAAACATTCAGTCCATTAAGTCAGATTTCCTTTTCTCTGTGACTGAAACTGCTGCAGCAGCTACCACTTGATGACTGCACAAAACAGATGTCGTGGTTTAGATATAGCAGTTCGATATGTTGAGGTTTGTGCTCATTTTGATCACTTTGATCCACCACTTTGATCCAGTCTGAAACAGTGATCAGATGGATCGCCATGTAACCCCTCAAGATGATCTCCTGCAGACACTACAATGCATACTACAAATGAGGCCCCCCTTAGACACACCTAAAAACAGAATGGCAACCTCACAACAGCAAGAACAGTCCCTTTTGATTTGTTGTTTGTTGTATACAGTTGTGTGACATGTTATGTAAAAAAATGGTCTGTGTGAGAACTGAAAAAGAATATGACAAAGGATGGGAAATGCAGTACATGAAACACACTTCCAGCTTGCTTTTTCTACCACATGTATGCAGACTTCAAAATTTGGACTGTACAAACCCGCTGAACACTGGCAGATGATGGAATTTGTATCAAATTGTCACACGTACGTGGTAAAAATGCCTCCAGTCCTGGCACTGTTGTTTTCCAGATGTTTCTGTGAACTGTCAATCCTCATCCAGTCTCCAGATGTGCCCAGAAGTTTCCCCTGATTCTGTCCAGCACAGCTCCCTGTCATTCCTTTATTATCCAGTCCTGGTTTCCACACTCACCAACCTGTTTCCAGTTCCTCATTAGCTCCTGCCCCTGAACTTTGTTTGGATTAGCACTTCACTGATCCTGTTTACCTGGATAGAAAGTGAGTTTCTCTGGTTATTTATTTTATTTAACTGTCTGAACTTGGGTCTGTTCAAACAAGAGACGTGACAACCTCTATGTTATATGTTTAATGACAGTGAAGGTGAGGATTGCAGCCAGACTGCAGCTGTGGTATCAGCCAGTTTATTGGGCCTACTGAAGACTCAAACTTAAAGGCAGAACTTTTCTAAACCATATTAAGACTCTAAGTCCTATTATACAACTATAAATTAAACAAACTGTGCATTACTACAACAGCAAAGAGCTAGCTTGGAAACCAATTACAAATTCCTCACATGCCTGATTTTTTTTTTTCAACACATATAATAAAACATTTGAAATAACATTGAAGCTGCTGCTTAGCCAATCATCTGATTTAATGTAAACTCAAAACTAATAAACACTTTTTACTTTGCATAGAGCTGATGGCAACAAGCCTCTGAAGACATTGTTACCTGCCAAAGCAAACTCAAATATTAACGTGCTTAAGATAAATAGTGCTCCAACCTAAACAACCATGTAGGCTGCATGTCCCAGCCTTTGGTTATGACACCACTGGAGCAGGTAAGGCTATGCTCGTGGCTTAGGCACAAAAATAACTTGGGTTTAGAGAAAGATCAGGGTTTGGTTTAAAGAATTGCTTTATCGCACAGACCTTTGTCTTCCTGGTTATAATGATAAACATGCATTTATTATGAAATGGTGACTATTGGTGTGAAACAGGGAACACACTGTGGTCTCTCTGGTCAAATCCCTCTGGTATTTTGACCAACCCTTCCCAGTGTACTCCCAGTATACTCCTCTTTATGCTAGGTTATCTGACTTTTCCTTTGGCCCCACCATTATTAACATGGCCACTAGAGCCCACCTAAAAATAAAAAGTAACTATGGGTCATAACAGGCAGCATATGGGGTGGTTTTCGGGGGGAGGGCAGTCTCACTTACCTGGCTGCCTGATTGGATTTCCTCTCTCTGGCTGATAATGGTCTAGACTTATAATTTCACTTTGAAAGTCACCTTAGAGCAAATCCATCCAAACTCAGTGTGGCAAAACTGTGTGATTATGGAACTGTGCTAAATCAAGTTTCTTGACGGACATTAAACTCCAACAAGCAATAATGTAATTATTTCTTATATTGTACAAGATTCCTTTGGTGAAATTGCCTCATGTAGAACATGATGGAGTTGATACAGACGTTGTGAGAAATTGGAGAAATGTATTTCTTATTAAGCTCTTCACTAATTAATTCCCCTCAGGAAGTAACAGATACAACTTCTATTCCCTCAAGTGCTTAATGACATTGCAGTTTTGTCAATACAACATTTCACTTATGTTATACTGTCATTCTGGCTACAGAGGTTTGTTAAATGCTGTTAAAGTACATAGTTGCCTAATACTTCTTAAGCTGACATTAAGCTATTAAACCTCTGCATCTTATTGCCATTTGTAATACTTTAAGCTGTTCTGTTCTGTTTCTCTAGATTCATTCAAATCTGATCTCATTCTGAATTTATGCAAAAATTAATTCTATGGATCTCCTCAACTACATTACTTTAAGGCATTGTCTCCATGCTCCATATGGACAAACACCATTATCAGACCAAATAGGGGAAGCTAAATAAACATTTAATTCCTCCCTTTTTTTATGTTTGGCACAAACCAAAATAAATTCCTGCTTGCATCTGTTTACTAAAAACAAACCCAGCACCAGTTTTCTTAATGCTCAGTCTGGCTGCAAAGCATCAGCTATAATTACATAGGAAGCAGTGACAAATGTGTGAGACTATACCCTGTTGAAACTGACTAGTGTTTACCTCCACCTGACTCCTAAAATATTTAAAATCAATGAATATGAAAGCAGGAGATGTGTCCATCCCTTTTTGCCCCATGTTGCAACGACTTACATTAATGCCAAACTGTTGCTATGGAGGAGAAAACAAAACAAGGTTATGGTCAGATGTAAAGCGGTGCAGGCACTTAAAGCTGGGACATTAGTCTCTGTTAGTGCTTAGTTAGCGGGAGTTGTGTGCAAGGCTGTGCTACCTGGAGAGGATCCAGCCATGTCAGCAGGGTGAGAACAGGCTCATTTACCTCCAGTCACCTGGCACCGTACTTCACAGGCCCGCACTTTAAAGTTCAACAGGGCCTAGACCCTGTTGACTCATACTGTATCTCTTACCAGTTATCTGGTTGTGAACGCAGACACAGGGGTGGTAGTATGTGTGATAAATGTAGTCAGTGTTATAGTTTTATACCCTGCCAAGAAGCTGTGGACTGCGTGCGGTAGCTAAGACAGAAGTTGTTTGTCTTTCACAGTACTGCTCGGTGCTGGGAAGAGAGATTAGGACGCAACCAAGAATTCCTTCACATTGCATCACACATTCAGGACTGATAATATGTCCAATCAGATTTCTCAGAATTTATATTCTATTCACACACAATGTTTTATTCATGTTACAGCTGTCACTTGTCAGCCAGAACTCACCTCCTTCAAACAGATTTGTGTACAACAGTGCTGGCGTGTTGCTTAAAGGGATTCCACTGTTCTCTGGAAAAAAAAAATGTTCTGGTGTCATGCAAATGCTCTGATTTACATCAACTGGGGGCCATGTACTCCATAGTGTCAGGCTTCATGCCTCAGGTGATACAGCACCATTCATCACAATTAACTGTGCTGGGATTTCTTAATTTATTTATTTACCATTAAAAATGGCAATGTCAAAAAAAATGTCAAGAAATTCTTAGCCAAGAAGGCGGCATCAAAGTAACCCACTTACTGTTTTTAATATCCAATGAGTTCAAACTGGTGGCAATTATTTCATAATTAGGTGCAGAATTGGTTGTCATCAACAATAATGTTTCCAAAACACTTTCCTCCTCCATAGTGTAATAAATGGAGTGTATGACTTTCTGAAGGTAATTTGGCCAAACTGAGCTTCATCAATCAGTCACTGGGTTATAACACATCAAAGGAAATTTTGACATATTTTAATAAATTCTGTTTCCAAAACTTCGACTTCAGAGTTGGTGTGTGCTCTGGACTCCACCAGTACGTTATTCGGGCATTTTGCTTTGCCTCTGTGAACAATCTGCGAGTCCCGGTTTGCAGATTAAGTTTGTCTCTGCGGGGGGGGGGGGGGGGGGGGGCAAGTTGGAAGCAAGTTGACCAGTTTTTACAATTCCTGTGTGATAATGGCAACTCTGTTCTTAAGTGGCTGTAATTATATTCTCCTAATGGCAGGCAATTTTACTCCATCCACCTCTTTGCTGTCCATTTAGCATGTAAGCAAATGAATAAAATATTATCGCAGTTTGCTGAAATGGTGCTTAAACCTTTTTTCCACAAACATGAGTTATGCTCTCCTAATTAATGTTGTTGTTTTGGTGTTGGCAATTAAATAAATTATGACAGAGCTCCTAGGGAAATTGAGGTTCTGAGGTTCAACTTTCAGCTGTTAAGTTGGGTTTTTCATGAGAACCGCAGAGTCGAGCACTGTGAAAATCTACATTTTTAGTAGCACATTAATACCCTTCACCACACTAGAGTTTTGTGGAAAGCGTCATTAAGTCACAGAAGTCTCAGCAAAGTTAAAAGCTGAGAAGTGGGCATGTCAATGTTAACAGTGCACAACTTTACTGTGCTTTCAGCTCCAGGCTTGGAAATTTTATGGCGATTGTTGTGATATTTAGACGACAAACATTTTTCATTCAGTGGTATGGTTTATAGGTAGCCGTTGTTTTCTGTGAGGATGCAGGCCAAAAAGCTGCTACTGCATAATCAATGTTTTTATATTAACAGTGGATCAAATGGCTAGGTGCATGTGAAAGGTACTACTTCTCCTGATGAAGTGGCCAACTTTTCAGTTGCCATCAGCTATGGAGCTTTTTAGCCTCTTTCCACTCGTTGTTGTGGTTTTTATGGCTCCCAACTTCTTTCTGTGTTTGGTCTTACTTCTCTCATAGCATCACTTAAACCCACAAGCAGCTGTTTTCATCAAAAAAAGCATTCAGACTCTCCTGTATGCTGTCTGCCCAGCCACAAACAATAGGCACACACTGTTAGTGACTGGTGGAACATTTAGCAGTGGGTGTCAGGTGGCTTCTTACCAAAGACGTTCAGATAATTTATGTTTTATCCTGGTTTACCTTAACAATATTTTGGGTGCAAGCACATCAACAATGGGACCACATGTAGCCTGAATGGTATGTTAACAGAAAAGTTCATGTCATGAACATTTAAAATAGAACTAACCCTTAATATTTAGCAAATAGTTTGACCAGACAGTGTTTAAGACAGTTGTGTGATTGATTTGGCTTTTCCTTTGGGTTTGCAGACACTGAGTTTACTTTGTTTTTGTTTTGGCATTTGTACTAATAGGATGAAATAGTGAAAAGCAGAGGTCTGAGCCAGATTCCTGGACTTTGTGCTCATTACTGCTCTTCAAGCCCTCAGAAAGACTCACACCATGGTCAACAGGGGTTGAATGTACTACCACAGCAGCAGGTAAGAGGTTGTGTCTTTCTGTTTGTTTTGGATAGCATTAAGTTATGAGTTGTTCAGGTCCACATGCTACAGATCAAACATACAGTAGGTTCAATGTACCAGACATTTTCATTCATTCATCCATCATCTATACCCACTTATTCCTAACCAGGGTCACAGGGATCAGCTGGAGCCTATCCCAGCTCTCTTTGGGTGAAAGGCAGGGGTACAGCCTGGACAGGTCACCAGTCCATGTTCATTCAGAGCCCCAATAATATCAGGGAAATACTTGAACAATATAATTTCAACATTTTCTTTACCATTTTAATTGCATATTTCATGCATTACATACATACATTGGTAATATTGTCAAGCATTTCCTGCAACTTAACTTAATTTGCAAGACAGTATTGATTTGATGATTGTGTTTAGCGGCGGCAGCTAATAGTAGCTGGCATCTTATTGGTTGACTAATGAGCAGGTTTGTTCACAAGAGAAGCGACTCAGCATTTCTGACAAAGGTCACTGTATTGTCCTTATCACTGGCACAGGCTCTGCTCATGTATATTGAACTTCAGCTGGGTTGTAGTGGGGCATGAATTTAAAAAAAATGCTCTTGGTTTACTTCCA
Organism: Mastacembelus armatus; assembly: GCF_900324485.2. Taxonomy (NCBI): domain Eukaryota; kingdom Metazoa; phylum Chordata; class Actinopteri; order Synbranchiformes; family Mastacembelidae; genus Mastacembelus; species Mastacembelus armatus. Next base: position 8,418,899 of record NC_046647.1, on the reverse strand, counting down.
GCTGGCTGTGGTTTACAATTACCTCTCAGGGCCTAAAAGGATTCAGCAAATCTTTTGTCAAAATTGCACCAACCATTGCAGTGTTAATTAAATTTATAATTGAGACTTTGATATGCATGTTGAATAATAACTGCTGCAGTAATAATAGGAGTTGTGTTGCACTAGCCTTTTGTTAGAGCCTTTTTATTACATTCAGATGCTTTTCTCACACTCACAATGCCTTGTGGTAGAGAAGTCTCCCACTTCCTTATCCTTGTGGAGAGTATTTTATTTTCTACATAGATTTAATTGCTTGGACACTTGTTCCTATTGAAGTGTCTACTGTATCAGACCCTAGATGAACATGTTACAATGATCTTATAGATGTAAATACCATCAGCTCAGGCACTGCTTAAGTGGCCCCAGAAACAATTTAGAAGACAAGCAGAGAGCAATCTTAGCAACTCAGTGCAGATGATTTGCAGTACTGTAGTAACTCCATCTCAATCTCATTTGAATAAATCTATAACAGACCATTCATGAAAATGGGAAGCCCTCTATTAAAGCCATTTCACAAAGTGAATGCTTGCCTGAATTCATTAATGCCAGAGGCTGTTCCTTAAGAATACTGATGAACTCTGACTTAATATTTGGACTTTGATAGTGGCCGCATAAAAAACACAGTTATATTTTATATTACAATTAACATTTAACCGTGACGTCCAACAGCCCAAGGAGATGGTTTATTTCAAATAAATGTACTGCTTTTTTTTTTTTTTTTTTTTTTTGGAGTAATGTGGTTGTTTGGATCATTCAGTGTCTGGACACAAACAGGAGCAACATGAGGATCTGTTAAAATACTACTGGTATTATTTTTTAAACCTGACATTGTTGGTATCGACCACCAGGTCTGTGTGGCAGCTCTGAGTTAATTGCTTCCAAACAACCTTTATGCCTCTGTGAGGGCTGTTAGAATTGTGTGTCCTTCATAGTCTCTGCCCTCCCCGGGTGCTCGGGTTAGTCCCTCAACAGAGCAGAGAATTAATCTGTTGGTTGTGAATCATCATGTTGCCTGCTCCTTGGCATTGGCTCACTCTAATATCTAGTTTAACATCAGTTGGCTGATGGCAAGAAATGCTAATTCAGTTTAACTTTTTTACATGTCATAAATAAGTTTCTCCCAAGCCTGGGTTTGTGGAAGCTTTACAGCCATTCTGTGAGAGCTACTTTATGATTTTGCAAACATTTACCTCAAATACTGCTCTAACATATATGCATCACCTCTGAAAGACAACGTGCGACCCCTGCATACTCAAAACCTCAATCTTATCTTGCTGGACCAAACCATATTTTCAGTGTCTCCTATGATGGATGTCAGATTTCTGCTCATCTTAATAAATGGAAGCATAAGAAAGAGAGTTGCGGAGGATGATTATTTTGGGGTTCCTTTATAGCTCTCCCCCTTCGCACTGCCTGCGTGCTGTGATTTGTAGAGAGATTGAAATGAGGCTGGCTGGTCGGGCAGAGACTCACTGTTGATTTACACACCCTGTTAAATCACACAGACAGCTGGCTGCCGGCGCTGCCTGCCACCCCGCCTCAGACACAGATCTATCTCCATGCAGGAGCTCCTCCAGATTCTGAACCTTATGGCAGCTATAACACACAGCCCTGTGCTGAGTCCCAGCTCCAGCCTGGTTGTTGACAATACTGGATGCTGTGCAGCGACCGCTAGTAAGTGATTTCTAGCCCCAGATTGCCCGAGACAATGTTGGACCAAACCTCAGAAAGAGAAGGAGAACTGCTGAGAGAAAAGACAGAGGTTTAGAAGGTGGTGCTGGTCCGGTGGCCAGTGTTTGTACTTTCAGTCATGGAGGGTTATTCATCCCACCACAAAGTCTCCTCGAAGTAACTTGTGTCTTAGGAATTGAAATGCTTTTCTTTTAGTACGGGAAAACAGTTATTTTTATTTTATTAAAATTTCAAAACTGTAGACTTCCATATAAAATCATGAAGCCAGTCAAAAAGCAAAATTTCATCTTATTGAAACAGATATTGTTTACACATTGTGTGGACATTGTTTCATTTACACGTCATTTTGACACAGACACTCGTCTTTGCAGATTGTTTAAGTCAAGGAGCTTTAAAAACACCACTGAGAGTCTTTGGTCACACTTTAAGAAATGACGACACTGTATGAGACAATACTCGAGCAATTAACAAACACATCAATGTCAGTGATAACAACTTGTACACACAAAGCAGTCAGGGTGACTCAACCCATTAAACGGCAGCTTGGCATACTGTAGAACACTGATTAATTGTTCTGTGCACACAGACAAGATTAGAGATTCAGTTTTATTTCATTCAAATTAGGAAACCTGTTAAGAGTCCGATGCCAAAGCACTTACTTCACACACATGCCTTTCAGCAGAAAGGAGGAAAGACTGTGTCATCTGGCCAGAGACTTTCAGAATTTATCATGACTTATCTTGCCCTTCTGAATTTTTCAAAAAGTGTAGTTTTATGAGTTGCACTGAATGAAAAACTTTCTTGACTCTTTCACATATAATTATAGTGGCAATCATAAGTCTTCCCTACAAAACTGCAACATTTGCGCAGTATTTAATCTGTAATTGCTTTACAGTGTAGCCTTATTTATAACATAATTATAGTCCTTTAATCACTGAGCTCTCACAGAAAAGCTTAAGAAGTTTAATGCTGTTTTTTAATGAGACAGAACTTGTTAGCGTGTAATATGGAATTGTATTAATAATCATTATAGGCTATTATGCAACAATATTTGTCTTCTCCAAAAGTTGCTGAATTATTTAATACATTTGTCTCCTGTGATCAGTTTGCTGTCGTTATTTTTTTGAACACTTACTCTTATTCTTATCTATAACTGATTTCTTTGCAATATCATTTTCTTTTATGTAATTTAAGCACATTTCCATCCATCCATTATTTATATCTGCTTATTCCTAACCAGGGTGACAGGGATCTGCTGGAGCCTATCCCAGCTCTCTTTGGGTGAAGAGCAGGGGTCCACCCTGGACAGGTCCACCGTGCTGCCCCTAAGCACATTCATTTAGGTAAATCTAACCATGTTGCCATCCTGAAACGATGAATTTAGATTTCATTTGAGCATGTTGTGTGTTCAGGTACTGGACCTCACAGAGTAGCAGCTAATAGGGACAGAAAAAAGGAGAAATTCCCAACATACACACTTGTTTTTGTGCCAGCATTACTTACTGGGGCTGTCATCACTGTAACAACAAAGCCTGTAGAGCTGTAAAATAAGCCCATATTTACCAGATCCCACATTGAGATCACTCAGAGCTTTACACACATAATTGCCATCTGAGCACGATGCACCAAGGAGGAAAAAGCTCCCATGCTAGATCCAACGTTTTCATCCAAACATAGTGTTGTATCTCTTCTGCTAACATCCTGAACAAACATTCAGTAGTTTATCCAAAGCATCCTGGCCTTTGACATGGACTGAAAAATTATATTTGACATAAGTCTCAATCTGGACAATGTTCTGTCACATCAAAGCTAACTTTGTATTTCAGAAATGTTGCATCCAAGCCTTTTTTAATGCAGGCTTAGTGTCATGGTGGCTTATGTCCTAATGTTTCTGCATGGTTGGCATGAAATACCTGCTGGCAGCTGAACTGAGTCTGCTGCTGGGAGCTTCTCTGTACTTCATCTTATTAGTGCAAAAGGCCTCTTTTCTTAAGGCTACTATATGTTTCCTAAGTAATTCCGTGTCACCCTTGAGTGTAACTCCTAATAGGTTTTACTTGCACTGTCAGATACAAATACAGCAAATGATACACACAAGATTACATGTAATGTTACTATCGTTTTCCATTTTTAGTCTTTCCGGTGTTTAATTACAAACCTGAAGACACTGTTTAACATTTCTGCCAATCTATTCATTTGCTTTCTGGCAGAGTTACATGAGGAAATTGAGTTCGCCTCTCATGATGTTACAACCTGCAGATGGATGGCTGCAAAGCTGCAAAACAGCGGGACAGCTACTGTAGCCTGGCTGTGTCTGAAGGTAACACTCTAATGTGCATTATTACAGTAACACGTTTTAGTTTGTTTGTATTCATTTTTGCAAAAATCTGTGTAAAAATGTGACGTGTTGTTTGACTTATATAGTGGTTGGGTTAATTATAACACAAGCAAAGGTGGAAATTAAGATCTGTGTAGTATATAGACCAACACAGTCCATTTAAGTGGAGGTTGAGGTGGATATATACTCCAGGTGAGTCAGAAAGTAACAGAGGACTTTCCCACAGGAGTCCTTTGTTCAGTTCCATTGTGAAGCTTTTATAATGTGATCTAAAAGCTGAGGGTAAATGTAGAAGCATAACCTTACAGGCTCCTAAATCAGCAACTGACCAACAAACATGCCTAAAAAGACAAACTTAAACAGGGGGAGGTCATTAAGGTAATTTCTAAAATTATCTGCATAAAATTTACTTTTCCTTTCTACATATCAGCTCTGACTTTTTGTTTCTGACTATATCCCTGTCATCCACCCTGTTCAGGTTCTGTTCAAAACCTGCAATGCCATGTAGGTGTCGAAATTCATTTTTCTTTTATTGTGGAGAAAACTCTATATTAAAAGTATATAAAAAAAAAACCTTATATTATACTGTGTTAAGGCTTAACATACACAGGGTGCTGTGATCTGAAATATACTGTATATTGCTCATCAAAGCATGAGCCACATGATTGCCCCCTTTTATCTGCACTATTTTATCAGCTTGGCAACTTGGCAGATTAATATATGCCTCCCACACATTGTCCAACAGTGTTTCAGAATTTATGGTTTAATAAGCTTATAAATAATCTCCCTTATGTCCACAGATACAAAGAAGGTTAGGGAATGTCACTACACAGCCATCGATACTAAGAAGGTTCAGTGACAGCAGGGCAAATGTCTCCTGCCCCTTTGCTGTCTTGGCTGGACTATTTCCTGGGAGACATCTTTGCAAGAGGGGTCATCTTTTTTCTTTTCCTGCCATCCTGCTGGCCACAGCAAAGTTCAACTCACAAGTTCTATCTGTTTAGGCCTTGGTCTGCCTTCTGTGAACATCAGCAGCCTCCATTCCCTCTCCTCCTTAGATCCACACTGAGCTGCAAACTGCTCTGTCTTCCTCCACCTCCCCCCAAGGCGTCCCAGCTCTCTCCAGAGGACACTTTATCTATACCGCCCTGGCAGTCCGGCAATATATATTATAGCCATTTACAACCAGCTGATACACCTTTGACCGTTTCACTTCACATTAATAAAGTTGTTCTTCTGATCAGCAGCCTCCAGACACATCTCTTTAAAAAGGGTTAAAGAAAAACTGTGTATCATCAAAAGGCTTGGCCCTCTGAGTCTGTTTATAGTTTACAGATGTTTGCACTGCTGAAAACAACTTTAGTACAGGCTATATGTTATATAGCTATTGTAGAGCATCAGCTTCAGTGGCTACTTGAGAAGAAAACTGCACAATAAACCAACAGAGTAGAACAAAAAGCTACCCATTTGAAATATGCTCTTATGCTTTCTGATTTAGGCATAAACTACACTACTCTCCCGCTCTATATGCATATTATTATAAATATCTGATTTTTTTGAGATGTGCTATATCTCAGTAGGACCAAAATGATGATTTGAGATTGCCAGGAAGACGGCAGAGTTTGAATCTCGATGATTTGACAAGTCCCTAGATTCCCGAACTTTTAGTATCACAAAATATAGAGAGAAAATGTAAAAGGAAAAGGTGTGATACTGCAATAACAAAAGTTGAATAATGTAACATGAATAATTTGAAAGTTGTTTACTTGACCAGATTCATCAGAAGTCGAGGTCGGTCTCACACAGTGATGGAGTATACCCAAGCTTTGCAACAGCTGTAACTAATGCTTCATCATAAAAATGCCTCAGGAAATATTTGCTATGACAAGACCAAGATAAAATGCTGTTTGTTAGGTTTGTAGTTAAAATTCAGCTGAAGTGACTATCCTTTTTAGCTGTCAAGCTTCAAGATGAATTTAAAATCTAATGTTAATGTTTTATTTCGTTATTGAAAGGAAGGGGGGAAAAAAGGTCTGGATAAATTGACAAATGTGCTTCTTTTCTCTCCAGCGTCTGAATGGATCTATCATTATCTGTGTTTGACGCCAGAGCCAGAATACAGAGACTTGACAGGGGCACAGAGAGACAAAAGAAAATAAACTTGCATTAAAACCTTTAGCTTCAAATCCAATTTGTTAGAATTTTAATTATGATATTATTTAAGATTAATTTCTTGTTTTTCAATACTAAAAAAGTATCAAACATGGCTCCCCATTTGTTTTTTAGTTCCTCACCTGGTGCATACTCTGAAAAGTGCCTGAGAGGTTTTTGGGGACTATAGAGCATTTGGAGTCCTCCAACTAATCATTTAGTTGGACTAAATTTGACAGCCTATTAAAAAATTAACCAATAATATTTTAAATCAGAAACAATTCCCCCAAAATGTCCCAGTCTTTAAAAGAGAACAATGTTTTAATGCACTTTGTGGCTTAAAACATTAACCCTTTATTAGTCCAACACTCCTAAAATCATCATATAGCATAGAAACCAGTGAGTGTATTAAATGACCATTTTAACCAAATCATTGCACAGTACATTTTTTTTCTTACCCAGGATGCTCCAGTGTTCATTGTAAGGGATATCCCTCTTCCTCTGTGAGGCTCTATTTCATCTTTCAGGCCCCAGCTGAGAGCAGCCTCCAACCAACAATAAATGCTTAGTCATAATTGCAGCCACTATCATGCCAGCGGCATGCTGTGGAAACATTATAACACCAGATTCGCCTCATTAGAATGAAAAATACCAGAGACGCTCAAACATTGGCCTCCGCCAATACAAAACAGCACTACAGATGTCAGAGCTATCAACACAATAACGAGCATGAGAAAACATCCCTTGTTAAAAATGTATTAGACATTCCATGTCACACACTAACCAATAAAGCACCAGCTCAGCCAACATTAATATATAATCTCTGATCGCTGTAGGTTTTCAGCGACAGGACGTTTTGTGCAGAAATAGCTTTGCTGTGACTGTGGCCGTGCAGCACTGGGATGTCACAGCAGCGATGGTGGACAGAGGTGAGAAATCATTGTTGTTGAATTTTCCTGTGCTCTGTTTCATTAATTCCTGTGTATTCAATTTGACGTCTAGGTGATTAGCAAATAAAATGCTCCTTAAAATTAAACCCTATACAGATGCAGGTCAATATGGTTTTCTTTAATAGTAGGTATAGAGTAAACTTTTTTGTCTTTAGGGACTTTAATACCATTAAATAAATGGGTTCCTGTGAAAAAGCACTATCATCAACTGGAAGACTCATGAAGAATCTAAATCTTTAATAGGTCAACAGCATCTGATAGAAATATTGTATAAATGCCCAGATTTAAATGCCAAAACTCAAGAAAATGCCAACATGTTTAAATATTAAAACACTTCTACATAATTTACGTTTACATTCAGCACTTGAGAGCGCTCGGAGCGGCCGACTCTCATCACTGACACCCTGGGTTCCCTGTTGGGTCGACTGGAAGTTGCTGGCAGTCCAACAGTGTGACCTGATTATTACAAACATCATACTCTAGCTGCAAGTCACAGGCTCCTCCATCGGGCTCACACTTCACAGCTGTCGTTAATCCCCGCTGAACTGTGCAGGAGCAAGATAGTGAAACCTTCCCTGTTGCAGGGGTGCCACAAATAGCAACTCTGCTCTCAGATGTCTTCTCATAAAATGCATGCATGCGTGTCTAAGCGGTATATGTGAGGAAATAGTTTTGTAATTACACTGGCGGTAATTTGGTGATCCAGTGTGCTTAAAAAAAAAAACGCTAACTTGCACAAGTGTTTTGACTGAGGGACGGATAATTGCAGGTCTTCAGCAAAATTGTTCAAGGGTGTTAAATGTTGCCTAGAGCTAACGTCCTTGGAAAAATCACTGTGTAATCTGTGTTTGGTAAGTTTACTAGGTATCAGATATGGCTTAAACTCTGTAGAACAACTTTATGGACTTGTCTTTGCTTTGAACACATCCTGAATTTTACATTAAAGTATTCACTATCAAGTGAACTTAACCACTTCACTGTTTGAGTTATTCAAACTGCATCACGTCTTTTTTGTGCTTTATGGAAAAAAAAAAACATGGTGTTATTTGTTTTTAGAAAGCAGTTTTAAAATCTAACATCGGTTATTCCTCAGACAAGAGAATCAATGAATCAATACTTAATGAGCATTAATTTTCTGTACTGGTTTGTTTGCCTCATGCTCCAACATGAAAAATACATTGGTTCGGCTCAGTTGCCATCCAAGGCTGCCGAAGGTCGAGCTGTGAATTTACTGCGGCAGTTTGTCTTGTTTGCTTGGCACAGGCCTCTTTGTCAGTGTTAATGTGGAAAATGTGGAGGTGCATCCAACAGCCTTCCCAGTTTATTAACATTTGATAGTGCAAAGCAAAGAAAAAAACAGGTCATCTGGATGAATGCAACATTCATTCAGGAACTGGCAGTGCGGGAAGGGTGATGTGCAGTGGTGTGGGAGGGTACAGCGAGATTGGATTGGGAGAATGCCCAAAGGCACACTTGTGGCCTGCAGAACAGTAGATTATCTTTTCTTCTGAAATCATCTGTGCATGATTGAAACATACTGACGTTAGATGGTCATAAGCTAATAATACGGATTTAGTTTATTCTGAAAGAAGATGTAAAATCAACATGGGCACTGGTGTGATTTTATATATTTTTCCAAATGTAAACATCAGATATAGTAATTGTAAATTAATGGATACAGCATAGTGCCTCATTATTAAATTTAGCTTATGTTTGATTTAACAAATGAAAGTATCAACATACAGAGAGGAAGGCTTTTGGACTGAGCCGTCATGAGCTCATTATCTCTTGATCAGCCATCTGTTTTTGGTGTGCGATTGTAGTGCATCATCTGGTCGCACTCGTGGCAACCTACTCATCATCCAGGAAATGCTATTTCAAATTCAGATATACAGTTTTGCTTATGTCTGTCTTGTGTAAAGTGGCTCTTTTGCACAGGCAGAATTTATGTTGCACATATTGTCACAGTTTAAAGTTGCCACATCACAGCACAAAGGCTTGAATTTTAGCATTACTTTACATAATGCACACTTTATATTGAACTGTTTCTTATACTAGAGATGTTTTTTTTCTTCACACAGTCAAAATACATGTGAACTTGAGACTAAGAAAAAAAGCACGCTTGTTTGTTTGTTCTGCAATGGACTACTTACCTCTAAAGCCCTTGTCTGATGCTGTCTGGGAATCTGTGTATTTTAATGTACTTTGCAGTTAGGCAGGAACAGTCATGTTCCTTAAATAAACCCAGTGCTGCTGGTTCAGTAGCACTTTTAGAAAACATTTTCTTATCCACATTTTGTGCTTTACCAGAAACTCCAGCGAATATGAAGTATGCTCTACCTAAGGTACAAAGTCTGCTTTTTAAAGGGGAACAGATATTTCACCGGCTTAAGAGAGAATGGTCTTGTGGGATACCCGAAATACTTCGGAGATTTAGCGTGTGAATCTGTGAATATATACACAGTTAACACTGAAGATTATCAAGACAGTTAGTCTTGTGTTAACTTCCATGTCGGCTTTTGTAAGACCAGTAACTGTATAGTGTGAAAACTATGCAAACCATTAATGCTGTTGGTAGAGCACACTTCATCAGAAGTTTTACATGGTCAACCCTACTTATGCAGCCCATTTCACCAAAAACATTTTCTCATTATTCATCATTCGGCCCCTTCAGTGGAACCATAATAAATTATTTTTATTGCAGTAAAAACAATGCCATCCAATTGTATATTATATTACAGGGTCTGAACTGCTGATGTTATAACTTTACAAGCCAACAGCACTGACAAATAATGCTGGCTACAGCAGTCTGATGTGATAGTCTTGTTTGTGCCATCAAATGATGCCACCTTTTGTGTAGCTGCTCCTTGCATAGATGCAAATTTTAGACCTGCTCCTGCACTCCCAGGGTTTTAACAAATGTACAGCCATTTGCTTTCAATTGTGCAGTCACATTATACAAAGGGAAGTAACTGTTGTGTAGTCAGAAGGGAATGAACCTATTATAAAAATGTAGGTTTTTTTTTTTTTTTTTTTTTTTTTTTTTTTACTGTGGCACCAGTTTTAGTGTTATTATCTTATCACACCACCTGATCTCATTGTTCCATTTAGCATCTGTGGATGTGTTAGTAATGGGTCACTCTGTAAAAAAAAAAAAAAAAAATCCTCCATCAGCCGAATATATTTCACTGTGACCTTTAGGAAAAACCTGAAAAAAAAAAAAAACTCTGACTCAACTGGTGGTGATGAAGATAAAAATTTCTGGAGACAGAAAGAGATTTGTCATATTAGAAGACATGACATTTTCTTGGCTGTTGTTTGGATTCACATCACTGGACCAAAGTATCCATTTTGTCCTTTTGTGTGAGGAACAAAATGACAGCGCTTACAAAGATCTGCTGCTGCCACTAAGCACAAGCACAGTCAGTCACTGAGGCCTGAGGAGGATGTTAAACAGGTTTCCTTATTTGGGAATCATTTATCCATCTGTAGTGTTGCCCCTTGGCTGTGTATTCTATCCTATATGGATAGAATCCTATATGGCGAAAGCACCATAAGCACCGTTTGCAGTTGTCAAACTGTTCATAACTACACACAGGATTTATTTCATTGTTCATCCTTTTGCTCAAAATAAGCAGCATGAAATATATCAGTCACGCTAAAGATGAATGACATTACAAAGGCACCACTCACTGGACTAGAGCAGGTTAAAAATCATTGTCCATTTTCCTTTCTTACCCAGGTTAATTAAGGGACATTTGCTGAATTTTAATTAAAAAGTGAAATATACTTATTTGGTCCAATAAGTTAAATCATTTCAAGAAACGAAAACATTTACAGCCAATAAAAGAGCAGGAAAGCCTTTATCTCGTACACAATACTTTATCAAAGAATCACATATAAAAACACACTTCTTTCAAGGGAAAGCTTTAACTATTGTTTTCGCTCTTTACGTTGCTCCCTCTGAGTTTATCACATGAAAACCATCCACTACTACGAACATTCGAGCAACAGAAATACACACCACAGCACACAGACCCTTAGGTTTAACATTAGAATACACACAATTAAAAAATATATCCTCTAATCTTGCAGTAGTAGCATTTTTTTTTTTTTTTGTATACTTAGAAAAAATACACACAACTGAGAAATGCTTTCACAAAGTCACGTGTGATACTGTAGTTTTGCACCATGACAGCTTTGGATACAGCACTGCTCTGTCGTTGCTGAGCGTCTGCAGTGTCCTGTGTGCCATAAAGCATCAGTGGAGTTCATGGTCTCCTTCTTGTTCATATGAGCGTTCACATGCCCTAAAAGGTTGTGGAACATTGTGCCCTGCCAACGTCCTGAGGCTCATAAAAATTCATGTTGACTTTTCCAGGATCCACCTCACTATTCTGTCATGTGTGTTCACAGGTCGTCACCTCGGGGAGGGGCGTCTGGTCCTGCATGACCACTTGAGGAGGGGTGGGGGCAGGGCGAGCGTGGGCCACAGAGTTTTTCTGGAGCTCGACCCCAAAGGCAGGAGGAGCATTCTGCAACTGTCTCCTGTACTGCACAAAGCTGCAGGTCTTTAGGATGATAGCCAAGATGTTCTTTCCTATCAGGATCCCAGACACCCTGGCGTCCCTGTACAGAATCATGTTCCCCCCTCGGATGAAGAGTGTGATGATGTTGATGGTCACCAGGCTGAGGATGGGGTACAGGAGCATCTTGTGGGGCACTATGTTGATGCCCTGCATGCTGATCTCGCTCAAGGACACGCAGGGCAGGACGAGCAGTAGGATGTAGCAGTAGAAGAACATCAGGCCCTCCGCCCACAGAGGGAGTCCCTTCTTTTGAGGCTCCCACAGGTTGGCTTGGATGTCCAATATGTCCAGCAAGTCCACCACCACCCAGAAGAGACGGTTACGGATCTCCTCACGCTTCTTGAAGGCGCGTACATACTCCATATGGTCAATAGCAACCAGCACCACAAACAACACTGGAATGCAGATGGACAGCAACAGTGTGAGTGTCTTCCTTGCGAGAGCATCCAGGCTCTTCCTGTCCGCCTTGTAGTTTTGATACACAAAGTAGACCTTGATCTCCAGCACAAAAATGTAAAGGAACCAGAGGATCATGGCATAGCCTCGCTTAGCTGTGCGCACCTCAGCACCCACCCACACTGCTACGTAACGCAAGACGATTAGGAAACAGATGTCTCCCACCATCACCATGATGCAGATGCCAATCTTTCGTGGCCCGTGGTTCTGCTCCACCAGGTAGGCATCAATCAGTGCCATGCTGCTCATGATGAGGATGGTGGACAGGCACACGTGGGGCTTGTTTGTTGGGGGTGGGGGCACCATCCTTGCCTGGGAGAGAGGAGGAGGAGGAGGAGGAGGAGGAGGAGAGTTGTCGAAGAGGGAGTGCAGAGGGTCCTCAGTTTGTCCAGTGAGGAGGCAGATCAGATAGTGCTGCTAGACAGCGGTGTTCTCCTCCACTGCTTCTGCCTTGGCCAGAATCCAGGATGCATTAATAGGATTCACACAGATCACTTTAATCAATCTCCACTTGTGCCCAAGCCACCTGCCAGATAGACAGCACCCCTCATTTAGTAAATTATGTTCACTGGTCAAATGGTTCACCTGTGTAAAAACTGAATAAATCTCCCCAATAGTCATTCATTAAACACCATCAGCGAGTTACATTTTCTGTTATTAAAGAAGAAAAAAGCTGCTGCAATATGCTCTTATTACAGATTCACTCCCAACACCCTTGTTTTCATATAGCTTAAACCTTAAGAGATAAAAATCAAGCTGAAAACTCACTTGTGTCCCTCTTTGTACTTTATCCTAATCACTGGCAGTGAGAAATCATCCATGAGTCTGCGCTGGGAGATCACAAAGCCCATCTGTAATCCACAGAAGAAGAAAGGAGAAAACACACGAGATCCTTGCCTTCTCTGACAGACGTAAATCCACCAGTCCTGGATTGATTTCTTTTTTCTTTTTTTCCTTTTTTCAAGCAAAAGAGAAATCCCAAAATATTGCTGTGATAATCCACTTACAGCTCAAACTGAATCAGGAGGAGGCATCTTAATGGTCACAGAGGCTGCTTTTAAGCTCAGCAACTAAGAATAGAAGTTATTTTGTGTTGTGCTTACAGGGTTTAAATCCCCGACTCCAAAAACAAAAAAGAAATAAGTGGTAAAGTTAGTGGAAAAATCTCTGCAGTAAGTCTTCGATTAAAAGAAAATTTCCCCCCCAGAAGTTTTCCTCTCCATCATCTACCATACATGGAAATCAAATCAAACATTTTACACTGAGTTTCCTGTTGTTTTCCAGCTTATAAGTTTGAGTGTGGAGGCAGGGTTGTCTTTTAAATGTAGTGTGTGTCTGACTGTCCATCCCCTCTCAGCTGTGTGCATGTGTGCATCTTTGTGTCCCTGTGTGTGTCTGTGCAGGTTTCAGCCGTCTTCACGCTTCGTTGTCGATATAAAATGCTGCCCCCCTGGCGAGATCCTGGCTGCTGCGCCGTTTTCTGTCTCCTGCTCAAGCAGCTTTTGCCAGGGACACTAAGATCAACAGCGCCAGTGGATTCCCCTGTCTCCACTCAGCACGCTCTGCCAGCACCGCCAGCGCAGTGATACTCCAATGTCGTCTGCCTCAGTGCACTTCTCAGCTCTCTGTGCAAAGTCAGCGAGATGATCCTCTGGTGGGTTCAAACACACTCCTGGGATTTTTTTTTCCTCTTTCTCTGTCGCTCGCAGCTACCCTCCTCTACCCTCTTCCTCTTCTGTGCAAGTAAAGGCACTTGCTGTGTGGAGGTGACGCTCAGTAGACCACAGCTGCAGAGAGAGGGAGAGAGAAAAGAGGTAGAGAGAGAGAGAGAGAGAGAGCACTTTTCCAGGGGGTGGAGAAAGGCAGGGAGGGTGGGAAGGAAGGCGAGCCAGCCTTTTGCAGCTTAGCTGAATGCACAACTTCTCTCTCACCCTTTTTTTTTTGTTTTGTTTTTTTTATTTCATATCTGTCTCTTCTTTATACATTGTGTCTTGTGCTGATATCCTGATATCCTGTTTTCTCAGGATGTTTTTAATGTTTTTAGCTCCCAGAAAAATCCCTGGTTTCCTTCCTCTTTGAGAAGTCCATTAAGGTGCTATGCATTTTCATCTCTCCGTCGGTTGGAGGTGCGAGGATGAAAAGTGATCTGGAAAGGAGGAAAAAATAAGGAGTGTGTGTGGGGGGGGGGGGCAGTGGAGAGGAGATGCTCTCCAGTATGAGATGTAGAAAGCCAGCTTCCCAGCAGGCTGTGTGTCTGCAGTCTGGGGAGACATAGGGGGAAAAGGGAGGGAGGCAGAGAGGGGTGAGGCGTGCAGTGGCTCCTCCTGACAGAGAGCCTTTCTATTGATCTACTGACAGAGCAGTGAATCAGGAGGCTGAGACAGGGCCAGAGACCAAGAGAGAAGAGGGTAAGAGGAGATGGGGAAGCACACGTGGGGAGAGCGAATTGAAAGAGGAAAAAAGATGAGGAGTGACGTGATGAGAGGAGGGAAAAAAATGACAGCAGCAGATGTGCAGGTGGGACTAAATGCCGATGGAACATTTTTATCCTGAGATGTAATCATACCTGGGCTGGGAGTTAATGCTTATGCAAAAATTTAAAAAGGTAGGAAAAGGTTTGCTTCTCATGCAGTATGCTAACACCGCTAGGTCTGTTTATCCAGCTGGGCCAATTAGCGATAATCTGTCCTCAGAGGAACCAAACTGCTTTCATTACTACAGTATGAAGCCATTTACTGCTTCCTTCATGAATGGCAGTCATTGAAGAGTCAAAAGTGTTGGTTTTTCAATGCAGTTTAGCTGCACTTTTCAACCAACTGGGTAATGACAACTAAACAGAACGGCAATCAGTTGTGCAGATTTTTACAGTCCTGAATGAATGTGGTTACAGATCGACCAGCTGTGGATCAGCTGACAGCTGCCATCATGTCTATTGGTGACATCTATGATGCTTTTTTCATGAAGGCATGTGGGGGTTTCACATTTGACAAAATGAATTTCTTTCAAAATGCTCCTTTCTTACTGTCTACTTCCTCTGGATTTACCAACCATATATGACAAGTGAAGTGATGACCAATATCCTCCTTTGCAAACTGTAAAGTTGGTGATCTTTCCACAAAATTTTGACAGTATTTATAAAACTGTCACACAGGTGTTTAAATGATCCTGCATCAAATTTAGCACACTGTCAGAGAAGGTGGCCTGGTGGTTGGAAACCTCACTGTCTAATGAAAGGTCACAGGTCTGATCCTCACGGCGGGCAGAGCACCGATAAACAGCCATGTGTCCTTGAGACGCTAAGCTGCTACCTGCCCAGAGTCACTCTGGGTAACGGCATCAGCTGAACGATTGAATTTTAAACGTAAATGAGTGGATGGCCTGTCTGTTCCACAAGATAACGTCCCTGTAATCCTAGCAGTCTTTCCCCTTAAAATCAGTTTAAGAGATTAATACATCTCTATCATCCACTTCGTAATTCCGGCAACATCTCATCTAGTGATCTATAATTTATATCCTCATTTACATGGCTTTAGTGATATGTAAAGGAGTCTGAGACAGTCCTAACCTCTTCATTCAAAAGGGCATTTAACCTGGGTTTGCCTTCATATCACATATACCGAATATCTCCATTTATACATACTCTGCATTTCCCCATTTTGTCTTCCTTCACTCTGTTTATAATTCATGAGTACAAAGGAAATCACATTATACTCTTAGAGGTATAGGTACTCTGCAGGATGAAGCTGATTTGTGCGCAGGTTCATGTTTTTTTTATATACTCAGTTGATGTCAAAGTTGTCAGTTCAGATTAATGTAATTATGCTGTTACACCAACACGAGGCTCTACGTTTTGATTTATGAAGTTTCAGCCAACAAAAGAACACCCCGGTCCATCTTTCTGCTCTCTCTATTTTGTCCATCAGGCTCTGCCCAGCCTCCTACAGAGGACTGTCCTTGGCTCTTGGAGAGGGACACTGCATCATCACTGTTCCAGATAGCTCCAGATAGGCTAACAACCAACAGATAGCAGACGATAAAATACCAGACACATGCTCTGTAACATAAAGCATCTACAGAAACCAGTCAGAGGACTGGAGGTAAAATGCCATGGAGCAGCTATAATGCAGCTTTCTCAATGCTGGGCTGGAGTTGTTGTAGAAGGGGCTCTGTTTTGAAAAATAAAACAGTCAAATTCATACATTTTCCTTAAAATGCGTAGGGGGAGGGTTGCCTTTATGTAAATATTTGTGCATTCTTTTGTAGAGCATCACTCACTCCAGTTTCAGAAATGTTCCCTTGACAACCAAGTGCAGCAGCTTGAGAAACATGTTTTCTCATCTTGTCAGAAAAGATATCATGGAAGGAATTCACCGCCGCAAAGTTGCACCTTGAACTCAGCTTAAATGACACTTAAAATATGTTTTAGAAACATTGCAGCAGGAGTAACAGGAAAATGCCACAGTAGTAACAAAATTGGGCTTTCAAGTGCAGTTTCTCCTTTCAGCTGATTGCAGTTGCTGGTTCAATCAGGAGTCTTTTCTTCATTTCCCCTTTGTGCCCATTGTTTATGGCACCTCTCTGACCATATCGTTTTCCAATTTTCTTTTTTACTCTCAACAGAAGATCTTTGTGTTTTTTGCGTTTTTCAAATAAATAAATTACCTACAAGGCTTTTATCAAAGTACTGCCTACTATAAATACTGTACTATATTTGATACAACAAAAACAGGTTTTCTTGTGCACCTGTCAAACACAGTACACACTTTGCTAACATAACCAATGTTTATTGCATCCTTGTTCCGCCAGTGTGAGGATTAGATGAGATATTAATGCACACCTTACTGCCGCAGGCACTGGCATAATTAGAAGGGTATGTATCAGTGAATGAATAGGCTGATTTGATTTTCTTTGTGTTTAGACTGCAGATGATTTACTTAAGACTCAAGAGAGATGCATGGTTAATTTCACTCTGCTATATGAAATCCAAATAGAAAAACCTGCCAATTAGAAATTTCCATGAGATTCGTCGTCATGTTTTGACAAGAAATGTAGGTGAAATGTGAATGTGGGTCTTTGTCTCTGCATGGCGTCATTATACAGAGGGATGAGCAAAGAACTGTTTTGGCATCAAAACATTGTGTGTTTAAAATAAAGGGGGGGGGGCATGAAAACATGGATTAATTGCTTGGGTTTGGCAGCTGGCATTTTGTATCAGCAAGTTGTGAAAAGACTGGGGAATTTACATCACCAAAGACATTTTGTACATGAAGCATAACAGTGGAAATAGAACACATAAATCACATTAGCTGTAACCCTGAGTCTGCCATCGATTACCTACAGGAAAACAAATAGGAGCGTTAAGGCTTCCCATCCTTAAACATCCCCATCAGCGTTGTAACCACCTAATGGGACACATGACGTGGATAGGCAAAGCTGCTCCCCATGGAGCTAATAGATCAGAGGTGGGAGTGGAGGGGGGCAGGGGGCCTAACCACCCAATAGACACACTGCAGGAGATGCAGGTCATTTCAGCCTCTGTGGCTAAGGTGTGGAGCTGTCTGTAAGAAAGCAGTTAAAGAGGTGTAATCTGGTGTCATGGCTATATCTGACATCAGCTGAAACCTGAGACAGAAGAAAGTCTACTGCTGAGTTCAACACCCTGGAGACCCATGTAGGTGGGCTGTGCAACAGAGGAAGGGTAGAATGATTGCCACAATCAGGAAATCAGCTGGGAGACATTTTAATATAAATTCAAAAACCCTTACAGCTTAACAAACCTGTTCACTTTACCGCTGCACACACAGCAAAACCAGCATGAAGATTAACTCACAAAACATTTAACACAACCTCTAAAAAAAAAAACATCTAATCTAAAGTTCAAGAGACCTTATATAACAAGGCGGTTATTATGTCTCTTCAAATGGTACCTACAACCACGCACACACAAAAAAAAAGTGTCAGGCCTTATGATCACTGCTCATGATTGCAGATTTATTTTATGTAATCCTCCCCCATTTTGAGGTCAGGTTGGGGGGGGTTACAGCAAGCACTTCATCAACAATCCAGACTCCTCACAATACTTTTTTGTCTGAATCAGTTTCAGACATATAAGATAAGATTTGTAAATAATAATTCCCAACACAGCCTACCAGGCACCATTAGAGTCATTTGATATCAATGATGAACTAGACATTAGAGAATTTATGTCAGGTTTAAAGTTTGCTTGTTTTACAGTTTTTAAAAGCAATTAGGGAACACTTTTCTTAATTACAGATGAAGATAATACTTCCCCGGGTCTTCTGTTTTGTCCATGCAGGACAGTAGGTGCTTTTATCTAGGACAGTACTTAAGTGATTAGTAAAAACTAAATCTGCTGACAGCCGTGAGAGAAGCTCAAGTTTTATCCATCCCTAGTTATGACCTATGGTGCCCTGTAAGCACAATAATCATCCTTAGATAATGTAAACCAGAAATCCCTGTAAATTATTTAAGGTTGATACAACCCTCAGCAACACACAACAGAGTGAGATTTGGAATATTGTTATTACTTCTCCCAGTGGCAGTTCCCTTTATTTCCAGTAAATATGGTGATGATAGTGGCAGAGGACTTTGTGTCACTCTGGGATGCTATGTTTTTGATGAGCTAATTAAGCTGCTCATTCTCCTTTCTTTTAACCTGTCTCCTCTCTGCTCATCCAAAGAATACATTTCAAAGGATTCTGCAGCCTCATAGTGATGCCGAATGACTAAAACAAACTAGATTGTTAGAAACCGAAAATTAAATAGTGGAAGTCATCAGTCAATATTGATGACTGTGACTCTTTCGATGAAAGAGGTTACAGGCTTCCTTTCAGAATTTGTGTGCCCTCATGAATCTTGTTACTGCCTGTGAATGCATCATAGGGGCTGTAGATGGGAAATGACATTTTATTGTTATAAATATAAACAACATATAGTGAAAGCCATGGGGGACGGGCTCTGCTGTGCTCACTGTAAGACACTGATTTGTCTGCCGCCTTATTAGACTTGAAATCATTGATGAATTTTTTGTTTGCACGGTCGGCTCTGTGGTTTCCTCACTCTGATTAATTGAATACAGAGCAACTGTGATGTGCCCATTTACCCATAAAGAATATGCCTGCTCCCTTGAGGTTGCTGGTGTACATAGAAATGCAGCATATTAATTAAACTGTCCACAGTCATAACTATAAGAGAGGATAAAAACTTTCTCAGGCATTTCTTCACTGCCAAGGTCATTTGGAGCTCAATTAATTTTGCACACAGAACTCTTAGCAATTGTTTTCTTTTGTGAGTCGCTGCTTCGTGATGTTTGGGTCAGTTATTTTTGTGCATCAGCTCTGAGGAAATGTACAAAATTTGTGTTGCTAAAAATGCTGAGTTGAAAAGGAAAAAAAAATCAAGTGCTTTTAGGGGTGAGTGTCACAACACTAAATCCATAACACCAGCTTTGTGCAAACACATGAGGAGCACCAGCTTGCATCATTATGTTTTTTGTGATGGCAACTGTGGACAGAACTTTCAGATTACTGGGTTTATTTTCACAGCGGTGAGCTGGCTTGCTCCTCCATCCACATGTAAATTTTCAGTGGCTTCTTTCCCAAATCTCCTCACAGGGGACATGGCTAATTTGTTGGAAGTCGCTCATAAATGGCAGAAGCTACACAGCCTTGTCTCACCTTTCTGCTTGAGGAACATTGTTTAGTTAGCTTAATGAGGCAGGATTGCGTGCCTGTGCTTGTGTTAGTTTGCTGAGAATAGAAACAACGACGTTAAACAAGATGAAATAAACTTTGCAGAGTCCATTGGGGGGAGGCTGTATCTTGCATGCTGCCATTGTTCTCAAAGTATCATTGACTATTATGTGGCAGGTGTAGTCTCCATGTCTGTGAAGTGCATGTACAATAGCAGCTTAGGCCACTCTGGTTGACAGGAGTAAAGATTTTACTGATATCTAAGTGATTTAAATGAACTCAGTTTATTTTGGGGGCAAAACGTGTTAGCAGTGTGTGTTATCCGGTCTCCAGGGCTCTCAGAAAACACAGCTCTTGGTAAAAGCCTGTACTAATGTTGCACCATGACTGACAGTAGCCATTAATCACTCAGTATGTGGAAGATGGGTTTGTTTTATAACCATTATAGCTCTTACCATTGCACATTGTATTCTAAAATCTATGCACAGCAGTAATGAGCGGAGGTAGATGAGGAAGATTATCAAGGTCGTAAATCAACTTTGACTGATTGGAGATACAGAAATCTGTAGACCATCAAGGTTATCAAGCTTTATTGATTACAGTTCTTCATTGGAAACAGCTAGAAGTGAATGGAAGACGAATCTGCTGTTTACTGTGGAGCTGGGGACCCAACAGGTTTGATTAATTGGATATGTAGAAGATACATGGCTATAATGACCCACCAGTCATTGGCAGGAAGCACAGTTTTGCTAACCTTGCCCTCGCTCTTTTTTACAGGTGCTGTTCCTGTCAAGCCCTGCAGTTTACACTGATAATGATGTAGTTATGTTTAAAACAATGGGCCCTGGATTTTAGACAGAAGCTGATAAAAACAGTTTTCTCATTAATAGGCAGCGACAATCAATTTTATTTCCTGAACTGGCAACCTTCGCCGGTGGATTTTATCAGCTGTAGCTAGCTCATTAATTAAATGAAATTTGCCACAAGATCTGGTGATAAATGTCCTCAGTGTTTCCAGGTTACTCATTTTAAAAGAAGAACCCTGTAAAAACAGGTTTCTCACTGACAGTTCATGCAGTAGACGTGAATAAACAGCACTGGGCCTGTATCTTATCCTTTATGTACAGTATGTAAATGTAATGTTTAACTGTTGGACTTTTGCCTTTGCTTTTATTTATTAATGCACCCATACAAACTAATGTACTGCAGTTAGTTGGCCTTTTAAATGTTTGTAGTTTAATTCATTGCTTTAGGTTTTTCTCCTGTTTTTTTTTTTGGTTTTGGAAAAAAAGACACCGCCCTCGTAGAGTAGACCTGTGCTGGTTATCAACATCAACTGACCAGTGAAACAATGTTTTCAAATTAGTAAGTAGGCTGGTAACTAGGGCACAAATGCAACAATGAGGAGATAATATATCACTATGCAAAATAGTGTAGAAATATTTTTGCTTTCATGTGCTTTTTTGGCTCAAGAATAAAATGTGCTCGCTGGCTTTTAGTGTAGCACCATCCTCCATCCTTAAGGAGGAGAAGATGCAAGATGGTGGGTGAAGGAGGGAGGGGGCAGAGAGATTGGGAGCGCTTTGAAATTCCAATGGGCAGGGAGATTTGGTTCCAAAGCAGAGTAGTCAGTGAGTTTCCAGAAAGTCAGAAATGTGTGTTGTGTAATTCCAGTGAGGGAGGAAGGAGGCAGGAAGGGACTAAGGGAAAAGGAGTTTGTTCCAAAATGGATTAGAGGCTGGGGAGTGAGGTTTGAAACCATCAGCTGCATTCCATCAGGTTTTAGCAGCTATTCAGGAATGAGGAGTTTAGGATGTTGATCGGTAGTTTCTGAGAACATCAGTTATATATGGGTTATATTATGGTCAACTGATATAAGAAATAAGAAATGTATCTTTGAAGGCCAGCTGCATTCAAGGAATGCTTTTACTTAGAGTCTATTCCAGCCAGTAGAAAAGCATCACAATGAGATACAGCAAATACAAGCTCTGTGCCAATTGAGTTTCAGAAGAAAATCATTTAATTTGGCAATGAGGTTCTCATGGAGCATGAACCACTTTCATGTGGCACTTTCAACAGAACATTCCAAAAATGTGCCACTGCTATTCAAAACAATGTATTTGGGTCAGTCAGTACTTGCAGTCCTGTGAGAGGCAGAGAGACACCACCAAAAGGCACAGTCACTTATGAGGCACTCGTAAATATAACCTGTGTGGTGTCTGGCTCCGGTGCAGCACCAGCACATATTTAAATGAATTGAAAATGAGACGAACGCTGAGCCAATGCGGCAGTTTTGACCAGCCATCACAATCTCCATTGTCTTGTGCCAGATGCATTTGGAGCTGGCTTGATAAGGCGTAACTAGATAGACATAGATGGAGCAAAAGAAAAGGACTAGTTGGACTGAGAGATAGTTTAGCAGATACAACCTGTTTTAAGGAGGTGTGTTTAAACTACATAAAGAGACTGACAAGAGATTTAGATTTTAGTCTAATTTCAATGGAAAAAAAATAAAGCTTCATGAGATATCTTCAGTGTCTATCACATGTAGTACTTCACCCAGAAAGAGAGGTGTTCATGTTTGTCTTCAATCCAAGTGTCCCCAGGTCACTTTTACCTGCACTTACGCTATGTAGAGGTTTGTTTGTTGCATCAAATGGTCTGAAGGGAGTGATCCTGATCCTCCCACCCCACGCCGCAGACGGCGGCTCTTTGTCTGGCTGGACTCCCCAGCTTTCACATATTGCTTTCAGTGACTGAGTTGTTGGAAAAAGTCAGCATTAAAAACCTTCTTCCCTGCCATCATCCTGGCTGTTAGACAGAGAGCAAAGAGAGGTGTGTGTTTACTACACAAGCAGACAGGGAGAGCACTGGATAGATTTATTCAGAGCTTTTGTCTCTCTGTGCAGAGGGAAGCTTTGAGATGTATGCCTTATATTGAAGTGAGTGCCTCACTTGTGTGTTAGCCTTACAATCAGGAGCGAGGGATTTCCAGATATTTCATAAAATATGTGCAGTTTGACATCAATTTTAGCACTTATTTTAAGAATTACAGAGTCAGCTCTGTGTGTTAGTAGCCACTTCAATTACTCTGGCACTCATGTCATGTGAGCATAATCTGTAGAATGAGGGAGGAGCAGTAAAGTGAGTCAGAAACTGGGGAGAGGACTCCTCGTTATGCATGATCTATAATGGTCCCACCTCCGCTCTGAAGAACTTAGCTTGCCAAGTGTAAGTGTGCTTTATGCATACCTAAATCACACGACCTCAAAGTGACTTTTAGCACTTTCTCACCACCTTCTAATTCGCTAACTGACTGAACCGATGCCATTAAAACAGGTGTATGTAATCTAATGTCATTCAATTTCACATGATTAATCCACACACAGATTGTGACTCTACTCACACCTTTTGATATCACAGTTTTTATGTAATGGAGCCTGGTGTTGGTTGTGCTGCTTTTCAGTAGGGTGCTAGAAATTAAAATCAGCTCTATCAGAATTTTTTTTTAAAACACACTCATGAAACTATTCTCGTCGACAGCCTTCCCAGAATTGCAGTTATGTCCCTTCTACCACCAATGATTTTCCGTCACATTCTTTAGGATGCTGTTCAGTGCTCATAGAAGGCCAGTGTTAGAAAGAAATGAGGTGATCAAATGTTTTCAGCAAATACAGTAGATATGCATAGATGGAAAAGCAAAAAAGCAGTTTTCAGCTTTTCAGAACCAAAAGTGGATTGCAATGATGGTTAGTCTTGAGATGGGGCAGCACACACAGCTCTCTATACAATGTTGACTGAAAAAGACTACATTTGATTGGCTGGAGGGCATGGATCCTTTTGCACTGCCAGATCTAATACCACATATAACGTCGTAGCTGAAAATCATACATCACATATCATAGTTTTGACAATTGACTTCTCTACCGTCTTTCAACAAATTCCTATAAAGACAAGTATTGGCCTTAATTCTGATCAGAGATAATTATATGGAATGGAAAAAATAACACACGATCATTGACACAAGTCAAGCTGGTCAAATTAAAATTGACACAAAATTCAACTTGATGCAGATGCTATTAAGAAAGGTGTGTTTGGCAACACAGGTTTTTCTCGCTCAACATGAACAATGGTGCTGTTCTTGATATGTCCCAGCTTTTGAATGCACACAGAGCTTTGTCAAGGACCTGTGCTTTTCCCTATAAAAAATAATCTGGCATCAGTGCATTAACCATAAGTACTGTGCAGTAACTGTTAAGTTGTAAAAATACACACCTGGAAGCTCCTTATCTTTATCAGCACTTGTCTCTGTATTTTCTGTTTTTATTGTTGTTCTGGTCTCTTTTATGTATGTACTGTTATGACAAAGCAGGTTGACAAATTCCTTGTATGTGAAAACATACTATGCAATGAAGACTATTCTATTTTATTCTATTCTATTCTATACTCTATAGAGACAAATTGTGTGCTTTCTTACTAATAATATCAGTCTTTACACTAATCCTAATACCAGTGCTCAGTGATGACAAGGAAAAAATGACAAGACGTATTTGAATGACAGTAATTATGCAGCATTTATGTGAGTGGCCTGTCAAAATTCACTGTCTTCCAAGACTAGAAACACAGAGTCAGATTAAGGCCAGACAACTCTGAGCAGATGGGGGTGAAAATTGACTGAGTTCACTGGCAATAAATGTAAGGAGGTAAGTAGTTCATGGGAGTACGTCCAATTTTGCAACATGCACATCTAAAGCATCCCTCCTCACCACACTGGCAGCAAATAATGGAAGATTACTTATTTTGATTAACACTGCATAGATTATTGTTCAATGTGACCTACTGAGTAGATTCTGCACTTAAGAAATATGAGATAAAAAAGAATTTACCGCATGACTCATGCATAAGTAATTAGCTGAAAACATAAAGTACAAACATCAGCAATACGTCTTATTTAAGGGTAGTTTATCAAGTAGTCGTTCAGATCAGCATGACCTAAATGCATATTGATGGTTCTAACTCTGAGTGGTTAGCACTGTTGTCTCAAAGCAAGAAGGTTGTGGGTTCGCAACCCGGCCTTTCTGTGTGGAGTTTGCATGTTCTCCCTGTGCTTGTGTGGGTTTTCTCCAGGTACTCTGGTTTCCTCCCACAGTCCAAAAACATGTATGTCAGGTTGATTGGTGACTCTAAATTGCCCATAGGAGTGAGTGTGAGTGTGTGAGGTTGTTTGTCTCTATGTGGCCCTGTGATGCACTGGTGACCTGTCCACGGTGGACCCCTGCCTTTCACCCAAAGAGAGCTGGGATAGACTCCAGCAGATCCCTGTGACCCTGGTTAAGGAATAAGTGGGTATAGATGATGGATGGATAGATGGATGGATGGATGGATGGATGGATAGATGGATGGATGGATGGATGGATAGATGGATGGATGGATGGATGGATGGATGGATGGATGGATGGATGGATGGATGGATAGATGGATAGATGGATGGATGGATGGATGGATAGATGGATGGATGGATGGATGGATGGATGGATGGATAGATGGACAGATGGATGGATGGATGGATGGTTCTAACACAAAAATGACAAGTTGCATTAAAAAGGTGACAAAACGATAAATAAAAAATGAAACGATGGGGAAGGGAAGAGTGCTCTGACATTTCAAAAACCGAGTTTCCAGAAACTCTAACATGGGGGTCACAGAGGGCAGAGTGGGCGACCTTCTCCTAGAGTCCCCACAGTCTGAGCCTCTTTAACTCCATCTCTGTTTTTAGCAAACGTCAGCCGCTGTGGAATCAATTTCTTCACTGTCGGTACAGCTCCATCTACATTTTTCAATTCATTTATACCCATTACAAGGAAACAGCCAGAGGCAGAAGCAATCTAAGCACCTGTAATGTAAAGCCTTCAAAATCATTTCTTGTCACACAATCTTGGTTTGGAATTGTTGTCATTGGCAATCAGCAGAAATTTAAGATTGTTGTGGTCACAAATAAACATGGTAGTTGCTGGTTGTGAATAATAAATCTGTTATTTATCCAAATATAAAATCTTTCATTTTGAAAGGTGCAATACTTTGAGATGATTTATTCTTTCTCTAAGATTAGTTATATTTTAAAAAAAATTGTAATAAGTTTACTATTTCTTGGATGTGTAACTTAAAAATGGTGTGGGTGATGTAAGCATCATTCTATGGAGGCTGAGATAAAGGCTCATTGTGATGCAGGTCATGATGATAGTGCTATTAAAATTCCTCTTTGGAAGAGTAAGCACTGGTAGGGCCTGACAAATGACGGGAGCAGAAAAGTTGACATTTGCAAAACAAATGGCAAATGTGCAGCATGTTTTCACTGTGGATGGAAAGGAAAGACAGTCTGAGCATTATGCTCAAATTCCCATGGAGTTCCTGTCAAAAGTCCTTTTGAGAGATAAAAGCAGTTGATAAAGTGATCTTATCTTTGATCCAGGTCTGCACCATCTAAGACTGCTTAATATAAAGCTGCTAAAACAAGCCTCTGGTAAGATGTAAGGAAAAATCTGCAGCACATTAATTGACTTGTTTACTTGCTTGTCCTTAAAGATTTGGCTCAAAGACTTTTATGTTTTCAGGTTGAATGTATGAAGTTGATGAAGCAATGAGATGTGTCTCTTTGAGAACATATCAGAGACACAGTCACAAGTGGAAAGCGAGATCAGGTAACTTATGAAGATGAAAATCCCACAATCTTCCTCTTAGAAACAAAATGCTGAATACATGTGCACTAAGACCCACCACTTGTCAGTACACTGAGGTTTTGCTGCTACAGTCTGTTCTTTACCCCCCAGCTTATGGTGGCTGTAGTTGACTTTAGTGTTGAACAATTTACATTTGCAATTATCCTTGGTTTAAATTTTTTTTCATCATGTTAAATCAATGTATGGCACCTTAAAATTTTTATACTTTTTCTTCGTCCTCAACACCCTTCACCTAAAACCTTTAAATAGGCTCGTGAGAGTTATTTTTAAAAACTCATACTTAAGCTATTTCCCAGTAAAGGCAAGCAAATCTGCAGGTGCTTTGGAGAAAATGAAACCACCTGCATGCCTCATGTAGCTTTGACTGCAACAATTTCTCCCTTGGCTACAGTTCTGTTGAAAGTGTAAAACGTGTGTCTTTCCCCAAGCTTCACTGTTGTCTGAGATTCCTTTTTCCTTCCAGCCAAAAGCCAACAGCTCCACCGGATAATAACCTGGACCGGCTATTCAGACACTGCTAGGGGAGCTGATAATGGCTACTGTCATGGTCTGTCAGCAAGAGCAGGTAATGCCTGTGTGTCACCTTATTGTGATACTGGTCAGTCGGGGCTGCAGTCATTCCAGGCCACGGCAGATGGGCTGCAAGCACTGAAACCGAAATGACCGGGCTTTTTTCTTCATACTGAGAAAAGTAATTACCAAACATTTCTGTAGTTTAACACACCTGCACCACAGACGTAAATATTTGCACAGATCTTTGAAAATTTGTTAAATTGGAAAAATGGTGTCTATGCATTTTGATTTTTAAAGGGTCTGTAAGAGTTTGGCACAGACGAGGCCAGCTGACACATGACACTCTACTCAAATATTTGTAGTTCTGCTCTGTTACACCTTGAGCTACATTTCCTAAATCTCTTTTTGATTTTCTCCTTTTTTCTTGTTTTTGTGCAGCTTTTTGTTAGACCCTATTTGTGAATTTGTCTTTAACCCACACACCAGATCCAAACTCCTCTACATGAAAAGACTGGTCTTTCTTCTTTCTTTAACTTGCACTCGCGCTCTCTTATGCACAGAACTTCTATTTTGCAACGTACTCATTAAAGCTACTGTACCTTACAGAGTCACCACTGGGCACTCATCATAGCTGCAGTTACACTGCGTGGGGATGAGATGCCTGCTGGCTGCTGCCTGCAGTGTGCTGACTGAATGCTGAATGTAGAGAAGTCTTCTGTCAATCAAGTGTCCTCTTTCACATGTTAATGCACAAGTGTCACCATGAAGAATTTATGGATTTAAACACTTTCAACACTTCTATACCACACCAGTAGTTTATACCGTGGTCAGTGAGGTGCAGACTAAATTTGTCAGTGTTGAATCTGCACATATTATAGTTGATTTTCAAAGAAAACCCAGCTTCTAAGGATAAAATAATGATATACACGTGTGACTGACAATTCAATATGGGCTTATATAGCGTCCAGTCATCTCTTCATTTAGGACTTAAAAGTACTGAAAAATGGAAGGAAATTGGTCTTCTTGGGGCAAACTGCACAAGGTCACATTTTTCAGAAACGTACAGAGAAAGTTGACAAAGAGACTGAGGGGGTGTATTGGGACAAGATGAGCAAACTAACAGGAATATATATAAAAAAAAAAGAAATGTTCTTCCAACAGATTTGACATTTATCCAACTCCCTCTGACCCTGCTGGCTGAAAATGGTCTGCTGAGCATTTCAGAAGCCAAACTGTATCAACTCTGCTTAACTTTAATGGGCAGGAAAAGAGTGAGCCAAATCAGAAGCATAAATCTGGTTCATACACACATATTTGATACACAGTTCTGGTGTTAGGCATGGGAGAGATTTGCATATTTTGAAGCATAGATTTTTTTTTTTCTTCTTTTTAGGAAGACTCACTGGCTGAGCACATAATCCCTGAGCATGAATTCCCAACTTCTTCAATAAACTCTCAGTACATGTGATTGCACATTCATGACACTCAGCTTCCACTGGGCATACCCTGCTTCTTCAGCTTCTGGCTTCAATACAGTACAGTGTGCATGTGTTAATACTCATTTAAAGCTCCAGTTTTTGTCAATAATAAATTCTACCTGAGTCTAAGTTATATTCTTTATTTGGTCTAATAAGAAGAAAGTTATATATTATAATTTGAAGTATTAGTTTATAATATAAAACTACATCATTGAATAACTGGTGTATCCCCAAATATCCTAAAGGCATGA
Organism: Mastacembelus armatus; assembly: GCF_900324485.2. Taxonomy (NCBI): domain Eukaryota; kingdom Metazoa; phylum Chordata; class Actinopteri; order Synbranchiformes; family Mastacembelidae; genus Mastacembelus; species Mastacembelus armatus. The sequence continues at coordinate 8,389,993 of NC_046647.1, read as the reverse complement.
ACAGTTTATTAAACAATAGGAACCATGGATACAGACATGGAAAAAAATATTGCAAGAGAAACAAGACATTTTTCTGTTTCATAGTCATTTATCTGCCTCTTTGTGGCCACGTTTGGTCTCTCTGTGGTCATATTGAATCCTATTGCAGTGAGTTTGCATTTCTTTATAGAAATGTTGTGTTTTGTTGTTGTGTGTCTGTTTGTTGCTCACTTGCATTTCTTGGTAGTCATTTGGCATCTCCTCCAGCAAGACATGTCACCAGTCACTTTGCACATAGATGTTGGTCCTGGCCCCTTTGGGCCTCCATAGGTTATCCAACCATGATACTTAAAATCCAGCTCCCTACTCTATCACCCTGTGACACTGTAGAGGAGATTCAGAGTGGTCACCATTCAAGATTAATTATTAAATAAATCTAAATGGTTGGGTTATAAAATATGTCTTGAAAGTCAACTAATAGCTAATAAATGTCATGATGTAGGTTAATGATATTATTGATGAGCTATTATTGTTATGACACTCATGCAAAGATCAGTAAGGAGGATCCTTCCCTCTTACGTGCTTATTTTAGTCTGCTACTGTACTGCATTCACTCTGAATCTATCACCTCCCTTTTCCCACGATGTCAAACTCCCTTTTGCTCAATATCTGTCATCACTGTTTCTGGCCAATGACCATTCTCATCTCACTTCTCAAGCCAGTGTGTTTTGCTGAGACTGAAAAATCTCTGAGAAAATAATAATATTTTTTGAAAAGTCAATGATAGGGTTTCCTTCCCCAACCTGATGACTTTTGTGGTCTCTTTGTCATGCATTGTGCATCACCCTCCATCCACAGCACACCTTCTATAGTGGACAGCTACTAGCACTATAATTAGCTGACCACTGTGTGACCTAGTCTCAGCATGCTCAATCAGCTACCCTAACCTTTTCGTCTTAATAATCGTGTCTTGGCACGTTCAACCGCACATATAAAGCTATACTAATAATGCATTCTTGTTTGTTTACTCTCAGCTGCTGACGCTGCAGATGGACTTAGATGATGGAGCATATCGCCGAGCGCCTCAACCTCAAGAGAGAGACGTTGCATTGTGGCAGAATACATCTGCTGCTAAACATGGATGACAGGCTATCCACCGGCTGGGATCTATGGTGCACGTCACATTCTGCTCAAATAATCGTGGATGTTTACAAACTTTTTTCCAACTAAGCCTGTGGTTTTCTACACTGTGTACACTTTTTGCCTCTTGTCTTCTTGGGCACAGTTTGCACTTTCACACTTTCTCTTAGTGATGGATCTTTTCTATAATCAATTTCCACTTTCTGGGACTGTTATTTTGTTCCTTTGAGATTTTTGCCTCTGCCAAGACCAAGGCCTGTGTGACTCTGTTGTTCTTTCTCTTCAACATCCCCCCATGTATTATCAGTTGTGCTTGCTGCACTTTAGGAGTTCTATTCGCTGCAAAAGCAGTTTCACTACACTTGTAGCTCCTTGTTCGATTCTGTTAGTATCCACTCCAGTATTAGTGGTTCACTGTCTGTGTTAAGCTAGAAAACTCCTTTCTTTGAGAGAAGCAAGTAACTTCAAGACATTTAAAAAGACAAAAGCTTATCTTTCCTGTGGTGTCTTATATGTTATCAATGCTAACATCAGCTGAGGCATCAGCAAATCTTAAGCTTGCTTTGTAACACCAGCCTCTTTGTGCAATCTAAAGCCTTTATCACACCCAATCTTAAACCTCAAATGTACTATTATCCCCATACAGTTTCTGCTATACCATTTTCATTTTTTTTCTTTTGCAAAGCAATGTACCCGTTCAGATTTAATTGGTCACTGTCTTTGGTGCACATACAAGTTACATCTTAAATGTATTAATCCATCCATCCATCATCTATACCCACTTATTCCTGTTTAGGGTCACAGGGATCTGCTGGAGCCTATCCCAGCTCTCTTTGGGTGAAAGGCAGGGGTCCACCCTGGACAGGTCCCCAGTCCATCACAGGGCCACATAGAGACAAACAACCTCACACACTCACACTCACTCCTATGGGCAATTTAGAGTCACCAATCAACCTGACATACATGTTTTTGGACTGTGGGGGGAAACCAGAGTACCTGGAGAAAACCCACACAAGCACAGGGAGAACATGCAAACTCCACACAGAAAGGCCCCTGCTGGGTTTCAAACCAGGAACCTTCTTGCTGTGAGGCATCAGTGCTAACCACTTACCCACCATGCTGCCCTAAATGTATTCATGATGGCTAGAAAATACTTTTTTTTATTCTGCTTTTACATCAGAAAAGTGGAGCAGAACTGACAGCATGATCCCAAAAATTTGTTTGGAAAGAGGCTCACTAATAAAATAGGTCTGAATGAAAGATGATCCCCTGTTTTTTCCCTGACTGTTTTCCTCCTCCCCCTGTGCACTCCCAAACTCTATTTGGGTTTGATACTTTATGCTGTTATACTCATCAGCTTCATAGGCAAAACAGCTGACGAACCTGAAACTAACACTAAGCTTGTTTTTGTTTGCTTATTAATGCAGGCAAAAATGGAAATAAGCAAAGGGTGTGTGATGAATATTGAGTAGTTATAGGCTTTGAGGAACATATGCCTATTCTTGTATATAAATGCATAAAGTACTATGTAAATGCAATCCACTTCTGCTGCAGCGTCATCTTCCAGTTATCTGGTTCATTAAGGGCTGGACAATATCTTTATAATCACACTAAAGACGTGATATTTCTCTCTACAGTCAGTTTGGGTGGAGCATTGCAGAGGAGTAGATATTTGGACATTATTCAAATTATTCTGTGCAACTCTCAGAAGAATATCTATCTATCTATCTATCTATCTATCTATCCATCTATCTATCTATCTACCTATCTATCTATCTATCTATCTATCTATCTATCTATCTATCTATCTATCTATCTATCTATCTATCTATCTATCTATCTATCTATCTATCTATCTATCTATCTATCTATCTATCTATCTATCTATTTTTTATGTTACACCATCTAAATTTGGCTTTAGACCTACATGCCATGGATAAGTGCACTTTGTTTTAAACCACTAAATCTATTTCGTCCCCCCCAAACAAAACCCACTTTTGCCAGTTGTTTTAATAACTTATTTAATTAAGTTTCATGCTCAGGGTATTAGCAGACCCAAACAAGTTTAAATGTTTAACAGTGTATATTGGTTTTTTAAATTTCTGTTAACACAACAGAAGTTAGTTTTTCAGGAGGTGTTTTCATCACATCCAGTACATAATTGGATTTTAATGTGAAAGTATGCACACACAATGTCAATTTTCCCCTTCAAAGACAAGTCACTGTTGTAAACTGAAGGCACAGACAACAACATCTGTCCCATTTGTATTACAAAAATCAAATAATCCAAAACTGTCAAAATGCAGTTCTAATTCAAAATTATTCTTACATTTGTGTGGAAGGTTTTGAAGGTCATATGAATGTTCTAACAAAGATCACATTTAGAAAGACAAAAACACAATAGAAAACTCAGCAGCAGCCATTTCCATGAATTATTTTAAATACTGAATTGGCCGTTGTGCTTGTAACTTGTGTTTATATGTTGATATGTGAGACCATATTTACAGCCTGAGGTCTGGTCTTGCTGAATGAGATGTGGAACAGACTGAACATCTTGAATTAAATCTTCCTTTATGCTGGTTTTGTCCTGCTTTTCATCCATTTTGAATCAATAATGTTGCCTTTTCTTCTGACAGGGCCATTCCAAGGCCTTGTTAACTATTATTCAGTACTACATGGCCATGAAATAAGTCTGACACATAATTACAGTTTCACATAGATGCTGCCCGTGAAGAAACAGTCAGTATTATTGACAGACTGTACAGACATGTGAGGCTAGAAGTGCAGCCTTTCCTTTCCTAAGAGTAGCTCAAAGGACTCAAACCCATTGTATTTCAAACCATTAAACAGCCATCCCTCCCCCAATCTATAACACAAAGAGTCCAAATTAATTTATAGCTGTGCTTTTCACCACAGATACTGATCGGTATGCCCCAGGTTGCCCTACATAGCAGAGTACAGGGTTTTCACTATATTGACTGTGTTGTAATGACAGTGCTTAGAGCAGATGAGAGGCCGGCTGTGCTGCAGAAAGGGAGGGAGGTGAAGCCGACACATTGAGACTTGGAACAGGTCGGGAATCAGGCAGCTTCAGTCTGACAGGCCTGATTTGATTTGGTGTGTGTGAGGTGGTGGTCTCCACAAAACTGCTCTGAGATGCAATTCACAGAGGCGATGCGGTCCAGCCTGGGCTCCTTTATGTCAGAGTTCTGGGGAGAATATCAGAGTCTGAAAAGCCTTTTTAAAGTCTAATCTACTTCACAAGGCATCCTAGGAAGTTTTTAGACTTTTAAAACTTTTCCTGTGTCATCACAAACCTCGTGAGATGTAAATAAAGGTTTTTCCAAAATGTGTCTTAAAAAGCATTGCTGATGCTTTGTTCTGTTAAAATTTAGACCGACACCAATGAAACTGCTTCTGTTTCTTTGCAAATTTCGGAAACCAGTTAGAAACTAAACGACTGCTCTGCTGGTTTCATTTTATTCTATTTTACTTCATTTCATTTTATTTATTTATTTATTTTATTGGAAAAGCGGGCTTCAAACTGTAGTGCTGCCAGTAGATAGTAGAGATAGGAATTTGGAAAGCATGGTGTTAGGAACAGCATGTTTAGCTGTGGGCCTGTGAGGTGTGCTGGATTTCTCTGCCCAGCTCCTACTCGTCACAGTATTTGATGGTGAGCCAACAGTCTGTTTTAGCCAAAACAAGGATTGTTTTTGCCTGCTACAGTCCCTTCAAGTGTCTGAATCTAATTTGCAGCAGGGTTTTTGTTTACATGCAAGTGTCTGCATTTTTTTTTCTTCTTTTTAGTATGTAATCAATACATGAAAGCAGATGTAGCATGTATGTACTTCCTGTGGCCAATGACTTTGACATAAATTAATACAAGCAGACTGGGAAAATAACATTGTTGGCTATGTTTGTTTGGTGTAGAACTGACAAAATCACTGTAGATACACTTTGGATAAGATGAGCAGGCATTTCATTAAAACCTATGTACAGACATGCATGTGTACGCACAGAAGATACATCCATACAGACATATCGTCATACCATCTGTTTACTCCTTTGTCACGCCACTTTCTATTTGTGCAAGTAAATCACTTACAAGATTGCTGATGCATTTGTGCTTAATGTTTTTGTTGCCAACAATAACAGTGAAGCTCCACTCCAGAGACAGCTGCATTTTATGTAGAGAATAGCCCTGACATTAACATTGCCCTCATTGTGCCTATTTCCACAGCACCTGTACCATTATTTTATCATTTGAAACAACAAATACAAATAATGGGAACAAGAAGTTATACAGACTGTTATTACTGGTTCATTCACACTGTTTGGATCCAAACTGAACTGTGTTTCCACTGATTAACTGGGACGCCCCCATCCTTTCCTTCATCTGCTCTCAGTGTCTTGCCTTGCTATGTTGTCATCCTTTAATTAACATATGGCATGTGGTATTTCTATAATCAGTGGATTCTACTGTTTACAGTGACACCACATGTGCTCGTGTTGCGACAGAGCGGGGATGAGAAATGGAGAGTGGGGAAAAAGAGGATGTTGATGTCCTAAATATTTCATTGTGATTTCTGGGGCAAAGGGTCCCTTTGAAATCAAGTTAAACACCAGAGAGGCCTTTGATTAGGAGAAGTTCATATGTCTGCAGACTGAGCAGTGAGACACATTGTTTACGGGAGGGACTAATACTGCAGCTATCATACTGTACTGTATCACTTCATTCCAGGTGTTGCTATCAGTGAAATATCAAGATTATTTAGTGTAAACTGTTCATAATTGACTGAAATCCCCCTGCATACTGAAATAATTGCAGTATATCTGCAGAATTAATAGTGATGGCCTTTTTCTAGCCTGTTAAATTATAAGTGGAAGCCACTTAATGACCACAAAAACCAAGTGCTAATTGATGCAAGAGCAACCTCCTATGGGATTTCATTAAGACTGTGCTACACTACAGAGGCTTAATCTGTGACATTTCCATATGCGTAAATGATCTGTTTTCTTTACCCCTGCTAAATATGCTGCTAAACAATAATGCAACATAAGCCAAGACCCATTTCCTATATGCTCTCATATGGCTGTGAGCCTTCCTGCTGAGCTTCCTGGAGAAAATCGCTCAAGCACGGAGAAAGTGCAGCATTTTACATTTCCAGCTTTATTCAAGCCTGGAACAAGGTCTTTGATTCTCTGATAAAGACGTAAACTGAACCTTTCAAGCATGCATCCATCCATTATCTACTGCTTATCCTTCCATGGTCGTGAGGTAAAGGGGGGGGATTTAAGCAAACAGCTCTCATTAATATTGGCTGTTCTAACAGCCTCTTTTTATTATCTTTCACTCCCTCTTATTTGCTGGAATAATGTAAACAGGAAAGTGCAAAAAGACATGAAAATGCCTTGACACCAATATTTCGATTTAGAGAGACAGAATTAAGTGCTGCCCAAGGGTAAAGCTCAAATTTTAATTACTTCTGATTTTAACAGTTGGCCAGTACTGACCACACTGGCTGGCTGATGAGTGAACTGCAATGACTGAATGAAAGATTAGCTTTCACTACTAGATTATGTTTCACCACCGATAAATGCATGACAGGATCTGAAGCTTTACTGGTTTTAGGACAAACACTGAAAAGCTTTATGAAGGGGGGGCAGGAAATGTCTGTTAATCATTTTAGAAATACTCCCGAGCAATTTAGGAAGGCCTGTCCCTTTACGCATTACGTTATCAGTGGTAATGTCTCTATAGCAAAACCAAGCGTCATGTGAATGATTCAGCTGAATGAACCAAGTGAGTCTAAACAAGGCTAGACTTGGCTTTAGCCAGCTAGACTAGTTTTAGCCAGTAGCAGGAAGATAATGTTTTAAAACCAAGTCCAAGGTGTTTTAAAGTTTGATGGTTTCATAATCCAATGAGCAATGGATTCAACAGCTTAAAGGAACCAAAGTGTTTCTAAAAACTACTTTAAAAGGCAAATGTGGAAGGAAGAACTAGTATGCTTTCCTGGTGTCCTCAGCATCCGATCAATGTACCGTGCAGCTCATCCCCGATTCCTTATTATTCTTATCCTCCATACATAGCTCTTGCACTTCCATCTTCTTTAAAGTCACTTCGGCGCTTTATGATTTTCACGCAATCAGTTCTGAATCGAATGCACACAGTTGCGTTTGCTGTGAGAGACGGTCGTCTTCTATCTCAGCTATGAAGTCAGTCCAGAGAAAAACCAGCTTCAGAAGGTTCCTGTACAAAGCCAGTCTATAAATAAATATTTACATAAGACAGCGTGACGTCTGAAACTTATAAACTTTTAACTTGTCAAGAACCATACAGTGAAAATGAGGATAACAATGACATCAGCTGTAAAACTAAACCAAGGGAGTGCAGCTTTCGAGCAACGTAACCATAAACACTTCAGTATAACTTGACTCAGATATATTTGTGTAAAATGCCATTGTTTATCAATTTTTGGTGCTCTCTGGGTTTCTCTTGGGCCAAAACAACTTCGATCAGTTCTGTTTGTCAGCCAGACACCCTGCGAATGAAACCTTACAGCAGCAAATCCCCCTCCAGCAATACAAAGCCACCTGACAGCTTATATTACAGCCAAATTGTGCCAGACACTGCACAGAAATAGCATTTGAAGGAATAAGCAGTTGATTATCATTTGTAAAAATGTTTTGCTTTCAGCGTTCTTATCAGTGGAAGATGACCTTCAGGTCTGTGTGGAGGGAGGGAGCAGCCATCAGAATAAATTACAGGCTGCTGCCCTTGTCAAAGAAGTCCTGCTGGTGGTTGTGACAGGAGTGTAAGATTCCTTCAAGATTTTGCTCACACCTACAAACAGTATTTCTTACGAAATGACACTGAAAGCTACAGGTATTACTGTATATGAGGCAACCGCATACTAAACTTAAATGAGAGAGAATAAAAAATTATAGGTATAGATCAACTCATAAAATAGCTGTATAGAGTAATTGAGAAAATGTACTAAAATCTATGATGTGATTTATGAACTTTAACAAATGAAAAATAACAGGAAGAAAACTTCAGATTGATTATCCCGCCTGAACCATCCAGCTGCCCGCCAGGTCACAGATCATCATCGAGTGAGTGGAGGAGCCCATCTTCTAACCAGCAACATTTCCTTTCATAATTCACTGTCACATTGATCCTCAGGGGAATCTTTTTTCTCTGTCACCTTCTCTCAGGCTGCGCCCGGTCCCAGGTGTAGACGATCACATTTTAAAGACCAACAACTACAAGTTTAACTTACCCCACAGGGCTCAACAACCACCATTCATCTGCAGAGACGCTGGCACTGTTGTTGATCAATACCAATGGATTCGAGGATCGCTCCACCAGGTGCTGACATTTTTCACTTTCTAAATGTTATTCTGTATTTTGGAACCTAATAACATTTTTCTATTGTCATTCGGCTACAAAGGCTAAAAAGTCACAACCTTTGAAAAAAGACAAAAATTTGATAAAAATTCTTCATGAGGTGTTTTTGTCGGAGCTTTAAAAGAGAGAATAAAAATTCAAGCCTGGACTAATCCGAGCACACGGCAGTCAAGTTTAAACAAAAAATAGCTGATACATTGTTGAAAAAAAAAAAGATGTTTTGGCAACAATATGAAAGATGAAGTGAAGGTTGGAGTGACTAAAGCAGAAACACTGTTAGTATAAAACTATCATTAATTCATCCTTTCAATATTAATACATATACTCTTGTATTATAGAAATCAATACATCATATTTATGTACTTCATAATGGTTAGGGAAGGTTAAATGCTGAAAAAGTCACCAAGATTTTAAAAAATGCAACAGCTGGTATTTCCTGAAAAATATAATCAAAAAGAAAGACGTCTTAGTTAGTGTCTCAACTCCCCTTTTTAATAAATGCAACAGGAAAAATAGAAATAAAATTAAGTTGCTTTTTTTTTTTTTTTTTTTTTAGAAATAACAGACAGAACCAGTATAAATGTCTGAGCCACAGTGCCAAGAAGACAGAAAAGCAGCACTTTTGAGGTTTAATAATTTGGAATAAATGCAGCTCACATTCCTAACATGTGCTGTGAGGATGAAGAGGAGTAAAACAGCAACAGAAAAACCTACTACTTGTTATATCTCCATTCTCTGTTCACATGAAGAGCACGACCTCACTTGAATCCCTGCATCCAGAAAATTGAACAACCCTGCAATGAAAGAAGTTGGCGTCCTTGGGTGTCCTTACGTGCATGGAAAGACTGTGAGTCTGGGTGAGTGACTGATTCATTGATTCTCTTCTTAGCCAAGAAAGTTTTTGATTAATTCCCATCGAGGTAATTTGACTCCTGATCCAAATTACTTCAAAATCTTTTATTAAAAGTAATAAAAACGTATATAACTCTGTGACCAAAAATAAATCACAAAATGTGTTGTCAACAGTGCCGGTCTTGTTCATAGTAACCACTGAAACTCGGAGTGAAAGCAGTTTAGTTTAGGATCAGTATGTTAAAGGGCAAATTAAAATGGCTGAGGGTAACCTTTTATTACATTTTACACAGTTGAATTATCTTACAGTGGGATTTCCTCTAAGCAGTGGATATTAGGCTACAATTTTAAAGCTGCTCGGGTCAAATGGTTTATATTAACAATGGGTCAAATTATTAATAAGTGCAATATGACACAGGTCACTTGTAGTGATAATCCCACAAAAAATGATTTTCCAATTCTGCAGATCCCCTCAGCTCCACAACATTTTGTATGCTCCTTTAGTTTATAGTTGGTTTTTATGGCTGACTTTACTGTTTTGGCTGATTTTCGCTGCTTTCATTGGTGTCCTTTGCAGATGCAACAGGGAGCTGTTTTTAGCAACAAAAAAAAAAAAAAACGCAGTGTACCAGTGTACTCTATCCAGCACCAAATCAAACACAGACAACACTGGAAATTAGATGATGAACATAGTGGAGCATTTAACAGCTAAAGGACCAGATATTTTGCTCAAGAGCTGAAAGGAGAATGGATATTATCGTTCATCAGGTTTCTGCTGGGTGTGTAATACAACAGTTCTGTTAATGCTGCCTCGTAAAAAAAAAGACTTAATACTGATTCAATAAGCAGACATTTTGTTTCTTAAATATATTAGTTTGACTTCCACAGCAGTCATCAAAGAAGTAAGAACAATGAGCGACTGCTGGCTTAGTAACACATTCATAAAAGTAGGTTGTTGTGTTGATACTAGTCCGATGTCACAGGAGTAACATCCAGGCTGGACAGAGAACAGCTCTCACCTGTGTTATTCCTTAGACAGGAAGCCAGTGATACAGGGTTTCTCTTCTAGAGCTTCATGTGTACTTTGCGTCATATCTGATGTCAGCTTCGACACACACGCCTTTGATTCCAAGCTCCCAATAAGCCTGTAATTTATCTCGCACCCTACTGACATCCATCCAATGTTTTGAGTGATTTCCCTCCCAGTCTTTTCATGCAATATCTATTACTACTGCAAACTTGAGTAGCATGAGAATTAATTACTTAATTATTAACAATTCAAGATCAAGGGCTTCACTGCCATTTCCCATATTAAGTGAGACGACTTTCCCAGACAGGGAGCTGGGACAGTAATGAATCTCCACATCAACCAAATTACAGCTCAGTTTCTATTCATGTACAGTTTTTAAGCTTGAATGAAACTTATTAAGGTATGTCTTTTTCCATAAATAGGCATCCTGGAGTACTAAAGTGCCACAGTAGCCATTGGCTTTGATGGAATGAGCTGTTGTTAATTGGCTATAAATATAGTTATGATTGATAGTCTTAAGGAGATGGAAACAAGCTTGTACTAACAGGCTGCCTGTTGATTTTTTTTGTGGCACATCAATAACCCTGTGGTATCTCCAGCATAATCTGCACTCACATTGTTGCTCTGTTTGTCCCCTTTCTTTCACTCATCAGATAGGGGCCTCCCAGGGCTCCCTCAGTGAACATGCCTATTTTGGGCTCCATCTTTTATGAACAGTTATCAATCTAGGCCAGCATCTTCCAACGTAGCCTACTTGTGATTAATGCACACAAAGAAAGCTTCAGAGAATCAGGAGTACATTTTTTATAAGTCTAACGCTCACTACAATATATCAGAGTGTTGCTGGGGAGCCCATTGCTGACTGTTGATTTTAATGTGCATCTCTTGGAAAAAGAAACTCTACTCCAGGTACTCTGGTTTCCTCCCACAGTCCAAAAACATGTATGTCAGGTTGATTGGTGACTCTAAATTGCCCATAGGAGTGAGTGTGAGTGTGTGAGGTTGTTTGTCTCTATGTGGCCCTGTGATGGACTGGTGACCTGTCCAGGGTGGACCCCTGCCTTTCACCCAGAGAGAGCTGGGATAGGCTCCAGCAGGACCACAGGGATAGAAAATGGATGGATGAGCGGGTATAGAAAATGGATGGATGGATGGGTCTGTGAATGTCTGACCGAATCTTTATGTATAATGAATTCATATCTATTACTGGATGATGAAAATTGCACCATATCTTTTGTTACTTTCAACTGATGTGTGTGATCAGGACAATAAAAAACCATAAGCTAGGGAGACACGTACCTGTATTGAAGAGTTGACTGACATGAGACATGTTTTACATGTACTTGCAAAACAGAAGTTTTCTTATACTAAATTTTCTGATTACTCATCATTTGGAACTCCGACTACCAAAGCAGTCCATTTGCATACATACCCGGAAACATCTGAAGGTAATGATGGGCCTACATCTTTCAGCTTTTGAAGATGCTCTGCAGCAACTGACTGCAGCATTTCTGTGAGCGCTGTTACTTTCACAGGCTGAAACCTCTTTCAGAGGAATGAACCACCACACTCGCTCTCTTGCCTAAGAAAACACTGTTACCACTGTGTTTTTATTCACGTCATGCAGAACATGCGTCTTAACAGCCGTAAGGAATATCACATCCTCTGTGTTATATAATGGGTGTGTTTTTATGCATGTGGTAAATGTTACTGCTGATATGTGGACATACCAGCATGAATGGACACTGTTTGTGTGAGTGTCTGCAAACATGCACAAATGCCATTAAAAACTCATATCAAAGAAGATCTAAAGACAAATAGCTGCAAAGGCAGCAGATACAGCATGACAATTGTAGATAAGTGATTATGTTTGGTTTCTGTGGAGCAGGTGATTCTTCAGCCCTGCAGCCAGGGAGCAGGGAGGCATTTCAGCAGCATGGAGAGCCGGCACAAACATCAAAAACTCTGGCTATGCCTTGCAAGATCAGTGATAGGGGCTGCATCTACAGCTGTTCCCACAGGACATTTTGTTGCTAGAAGTGTGAAAAATGAATCATTGCACTGACATTGTGTGTTCATTACGTACTGTGTAAAGAAGAAATTGTTAAACGTGAGACAGGATCGAGGAGAGATCGGAAGAGGTCACTGAAAAAGCAAGTAAAGAAAGTATAAAAATGGGCCCACTCATTACTTGACTTTCCCATTTAGTGAGAGATTAAGAATAGCACGCTAAGACATCAAATGTTTTCTCCTTGCTACAGTACCTCACCATGTGTTGTTGATGAAGCTACAGTACAAACCTGCTGTCAGCATGGCCATACATCTTGTATCCTCCCACTGCATCAAAACTTAAGGCTCACATGAATAAATTGTCCATCTGGGAGCAGTCTATTTAGCATAACTGACTCATCTATCTGGGCATGAAGCACAGGGTTGGGCTGTGTTTGCCACCAACACACAAATCAAATTTTTGCAAATTGTCAGGGTAATTTTGCACTAAATAGATTTACAAAGAGGTTACATTTTTTTGAAGATCACAACTATATGAAATTGTGAAGATGCCACCTTCTGATGAATTAGTGATCTATCTCAGGATGAAAATAAGATCTATGGCACTCAGTTGGTATCCATATGGTAGCAATGCTGGAGAATTACTGTGTAATTACCTTGACTGTTTGCACTCTGGACCATTTACCTCACCAGCTGTCATTGCTGAGGCATCTGCTGAATATCACAGTGTGGAGTGGCTTACACCTTGGTCCCCCTTTGACCGCCTAGAGCCACATGCTCATTAACTGCTGCATAAAAGGTACAGGCAGCAGTGGCTTTATCTGCCTTTCTAGCTTATTTCTTCCTTTACCCACAGGTCCTCTCCATAAATGCTATATCTTCAACACTTAATCAGATCTTCATCTTCACTCCATTGCTATAAGTTCACCCTTAATAAACAGAGGTGGCTGCTTCTTTGGCAGCTGCTTGGCATAACTGAACAGTTATGAGTGAATTATTAGACACTGATGTTCTATCATATCTTGCCAAGGACAAGAATAAGGAACAGGAATTTAAAGACATGAAAGGAAATATACACATATATCATATGCATGCACTCTGCTGTGACGTCACTCATCTCTCATGTCATATAAATCTCAGATTTAAAAAAATGAACAAAAAAGTTATTTTTTTTGTTATTTTGAACAAGTTTAAAACTGAAATATGTCCCCGTTTAGTCCCTCCATGTCAGCTGGTCAAGTTTGCAGCTTAACACAATTGAGTCATTTTGAAGAGGTGTCATGTATATAATGTATGCACCTAGCCTGAGGCTGAAGTGCCATCAGCAGACAACACACGCAAACACAGACAGTGAACACTGATAATCTGCAGCATTAGGCAAAACAGCATCTAATTTTTATTGTAAGTTTATGATTTTTAAAAGTTGCCTGTTATAGGTGTAATTTATCTGTGCAAATAATGAATGTGTACCTGTAGCTGTGTGACAGGCAGAGGAAACTGCTTTCTCTGCTTTCTGTGCTGTTTTCTGCTGGATGATCTCAGAGGCCTCGCTGGCTCATATCTGACAAGCATATCTGATTTGTATTTTGAAGGCAGCACTGTGGTCCGGGCACAGGTGTAATCTTTTTGGATTTTTTAGGTACGTGTCGAGCCTGCAGCTGCAGCTTCAGCATAATGGTTTTTCACTAGTCAGATAAGGCATGCATTAATGCCTCTGAGTGGTGCGGGCTTTACTGTTTTGTCATTTGCAGGGGCCTTGTTTGTTTCTGAAAAATCCCATTAAGCTCTGTAATCACTCACAAAGATTCTGTCTTTGTTCTTCATACACAATTATTTTCAGAAAATCTAGTTATATAATTCATTTACAGGTGTTTTGAAAATGTGTTTTTCTTAAGACATTTGTAGAGCAATGTATCTCCAATTTAGTTTTTCTGTTTGTTTTAATTTGGTGGTTGATCCCAGTAGTGGTCCTGATGGCTGCAAAGGGCTGACTTATATAAAACACACATAATGGAAACTGCAAGGGCTGTAACAGTGCCATTCTACATAACGATGGTAAATCATGATGTGTTTCTGAATGATATTTCAGGCAATAAGCAGTTTACATCCCCGCTGTGCAAGGATTGCTTGTCAAACTCGAGGGAGTGTGTTTTGAGGTTGAAATCTTATCAAAGAATCAGTGGGAATCAAATGACATCCGGCCTTTTCGAGCTGTTTGATAGAGCTGACACACTGCAAACAACACTGAGGCAGAGGAAGTTTCATATTTGTTCTATTGATTCTCAATTTGTGAGGCTTTACATATTTATACAGACTGTGACTGCACACATCTAATCGCTCAGGCTGGGAATCAAATTGCCAATCACATCGCTTGTTATTGTGACAGTCCCACACATTGTCCCAGGAAACAGTCAATGTGCCACAGCAGGGCGAGGGAACTGCTAAAGTAATGCAGGCAATCTCCTCCCTATCCTCCCAATGAAGCAGAGAAGATGTACAAAACAATATCATTTGATTTCCCCACAGTGCAGCTCAGGGATGCCAGTCTGATTCTCAACCGTCCTCAAAGATCAGCACTCCAGGGCTGCTCCAACCACCGGACTCTTTGTGAAATTGTTATTGCACATTTTCAAACTGGGAAGGTTTACAAGAAAATATTTTATATTTATACTTTTTTATAGACTAATCATTTCCAGTATATAGAAGGAAATTTAAAATAATAGTTTCAAATTTTGCCTTCATATTAACCACACAGATATTAGAGTGGTATCAAATCTCTCTTTGTGTTACATTTGCAATGAAGTAAATATGACTATTAGCCCAAATTTTCTACTCACTAAAAAACAGAGCATTTCAAAACTGGACAATAATAAATAAAAATAAAATAACACAAGAAAATGGTCAGGCAAGATTCAAAATAAGCAGAAAAAAAAGAAAACCTAAATATACTAAATTAATATGATCAGGTTCTTGTCATTTAAAACAAACAACCTCACTCACTCACTCACTCCTATGGGAAACTTAGAGTCACCAATCAACCTGACATAACGTTATCTACATGTTTTTGGACTGTAGATTGGAAAGAAAAACCCACACAAGCACAGGGAGAACATGCAAACTCCACACAGAAAGGTCCCTGACAGGTTACGAACAAGGAACCTTCTTGCTGTGAGGCAATAGTGCTAACCA
This sequence comes from Mastacembelus armatus, assembly GCF_900324485.2. NCBI lineage: Eukaryota > Metazoa > Chordata > Actinopteri > Synbranchiformes > Mastacembelidae > Mastacembelus > Mastacembelus armatus. The sequence continues at coordinate 8,374,376 of NC_046647.1, read as the reverse complement.
CTAAACCACCGTGCTGCCAAAACATCAACTCAGTGAGGTAATTTTCAGTAATAGTGGTTAAAGAAAAGAAAAATTCAAGGTAAATTTTGCTGCAGGAAATCATTTGAAAACAAGGCTTCAGGAGGCTGTGTATAAAACGAACATTAGAAAAATTCAAAGAAATGCTAACAAAGACTCCATGTGCCCTGTGACTCCTGTGAATAATACAACAATCTGTACCAAGTCCAAAGTGTCATGAGTCTAAAAAGAAAACAGTTCACTGGATAATAATTTCACGACCAGTCCTTTTACTATTCTTGGCTTCGTAAGTGGCCTTGCAGAGGGTGTCTGGCATCAAGACATTACAGGATTAATGGCTGCATGAGTGAAGCTGAAGGTTATTCTAGAGATCAGGGGTGTGGGTAAATTATACATAGTATGATGAAAGAAAGTACGAGGGTTTAATGGACGAAACTGTATGCCACACACGAACTGAGGGGAAGAAAGTGGATGAATGGTAATTAAAGTTCATTAGAAAATATGCTTTTGGAGCAGAATTCTGACTTTCCCTATAAGGGAAATTAGTTTTCAGGGGATCAGCGTGACCTGGTCTTTAAATGACTTCTATACTTTGGCTTTTCTGGAGGAACCTTTCCCTCTTCCCATCCATGTGATTCCCTTATAGGTCTTAATTAGTTCTCAAACCACTTAGGTTCTGCATCAATTAGTGCACCACTAAAACATTTTAGAAGTTTACTTTGCTTCTTAGCCATTCAAGCCTTTCTAAGCAATAATTTGACTATGAAGAGGAAAACTACTTATCTTCGATTCTCTGTAAAGACAAGCATCAACACATATATATCATTAGGCCTCAAGGGATGCAAAATAACCACTTTCTGACAAGATAACCATAGGCGTGCACTTTAATACTGCATTCTGACTGCACTTATGTGAAATGATCACATACAAATGCTCTCATCATCATATAAGACTGCCACTCTTCCACTGGCTGTTGATGGTGCATTCATTCATTTGATTGCATTAAAACAGTATTCCATCTAATTATAAAACAGCACCTAACAATATGTCACTTTAATTATAAAAAGGAAAAGAGTTTTTCTGTCTGTGAGACTTGTCTCATCCTTCTGCACTGCAGCTGGTCCAACAAAGCAGCTACTGCAGACTAGTCTGAGTCATCCCTCAAATAAAGGAAAAGAAATTTATTTAAAATACTACAAAGAGTACAAACTTTAAATAGTAACACCGAGCACATCGCAGTGCTTGGATAGCAAGTATATAAATTTGTCTTATTTTTCCTCTTTGGATGGTCTTTCTTGGAAGCAGCAGGATCAGCAAGAAATTACAGACTAAAAAAGGCACATAAAACAAATCTGAGTCCATTAAGTCAACCAGCTGCCTGCTGTAAAAGAAAACAAAAATGATCAAGTCGATGTAGGATTTAAATATTAGAAATCACATAGTGCAGAATCTGTAAGGACAACTTGTTTTCAAGCACATTAGAGTATGGTGAAAGAAACAAGCACACAAGCTGAGATTGTTCTAACCTAAAATGAGACCTGCCCACCTTCAGCATCATACTTTAATATATTGCAAGGCAGCATGGGAAATTATCTCTCCCATAGGGGTCGTTTTTGAACATGCAGATCAGGAAATCCACTGTTTACTGTATCAGAAATCTTCTCAAAATATACACAATGGAAGAATCATATTGTTGCTATAGAATTAGCTTTTCATCTCCCATTTTCTATTGTGATTATTGCAGGACTATTGTTTATGCTTGTAATCAAAGAACATGCAAAATCCATCAGAGATCCAAACAGGATTTATGCCCGGAACTTTCTTGCTGTGAGGCAACACTGCTAACCACTACACCTCCATGCTGCCCCCTTCTTTTAATGTTTAATAAACCTGATCTGATCAGTTCTAGAAAAGGAAAGGAAAATAGAGGAAATATTCCAAGTTTTTATTTCAAGCTGTACTGATTCATATTTTATATTAACAATGGCTCCAGTGGCTTTGAGCTGTTCACTCAGCAGTATTGAGCTCTGCAGAGCGTTTTAGCATCTTTCAGCTGATTGTTTAGGTTTTACAGTCTGTAACTTTTACTGTTTTTGTTCATGCATTATCACTCGCATTAGCATCATTTTCAATAGCTGTATGTATGTGTTTTTGGGGGGAAAGGCTCTAAAAGACCTTCCCAATAGCAAATGCCTGAGAGTGTGAGCAAGAAACGGGACAATTTAGCAGTTAAAGAGTTAAAGATATTTTATTTTTGAGACGTCGATGAAAAACAACAGCAAATTAGTTTGTGTGGGTGTAAATGACTTTGGTAACATGATAGGAAATAATGTGACATTGTGTCACAGTTCTGTTTACTGCTTGTTCTGTCTCCAAATTATTTATTTTCATTGTTTTAAATAATTATAGGAAATTTAATTACAAATAAAAGTAGTAATTCGGCAAAGCAGTATTATATTGTTCGACATATTAGATATTACTGTGTATTAATGTGTAAACAGCATGTTGGTAGAAGTGTTACTAATTTTAAGTAATTATAATAATGTAATAATAATAATGTGTCAATAATGTGTCATAGTATAATGACACAATGTACAATGTATAAAATGTAGTGTATGTAATCTCTTAAAGTGCAAAATAAATGCAGCTGTAAAGAACTGTTATGTAGTAAAACAAAACAATTATTTCCCACTGAAGTTATTTTCCAGCTCTGAAGACAGCACATACAGACATCATATGGATGTTCTGGAACAAGCTTTTTATGTCTAGTTTGCATCGCTTTTTTGCCAGGAGTATTTTTCATAGTTCAAATTTCAGTCACGCTGTCTGGTCTCTTGAGGGGCTTGTTTGCCCCAAGGCCCTGCACACATCCCCTGCTCAATTTTCTGAAGTGCTAATCAAGTAGACAGAAACTGGGCTGAAAAACCAACTAGCTAGTAGGCAGAAAGAGTTCAGCCAAACACCTTCGAGTCCCAGAGCTTTTTCTTTCTTTCATTCCCCTCCTGTTCCCTTTTCCTCAGGCCAGTCCCTCTTACAGCTAAGAGACATGGTGCTCTCAGTCCTGGGTACACTTGACCATGTCCGCCCCACAGGGCTCTATTTGCTGTCCAACTGTTGCAGAGCCGTCCAGCCTTATATCCTAATATCCTCCTTCAATCACTGCTGCTCAACAATGCTCATTTACCGGAAGTTCATTTATCATTTAAGGCTCTCTTTAATTATTTATCCTCCACTGAGCCTCCATTAACATTGACAGTGGTGATCCAAGTGTTTGCCACCTTACAGTAAATGCTAAAAGTTGTCACGCTGTATGTCAGATTGGAGAAAAGACTCAACAATTCACACTGATGGGATGTTTTTCCTTTTCTTCTGGGAATGTCTAGGAAAAGAGTGTCCATATGTGTGTGTGTGTGTGTGTGTGTGTGTGTGTGTGTGTGTGTGTGTGTGTGTGTGTGTGTGTGTGTGTGTGTGTGTGAGGGTGTGTGAGGGTGTGTGTGTGTGTGTGTGTGTGTGTGTTTAAAGGTGTTTTACTTTAGGAATTTTAGGGGGACAGCTTACATGAGGCTTTGTGTATTTAAAAAGCCTTTGTACTCTTGGTACTTTTAAATAGACCACCCAGTTATGGTTGTTATCTATCCAAGACCTTAGGTTTAAGCATCCAGCTCACAAAGCTAATACACCATTTATATGATGTGACTTTAGCCTTCTCTGTAGACTGCTGTCTGTGCATATTTTTTTGTGTCAGAGCAACATGAGCCAAGCGATGTGGTTGAGTGTTGGATTCCCTCCAAGAAGTGTCCCTTTATTGAATTCGAGTCTTTTATTGCACCATCAGTAACCATTAGAGTTTTTTTTATATATTTTATTATACGTCATTAAATGGCTTCATGTAAAGATGCTGCTGTTAACTAGAAATAGCTCAGCTGTGTTAAAAGTTTAATCAAACTGATATTGCTTTTTTCTTAAACTATTTCCAAGACTCTGAAATATTAATTTGTGTGGACTTTAATACATTTTCCTCTTTGTTTGTCATTTAAATTATTTTAAAAGTCCGGTATGAGCAAATTAAGCTTGATCTCTCTGATCACTGCTTTCTTTATACATACACGTTTGATTTTATTACCCAGAGATCTTACTGGGGGATGCGTGTGGAGGCATTGAGAAAAGTAGAGGAGGGGGTGGTTTAATTTTTGTAAAAATCAATAAAGAGTTGAGCACAATGCGTGATTGAAGAGAGGAACTGTATGCAGTACATATCAGAAGGCTTGACTCTACGAGAAGTTGACAAACAAATGTTTTTGTTCAGCTTCTGGCATTTTAATAATGTGGTTCTTCATTTCCAGAGTTATTTTCTGTGATGTTGCTGGTTTTGCTTTCTTTTGCAGTTATTGTGATTTATTTCTTTAGTCGTCTCATTTTGAATCTACTTTGAATGTATTCACCCCTAGACGTTCACTTTGAAAAAATAAGCACAAACATCTCCACATGTTTAAAAGTTACCATCCTATATTAACTTTGCAAAAGTCTGTTCTGTCACAGAAAAAAACAAATGTAGTGACTTCACTATCAACACGTCCTTTTTGGAGTGATTTTTAATAAAATTGATTTTATTTAAAAAGGGGCTTGGAGAAGCTGAACTGATGATGTACTGTAGGAGGAGCAGTTCAGATAAAATATATATCAAAATACTTACCAAAGGCATCATTTATTATTCATTTATGTGGTTGAAAACATTAAGATTGCAATTTTTGCTGCTGTCCAAATTACTTTTTTGGATTTAAGTCTGAGAGTGCAGGGAGTTCAGTGTCTCTGGTGTTTAGGAACGCAGGACAGAAAGGTCTGATGACAAGTTGTGAAAGTTACTCGTGCCTTTGTAAAGTTGGTAATGGAAAAGTCTTCTGTGTAAAGGGGTCAGATGAACAGTACAGTACCTAAGCCAGACTGAAAGCTACAGTGTCACAGGATATCAAGCCCTTTCCTGTCAAGGCCTCTGGCCAAGAATACCACAGTGTGGCCCTGTCACAGGGTTACACCTCGATGGCAAACCTACTTTCAAATGCATACCCAGGGACCAACACAGGTCGGCATTTTGAGCTTGCAGCCTTTCATGTTTAGGTGGGGGATCCAAAGGACCTTGGACTGCTAAAAGCAAATACCAACATTTGCTTCCATGGCTTGGGGCGGGAGAGACATCAGACTGAGATATAGAGTGTGACGGCAGTCTTAAACTGTCTGTAGGCGTAGGATATCCTGGATAGCACAACAGACTAGGCAAAGAGTTTGACACGTCACTGCCCCTGCTATAATACTGATGTCTCCTGCAATGTGTGAAACCTCTATCTGAACTGCAGAAGGAGAGAATGGGTCAACAAAATCTCTCTTTGGGTGAAAAGGCAGGGGTACACCCTGGACAGGTCACCAGTCCATCACAGGGTTATTAAACATTTCTTTTAAATTGATATTGCACACAAGAAAGAAAGATTTCATTCAACAGAATTATTTATGGCTCTGATAATTGGTGTATGGACATAAGGGTGAAATATACCTTTCTTCTTCTATTGAAAGATAAGACACAACTGATTGAACTGTTGGACAAGGGTCTATATTCTAATCTATGTTATAATCTTTTTGTAACTGGAGATAATATAAGAAATAAAAATATTAAAAGTTGCTACTCCTGTTCGAGCCTTTAGGTAATTAACTGTCTATCAAAGCATAAGCAGCATCAGAGCAGACTCACAGGGCTCATCAGCGTCTCACCAGGAAACTGATTCCATCAAACATATGCAGCACATTCCCTTCGTGGTGAGTTACTATGTACAGGTGTTTATGTGGGGGCTCCAGGCTAAAGAAGGCACAACCTTACCCATAAAGCAGATGTCCTCAAAGCTCCCTCCATCATGCCAGGAAGACTTCTAAAAAGCGCTGACTCCCACAGTCAGTTCAGGCACTTAACTCCTGAGGTCACACTGTCATATAAGAACAAAATATCTGATATAAGGTGCCAAGAGTGAAATAGATTGTTGAGTCCATTTAATGCTCATCTTTCACTCAGCTTTACCTATGATCTCCCAGGAGTACCTTGAAGCCATAGCACATCATTGCAGAACACAAACTTTGGATGGGTTTGATATATAAGGGAAAGTGCTGTACGATAAATTTGAAGACCTAATATTGGTTCGATAAGCTTATGCACTTCAATGACAGCACACCATTCCTTCCCTCCTTTAAGAAATACACTTCTAATTTTGTGGTGTGTGATAGATATTTGGAGGTGACTTTTTGGTGCAGAGAACAGTAGTTTTTTGTGAAAACTGGGCTGCAGTTATGAAACTCTCTCCCTTTGATATAAGCCTAGGATATAAAGCTCTGAGGTAAAGTAAGCTGCAAAGTATGGTAACACTCACAAGCAGAGCAAGTGAGTTGTCGAGGTCATTGTTAAGCCCCATAGTATGGGCTCCACAACAATACATTTAACAGAGAAAAGCGCACAACACTTAAAAGAATTGAGCACACATGGGAAAACTCTTTAAAGTACTACGATTTCTCAGCTGTTCGGTTTCAGGACAAATGTGTTCAAAAAGAAAAGAAAACAGAAACCTCATTAATATCCTGTCTTACACAAATGGAGTCTTGTCTCCCCTACAGTCAAAACGTCATCCTTCTGTTTTACACACTTCATTTTCTGGTTTTCTGTTTTAATGATGCCTCCTGCATGTTATGTGTTGGAAGGTTGAAGACTTAATCTACAGGGCCACATTGTTGCAGAGTGAGCAGCCTGTTTGTTGGCAGCGACTCTGTCTGTCAGTGCGATTTCTGCTGAGTTTGTTCTACTGGTGGGAATCAGAGGCAGCAGGAGAGCAGGAAGATAGAGACTTCAGAACCTTGGACGGGCAACCAGCCATACAAAATGGGGAAAGCAGTCTGCAGGACCTTGAGGGAAAGCCCCGATAAGAATGTTGTGTTATCATAAATCCCACAACTGAATTATTCATGCATGGCAATAATGTTCTATCTCTTATTTGATTCACAGTAGAGTGTGGGCGTGAAAACAGTTCTTTGAAGTTTGGAAATGTTGGCCGTCGGCTCAGGAAACGAGTTAAAATCTTTTTTTTTTCTTTTGCATTACCAGTCAATACTACTGTAGCCTGCTTTAATTACAACAGACAGCTCACTCCCATTATCTCACATTCACTCAGGACAGATGTTTTTTTTCTCTCTCTAACATGCAGACAATACACAGTGACAGCCACTTAGACAGGCAAAGATTTATTATTTGTATTACGTTACATTATTATTGAAGCATTGTTGGACTATGTGATTAGATTTTAAAGGTACTATCAAGTAAACAATTACAACACAACAGCTTGATTGATAGTATCATATCTATTGTTTGTATTGTTACATTAATGATGCTAATGAGGCTAAATAGCCTTTGAAGTTGTTATTCTTAAGATTTTAGTCCTGATTGATTTGGCCGCATCTCTGGTTAATTGTGACACCAGCAACTGAATTATAATACTACACATCCCAGAACTCTGGGTGCGACAGACATGTCTTTGAACAGAATAACATCTGAATTACGTTAAAGGTTGCTCCTTTGTCTTTCATTACTCTGAAATACTGAAAACTGGCAAAAGATCACTGATCCACTGTGCTGACATGTGTGTCGTGCACCCTGTGGCTGACTTGCCAGGGGACTTTTTTTTTATGTGACACAGCAGCAGTAAGAAATGCCTGTTTTGCATTTGCAGGAAGTTAATAAATCTGTGACACAGTGTAAAAAGAGAAGAATAAACAGTGGGGCTGATATCAATGAAATAAGCTTATACTGGATTATCCCTGTGTGTTTTAAATCTACTGTGGAAATGGCAGGCTCGGGCTCTAACAATGTATTCTAGTGCAGTATATATAGGTAATTACTGAATGTAAATACAGTGAATGACTACTACAGGAAAAATACCAACCATAAATATATATAAATGAGGTTCAATTGTGTAAGAATGTATTACTGCTTTAAGTTTACTGTCCTTGCATTTACACCAAGCACTTTATGATGACATGGAAGCAGCTCAGCTATACTGGTGTGTATTGGGTTTGAGCTTGTTGTTGTTCCTTATTGTAATTTAATGTTTCAGAAAGGATTATGTAGTCAGTGCCCCGTACTATCAGCATATGTAACGTCTGCCCTGTAGAGTTGTGTATTACAGCCCAACAACCAATTTTATTCAGTTTTATTCAGCTATCATCATTATTTAAAAGTAACAATAAAAGCCCATAAAAGTGTCTTACAGCAAGTTGCTTTGACTGGTGAGACACTTCTTTCTTAACCTCAAAGGTCTCTCCTCTGAGCTTAAAGGCATTTGAGATCAAAGGGGGCTTAATAATAAAGAATTTCAGGTTAATTTCACCATAAACCTCATTCAGTCATTTTATTGCTCAACGAAAATTGCTTCCCATTCTTGAAGTGTGGTGAATTAATTTTACCAAGTTTTTTAAGCAAGTAAAATGTGTGAAATGTGAGAAATTTCATTTAGCCAAACGCATCTCTCCATTGATTTGTCAAGGAAAGGAAATGATAGTAATAGTCATGGCTTTATCTTGGATAAACTGAGACTGAAACGTTATGTCTTAATTGGTAGGTTTATTGAACAGACTGTTTATTGTTCTGTATTTTTACCACTACTTCCCGTGTCTGGTGTCAGAAGAGTGCATTCTCTTTCTTCTAACCTCTTCCCCTTTATTTTCCAAAGCAGGATCTGTGCTGTGACATGCAATACTCATAGCTCTCATTATAGTCTGAGTGTAGTCTGAGCCTGCATCTGTTCTCATGACAGTCAGGCTACGAGTGTGTGCATAGCCTATGATTCCATGCCTTAATATGCAGCTCCAGAGGACTGTATTCTTGAGGGTTAGAAAACAGATGGAAAGCCAAAGAATCTGACTCACTGGGAAAATAAAAGATTCACGGTACAAATGCAAGATCGTATCGCATGTAGACATCCGAATTATGCCAAATACATGAAATCAGTGGATCAATGTGGATCACATGTGCACCTTCATCCTGCTGCAGAAGCAAAGAAGATTTTGTTTGCCTCTAAGAGGGAAGTTTATATCTACAGCTTATAGGTAGGAGCTCAGACTCCCTCCATGGGGGGTGGCCAAAGAGGTCTGATATAGCTTTACAGAGTGAAATGAGAAAAAGCTGGAAAATTCACTGCATCTGCTGCATGGTGATTTTAGATCAATTACTGCGTTGGATAGGGGGAGTTATCCAATTACTCCAATGTCACCAAACAACCTTCACAAATCGCATCGAATAATAGTCTATTGGTATCGATTCTGCTGTGTATGGAGTTTTGATAATGCTTTTTAAATGTGTTTATTTGTCTCTGTGTGAACAGCCGTCTCCTAGAGAAACAGGAGAGAGATCGCATATAGGAAATGACACAGTTATACATGCTAAGCCCTATAAGAGGAAAAGATGAGCACATGGCCAAGATTTGAGCACAGCAATAAGGGGCAAGGGCTAACTTGATTGCACTTCCAACAGGTTGGGAGATTCACTAAGAGAACAATTAAATAAAGAATATTCAAATTTTGTGCAGCAGACACTGAGATATCCTGATTTTTAGTCCCTGTTTCTAGATTCAAAAATGCTTTTAGCTCATTTAAGTTTGTGTTCACATAAACTTTTTATCCTCTAAGAAACTACCATACCAACTACTACCTAGTGATAAGAGTTTCAGATCAAATAAATGCAAATGTCACCTTTGTGTCAGACATTTAGCCTGGAGTTCACACAAAGGAGTTGAATCAGTAGGCAGCTGTGTTTTTTTCCAAGTGATCAGGTTGAGGCTTTCTCCTCAATAATAAATTACTTGAAGGCTCTGCTGGACAGAGTGCTGGGCAGTGGGATGGATATAGGCGTGTGGGCAGTATAAAGATCTGTAGATGATGGTGCATTTCTCAGATCTTATGGACAGGACATGCTGTGGATTAGATTTTATCTGCACTCCTCCAAAGCAGTCTTCAATACAACACCAGTTTACTTTAATTTACTTTTTACTTTATTGTTTTGGATTCATTTCCGAGGTAAAGTTAGATAAACATCATCAGGATATGGCTTCTAAAACCATTACACTTTGTAATCTGTAGCTATTAAAAATCCTATGACCTGGTGCTTTCCATCAGCATGACTCTCCTGCTTTGCATTTGGTTGGAACAAAAGAATAGAGCCGTTTCTATGTGACATCTTTATTTCCATCCACTATATTGATAGAAATGACACAGTTAACAGCTCCCCATTTAAGTCAAGCATGCAATTAAAAACCATTAAGTTTTATAGATTTTTTCCATCCACTTATTGGTTTCCTGCAATTTTTGAACGGATGGCATAGACTTCCAGTTTAAAATAACAAACATGGTAAGCATCAGCTTGGTAACACGAGCAATGTGAGCATGTTAGCACTTCTCTCAAAGCAATGGTGTTCCTAAGTAAAGCCTTATGGAGCTGCCAGCATGGCTGTAGCTTCTTATTAGGCTTCTTGAAATCACAGTATGCATGTTTTCTCCAGACTTAACGTCCACTATATATAGGGCTAACTTTTTTAGAAAGCTGCATGCTTTTGGACTTTGCTGTTGGATGATTGCGTAACTAGAAATATCAGGCTCCGCTCTTTTGACATGATCCCACTTACATTTTCGCATGATAATGTGACAGCTCACATGGGCCAACAGAATGTATTTTAATCTCAGTTTATTCCCTGGGTGTTTCACTGGTGGCTTCAGCAAGAAGCAGGGAGATGTCAGTTTGCACCCAGTAAATAAAAATTATTTAAGGTGATAACACCTATAAGAATGATGAGTTCACACATTTTTCAATATGAGGTTCAGCCTCTTTTGTAATTGCTTGTTAATGTGACAGCGTGGTCAAATAGTTGCTCGAGAGGATCCTAGCTAAATATATAACACTAAGTCAAGCTTCCGCTTTGATTATCTTCTGCATGTTCTTTGTTATACTTGACATCTGACTCAGTATTCGTTATGTTTGCTAAACATGCCTGTCAAGCCATTTGGAGTCTCCTTCTAAGTAGCTAAAGCCAAACAACCATTAACCATTTCTAATCCTCAAACTATGGCCAAATATATTCCCCATCTTCCCATCCGCTTTAGCACTGCAGCATGAAAGTTAATAACCGGAAAGTCATTGCTGGAATTCAATGATATGTTTATGGTGATAAGGACCTATTAGATTGGTGTGAGAGGGTAAATGAGGTGACGGGAAATAAGCTGCTTTGTGACTACGCATCGGGCTGAAGAGAAGGAGCTGTGTCATTGAGGTGACAGTGTGCAGACAAGATAATGAAAACTCCAATAATATCTAAGAGAGGAAGAGCAGCACAATAAATCTGTAATCTGTGCCCCAAGATGTGATGACCCATTACCCACATAAAGATAACATCTGGTCCCCACATTCCTTCCTGGCATAGGATAATAGACCATTTTACATTTTTACTTTCTTATGCATTTCTAATCCCTGGACCCAGACAGTTCAAGTCACCCTAGTAATCATCCCTACAGCCACATATAGGCAATCTTTTAATCTTCTCCAACACCAAACTTCAAAAACTTAACAAGGCTCATTTCATGTAAGTATGCACAGCTGTTTCCTGTGCAGGCCTTTAATGACCTGAATTTACCAGTGAGCTGAGACTGAGTTCCTAATTGGCTTTCAGTATTCACTTTTGTATTTTTCCATATAATGCAGACCATTCCATAAAACAGCCTGATGGTATAGGCAATTACTGCAACCATCTTGTAACTAATCTAGAAATTGAAATTCCACTTTAAAATTGTCAACTTTCCTCTATGATGAAAGAAACTGTGTGTTTTGGAATGAATCTATTCTCTCTCACTTATCTCTCTCTACTCAAATCAATCACAGGTCTGAGGAATAAGAAAATAATTTTAGAAGTCCATTCAGCATTTTGACAGACAGTAGCACACTCCAAAATGCTTTCTTTCTTAGATCACAGCTATTCGTGCACCTGTCTGATTTCTTTCTTACACTGCCTTCAGCAATAAACTGAATACCTGAAAAAACATACAGCATTGTAGGTAAAAATAGAAAACTACTTGCAAAGACAAAGTACAACCAAAAGAGGCAGTCTCACATTCTTAAAGGTGAACTCTGAAAAATGTTTGTTCTATATTGTGCGCTTTTGTTTGCTTAACAAGTCAACGCACATTAACTAATAAACTGATTTCTACCCTTGATGAGAACAGAATTCAGCCTGCAGCTGGAGAGGTAACAACCTTGCAGCTTTACTGTACCATGTGATGAACCTTGTGGATGTCTTCACAAAGTGGCTGTATAAATACACAACTTTGCAACATCATATTGATAAAGAGGTATTTCATCTCATCTAGAATTAACAGAAGTTCATAAGCTTTGGCTGCATGCTTGGCACAGCCGGCAGACTGAGATATTCTGTTCACATATCTGGGTCAAACATCCCACTGAAAAACTACTTAAATTGCCTTTTCTATAAGAAAGACTGCTTTCATTTGTCTTCTCAGTTCCCTCTCAGTTTCCAACACAAGGGGTTATGAATTTGAGTTACACAAAATACACAAGCAACCATACTGTATTTAATCAAGGTTTGATTACAGGCCTGGATTAGGAACATTAATAGCTTTAAGCACCTACTGATCCTCCCATCACCTTGAATCCATTGTATAAGCTGCATTAGAGATAATTCTAGCACATTTCCTTCCATATAACCAAACTGTCATTTAAAAAGAAAAATAATGATTATGAACTCAACAAATGAACTTTCACTCTCTGTGCCAAGCTAAGTTAACCAACTGTGGCTTCATATTTATCAGACATGAGAGTGATATAAATGTTGTCATCTAACTAACATGTAACGCAAGAAAGCAAAAAGGGTATTTCTATTTCATTTTCTATTTCATTTTGAAAATAAAAGATAAATGTGTGCTGCTTTTTCTCTGAATTTGTTAAAGCAAAGCACTGCCTCACTTTGACAGTGCTTAGGTTTGACAGTGGTCAAGAAACAAAGATCCTGACATTTAAAGCTCACCCACAAGATAAAGTCTGTGGGTGCGTGCTGTTTTTCTGTTTGGGCCTTCAGGGCAGTGTTTGCAAAGCAATCCCTTCCCTGTTCTTGTTCTGCTCTGTCTGTAAAATCAGATATGTCGGTTTCCTGTGCTGCCGCAAAGTGACCATAAGCAGAATAGTGAGGGGGATCTGTGACATCTTACGGACAGAGTTGAGGTCAGACCATGGCCTGCTGACACTCAAGAGGCACTGCATGCTTCCTGTCACAGCTGAGTGCATGCTGAAGGTTAACTTAATGTAAGCAACTTAATGACCATTTTATCTGGCAACAAGCTCCAGCATCTTCTATTGGATCTCAGGCAACTGGCAGCTTGGATAAATGTATCATATCTGCAGCACAGTGTGGGTGAGATTAGCAAAAAAGCATCATCCTACGCTGACAGCATCTCACTAACAATTATTTTGTTCTGTGTTAGAAATTATTTCAATGCCATATCTGATACTTTTGAAAAGAGTATTCACTGTTAGGTCTGTCACAGACTTTTTTAAAAACAAAAAAGTACAGAAGCTAAAAACGTGCAACTTATCAGCCCATTTCAAAAAGCACCGTAGTGCTACCTATAAGAAGAGGATTTTCTTTACAAGCAGCACCACAACTTGACATTTCCATCTTGCCTAAAATCAGCTGACATTTTCTGGCTTTGGAGAAATGTGCAGTCGGATGCTAGATGGTTTACTTAGCTTTTCATGTGTGCGAAAAGGTTTCCGCCCTTTGTCAGAAAACACTATAGTGGTGACACAGGCATGATTCCAAAATTCTCACCCAACACTGCAGAAACTTGGTTTCTATGCTCCTCTGACGTTAATTGGCAATGACAAAGATGCTACTTTGACTAGTGTTAACACTGATGATAGCTCAGTGAAAACTAAAACATATCATTGTTGACTCACCACCCAACAAAAATTAAAAACTTGTGCGACACAAAGGAATTTTATTCCTCCGATTTAGGTCTTATCCCATTATAAAGACGGCTGAGCAGGATGCTGCGTTTGCCTTGACAGCTTATGTTTAATAATGCAGCCCAATCTTGGATGGGCAAGACAAAGTGAGAAGGGACACACATAAACAGTCCTCTCGTTACCTCACATTACCATAGTAACATCATTGCATATCTGGTCAGAGTTGCAGATACTGTTACAGGCATCACCCCATTTCAAAAATGACATTTCAGGACAAACATTTCTTATTAGGGGTTTTTCTGTAATGCTATGATAAATGGACACCTTCTCAATTTTTAACTAGCCAAAGTTTGGGTTCTCTTTTGGGTCGTCTTTGTTCAAAGGACTGGGGGAAAAACCATCAAACATAACCCATTTTAGATATCTGGGTTACTAGTAGAGAAAACATGTGCTAGTAAGGCAGCTAAAGCAGAAAATAATCAGCTAAGTTTAAAAAGACTCATTAGGAAGAGCTTTTTCTGTGAAAAATACATTAACAAGCATCGAGTTCCACCCTGCTCTTCTTTTTATTCTGGGAAATCTAAATGCAAAATGATTCCTTTCAGCAAAGACTCCCATCTGAATATATTAAGAAAAGGGACGGAAAGAGAGCACGCTGGCAGGTGAATTTCCTGCTTCAACCTAAATGGGAATTTTAATGGCAGCAGAACATTTCACCTAATGTTGGCTTTGGTCCAGAGTTGTCTTTTGTAAAGCTACCTGGCCGTGCAGCAAGACTTGGTCAATTGTCACAGGAGATGCTGCAGGTCTATAGGACTCGTGGAGGCTTTTGTCTTTCCTGCGTTTGTCTGTTCTCTGTAGCTGACATTCATGGAAATGGATTTCATAGCTCAGTCTCTCTTGTCTGTCTAGGCTGTATTGTCCAGAATGGAAACACAATAAGTGTCAGGAGAATATGCTCGTACATTCTTCAGAGATCAATGGAGCTGCACCGGTGCCACTGAATGGATGAGAAACAGGAATACGCTTTATGAGGAGTTCACGTACTGTGAGCTCAAAATGAGCTTCAAAGTTGGCACATGATGTCTTGCCTGATTTGCATACTTTATGTTCTAATACGAATTCATCAACTCATTCCATCATTTTTACATTTCCCTGGGCTGTCTTTCTCTTTTATTCTCTCCTGTCATTCTCCGCTATGTATGTCCCTTCAGTATACTGCTCTTAGTCCGGAGCTGTAGATGTTGGAGAAAAGAAAATAGAGGGGTGATTCTTTGCAGCTCAAACTTCAATGTGCTCTGCATAGGGGGAGTTTCAATAAAAAGGTAGCAAAAGCAGTGTTTACTTGACTGGTCAGGAACATCAGTGTTATTCATGTGCTAATATACTTAGTACATTAAATGAGCTAAGTTCCTTGAAACCTCTATTCAAGGATGCATGCTTTCTTGGTAATAAAGGATCTGTGTTAAAGAATCTTTCTTTTCAGTCAAAGCCTCCAAATGGGATTTTCATATTATATCTTTAGGTGGTGAAGTCATACTTGGTTTTCTTGACTTGTTTTTGGAATTTGAGCAAATTGAAGTCACCAGAGAAGGTGAACTATCCGTCAGGGTGTTTATGTAATATTATCAAGGATTTTCCATCCAAATTTGTAAACCCCAAAGACCCCAAGCAGTGCAATTCAAAGCACATACAGTCAGACCGATGGTTGTTAAATAAAGTATTTCACTGCTATAAGCAGAGTTATATTGGATTATTGGACCACTTGACCTGACTTAACATCTCTATCTGTTTGGGTTAAAGTGATCAAGATCAGTCCTGGATACAAAATGGTGTGGTTGTAGTTTCTGCTTTTTTGTTTTCCTTCCATCAAAGGCAACATCACCAGTAAATTGTAATTGAATTTTAAGCTTTTTGAGCTAAAGGACTTGTGACTTTCAGTGTTCTTCAATTTCACCTCACTTACAATATACTGCTTAAATTTATATTATTGATATTTAATCTCTATCCCAATTTAAACAAAGAAATAATCATAATACCTGAGTTGAATCAAAGTGCAGGAAATTATACACCAATTGTGCCTTAATGAAGAATATAATCCATGAGATATAATAGCTTCAATTTGCTAAGCTTGCACAACCTTAATGAGCTCAGCAGCATATCTGCAGCCCTCAGTGTGTTGAAGTGTGATTCGTAGTATGAGGTGTACAGAGAGCTTTTGGGGGAGAATGAGATGTGCCTTGGATTGATCTGCTGTACTGTATCAGGGCATATGGCAATCTTTCCAGCCGATTACAAATAGACAGGACCTTCAAATTGTGTCTGACTGCTCACCAGAGACCAATCACTGTGCGCAGAGACTGAAGGCGACTGTAATATGTGTGTGAAATGAGAAACTTAACAGTAATGCTACACGCAGTTTTCCTGATGAATGAGGCCCCCTTTAAACTCATGTTAAAAGGGTGGGCTTTGATAGACCGGAAAGTTAACCCTTTTCTTTCACCCCCACTGAAGATATCTCTGCATTAGCACCTCTTTGTGAACCACTTCACTGAAAGCAGACATCAACAGCGAGCTCAATAAAACAGCAGAAAAACGTGCTTTGGTTTAAAGTCAAAAGTTGAGAATACTTTTTTTAAACATGTATATATACAGTTCATGTTGAACTATGAAAACATATTCATCTGTTTCTTTGACTTGTGTCTAGTTAATGTCTTTATCATCACAAGTGAGGAAAGCAGATGTGACTCTGCCAGAGGTGCCAACTCACATACACACTGTGTTCTGCTGGCATCATGCAACCCCCACACACACTATTCATACTCATGTGCAGCACAACACCACTAAGCACCACAGTGGTCAGCATATGGCTGTAATTTCTTTCTTCTGAGCATCTCAAGTGTCCCTAAGCACTTCTCATTAATTTGACAGTATGGTCCAAATAATACCGCATGTCTGCAAAGAGTGAAGTAACCAGCATGTTACCTCTGCTAGAACAATGACTATGTTACGAGATTTGATTAACTCATGTTATATAATCAAACTGTAGGAGAAGCCTAGCAGAGGTTTAAGAAGTTATTTCCCCATTTAGTGGTAAAAAAAAAATATCTGGTAGCTCTGACAATTCTTGAAGAGAGGTACAAAGCAACTCTGGTCTCACTAGTCATCACACTCACTTTGCCAAAGGACCAATGCCCTTCAAGTTCTCTGTTTAAACAAGAACATGTGTGACCACAATTTGTATGGTGTGTGCAGTGATTCAAAAAAGTGCTGTTTTTAGATTGTTAAGGCTTACGCATAAAGAATGTCAGACTCTGATTGTGTGGAGGTGGCACACAAAACAATGTTACAAGTCTAAAACAATAGCTAGCACCTAAAAATAAAGATCTGCTCGGAAACTGCATTTGTGTTTCCTCCCTCTGGCGTTATGAAAGATCCATGGTTTTCAGTCAAACATCTATGAAAAATAAGACAGTGTTGCCTAATAAATGATGTAGGTGAGTAGCAAGATGCATTACAATATATGTACACTCTCTACTGTGTGTATCAGCTGCCTCCAGTGGTAGGAGATGTCCTCCAATTTCTCCAAATCACCAGCTGTAGCTCCAGACCTTCTCTTGACATCAGGATGCAGTGATTGCTTTGATTTTGTGAGAGGATGCCAGTTAAGTGACAAAAGGGTGCTTGGATAATTTGGTTTCTTCTCTAATATTCAACAAAGGTGAGATGGTGGTTTATAAAGTGTCAGGCTGCTGTCTTGTGAAAGCATCAATGGAGTCTCAGTGTCATAATGTAAGCACCCACCCACTCACACTTACAGAAGGAGGAGGTTCAAACAGCAGTGTAGAGCAAATAAGAGACAAAGATAAAAGAGAAGGGCAGAGAAAAACAGGGGAGAGAGAGAGGGGGAATTGTTTTTTTTTTTTTTAAATATTCCACCAAAAAATGCAGGCAGCCTGCCATCTATTGGCTGGATCACAATGTGCAAATGTAGTTTAATATCCCACATTTAGCTGTAGCGTCCTTGTCAAACACTAGGTGGTATTGCATTCCACAACTTCATTTATTTTTCATTTGTATCCATCTGTCACCAAATTATTCAGAAGCATGGAAATGATTCTGACATTTTGAGAAGGCAGGCAACATGTAGGATTACTGGAGATTTACTTTTCATATCGAAGTCAACAATTTCCCCCTTTTAAGAATTACCCTTCATTCATACAAACAAACATTTTCAGTCTTTCCTTTCTTTTCTCATTTTCAGATAAAGCACATTGGGGTTTTGCTGTATAGAAGACCTCATTATGGTAAAATGTATCAGGATAAGGAAAATTGAGCTATGGACTGAAGGCTTTTGAAACTGTATTATGCTTACAATCATCAGTACTGACAACACCAAAGTATGTTCCATTCATCCATCCATTATCTATACCCACTTATTCCTTAACCAGGGTCACATTGATCTGCTGGAGCCTATCCCAGCTCTCTTTGGGTGGAAGGCAGGGGTACAGCCTGGACAGGTCACCAGTCCATCACAGCCAAAGTATGTTGCTATTGCTAAATACTGGAAGATGAAATGCTCTTAGGTGTACAGGTCACCTAAGATTAACACTTTGATTTTTTACACTCATGGCATCCTTTGCAGTGATTACAACGCATCCCGTGCAATTGCAACAGACCAAATGCTGAGTTCAGTTATCACATATTTCTTCATTGTGTCTCTACCTGAGCTATTGTGTTTTACTGCGCTATTGAAAGTCTAAACAAACAGTTTAAAGCAAAGTTGGACCTGGTAACAATAATTTGATAGAGGAGAATGTTTTCCTGAAATGGAATTGCTATTACATGAGATTACTGGCAAACATTTGACAAAATCAGGAAGTGTTTTTATTTTTTTGATCAGTGTCACACGTGTTACCTAAGCCTCCTGAGCATGTTGAGTCAAGTCATCTTTATTTGAGCCCTTAGTCACAGTTACAGAAAATGTGTTTCATAACGTGCATTATGAGCACAATGAATGTAATATGTGATTAGATACTGAATCACGACTAACATGGAGTTGTTGCCAACACAGGTGTTGTCAACCTGAAAGTTTGCTAGTTTACAGTTTTAGATTAATAGAGTTGCATGAGGTGTTTGTAAGAATTGTTAATGATGGTTAGCATTGGTAACACATGACAGTATCCTGCTGATCACTCTGTACAGGTACTGGGTCAATTTATATCTGTTTTTCTTAAACATATGGTGTTATTTCAGGAAAAAAAATTGTGCTTAACCTTTTTGACTGAAGTGCTACAACTTTACATATAAGCTTATGTTAAAGGAAAATATGAAAACAATATCATCTATGGTCAGAATTTTCCCCGTGGAAGTATGATATGATTGACAGTTTTATAAAACCCATTCTCAAAATATAACAAACAGGAAAATGTAGTACATGTAACTACAGCAATGCCAGGTGTACAGATTCATAAATTTATGTTTTAAAGTGTAGGTTTTTAGTAGTATCTCTAAGACCTATATTATGCTCCCAAATGCTCTTAACATTTCGTCAGTGTGTGTAACAGCTAAGTCTGTCCTAAGTCTTTGCAGGTAAATATGTAAAACGTGTTTAGCATTGTGTTACTAGGCCTGATTGATAGTGAGACGTCCCACCCAAGAAGCAGGGACTTGCTGCCCCCTATCAGCAGCCACATGCCCCGCCCCGCTCTATCAGCATCTCCAGTCGGCGCAGAGGAGCTGGGAGTCTGGAGGAGCAGGCAGCGCAGAGTCCAGCGGCTCCCGCGTTCGTCCGACACTAAGCTAAAGCTGCTCCCCAGGCAGTGGAGGTGATGATGGCGGCGGCTGTAGAGAGAGGAGGCGTCCGAGCCGCTTTCCTGAACCCGAGCAGCGGCGGCGGCGGTAGTGGACCGGCACCGATAACCCTCCCGACCGGAGCGTTAACCGGGGCTGTGGTCCTGGGCTCGGGCTCCGGCAGCATGCCCGTACCCATGAACCTCTTTGCGACCTGGGAGATAGACCGATCATCCCCAAGCTGCGTTCCGAGGTAACGGTCATATTGTTGTGTTCGCGAAAAATACCACAAACCACAATGTTTACAAAGCAGCACATCGTAGTAAATATGGGGCTGACAAACAACGCCCTGTTGAGCTGTAACGGTAGAGTCCAAAACACCGCTGGCTAACAGCTAACTAGCCAGGCGGCTAATGCTAACGCTAACTAGCAAATGTCTCTGGTGTCTCTCATGTTCGGCTGTACTCGGGTTTTATCTGTGTAAATAAAGATGCACTCTGCTGAATGGCCGATGTTAAATGGTCAAATCGGCCTCAGTACCTTAGACGTGGTCTCCGACTTGGAGCTGGCTTTGGGGACCAGTCGGTTTTATTTTCGACTTTTATTATAACGTTAGTTAACTGTTGGCTAACAAAAGTTCAGCTAACTAGTTTATCAGCTTGTAGGGTTGCTGCTGCTTAGCCCCTGCTTTGTGGCGACCTCGTTAAACACTGCGAGGATATTACATATTCTGCTTTCCCTGTAGACCTGTGCTGGAGCCGGTTCACAGAGTGCATGCCACCTAATATCAACCTAACTATTTATAAATACATGGGTGACATGGATGTCGCAGCATAGCCTACATCCTTCTCAGCCTTCTGTCTGCAGCTGGCTGGTCATCTGAAATCCACCTCCTTCTGTAGTTTACAGAAAAACATATTTTTTGGGCTGTTGTGTGTTTATGTTGATATACCCCGGTGCGTCTCTGCGTTGAACAAGTGATCGCATACGGCCATAATAAGCAGCTCGTAGCTGACATAGCAGCTGGCACAGGGAGTCAACTGTTTTGATTGTCACTTTGTGTATTCAGATTTACTCCCAGTCACCCGCATTGTCTTCATGTTATTCCGATGATACCGTTTAATGTCGAGTGTTGCAGTATTATTCAGTAATACTCTGCATTAGTATTCATCGTCAGTGAGCAGGCATTGCTTCCACCTGACCAGAAACCTCTCGGGAGCTGTGGGCACATTAATCAGCTTTGACCTAGATCTGTTCCCCTGGCTGGGAGGGAAGTGGGCTTTGCAAGGGGAGGGTTTCCTCCACAGTGGATGTGCATGTGTGTGTGTTTGCCTGCTGCTTCTTCGGTGCCTGCATGAGTATGTAAGTGTGAAAGGACTCATAGCATGTGGAAAACATGGGTCATTTACAATGATGGTTATCTCTGTTCAGATCTCTGTTTAAATGTTATTTGGTTTTGTCTGTGGGCTCTTGGCTCATTTGAAGCCAACTAGAATGATTCGTTTTTGAAGTATCAGTGTTGCGTTTTAATCGGGCACCTCACTGCCCTTACTTCCGAAAATAGGATTGTAATACTTTTCATTTTAGCATTTCAATGGATAGTTAGGTTTTGTGACCTGCATTTTGTATTTTCCACAACAAAAACTGTTAAATGATTCATTTTTGTTTATGATACCTAAGGTTTTAGAGCTCTTTCCTGTTGGTGCAAACAGCTAAGATGTATTACTGTGCAAGTATGTACATGTGTTGTTTTCTGACTTATGAATGTGTTTGAGCATGCTCCTAATGTATGTAGCCTTTATGTTTTAAACCTACAGGCTTGCAGAAAAAGCAGGGGACATGTCAGTGCACTTAAAGAGAAAGGACATACATTACTCATTGATTTCACATAACTCTGCTTCTGTTTGCAATATGCTTTGTGTCTATAGACAGTACAGCTTGCTGTATTAAAATGAATAAGGATGAGAATAAAGTGAATTTAATTTATTGAGTGAATTTTAATTTAATGAGGCATAAATGTAAAACAGTCGATGTTCAGCCTAAGTCTTCTCTAGCTGCTAGACATGGGTTTGTTGACGTCTGAGATGAATTGTTAGATATGTAATGGAGTAGAAGTTGACTTAGATATTGGCGTATGGCACAACAGTTTATTTAGGCTCCAAAGTGTAATGGTAGATTGAACTTAAAGTGGGTAGCAATCTGGTGTGAAAGGTCTTGCACGGAGCCCAACCCAACGTTTGTTATGGGGATTCTGTCTTGGCTTTCTTTCAGGGCCTCGGCCTTTCTGCATGCAGCTGTTTGCTCCGCCACTAGCCTGTAGCAAATGCAAGAGTCCAATCAAATGGCACAGTTTCAAATTAGAGCATGGGGCTGTTAGCAATTGGCTGTTTTTATGGTGGTACTCTAAAACATCACACACAGCTGTTGTTTGTAAATAATTTCAAGATGTTGGATTTAAAAAATTGATCCTCCAGTGCCTGCAGCCCTACTGAAAGCCTTTAGGGAAAGTTTTTCATTCACAACGGAAAATATGATATCAGCTCTCATTAGAGATGGGCTTCGTTGGCATTTTATTGAATCCATATACAGTTTTCAAACTTTTCTTTCCTCTCTACCTTTAGTTTTTACGTGCTTGTCGACTATTGCACAAGATCAATCCAGATTCCCAGAAATATTTAGTATATCTGTTTTTTGGACAAGGAGCTGTTTGCTCTTGCACTAGTTGTTATCAGTTTGCTCTCTCGATGTAACTCTAAGGTGACACATACCATTTTCTTGCTGTGTGAGATAGAATCTTTGACTGGTTTCTACCTGCCAGATGAGTGTTGTTGCAGATTCCTCCTTAGCAGGGCTGTTCGAACAGTTGGACAAGCATTGTTTTTATTTCTACATTGCCGTGCCTGCCAGTCTGCCACCCTCAAATGTTTATTATACCATGAGGCATTGGCACTGCAGCATAGTTTTTGTCAGCAGATTTTTTATTTTTTATTTTTTGTATTTCTTCTACAGTAACTAAAAACCTCTTGAGGGTGCAGTGGCAGCAAAGAGATCCCACCCTTTTTCTCATTTTGCCCCCAATAAATAGCTGGCCAGTGCTTTGGTGATGTTGCTGAGTAACCAAAGATAGCTAAGGGGTAAAGGGCTAAGCAAGACTCCTAAAATGCTTTTCACTGTGTAGGTACAGTGGTTTTATTTTCCCGTGTTGTTTTCCTTTTGTGACAGACATGTGGGAATAATATGCTTGAGGGGTGTACACATGATTAGATAGTGTGTGCCAAGTATATTTCCCTATCACTGTTACTATAAGAAGTGGTGAGAGTCAATGACTTGACAGTAAATACTGTCAACTACTACTGTTTGTTGAGGGACCAATTTCGTATTTGCAGAAGAGACATTAATGCAGAGGTTAGAGCGGTGCAATGTTTATCTACTACTAATAAAGATTGTTTAATAGCATCAGAGAGTTGGCTTCAGATTTTTTAAATTTATTTTATTTATTTTTTTTTTTGTAACCTGGGATTGCCTGTGACGTTCAGTTGTAGGCATCTGTTTCCAATGTGGGGGCTTTCCAAAGAAGTACCACTTATTTGGGTCGTAAAAAATGCAAACTGTTTTCAAGATCTGGTGATACTGTTAGCATGACATTTTATGGGATATTTCCACTCCAAATATGTAGCCTTTTAAGTTCCACTATCTGAGGTAAAAGAGGTGAAGATAGCTTAAAGATGTACCCACTAGCTACAAAACAACCTATTTCCTCTTTTCCACTGACGTTTATCTCAGCTGAACAGAGCATCCTTCTCTCTGGCTGTTTGATTCATGTCAGTCTCAGGATGACCATATCCTTTCGTGAGTGGCAGAGCCTTATCTCAGTAGTGTGCTTTGAAGGCTCTGGTCAAATGTTTGCCTCTTCTCCCCCAGTCCCATATACTATTTTGATGTGTGTTGTGTATGCCAGCAAATAAAGATGATAAACAAAAACAATCTCAGTCTTGGATTGGGATGACAGTATTGCGTCTTTTTTGATCTAGGTCGGTGGCAATGAAGCTGTTAACTATGAGACTTTACGTATCTCTTATGCTGTGGTTCGTGCAGGCATTTATTGTATCCAGAAGTTTGAATTGTTAGTGTGCAATCTCTCTGACCTTAATCTTTTTTGATTTAATGTGTGCTTCTCTGTATGATCATTGAAACCAGGGTAGAAAGGCGGCCTGTCTGGCAGATAATATGAGCTTACTTTATCCTTTCACCTCCATGATAACCCCCCTGCCCCAATCTCAAGGCTTGGATATTGTTTCTTCTAGCAGTGGAGCTGCAGTAATCTGATTTCATAACAGGAAAAGAAGAGCTAGTAATCTGATTCTGCACACAGGCACCGTCTGCTTAATCCCTTGCTTCCTTTGGGAATCATAAACAAATCCCATCCAGTTCCTTGTCAGCCATCTCCAGTGCCCTTTGGGAATGTGACACAGCACTTCATATCACTCTGTCATGTCTACAACTGATATTCTCAAATTCAAATTCAGTGGAAATTCTCTAGTGCAGATTATTTCATGTAAAGGGATCTCTGATAGGTGGGCGTATTTGTAAAACAGATAGAGGCTCAAAGTAAAGACATTGTTAATGTACTTGTTCTTTCTGTGGGCCAGTGTAGACAAATACATGTTTTTAAAGTTTAGTGTTTTTTTTCTAAGTTCAAAATAATGATGTTGTTTCCTCTTGTTATGGTGTTCACGAATATTATCAGTCTTCATGCTTCCCCCACGCTGTTCTGATACTTTGGTAACAGCAGACCAATCAGCACCTTCACTCCCCTGGTTTTATGTGCACTCCCACTGCCTGAAATGTGTCAAAATTCTTCTGGTTTCCTTCCGTGCTCTCCTGGAGGAGGAGGAATTTCCTTGGGAAACATTTCACATATCTGGGAAGTAGCAGCCAAAGCCAGGCGTCTTCACTTTACCCTCAGCTTCTTTTTGTATTATGTTGTTGACCAACAACCTACTCTCTTGGAGGGGTATAGGATTGGAATCGTGGATCGCCCACCCTGTTAAAGTGTTTGGCTGGACTGCCTCAGAGCTTCAGTGAATAGGCACTGAGTGTTCATGTTGAATTCCTCACAAAGGGAAGAAAGGTTTGTTTCCCCTTGCCTGGACCTCAGAATGTGAGAAAGGCCAGATTCTTGTGTGGGTGGATACCAGGGTCTCAGCTAGTGAAGAAATCCAACTATGTGAGCCAACAAGTGAGGCGAGGAAACTATACTCTGACACAGGGAGGATCCTGTCAAAATAAGCACACTGAGGACAATGTCTCTCGTATTTTCTCTCTTGTTCCTGCTCTACTTATTTCCCACCTCTCTCATTCAGGCATTTCCTGATCTTGTATGTGCCAGCAACAACATGCACACACACCATTATTTCAGACACAGAACGGTGGCGTGGATGAATGAGGGCACATGACTATTTGAAAACATAAAGCGTTGTCAGAAAGGTAGTCAGAGACCCTTTGCTACATTTGAGCAGTCTCATAAACAAGCACAGGTGGGGGTAAGTACGGTGAAGAAAATTCAAATGATAGGAATTATCATCAGTGACATTATAAGAATTTAAAATGGCTAAATTAGTTAAATGGAAGAAAGTTGTAATGTCAAAATAGGGCCAGATATACTTGTAGACCAATAGACAATCCTAAGCCTGATGGAAATACTGCAGAGGTCTTGGCTAAATCACCTTCAGAGAGAGGAATCAAAACTTTTGCCTTTGCTATTTAGTTGAGTACATAACAGTTCCCAGTGTCGGCTCTCAAATACCACTGAGCAGGATGCCTTCTCTGCTTGTCTAATCACAGATTAAGGAGTCTGAACTGTCTGGAGTCCTCTTTCTGTCAATATGTCTTTTCTCAGTTAGCCCACACAATTATTTCATTATTTAATCATTTTTCTCATATTTGTGCAAAAACTCCCAATGATTTTGTCGTGCGTCGCCACAGCAGCTGTTTTTCACACTGTATATTTTAAAGAGAATTTGTTATTTGACGGCATACTGCTTTATCATTCCTCTGGACTAATGAGCCTCAACTTTTTTTCCGCTCACCTTCGTTTTGCAGATGTAAAAGTTACTGCTTCATGGATGCAGGCAAAAGAAAGATACACAGATAGTCTGGAGAAACTGGAGCTTGGATGCATTCAGCACATTAGTCAATTGGACATATTAAGTCTGTAGGGAATGGCCTGGGAGGAGTGCTCAGAAAGCACTTTGGGCTGCCAGTGTTCATTTCAACTGCAAAAACAGTATAATTAAATGCACCAGTTGTTTTATCAGCACCAGTGGCTATTGCAGCAATAGACACACATGTGCTGCTCTTGCTTATATTTACACCTTCAAACAAGGTGAATAGAATTTCTAATATTAAGTACATTTTGAGCCTTTTCAACTAGATTTTAGCCAAGACCTTGTAAAATGATTGTCCTTATTGATATTCATATTAGAGGTTTCTGAGCACTTTATCTTTTTCTAAGGTTATATAATAAAGTATAAAACTGCACAAAACTGAAGAATGAGTTCAGGATTTACAATATTTCATTCAAACTGATATTAAGGCTGGTCTGATATGCCAGGAGCTACTTATGTTCAGATGTGTAACAGCTCTCAGGGGTCACTGAACAGGTCTGGCAGGCTTTCCTCGCCATCCATTTCACAGTATATTTTTTTTATCCTTGCAAAATCCCACCCATTCAGCGGGACCTTTAAAGCTGAATCATCTTCAGTGATTTTTGAAAAGACCTTTGTAATCTCTGCAAGGCATAAATACTAGAATCTGACATACTATGTACAATTGGATGTAGTCATGATGTTTTGCAATTCCAAATATTTCCTACTATTTAAATGTTGCGCAATAATGATAATGCCAGTTATTTTGCTCCGTTTAGAGGACATTTTTCAAGTAACTGTTTTAACTGACAGGAGACTTTATAACCATGCATACTCATGTGTCATGTTAAAACACTGCAGGGTAGCTCTTTGAAGGTTTTTGAATTTTTCTGGTCAGTAGGCTAGATGGAGAGATTGTTATACACATGGTTTTGCTCTTGAGTGTTGGATCCTACTGGTAAACTCCAATCAAAGGAACATTTCTGCCATAGAGACCGTACACCTTAATAGGATTTTAAAGCTCAGCTAACCTTGGCTGGGGCTGTGACACTCACAGCATTCACCTAAATCTGTTTGACTCGCTACTATGGAGTCATTCTGAAATCAGTGGGGCCAGCAGACCTGAAGACCTACCTTTAATAAGAGGATATACTGTAGGTTACTGTAGTTAAACCGATTATCTCTGCATTTTCTGCACTGTAGGGAGCTATCATCTGTCATGTTACCTCTGCTATGATGTGCTGTTGTTGATCTGTTCAAGGTGTCCTGCTTTAGCTCAGATTTTTCCTGTAAGCACGCCACGTCTGGTCTGATCTTGTCTCCCGTGGCCACTACAAACATGGGCCTGCTGACTTCATCAGTTTGCGGTTAGGGCTGAACAAAAGAGCTGTTTAGCACCGCATACATGACAACAAAGGGCAGCCATTTACTGAGTTCCTGAAAATTTCCTGACAGATCAGTGAGGCATGAATGATGCAGCTTGGGGTTTTATGTTTAATTGGCATTACAGAAGCTAATTATTTAAGAGAGAAGCTAAAGTAGTATGATAAAATTCAGCTAATGCATCTGAAAGCATTTGGAAGGACTCTGCTGAACTCTGACTGTAGTGCTCTGTGACTGCTGACTCACAAATCTTGTCAGTTTGATTGTGTTATTGTGTGTTAATTGTGCTTGGTGCCAATAGGTCCGGGAGAAGCTGTTTCACAGTGTGTTCTGGGCTTGATTAAAAAATCATCATCCAATTCTTGCATTTTCTATTGCTTCAAACAAGATTTTCCCCTCTGCCTATAATTGCAAATCGCTGCTTTCAGAATGGAGGAACTTTGGAGGAAGTTCCCCTTTTTTGTGTGTCTTCACCGCAGGAACTGAAAACTATAATAGTTCTTAGAACACTGTTTCTTCCTAGCTCCTACTTTGGAATAGGTACTTTTCAGTACAACAGGAACCACAAGTGATGTACCTTTACGTGAATTCATCAAACACTAACTTATGCCAATGCAGCACTGGCAAGTGGCGTTTTTAAAAGTTAATTTTACTAGCATAAACAAAAGCTTTACACCGTGGGGGGAGAAAAACTCACAAATGGACAGATGCCAAAGTCCAGGCTACCTGCACAACAGAGAAAGTTCAGAGAGATCTTGAAAGTCGTGAAAACTTTCGCTAGTGCTGTTCCTTAATGTCATGCAGAAGTGATGTTGCAATGTCAACTATCAGGCGGCTTACGGTACTTCAATGTTCCTTCTGGCAGTGTGAATGCATACTGAGAAAAGGACCTTAAAGTCTGTAGTTCTCGAGTCTGTTGAGGTATTTCCTAGAGTCCCTAGAACTGTTTGGTCTGAAAGCCCCTGATAGGAAAAGCACACAATTATCTAGAACACCCTTCATTACCAGAGAGAGATCTTTGAAGGATTCTACCAAACACCCACGCAGCAAGAGCATACTGATCAAATATCTGATTCAGACCTTACAGATGTGTAGTCAGTCTTTTTCTTAAATGAACAACCCACATTATATGTGGCACTGAGCTCCAATGGACGGACCCGTGTAGTATTGCTCAAAATGTGGTGGTAATCCCAACAACAGTCCAACTCTACAATAATTCTAGGGAGCCCCATGTTCACCGATTTCACAAAGACCATATTACAGAGTATTATGACAGATTTGAGTACAGCTATTACAACCTAATCTCCTGCATTCTCAGAAACAACTGGCTTATCCCTGCTGTTTATCTATTTTTCCATTTCATAACATGTCCCTCAGTGTGACTTCATACCTGAGTGATGAAAACTGTCCTGCCAGTGTAGTTCCTTTTCCCCATTAGGGGTTCATGGCAGGTCTGCAAAATTTCTAATCTTTGTTACCAGTCTGTCTTTATTCTACATTTTTCAACTAAGAAGCTGATCTTATAATAAGTACGTTCTGATAAACACTGACAAATTGACTCCCTGGGGTTTGAATATTTATATATGAGTGTGCTTGCTCTCTGTGTGTCTTATTTGTGGGTTTCCACAGGTGCTCAAGTTTTCTCCTACAGTCCTAAGATATGCAGGGTTGGTGCAGTAGGACTGACAAGGAAGTTGTGCCTTTAGCCATAGCTCGGCCAAAATATTGCCATTGGAACATACTGAGCATAGAGACGGAGAAAGAGCATGTAAGAAGTGAAGTGTTTTTTTTTTTTATGTTTAAGACTACTACAGAACTGGGCAAAAATAGTAATTGCAGCCAAATATTGTAAGAAATCGGTTTAGTTTAATCACTAGTCAAGCTTAAAGCCAAGCCATCTCATTAACAAAATAATTCATATTGTATTTTGATTAGTGGATGCACACCATCTGTTGTTTCGCATTGTGAAAGTTAATGTCTGATGTGAAATATTCATTCTTACATCTTTATTGTAAGAATATATTTGTAAAATTGGCTTTCATGCTGATGTCTGACATTCAGCAATGTGTTAACATCAAAAATGCACACACACACCTTTAGAAATCTTTTTGGCACATCACAAGTCATCCTACGAAGGCTCATTTAATTTCAGTCTTACTTTGCTGGATTTAGCATCTTGAGTTATGTTGTTATTGTGACCATTAGGATGAGCCTTATACATACTGTAAGTGAGAGAACTCAGGCTTTGCCAAATTAATAGCTTCCTCTTGTTCTCTTTGTGTACCCTGGTCACAGCCTCTTCCTCCTCTTTCACTGTGGCCTTGAGAAGATTTCATTCAGGGAATTAAAGCCCAACCAGCATATGGCCATCTGGCACACATAACCAGATATTTGGGGGCTAAAATAGCTTTTGCATGCAAGCCTAAGTGCAGGCTAAGCTCTTATGGCACAGCCTACTGTGTGAACTTGTTAAAACTGATCCATTCAGTCTTCAGTCTGGATTAGTCTTCATCACATATAATGTAGATTGGATTCAAAAATAATTTCCACTAAAAGTCCAAAAATAATTTCCATTATTTTTCTGATTCGGTTCATGTTTGCTATCTCAGTTTCCTTCCCATCTTTTTCTAAGAACTGTGTATTTGAAACCAAAACTATGAAAGGACTTAATCTACTAAAGAACATTTAGGTGGGTGGTGTGGGCATGGATTTAGAAAATGGAGAGATTTGCTTTGTGCCTAGTCTCTTTGTTTCCAATTTGAAGAACTATGAATAAAATATTAAAAAATAATAATAAAATAAAAGGAAATGTTTGTATTGCTGCCAGAGCAAATCTCACTCTCTCCATTGGTTAGTCCTCACTGTGAATAGTCTTGCTTCTGTTTTTCCTGTAGGGAAATGAAATATTAAGAGGAAGCAGCTTTTAGACTACTGTACCCTTTATTTGAGCTAAATTATGCAACTAGACATGAACAAATAATGGCATGAAAAGAGAACAAAGTGCCTCTGCTTTCCTCAGTGAGGGACTTAACTGGAGAGAAAGGATTTTGCTTCTCCCCCACATACAACACAGCACTATACGCAGATTCCTTAAGAGTTTCAGTCGGTGTTCAGACATGCTTTATTAAAAGAATGTTACTGCATTCACATCACAAATGGAAAATACAAGAAGCTAAGCACTAAAAGCATGACTTGGACTCTCTTTTTTTTTTCCTAACTTGGGAGCCCGCAGCACATACCGAACATAGACAGTCTCTTTTTCATTCAGCCCTCTGTTACATCACTCATCCTCCATCCTCCGCTTCCCCCTGCTTTATGCCCCCGACAATTGCTGTGCACTGATCCGAGGGCATGGAACTGGCTAAACACCGAACAGCTCGAATGCTGACCAGGGGAAAAGAATTACACAAGTGTGTTTCTGAATAGGCAGCATAGGGTTTGTTGGCCTTTTCTAGGCATGAACAAATATGGAATGCATGCCTATTTGTCATCTGTACTTGGAAAAACATTTTTTATCAGCCTGTTTTTTTTTTATTGATATTTTTAATTTAGCTTAATTTAGCAGCTTACTTAAGCCTGTTCCTGTCACAAGTTACCAAGATGCTGCTGTCAATAAAGTGGTCCAGAAAAAGCATAGCAAGAGAAGCCACATGGACTCTTAACATACCATTTATGTGATCTTATGGTTAATTATTAACACATAGTAGGAACATTTTAAAGTGGAAAGTAGAGCAACAAAGCCCCTGTAGCAATGAAAAGAATCATCAGGGTAGATTGACAGAACATCTCTCTGCTGATTTGTGCAAGACTGGTATGCACGGTCAGGAAGATTGAATCTATTATCAAAAATTAAGGCCGACCTACAGAATATCAAAAACTAAAAGAAAGACTTGAATCTCATGAATTTATTACAGTTGAATCGGTCAAAAAAAATTCTCTCTTTCAAATTAATTGGCTTAATTTTTCTTGGACTTTCGCTAAAAACAAATCAAATTGTCACTTTTTGCCTTTTATTATTCAGTCGGTCAGCCGTAGAGAGGCGGACAGGAAACAGGAGGAAGCGATAAAAGGGGGGGGGACAAAGTAGCTTTGAATGTACAGGAATTGTTCCATTTTAGTGAAACTAGTATTGACCTGTGGTGTACTTGGTTTTGTTGTGTGCTGTCTACACAACACTAGGAATTACCATTGTGGAAATATTATGTATAAGTTTATCGATTTCTTATAACATGAAGAAAATTAGATGTGATTGTTCTGTTAATGTTTTTGTTCTGTCTTTCCAATGATTTGAACAGAGAGAACGCTCTGTGGTCTCAGTGTTTTTGTCTATAACTTATATGTTTACTTTCTCACATGCTTTCAGTCACATTTGCTCAAATCTGATGCTGAGGCTAACACTGGGGAGTAGATTTCAGATTTGCAATTTCCATTTTTTTGGAATATCTTTTGATGTCACTGTAATATGAATATGTCTCCTGACACACAAGCAGTCTCCATACAGACATATCATTCGACCAAAGAGCCAAACTCACAGCAGCGAGTGACTGAAGCTTGGTGTTGGGCCAGAGGTTCTCTTTGAGACCTGACTCCGGAGAAACCTGTGTAAGACTCTGTGTGTTAAAGAAAGCAAGCCTGACTCAGGGGAGGGTGGGGGTCAGAAAAGGGTTAACTGAAAGGATTATTTGTTGTGGGGCTTGTCCCTGACTTTCACCCTGCTGTTCACTCTTAATCCACCTTCCACAACTGATTTGATTTCCCCTGATATTCCAGCAGTGCCTCAATACAGGGATGAGAAATTGTTCAGTCTGCACTGAACTGACACTTGTCTACGTTCTAGCCTGCTCTTCACCTCTGGTGATTTAATCCATCTGAGAATCTTCATACTTGAGCGATAAAGTGTTTAAACTTGTTCGTCACAGAAATTCTGACATTTTCAAATTTTTGTAACTTTTCCTGCTACTGCTTCTGCTTATTCTTACTAGTGTAGAGCAAATGAATGAAGCAACCAAGATAAGATAGTGTGACATGCCATATAACCCGCAATCACAGGCCTTTTATCTAAAAACCAAATATTTAACCGTGGTTGTTTGAGTTTACTGCCTGATAAGACGTTTTGTTTATCCAGCACAGATAAATGTGAAAGGATTTGAACTCAGCCACAGACGGACCATCTTTCATGAGTAGCTCTCATTTCCCTTTCCATCAAATAAAATGTAGTAATGGTGATTGGTTTGAGATTTAAAGTGACTGACATCCATTACTGCTTAGCTATGTAGCTTTTTATGTCCTAGCATCTAGTGTCTGCTGATTTTGCTGTCAGGACATTGGTATCTGTTGTGACACTACTGTTTATCAGTACAGCTATGGAGAATTCAGTGCCTATTTGTAGACGTTTTTCAATAGAATCAGTTGCTTATCTAAGCCTAATGCCTTGCACTTCACATAAAAAAAACACTTCATCTTTGTTTTCTTTCCTTAGTAAAGTTGGTATGTCATTGGGAGCAGCCTGTATAATCTAATGGGCTTGAGGGAAGTGGCCTTGTAATCTAATGGCCTCACTTTACTTTAGAGACCAAAAAGGTCGACAGTTAGTGACGGCACAGTGAGTGACTTAGACGGGCTAATGGGCTTAGATGGAGCAGCACTACTCGTGCTGCGGCGTGTGATGCCATATAGGCTAAAGCTTTTAGCTGTAGAGTGCTCAGGCCCCTACTGGGCACCGTCTTATCAGAGCTGTGACACACCCCCTCCCCATAGAAAAGGTTAAATGTGAGTGGACTAAAGCTAGGTCTATTTAGAAACCATAGTTTGATTCAAAATCTGAACAATGCAGGTGAGATGTGAAGTTTACTCAACACTCAGCTGGCAGTTTATTAGGTAAACCTAGTTATATCACATGCAGTTTAATACAACAGCTCTGCAATACATTCATCTCTAAAAGGCTGAATGCCCAGTCTTTATTGAAACTATTTTAAAGGGATGTTGATTAAACATTGGTCATTTTTGAGGCTGTACTTTTCTCTACCCTCATTGATGTGTCCTGACTGTTTCAAAACCAGCAAAAGGCTCCATAGTCGTATTACTAAGGTGCACGTATGGATCAGTAAAATCTATAACAATCAGGCAATGAGTCAGCTTCATCAGTGCAAGAACTAAAACTGATTTTCCTCAGTAGGCTCTTATTATTTCCCTTAGTAGGGAAACAGAAATAAAATGTATGCATCACTTGCTTTCAACTGCCAGTTCACAGAAATATTGAACTGTAGACTGCTGTATAGATTTTCCCACCACCCGGTCTTCTCTATGGATTGATGAATTGATAACACTGTTGTGTTTCATTCCTGCTTGGCACAGTGAAGCAGTGATCCCACCCCAGGCGCTCTGGGAATGTGGGAATGACATGCCAAAATCGAGAATTAATGCATTTTTCAAGGGGCTTCTGCAAGCCCGCATTTTGATCTTGAGTGTGTGCCAGTTGAGTGAAGAGGGGGGCCTTGCCATAAATAACAGCCCCCCCTTATGTTTATGTAATCACAGTATACCCATACTGATAATCCTGTATAAAACTAGCAGATTTATTCTGAACCCAGTGTATAACTATGCCACCTATTTTTTGCACAGATTAGTGTTTTTGTTTGACACCTGGTCTGTAAGTGTAGTGTTTGGGTGGAACTGGCACTGTAGGAGCACAGGGACAGACTGGCACCAGGCCAGAACAGATGGCCATGAGTTTCACTTACAGCACAACACAGTGGCAGGCTGGAGTGGAGGTAACACCTCTGCCTAATAATAAAAAATCCCTAGGTGACCCCTTCGGTGCCTGTAGCCTCTTTAAATACACATGAATCCCAGTTTGCTCAGAGAGAGAGGGAGCTGTGACAGGATGGAGATGTTTTTAAATCAGCAGCCCTGCTTTCTGTCTCCTTCCCTCCCCGCTGTGGCTGGCTGGTGAGTCATCCTCGCCATAAGGCAAACTGGGTACATGCACTACCTACAAGTTTGAACATTTAATTACTCCATCCTCAAACAGATTTGTATTTGTTTTTCTAACTCACATGAGGTAACTTAGGTAAACATGCAGCAGGTGGATTGGCAATTTATTTATTTTCTCCCAATAAAATATCGTAGAATGATGTCATCACCTGTTTGGGCTGATGGGAGCTTCTGCGTGGGAACACCAAGTTCCTGGTCCATTCCTGTTGTTAAAATTTTTATATTGTATCATTAAAGATACATCATACTGGCTGCTTGGATAAACCTCTCTCCAGATCCAGTGTCCTTTGGCCAGATTTCTATCTTTTCCGCCTGTGCTGTTAATTTTATCAATGAAAATTATGAACATGATTCATATTTAACATGGTGTAATAATCAAAAGCACCTAATTAAATATATTAGTCAACCTAACAAGTAGAGTTCATCTTTGCATCTGCTCGTTTCTTATCTTTTGGTTTCCTTTAAAAGATGAGCACACTAAGTTCATTGTTAGTTTTAGTGTGTGGGATTTGTGAAAAATAACAAAAGCAAAGGAAATCACTGTCCTTCAATGTCTGATAAATATTTGCAGTCAGCAGTACGTGCCATATTACATGTGCAGAAATCTTTTCCTTCTTTATCCCTGCCAGCATTAATTTCAAAACAGACCATCTCGTTGTTGTCTTTAACACTACAACTTCCTTTGTGTTTGAACGTGATGAGTGTTAGTGAATCATACTTGCCTGGCATGGAGACTGCATGAATGGAGTTTTGCCGACTGGCTCTTAGGAAAAGTGGGTGACTAGATAGCCGTTTACTTGCATTGTCTTTTTCCCTCCACTCAAAAATACCAGTCAGAGATCTATTGAACTTATTTTGAGGCATACATATGTAAGTATATGTTTCTTACTATTTTACTAAATGATGAAGAGATGGCAGTGAGTCACTTTAAGCCTTTGTGCTTCTACATTTTAGAATGTAGCAGCGTGCTCAGACGGGGTTGACAAAAGACGTTTTACTGCACTTTTTACTTGTCATAGCATCAGGACTATGTCACCTCCTGTGGGAATCTGTCCATAAAGCTGACAATATGAATCCTTTAGTACATCATCCGTTTTTCTAAGAAGAATAAAGACAACAAGGCTGCAATGAATGTTGTTTTGTCAACTGTGTATTTCATCCCCAGATGCTGCAGCATGTCATGAAGATGTGCTCACATTGTGTTAGTCATGCCTCTAAGCTGTTTCTTTTTCTCTCCCTGTTTTCTTGTTCTTTCTCTTTCCCACAGGCTTTGCAGCCTCACACTGAAAAAGCTGGTTGTCCTCAAAGAATTGGACAAAGAGCTGAACTCCCTGTCGATAGCTGTGAAAATACAGGTGAGTGGGTTGATCTTGCAGGTGTGGTTGGTGTTGCGGCCTCGGTTGCAAAACATTTGATTGCAGTGTGTCATGGTCTGGACGGTGTGGCTCACTGTTCCTCAACTCGTTCCTGGGACTTTAACAATATCACAAAGCCTAGATGATGATAATTAATGTTCCTAATCCTGCCCCTCCTTAGCTGCACAGGAAGCTCTGGTGAGTCACATCCACTCAGGTATTTTAAATAGCAGGTGGCAGGGTAGTTTTACCACTCTAAGCAGGACCAATAGCACCTTAAGATGGATGGTGCATCTTACATTGATTGCTAATGTATGTTTTTGTAACCAAGGGTGACACTGACATTTAAGACTTACCAATAATTCCTTATACGTAATGCAAAATCAATATGTGTAATGATTAAAGGGAAATTAAAACACTGCAGGATAGAAGGGCAATAACTGCAGGAATAACTTGAGGTAATTTGTTTTTCTTACATCATTGCAGCAGCACGTTCCAGTTCAGCGAATACAGCTGTAATATCATTTATATGGAATTCAGAGAATGCCTATAATTTAGAGTGAGCATTTTGGAAAAGCAGGGAAAGGCATCCCACTCCCAGAGTAATGTTTTGTTTGACTGACATATTGTTGGCAGCGGGTCAAGAGGTTCTTTTGACTTGTGAACGTCTCGCCCCCATCACCATCTTCATGTGTGTATGTATTTATGTTGGAGACAAAAAGTAAAAGGGAAACAAAATTCTGGAGAAGACAGGCACCAGAGTTTTTTTTTTCCCCATTGTGATATTTAAAAAACTGTAACTAATGACAACCAGTGTGCAGCATATTGTGTTAGAAACAGATGCTTTCAGTGCAGAAAGTCATATCTTTTAATCTCATGTCATAGCAATGACAATTTTCTTTCCCACTCTTAATATTGTTTTCCTCATTATGACATTTAATTAAAATTTTATGCAGTACTGAGTAAAGCAAATTGCCCCATTTTTACTGTCACCCTGAATGAAAAAGCAACCAACCAAGTGTGACTTTATCCATGAGCTGTGCTGTCTCCAGAGCGTGAAATCTCTCCGTTTCTGCTGAGCTGCCCGGAGGACAGCCGAGCAACGCTCTGTTCACCGCAGCTCCGGAACTGGAGCATTAAATACAGTTTCCAGCCGGTTTGGTTAGGACAGAGACGCTGAGGGGATAAAGAGACATTTGAAGAAGAAAACAGAGGAATAAGAGAGTTGTTCTCAGACAGTGAATGACAGATCTTAATTACCTCATGTCATCAGTTCTCTGTTCAGCATACTGTGGCTGTTTCTTTCCTCTCTCTGGGTCTCATCAGATTAAGCGGCCAACATGCAGAACCCCTGTAACAGCAAACCATTTGGATTGTCTCCCAAAGCCACAGGAGTAGGGATGATGAGTTTGCAGTTCAGTCTGCAGGAGGCCCTGGTCCCTTGGAGAACACAGTCTTCTTTCTCTTGCCCTGGAGACTGCTGGGTCACTTCAAGTAGCATAGGCCTCCTCATACAAATTTTTTTATCACATTCGGTGGCAATGTGTGAAGTTACACATGCACTACATAATTAAGCTTTGCATGTCCTGTCTTTCTGTGTGCAGTTGCCTGAGGTAGCAGCCAGATATCGATGTCAGCTGGATTAGGATAGGAATGGCATGCAATCTGCATTACAGTGCAAGCTGCTGTCAAATGTGCTTCCATTTGCAGTACATTCAGCAACGATCAAATCCTGCTTGTGTATACCGGTATATGCATATCAGTGTGTTGAGTAAAGGCAGAAACATCAAAAGACATTTAAAACCTCTTCATTTCATTTGCACATTGAGCTCTTGTTCTGACCCCAAATGACTTCCCATGTTTGCTATAAACAAGGGAACAAATTTAGGGAATTTAATATGTTTTAAAAAGTAACCTTAAGAAGAAGTGTGAAGTTTTGTGGAGCTCAGTAGAGTAGAGGGGCTATAACATCCCCCATCTGGCCCCAAAAAGACAGTACAAAAACTTGTACCAGAGAAAAGAGGGTCAGAGAAAGGGGGAGCAAAGGACATTCAGTACAAGCTTTCTTTGCCAAGGCTCTGTATTGTTAATGCATGTCAGGCAGTTTGAGAGTGCTCAGCTTTTTTGCCTTGATTCATTGTACCGGTTTCTGAGCATGAGAAAAGCGTGTATACAAAGCTTCTTTGTGGACCTCAAGTTAGTGACAAGGTCAGTCTGTCAGATTTACCCCTTTTGTGTTTTATGTACCAAACAACGGCTGTAGCTACCATCAGGGTATTGTCAGCATGCCCTTCTCTGGAGTGTATTGATTCATTAGGCTGGAAGAAATGTTACAACTGAATGCATTGCGAGAGAAAAGATAAATTTCCTTTATTTTGATGTTCCCTTTATTTCTTTAAAGTTGTGTTCATGCAAACCATTGACATAGCAAGGTGTTTTAAAATAGTAAAAATTGCAGAACTGCTGAGAAACCTACAGGCCCAGAGCTGAATACACTGAACATGTAAACTCTCTAGTATATGGAGGCTACAACACCTCTTGTATGTTCATTCAAATATTCTGAAGCGTTTTGCTGTGAGAGAAAATTTAAAATTAGGAGCTTTATTGTCTAGGTGCTTTCATTTTTATTAGAGAATCAAGCTCTATGCAATTTTTTTATACAGCTTTCTTCAGTTCAGCTCGTTTGGAGAGAGTTGATTACTGGTTATGTACCGTGTTGTACCTACAGATGCTTCACCACATCCTTGGATGAAGCTAACCCCCTCTGGTATCTTGTGAAGATTTCTCAGCACACACCCAACCGTTTCATTTGGTATCTGTTACATCATTTAGCAGCTCTCATGACACTAGGATCCAGTTTCTTTCCCACTGAATTGGACAAGTATTTTTCCCCAGGCACAGGATCTTCATGCTGCTTCATGCTGCTGACCAGGTCTTATTTCATTCTATTGGTTGGTGTAGCAGAGAACTGAACTAAGCTTTGAGGACATTTTTACAGCCATCGATGATTTGCATTATATATTACACAACAGATGCCTGTCTTCAGCACTCAGAGCTCAAAATAAAATTGTGAACACAAGCTCTAACAAGATGTTTCTGTCCTCGTGTTCACACGTTGATTCCATCTCAAGATTATAAGAGTTAGAAAAAACAGTTTCGTTGAAGAATTAAACTGGAACCCATTGAGAAACATGACACCCTAATCCACAGACACACAGAGGGCTGAGATGGGTCCTCTGAGGACATACTGTACGTTCGTGTCCTTACATTTGGAAGAGTCTTCCAGAACTTGTGGCATTTTAATCCCTGTGGTATTTGGCCACAGCAACTTTGTGCCAGCTTCCCAAATTAGCTTAGGTGATGAGCCTTTCTCAACCTGAAGAGCAAGTATAAAGTAATACCACTAAATTTAGTTGACAATATGCAAATTTTAGACGCTGTATGAACTTACACAAACCTTTCTAAGGTTACAGTCATAGTTCCTCCTGGACCTATGATGTCTAATAATACTGTGGGCAACCAGCTCTGTATGCCCCTCAGCAGGTTCATCTTTCCCCTTTTTCAGTTGTCTAGTAGCACTGTTTTCTAGAAAGCAGTGAAGGAGTAGAGGACTGTTTGTACTGGGATGTCTTAAGGTGTGAATTTGCATAACTGTGTGAATGTGAAGCAGGCTGATACTAAAATAAGGCTTGTGCAAAGAATCACTGTTGTCTGTATACGTACACTGTTCAACATGCAGATTTTGTGGGATTTTTTTTTTTTTTTTTAAATTCCCAGGCGAACACACTGAATTGAAACAAAGTATGAGATTTTTAGCACAGAAATACAGAAAAGTAATGAGTAATAAAATATTGCACTAATTTTGCATGGAGAACACATATTTATTGGAATTATGATTATAATTATGTGAACTGCAATCGTACAATATTTTAGCTTACTGATTAACAAAGCCAAAAGGATTAAAAATATATTTAGTCAAATGTAGCTTGATTGACAGTTTAGCTTGGATTGAAATGTATGATTTCCAATAATGTATTATTTGTAATAAAACTGTTAAATCAGTCAACAGACCTGGTCATTTTAAGTTAGCCACAGATAGCCCTAGTTAGCCTTGACTAAAGCTACTAAGTTTGCATCTCCAAAGTAATTTTCATTCCATGAGAGATTGTAGCCAATTTGAAGCCAGCAAGAAGAAACAAGCCTGAATGATGTGTAGGCAGCATTTATAAGTCTGCTTATAATAAGATTTTGCTCTTCTTTTGTCTTCCAGGGCTCTAAGCGTCTTCTGAGATCAAATGAATATGTCCTCCCACCCAGTGGACTAATGGAGACAGATCTGGAGCTCACATTCTCACTACAGGCAATCACTCTGGCATTATACTGTGAATTGTCACACTGATATGGCAGTTACTTGACAGGCAGGATTGGGTTGAAGCCTTTATCCCAACACCTTTGGTGTTAGCTTTTTATCCCTGATACCAAACCTGTTAGGTACCAAAACAAATTACCAAAATGTTAACGTGTGTGTGTGTGCAGTATTATGTATCAGTTTTTAATGTCACCCTGTTCCACACATTTTTATGTTATTTATGGACAGGGGGCAGAAATACTGTTATTATTTATGTTGTTGAATATAGCGGTCTTCCAAGTGCAACCTTATTCTGAATTAAATCACCAGCAAAGTCACTGAAGCAGACATTTTTGTGGTATTTCTAAGGTGTATCTACAGCATCACTTTACACAATCCAGTGCAAATAAATCCTCTGAACCAGTTTGTCCACAGATGGATAAGGTCAAAGTCCACACCAGGTAGAAATCAGTCTAACCTAATGACAAGTGACTGGTGAAACACTGAAAATGTGCGACAGTATTAATAATTTGGCCCAGCCACACTCTGTGTTACATGTCAGCTGGTGCACTGAAGTCCACTCAGTCACAAAGAATGGACTATCTGGAAATAAGTAGCATCATAGACCTCATTTTAACCCAGAAAGTTTAGAAAGTCTGTCAAAAAAGTGGGCATCAGTCCACACTGAAGACACTGCAGGCCAGTTAAATCTTCACTAAGCCTTTGAGTGTGTTTTGATGTGATCTGAGGAAAGAACTGCTAGAAAAATAAACACAGTTAATCAATTCAAATTTGATTTATTATTTCAGTTCATCAGTTCTAATGAATGTATAATGCAGTTATCTAATGTTATTTTTGTTCTTTTTAGTACCCCCATTTTCTGAAAAGGGATGCCAACCGACTGCAGATTATGCTGCAGAGGAGGAAACGCTACAAGAATCGAACCATCCTGGGCTATAAAACTTTGGCTGTGGGAGTTATCAATATGGCTGAGGTACCAGGGTTTCACTTTATTCATTTTATTTCAGGTTTCACTGTCAGCCATTTTACTGGCTCTTGAGAAAAACATCTTTCACTCTGAGCTTGTGATTGCTGCTCCTCTCTGACAGTGACTGACATGAGTATTAGTATTTGTGTACCATTCCTCAGTTGGCAGAGAGGGGGCCTCCTCTGCTACACATCATTTCACATGATTCATGCTCATCACACATACCACTGTGTGAGATTATGGGCCATCTGGAGCTGGCGTCATATGAACCTTTCTGCAAACAGTGTATTCAGTCATGCTATACAGAAATAGCACTAGGAGCTGATAGTGTCCAGAGTATGTCTTTGTTTAATGTGGAGATACCTTGTCATTCCTCTGAGACCCTGAGATGCATTAGTTTAGTGAAAATACTGGCTGCTTTTAATTGTGCCATTATGATGTTCACTCACAACACTGCAAAGAACTGCTGGGTAACTAAATAAAAATGAGCCAGAAGTAGGCTTCAGATATATGTAGCAGATACAGACCAATTTAAGTGCATTGCACATAGCTTTATTGTGTGTGAGAGTGTGTAAGAGAGAGACTGTGAATGTGAAGCAGGCTGATAGAGAGAAAAATAGATGTGGAGCCTTGCATTTATTGGGAAGGGAGCAACACAGGTAACAATTCTGATTACAGCAGCTGATTTGTGATCTGTGCTCGGTTAAAGTTACTCTCTAGCAGCAAGAATCGCCTGACATTGGAAAGCAAGACTAATGCATTATTACATTTTGAATTACCATTCAGCTTCTGTGATGTTTTGGTTTTTGCTACTGTAGTAACCCACAGATTTCAATGAATATAGGTAGATTGGCCATTATTGGATCCTGTTGGGTGATTAGGTTGTCATCTGCTATGTAGCCAACTCTCGGGTGCCCTCATTCTGAATCCTGTCAGGACGTTATGTGGGAGGAAGTCACATATTGGACTTTACATGCAGTGTTCAAGTGCACCCCTGACAGTGATTGAGCAAAATGAAACTATTCCCAGTATAGCGATTCATCTAGTGACATTTGGGAAATACTCCCCAGATAGTGCTTAGAATGAAAGCTCATCCCATCTCACCTGATTCAAAACCGTCGGTGCAGACTGTGTTTTGCTGTTTGCTTGATGATATCAGCAGATTGGCTTGGCTCATTTAGACATTCAGAATGGGGAAAACAGTATTGCACTAATTTATTTAAAGATAGCATAATCAGCTGGTAAATCTGCAAGTATAAAGCAGTGTAATAAAAGCCTTCTCAAGCTCTGTTGGATCAGTATGGGCTCAGTAAAACAGACAGATACCATTCTTCCATCCTGTCTTCTGAGGAAAAATGATCTGTCCTGTGTGTCTTCACTATGACTCTACTTGGTGATTGATTGGTGCCTGAATTATACAATTCATGACGGCATCTCAGCTAAAGAGCACTTGATGTTGAGTTGAAATCAATGCCCACCCTTAACATTTATTCTGCTATGTCCAGGTGATGCAACACCCGACAGACGGAGGACAGATCCTGGGTCTCCATAGCAACGTGAAGGAGGCACCAGTGCGTGTGGCAGAGATCAGCGTGTACTCTCTGTCCAGCCAGCCCATCGACCACGAGGACGGGAGCAGCCAGGCTGGCCGCAAGACCAAAACCTCAGGTGGGCACAGCCATCTCCTGTCCCCCTACGTGGGTCTGTTAGACAAGCCTGTACCCATGCTGCCAAATTTCGTCTGTAATTTCAGCCTTCGACCTGGAGCCAGCCATCCCTGCCCAGGCCTCGCTCTTCCCTCCTCCCACATGGCTTCTATTTCCCAGCTGAGGACAAAATAAACTCTATTAATCCCAGGCCAACTCATGGCCAGGGATATGTTATTCTCTTCAGTTATGGTTGTAATGTTGATTTGAGAGTTGAACAGATGGAGGGCCTATTGCCTTACACTGGGGTGAAATACTGGTCCCTGCTCAGAGTCCACGCCTTCGTCCAGCTATGTTGTTCCCTCACTGTTCTGGATGCTATTAAGGAGGTTGCTCAAATGTAACAGATGAGCTCATGCACTAAGTATTAAACTTCTGTCACTCTGACGAAAGGAAAGATGTTTATCTTTCTCGTCTCTGCACTGATATTTAATAACATCCATCCCTTCTGGGAAAATAGAACAGGATGTTTCACAGGCAAAAGGAAGTCTGAATTAGCAGTTACAAAAAAAAAAGATCTTCCATCAACAGATCTGTCTTCACCTGTCAAAGTCTCCCTCTTTAGGAATGTGTCTAATCAGGCCAATAAAATCTGTTAAATAAAAAAGTGAAAATGTTTGAGCCCCTAAAGCACCATCAGAATTTAGTCAGATTATTAGACCTGGATCAAAAAAGAAGCTCTGTAATGTAATTTGCATATAATAAGAGTTTGATTACATTTCATCAAGTTTAGACTTTAATTATGTGCTTGGAAAATGATTTGCATTATCATTACTTTCACCAAGCTGTCAAAACACAACATTACTGATGAACTGAAGAGAATAGAATAGATAATTTTCATGAAAGTTTATTCATGAAAGGTGGAAAATGATCTTTCTGCTCATCTGGATATGCTAAAAATGACCTGATACGATCAAAGCGTCATTTACGTATTTTCTAGACTTATGTTGTTTTGTATATTCAAGACTATTTTTCCAGTCAGTGGAAGTATAAGAACACTTCCTGAAGAAGCCAAAATTCCATATATTGTTAAAGAAGCATGGTGTTGCTCAAGACAAATAGCTGTCTTTATTCTTAGAAAACGCTGCATTTGGGTTTTTGGCACTAATAACTCCTCTATCCCTGAATGTCTGCTCACTTTTTAGCTCACCCTATACACCCTTTTTGTTTTAGTTTGATGTACTGATTGACATGTATCCCTGTATTCTGATGGTTTTCTGTGCGTGTCTGTGCTCGTCTGTCTCAGACCGATCCCCAGACATGGATAATTATTCTGAGGAGGACGATGACAGCTACTCGTCAGAGCAGGAAGCCAGCGATGACGCAGTTCATGGCCAGGTTAGTACAAGAAAATACTCAGATGCAGACAGATCTTCAGTATCCAATACATGTAAGAAATTCAGTAAACGCAGTTCAATAACATTTAGTTAAAGACTGAACATGATTTGCATTTTTAAATGTGATAAGAAATAAGATTTTTGATGTTGGATTTATCAGAAGCAGTTGTCTTTTTAGGAATTTTTAATAGTATTTCTTGGCATTTTACTGTAAAGTATGCATATTGTGATTTCTTTCTCTGTTTTTCAGGATCTTTATGATGAGGACGATGAGGTCAGGAAGCCCAAGAAAGCCCGGAGAAAAATGATCCGAACCACCTCGATGACCAGGGTTAGTTTTCTTCTTTTTCCGCCACGTAGAGTTTTATGCTCACCAATCATTGACTGTGACTCAAGATCTGTGTTTGCTGTCATACAAGCTTTTAAGAGAAAGCACACGCTGTATTCCATTTCTCCGAGCCATTAGCACAATGTGGATGACCATGTAAATGAACGCTGTGGGTTTACTGGACTGATTATAATGGTCTTTACGTACGTGCCTGTCAATGAGTAATCCAGTACATTTACTTGAAGAACTGATAACCCCAAGCCCAGCTGTCATGTCTATTTGACCATAACAGTCCTTCACTTTCAGGGATTCATTTCTGTCATAATCTTGTGTTTTGTTTTGTTTTGTTTTTTTTCCTGTTACAGCAACCTAACTTCAAACAGAAGTTTGTGGCTTTGTTGAAGAGGTTCAAAGTAACAGATGAGGTGAGTTGAAAAAAGGAAAACTGCCTTGATTTTGATTGAAACTCAGGGGAACATGTTCATTGTCAAAGCAAATGATGTGGGGATTTATATGGGACAG
Organism: Mastacembelus armatus; assembly: GCF_900324485.2. Lineage (NCBI taxonomy): Eukaryota > Metazoa > Chordata > Actinopteri > Synbranchiformes > Mastacembelidae > Mastacembelus > Mastacembelus armatus. The sequence goes on along the minus strand of NC_046647.1, from coordinate 8,329,415 downwards.
CGCACAGCAGTGCTGTTTAGACATCACTGCTAATGTTCTCCTGCCTGGAGCAATCGTAGATTACGGTTCGAGCCTCTATTACCCCTGTGCTCTTGGATGTATGATTCATACGTTGCCATTCGTATGCAGAATCCATTAACAGCCTGGTTTTGTACAGCTTAATCTAATGATAAATGTAGGCTCATATGCTGTTGTGGTTTGTGTTTTTCTTCCTTAGTCCTTTTGAATCAATGTTTCTATGGATTCCACACAATAGCTTGTAATCGGGTTATCAGTGAGATATGTGCAACAACCTCTAGATGTCCATTAGTGCGTAATCTTTGTTAGGCCGTTATAATGAGAACAATTATTATTGAACTGTGAAATCCGTAGGAGTAATTGAGATATCCATTACCTTGTTTTTCCTCTTACTGATGTTAAAAACAGCTCTTAGATTACATCAGCAAAGATGAATTAAAGATTGCTTTTTATCTACATGACGTTTTCAGTCACAATGACGATTAGCTCAACCCTTTTACTTATCCCTTTAGCTTTAGGTGTAAATAAAACAATTAGGACCAAGAGACTGGTGTGGAGTGATCGAACCAGTGATGCCTGCAGGAGCCTCTAGGCTCTGCTGGATGGTTCTGAAAACCCCAGGGGGCCGGATGATCTTTTATCATCTTCCCTGTCTGTAATCCCTGCCTTGTGGCTGGGCAGTATGCAGTCCACAGCTCTATAAATACATAGCATAGGATGAGAGGGGACAGACTGTGTTTATCTGCGCCCTGCCAGCTATGGAGTGGCATTAATCACCTGATTAGGCCACTCGCCTGGATGTGTGCAGTTCCTATGATATACATCCCCACTGTGCAGCTGGCAGATCAAGGCTCAGCATCTTAGCTCTCCTCTTGCACTCACCTTTTAATTGGCCTGCTTGGGACCCAGGCAGGGATGTGTTTATAGCATTTTATCACTTTAAAGCCCCCAGTGTTCTCGTTCATTCTCTAAGCTCCATTAGCCCAGCTGTGAAAGTGATTAGCTAATGAAGAGCACAAGTCATTCCCAACACTTATTTAATCCATGGTCATAATTACAAATTCCTGATTACTGTTGGTGGTGTGATTCTGTGTGACAGGTCCTGGACTCTGACCCAGTAGACCAGACCCAGGAGGTGGAGGAGGATCTGGACTTACTCTATGACAGTCTGGAGGTATACAACCAGAGTGACAGTGGGCCAGAGATGGAGGACAATGAAAGTGTTCTGAGCACGCCAAAGCCCAAACTCAGGTATGTTTGTGTTTAATCTCTTTCCTCAAAGGCCATCATTTCAGTGTCAACTAGATATTTAATTATTGCTGTATATAATTTTAGTGCAAATCAGAAATGAAAAACTATATTTCCTGATAGAAATTGAAGAAAGTATATTGAATATATCTGTAATTGAGAGCTACAGATAAATTGCAGCTGGCCTTTCAAATGAAACTGGCCAGATTGAGGGTAAAAAAATGAAGAAAAGTGCTGTTTACAGGTTGTTAGTTTTCTCTAATTCAAATTGCTGTTTTTGTCTGCAGGCCATTTTTTGAAGGGATGTCTCACTCCAGCTCCCAGACAGAAATTGGAAGCATACACAGCCAAAAAAGCCAGAAGAGAGAACTGTCTTGTCCTGTAAGTTGATCACCAGGCACTCTGTTACACACCCCTGTGATGCTTTTTCAGCCCGGCTGTTTACTCATATGTTCTGGTCCTCGATTGCTGGAGAGGTTCTTTTTGTAGACAGTACTTGTCATTGAAATGAATGGCCGCTGGGCAGCATGTAAATGTCTGGCTATGCTTATTGGGGCTCAGGGATTCACAAGGAATGTGATACTACAGGCAAGATATTCTGAGCATGAGCAAAATGTAGCCCATCAGCTGCCACCCCTGGAAAATAGGATGGGGCAATTGTGGTCCGTACCCTATTAAACCCTAAAGATGCCTAGTATTTATAGGGACTGACATCAAATGACCTCTCTTCCACTATCGACACACAAATATGCCCAGTGAAAAGAAGGGCGCAATCCCTAAACTCCTACTCAGAGATTTATGGTCTATTGAAAAAGAGAAGGGCAGTGAAAGAGGGAGAGAGAGAGAGGGACATGAGTCTGATGATGAGAAAGGGAGTTCTGTTTATAAATATCTGGGAATCCATTTCAGCCTGTAATAAAACAGCCTGCAGCATTTCAGACTGCTATAGCACTCCATTTTGCTCAGTAAATGTCTCCAGCTGATCTTCATATACACGTCTTGGATGCAAAATGGAAAGTCTTGGATCTAATATTGAATTTAATTAAACTTAGATGGACTATTAGTCGAGTAAACCTGAGCACACAAATACCTCAGTTAGACTCTTGGAGTTTGTATATTAGTATACAGCTTTAGTAAAACCTACAGAAGCTTATATAGAGATGGGATGAGCAGCTCCACCAAGCCTGACTGTATGCAGCTACCACTGTGAAATCAGTCTGTTACGGATTGTAAGAGTGGTCAGTCTTGACCTGAACATGTAGAGCATTGCACACCCATTTGGAGCTTTAAGATTTTATCACTTCTTTTCATCACAAAAACAAACCTCATGGCTAAAATGTTCTAATATGTGTGTTTTATGTGTATTTATTCTGCAGAGTGGAGACCTTCTGACTGTGGACAGATGTAAAGTGCAAGGGGCTCGGTATCAAGATGACTGCATCACAGACACAACTGTTGGGGTATGTTTCTGGAACAGCAGTATTTTGTTTAACTAAACTCTGCTTGAGCATCTGTCTCTCATTTCTTTTCTTTTCTAACCCTTTGCCTTCTCCACTCAGTGCCCTTTCCTATCATGGGTCTTAGTTGCTTTGTAAGGAAAAGCAAAGGTGGAAGGAGTGGGCAGTCAGACCAAACAGCACAGCCATCCATTATGGATTTGCAGAGCAGGCAAAGCTGCCCCATGCTGGATAAGTCTTGAGTGACGAGAATCGAAAGAGGGCTGTTTGTGTTTGTTTTGTTTTGTTTTTATGCTGTCGGGTCAGCCCAACCTTTTTCATCTAGCCCCATCTCCCCTCCTGGGTATTGACTCACCAGTCCACTAACCCACTTCAAACTGAAAATCCAAGCTGCAGGAACACCTGCTAAGAGACCATGTGTTTTTATGTTGTCTGTCATGGTGGGCTCACATCATTATTTCCAGCCTCAAAACAACAGTTAAGCTCAATTCCTCAGCAGGACCGCACCTCTCTACCGCCCTCCTTACCTCAACTCTTTCAGCTGATAACCTTAAAACCCTGGCTGCACATGCACTGCACACAAAACTGCAAAGAATATTGTCCTCTTACAACCCTCTTGGCTCATCTTTACTTCCCCCTCCCCTTTTTTGTTCAGGACCCAGAGACTGATGACAGTGGGCCGGGACCTGGGGAGGTGAGCAGCTGGGATGTCAACACTGAACGAATGACCAGCACTGCTGGAAAGCTCTGCAAGACAGAATCCCAAAACCACATGTCTCCCAGGTAAGCTGCCAAACACTGGAAACATGCACACAGACTCGTGTTATGTCATCATGTCTGTACAGTTGTAAGTTGCTTTAGGTTTTATCTTCTTCTTGTTGTGTTTCTTTAACACTTTCTATGTAATCATTTTAACTTCTGAGCCCAGTTGATTATGATTATGAGCATCTTGTTTCATCCTCTTTTCCTCACAGTAAAGTAGAGAACAGGCTACAGAGACGTCCTCGCAGCACCTCCATGAAAGACAGACAGAACTCCAAGGCCCAGAATGACAGGACCAGCAGCATGGAGAGCGAGTGCTCCCCAGACTCACGGCTTATAGCACAGGTAGACGACAACACAGATGTAACATCAAGCTGTAGTTTGCTCCTTACAGATGATTTTAGTCCAGTGGAAACCTGCTGTCTTATGCCAGACCTTGGTTCCCATTTGTCTCAAAGGTTCCCAGGAAGTCTGTGTATGACCAGCTGAACCAGATCCTCATTTCTGATGAACGCCTCCCAGAGAGCATCATCCTCATCAACACCATGGAGTGGCAGGGACAGGTGTGTGTTTCTCTACATGTAACAAACAGCCATAAACTTTAATGCCATCATCTCTTCATATATACAGTAGGTACACTTGGGTCATGCTGGATAAAGCTTACTTGCTAGCAATGCTACAAGCATTTTTCTGACATTGCAATTAGATCAAAATGCAGAAATCTTCTTTAGGAGGTGTACACACCGTGTAACCCAGTAGCATGATTTTCCTGCATCCTCTCCAACCCAACCAAATCCTGGCTCTTGTATATCCATTAACTCATCATGGCCCCTCTCATATGTGTTTCTCTGCAGTATGTAGCCGAATTGCTCCATGAACAGGGCCAGCCCATTGTGTCCACTTGCTCTGCTGCCGATGTTCAGGCTGCCTTCAACACCATCGTTACTCGCATCCAGAGATTGTGAGTCTCATTGATTGAATTGACACAAACCCATTAGAAAGTGTGATCTTGTTGCTTGATATCTCGGAGTAGTCATCGCCAAACTACGTATGTTTATAGTGGCTTGTTGCCAGAGAATTCCAGGACACTATCACTCATCGCTCATGCTGCTGCCTGTTTCCTCATGAAAAGCTGAACTTTGGCCTTCTTCTGTGCTTGGCTGCCCTCAGCTCAGGAAGTCTTGTCAGTGGGATATGAGGCTTGTCAGTCTGCTAAGATTCTTCTGTTTAAGTTGTTTTCATTTTAATCCAGTTGAACGGCAACTTTTCCACACTTTCCATACCTGCCCATCAGTCAACCGGTTTACTCCAGCTGGAGCCACGTCATGTAGAACAATGTGCATCTGATGTTAACATGCTTTTACTGGGCTGTCACTGACTCAGCTAGTTGTTTTTTCCTCAGATATTGCCACTATGAATAAACATACGTTTAAAAACCCCACAGATTTAGGTTCTGCTATTGAAACATTTATCATGTCTGCGATCTTGCAATATCTAGGTACAAAGTGTCTAAGCCAGTTCTTAAAACAACATAAATGTCTTATAGACATTACTTTAAGACAAAAATTCTGAACAAAAAAGTTCTGTTAAATTTAAACTCATTTTAAGAATTTAATGCCTTTTAAATATGCGTTTAAAGTGAACAATTACAATTAAACTGAGCTAAGTTTCAGGGTTATTTTTTCAGATTCATTTTAAAGATGTCACTGGTTTTAAGTTTTGTAGGATTAAAAATTGAGAAAGGTAAGTGAGAGTATTCAATTAACACGAGGACAGCTTGCAGATACTTGCAAGAACCTGGTATTTCAAAGTATGACATGATGTAATCTGGCTCTGAAAAAGGTAAGACCGGTCCTAGCCCAGGAAAAACCCTGTTAAATAGAGATACAAATCTTTCTGTGAAGCAGTCGTCATTTCTTTCACACACCCCTCTGACCTATTTTTCATTATTTGGGACACTCTCTCTCTCTTTTAATTACTCATTCCTTATCTCCCTACCTTAACCCCTGCAGCTGTAACTGCAATGCACAGACACCACCGACTATGAAGGTTGCGGTAGCAGGCGATCAGAGTTACCTGAGCACCATCCTGAGGTTTTTTGTGGAGCAGCTGGCCAACAAAACGCCTGACTGGCTCAGTTACATCCGCTTCCTTGTAATCCCCATAGGTATGTCAACCACGATTAGTGCATCTTTACAGTTCATTAGTACATCTCATTAGCACAGTACTATGTTAACATATTTTAGTGTAGATTTATTCATGAACACTTCCTTTCCACAGGTTCTCATCCCCTGGCAAAGTATGTGGCCTCCTTTGACAGCAGGTTCAACAGCATCTTTATGGACACTGCATGGAGGGAGCTGTTCTGCAGGACAGAACGGCCTGCCTCAGGTACGACGCATCGTTCTGATGTCTGGCTACAGAGCAAGTCTGTGTATCTAATGTTCAGCCAGCTTGAAAGGGAGAGAAATGGGGTTAAAGCATGGGTCAGGGGCTGATGGATGGGAAGAAGTGATTTTTTTTTTTCTTTCTTCCAATTGTAAAGGACAGCTGCAGCTTGCTTTAATCTAGCGAATTGCTCTACAGCATGGCACTACTCCCCCTCCCTGTAAACTGTCTGCTACTGCCTAGAAAAAAAACCACCAGGTTGTTAGATTTTTTTTTTTTTTTTTTTTTTTAATGTCTGTTAATATTTTTAGCTTTACATGTCATCACCATATGACATTTGAGACCAATCATTTTAATACCAGCGAAACAATAAAATGAAGGATTAGGATAAGATTTCTTGGATCACACACACACATCCATACCTAAGCTTCTACTTCCATCCTTCTTCTTAGTTCTCACATGTTCTGCCCAAACAAGCCTGACAATAGTCACCTATCCCACCTGTTTTTTACACTTAATTTACTCCCAATATGTAAGAGTCACACATGATGGAGTTTGCAAAAACAAAATTAAAGATGTGAAAAAATGTGCTCCATCTTTTTCTCATTGATTCTTATGTACTAGACACATACAATCTCAGCATAGAGAGCCGTGTTTGGAGAAAAATGGCTATGAGAACTTTCTTTTAAAGGGGGAATCTGTTCCAGCTACAGGAGAGGCAATAGGTCAGAATAAATTGACGTTAAAGATCATCCTGCTATCACATTTCAAGTTGCCTGAAATGGAACACTTGGCTGAAATTGGCCCACAGACCTTCTCTTTGACTCACAGTACATCTTGTATGTCTTGACTTCATCTATGTTCTAATGACATGTTATACTCATCACCCATCTCTGTTCAGTGAAATCTAAATGATTAATGTACAGTCTTCCCACTGTGCGTTGTCTTCCAGCTTGGTAGTCAGGCATGAAACATGAGAGGCGTGTTAACAACCCATCCATTTGCTTCTCCTTGCAGATAACATAGATGTAGCAGGACGAGTCGTTCAGTATTTGGCCGGTGCCAACGTGTCCCACCAGTTCCCCATCTCAGAAGCCATGCTCACCTACAAACAGAAGAGGTGAACTTTGATTATTTAAATTGGTGCATCACTATATGCTACATATGTTTGTCTGTGTTTGCATGTATGTTTGTGTCCTCTTTTTGGGGAACTTTAAGCATGTATCTGTTTATCTGAATGATTTCTTTCTTGTATTTCATTTTTTTAAAGTTCCTTTATTTTCTCTTATTAAAATGAGCCCTTGAACAATCATGACTGAGTATGACTGATCAGCCCATCAATAAGACTTCAACTGAATATGAGCTCAATTGCATGAGGAAGATACTTAAATGCATATGCATGCAAGCATGTAGCTTTAGCACATACATCCTCAGTTCAGTTTTCACTGTAGAGTCACATTAGTTTATTCTGACAGAGAAATCTGCAGGTGCAGGTTCTGGTGCATTTCAGGTTCACTGGTGGATTAAAAACATTTTTAGTTGATTAAATAAATCCCATTACATTTTCAGATCAGTACAGATAACTGTACCACATCAACGCAGTCGTCTCACAAATACGCGCGCACACACACACACACACACACACACAAACACACTCTGCTAATAGTCCTTTGCATTTCTGTGTGCATTTGACGCAAACCCTTCCCCTCTCTGTAAGTGGCTTCCTGGTTTGGTCAGAAAGTACTGAATACAACATGCAGTTTTAACACTTGCATTCCTTCTTCCCCCTTTCCCCTTTGATTTGCATTCAAGGAAAAGAAGTTTGTATTTTGATTTTTACATCAGGTATCTAATTCAACTCTTGTTTTGTTTTGCCCTTGTTATTTTCTCTCTTCCATTTGGCTTGAGCTCCTTGCTGTGTCTAACATTTTCCGTTTTCACACTTTGATACTCACTGTCCTGATGTGTCTCTTTGGTTTGGTATGATCTGGTTCTTACTCTGTCCTCTGTGTTGTTGCTGTGGAGATTTGCCTAACAACCTTTGACAACCCCTATATTCACAAGTGGAATAGTTTTCTGGCATCCAGCACAGTTAAGTGAATAGAAGTCACTTACAATGAACCACTGGCTAGTTTAGGAGTTGGGCTATTGGTGGTCATTTGATTATATCTCAATTCATCATTAGCTTTTTCCAATCTATTGCTGTGGCCTGTGAGTATTGAACAATGAGAATGACTGGCATCGTTTTTGACCATTTTTGTATAGGTATGTATTGTTGAATACATACCCAACCCTTCATCGTGTACAGTTGCCACACAGTTAGTACAACTGGGCCAAAATATATATGGTAACTACTTTTAATCCCATGTATAATATTAGCTGTCCTATCCTAGATAAGAAAGACTCCGTCTTATTTTGGTTGTAAGGAGCGGTCCTCTCATCCATTTCATTGTAACGTGACCCCCAAGATGGCCCCATTCCACTCAAGCCAGTCATGTGCCATTTCTGCTGTGATGGGACATGGTGCAGGCCATGCCACAGCCATCTTCCCTCCAGGACCATTGAGTGTTCATGTGCACCTCTGGAGTGTGTTCAAATCCACCACTGGTCATACTCACAGCATCCTTATTCTCTTTACAGCCCTGATGAGGACTCGTGTCAGAAATTTGTGCCATTTATTGGGGTAAGAATTTGTTTTGTTGTTTTTGCCATACAGTATTTATTCTCTCTTTGATTTAGTTTCACACTGTGTGCTTATTAATGTTGCAGGTTGTTAAAGTTGGAATTGTGGAACAAAGCCTCTCAACCTCAGGTAAATGGCATTTTCTAAACGTGTCAGGTTGGTTAAGCATTTTACTGTTGATTACGTGTTCTGAGAGAGAAATCTAACAAAGAATATACTCTCCTTTTTGGGTACAGATTTGAAAATTTAAAAAATCACTAACATTTGTTTTTATTTACCATATTAACATTTGAAGAATATAACATGGCAACAAATGCATATCATAACAGTGTACGGTGTGAACTGTTATTTAGATGCTTTGTATGTGAGATTATCTTTCCCCCAATTTGCAGTGGACTCTGATGATGCGATGGGGGGTAACACAAGCATTCTTTCCTCCCCAACGCCCCCATCGGCTGGTCCGTATGGGAAAGAGATTGGGGGCACCCCCCCACAGTCTCCCTCTGTGTCCACTGCCCTGTCTGGAGCTGGGTACGACGCAACATCCCATCACACATCAACAGAAGCAGCCAGAAAACGTCTTTGTGAAACTTGTGTTTTAGAGATGAGGTAATGCCTGTTTTCTTTTGTAGTTCTCCTTGCTCGGGCAGTGAGGTGATGGGGCTTCAGGTGGACTACTGGACCTGGCAAGGCCCAGAAAAGAAGAAAGATGGAGAGAAAAGAGACGTGGGATTGAAGAACACCCTGAAAAGTAATTTCCGTTCACTGCAAGTCAGCCGGCTCCCCTGTGGAGGGGAACTGACTCCTCCACCCAGCATGGCCATGACTGTAGTCACCAAGGAGAAGAACAAGAAAGGTACGTAGGAGACACATGCACATAGAACTGAATAAGAACACTGTTCACCTAGTGACACATTAATCCCCTGACACACACGCACAACATTCAACAAGATTACATTTGCAATTTTATCCTAAATGCCCACAAAATATAACAAAACTTAGGTACTCTCTTCCCCTTGAAAGATGAGAAATTATTTTTCAGAGTGGAGAAGAGTTGAGACGAGTAGTTTAGCAGTGCAGGCCGGTCAGATTCTGGACAGCCAGTTTAAAAAGAAGGAATGACACTATCAGGTCATGTTGTTTTTTTTAAACTACACATTTCCAGTGCTTGTAGTCTTCAGCCCTAACCAATGGTGATTCACCTGAGGCCACAATTGTTACAGCTCTCTGTCAGGCCCTTAATCAGAGTTCCTCTTTGGGTACAAAAAGATGGGAAGAATATGTGGTTGTTTTTTTTTCCACAGTGATTTTTCTCAGCAAGAAGCCGAAGGAGAAAGAGCTGGACTCTAAAAGCCAAGTGATTGATGGTATCAGCAGGTTGATCTGCACGGCCAAACACCAGCACACGATGCTAAGAGGTAAGGCATAACACTGGAGCTGAAGCCACACTGCCATCTGGTGTTGGCAACAGGACATGCCTCATAGCTGGTAAACAAATCTGCTCTTCTCAGTATTCTGGCTGCTGTCTGCTTTTTTATTGTGTTCTGCATGAGTTGATGTTTTTTTAATTTTTCATCCTTAGTCACTATTGATGGAGTGGAGTGGAATGATGTGAAGTTTTTCCAGCTCGCTGCCCAGTGGCCAACTCATGTCAAGCACTTCCCGGTGGGAATCTTTGGTTACACCAAGCCCGTGTGACCCCGGCCAACCAACTCAACCGCCACCAGACTCTCCACTGCACTCGTCTCACCGAGAGGCTACAGAGAATTAGAGGAAAAGCCAGCAGGGCCCCCGGCAGTAATAGTTTTCCTGTGGAAATCTTACTGACTCACAACCGTGTTCAATACACAAACTTCATGTTGTCAATTTGATGTTTTTGATGTTGTTGGGTGTTGTTGTTTTTTTTTACACACTACAGAAAGAACAATTACTATTTTGTAAGATTTGTGCTATCGCCTCGGAGGTATTTTGAGGTTTTTTGACAATTTGCCACATTTCAGTAATGGCAGCTGTGTTTGCACTTTGTTTTTGTTAACATTTTATTATTTCTGTGAAATCCTACATTTATTGTTACTCTATAGACAATGGAGGAGTGTGGTGGTGATGTGCAGTGGTGTGTGTGAGATTGTTTGAGACCGTGATTGTGTTTGTTGTTGACAGTTGGAATATTGCTGTGAATCTAGATGGAATCCTTCTCTTCTAACTCAGTGCTCAGTTTTCTTACTCGTCCCTTTACTTTCTCAAAAAGGAACATTTTTATAGAAAGGAACATAAAAAATCTTTTTTGCCTCGTTGCTTTTAAGCACACTGTGTATCTAAAGCAAATCAGAAAAAAGAAAAACTCAAGCAAGGTATTTTTGAAGGTAGCTATAATGAATGTAGCTATGACACATTTGTAACATGTAAGCAAGTTCATCAAATTAGTTTAGTGCTGACAATTTTGTATCAGTGTTGGTGTACGTTTAGACTGTACAGTAACATCCACTGAGAAGCAGGGTAACACGATACACGCAACAACATCATTCAACTCCCAACAGCTGAATGCCAAATTTAGTTGTGACTGTGTGGGCTGTCAAATAGTTTCAAGATCCTGAGTTGTTTTTACACAGTTGTTCAGCTGTAGTTTCCACCAGTGTTGTAATTTGGCTTTCTTGGAGAGCTTCCAGGTTGTAACAGCATTTATTTAGTAAACGAGGCCTCCCCGTCTTCACCTTGATGTACTGGCTTACCTGAGTCTCACAGACCTGCAGTAACTTAGCAGATACTGGATTACTTCAGGTGTGCATTGGTGTGCCAAAGTCAAGTTTGACTTACAGTCTAAGCACCAGAGCTCTTGGCTTGGCCAAATCTTACAGTATGCTAAACTGGACTCTTACATTTATGTATTTGTAGTCCATATGGAGATCAGAATTAAGATGTTAATGTTGATAGAAATATAAAATTTACAATTAGTACTACACATTTGACAAAGCGTTTAGAAGTCGTGTGCACATCCTAACCAAGCAGTTACCACTGTGTCCCTTAATACAGCTTCATTGTGGATGGACATGCAAGTAGTTTCCTAACCAAAAACATACTGTTTGTTCAGTCAGTATTGCATTAAGGGGAAATTTTACATTAAAAATGAGTTGGTCTGGCTTGAGATATGCTTTGACGGCAGTGGCACAAGTTAAGTGTTTAAATTGCTTTTAAAATGAAATATGAAAAGTGTATGGAGTCCTGCCAGATGTTCAAGTCACTACTTATGTTTGTCTGTTTAGGTTTGCTATACGTTGATGTTGATGGTACTCCCTGAATAGTGTTATGTGAAACCTTTACAATAGAAAACCTTTGGACAAAGGGCCTTCTGTATGAGTTGGGTGTTGCTTTTTATAAAGTGAAGATTTACAAGCTTTGATAGGCTGGCTTTTTTAGTATTGTATATAAATATATACAAGATGTACTATTGTGAATCAAATCCCCGTTCCCCTCAATTTAAAGCACAAATAGCTTACCTTTATTTCTTAAGAAAAATGCCAAATACATTTTACAGAACTCATTCAGTATGAAGTTGACTAGTACAATGCAAACACTATTAGGTATTTTACTTCCCCATACATTTCCCTGACTTTGAAATGCACTTTTATGTGGTTTTATACACATTTGAGCTCAAATTGGAAAAGTTTGGTTTTGAGGTGTTATGTTTGAAATGCAAACCACTACCTGCAGTCAAGACAGACTGGGTTTTTTTTTTTTCCCCCCAAAAAAATTACCTTTTCGAAAGGATGTTTATGTTGATGAGCTCAAGCGCCTTCTGAGGTCTAACAGTCATGCTGTCTGTTACTTAATGTTTTGCTACTTTATGTTGAAAAGCAGATTTTTGCAGCTACCACCGTTCCTGTCTGCCTGTGACCATACCCTGCTTTTCCAGGGTTTCATTCTCTGGAGACCAGCTGGCCCTTATATATTAATAAACTCAACCTGTGAAGTGTTTGCCAGAGCAGGTGTTTGAGGGAATTTGTCATGGGAGTTAGCTTTCTAAATACTAAATGGGCATAATGACAAGTATATTTCAGTGTATTTGACCTCGAGTTTTTTTTTTTAACCCTAAACCTAGAGGTAGCATGGGGGCGTTTTACAAGGCTGGATCAATGAGTGGGCATGCTCACTTTGTCACCGCACTGAAGCACTGCAAAAAATAAACTCTGACATCAGTATTAATGTTGTTCATTAATTTGTCAGACTACAACATGCCATCTCATTGTTCCTGTTACTTGAAATGCCACCCAGTGTCTTTGCACAAACCCTATTTTAAATGACACGACAGTATTTTTAAATCTACCACTAAAAATATGGGTTACTCTGCATGTTTTACTATAGATGTAAATATATTTTGGATTTTTATATTGTTTTGTTCCTTTCCATGCTCTCACAAGCAGTTGTGTTTAATAAAATTTTTAATCTTCTGTACAAAGTTTCTGTATTTTTGTGTAGTATTTTATTTCACCAGAAGGACAAAAAGAATATTACAAAGTGATTATATGCCAGAAACAACAATGTGCAGCCCCAAACATGTCTACACTGTGTTACTGAGCTGCGATTGCAGGCAGATTAATGTAACTCTTCATTGGAGGCAGTGGTTTAATCTTGCGTCCTGCCCAGCCTCCCTTCCTCTTCCACAAGCCGCTAGAAGGTCGGATCCCGAGCCAGCGATTGCGACCGGCTTTGCCAATGATGCGTTTATTGTGGTCAATGTTAGATATACGCCCCACCGTTACTATGCAGGTCTCCAATACCTGTGTACATTAAAGATAACTTCATTAGTTTCAGAGAGAAGTATACAGTTTTAATACGAGCAGTGTCGTCAGCAAAGCTCACCTGAACCTGCTGCTTTGAAGGAAGCTGAACGATTGCTGT